>NC_141137.1:9570000-10770000 GCF_053477565.2 Lygodium microphyllum | reverse complement strand
TGGACGGCTTACAGCACAAAAGGCTTTAAGAGCAGGTTACTGGTGGCCTGCCATCTTCCAGGATGCATTTGCGTATGTTAAGAGATGAGATATTTGTCAAGGACTTGATAGTCGAGAGAATAGGAAAAGATTACTCACTCCTATTATGGCAATACTTCCATTTGAGAAGTGGGGAATAGACTTTGTGAGTCCTATTACTCCGTCGTCGACTGCGCAAAAGAGGTATATTATTGTAGCAACTGACTACTTCACAAAGTGGTCAGAAGCCCGTGCAACAAGGAAAGACGATGCTAAAGAAACTGCTAGTTTCCTTTTAGAGCAGATAATATGCCGTTTTGGTCCACCGAAAGAATTGGTGTCGGACTGTGGAACAAATTTCCTGAATAAGGTGATGAAAAGCTTGACTGAGGCTTGGCAAATCAAGCACAATAAAATGACTTCTTATAATCCGCAGACAAATGGGCAAGTTGAAAGTACCAACAAGCAGCTTGTGGGTATCCTATCGAAAGTCGTATCTGAAAAGAAACGCGACTGGGATAAGAAGCTGTATGTGGTAGTATGGGCATATAATACAACGTTCAAGCAAGCCACTGGCCACATGCCGTTCAAACTAGTTTATGGTGAAGAGTGCATTCTACCCTTAGAAATTGAGTTACCGACCATTAGATTCACAATAAACCATTCTTTTGGTAATGAGGATGCTCTATTAGAGCGATTTACGATCTTAGCACACCTAGATGAACTTATATTGCAAAGCCTGTTACACCAAGAGGTGGCTAAACATCGCATGAAACAGTTGCATGACTTGAAAGCGAAGAAGTACACCTTTAAGAAAGGACAACTGGTTTTATATTACGATGCGTGTAGGGAGCTTTTCCTAGGAAAGTTGGAACCTAAATGGGATGGACCCTACAAGATTGTTAGGTTAGGGAAGAATAGGTCTACAGCCCTATTAGTTGATCTACAGGGAGTAGAGTTTAAGAATAAGGTTAATCTTAATAAGATTAAACCTTACTAATTCTGAATATGCTAATACAAAGAAAATGCAGTGTAGGTCTATGCTAGGAATGATCTGAGACCTGCGGTAAAGGAAGCTTAAAAGCTGGTGGATGGGTTAGTTAATTCCTTATTTGGAGCACCCATATCTGGAGCAGAGATATCATCAGGGGAAACTCATCTGGTGGAGCACAGGATATAAAGTGATTGAGCAAGAAGACGGAACCTTTGTGTGGGAGATCAAAGCCTTCTGCCATCATTGTTTATGACTATTGACGAGTATCACTGTTGAGTTCAATGAAGAAGGTGGGATGGAGCCGTCAGTTCATCCTCTCAACATGCTAAACTTTGATTATCACAATTACGAATAGAGGAGTTTGTGATGGCCGGCTGTGTAAACCCATTATGGACATATACACTATATTTTGGCGGAGCGTCCAGGGGCCCTAATAGAAAAGAAAGTGTGGGAGTAGTAATCCGAGATCCTCGACGTAGAGTTATGATGAAGTTAGCTGCTTATCTTGGGGTAGGATTCACTAACAATATGGCGGAGTACAAAGCCTTGATTATGGGATTACATATTGCCAAACAAGGTGGTATTTGTCGATTGTTAGTAAAAGGGGATTCCCAGTTGATCTTGAATCAGCTAGACGGAACATACATAGTGCGGAATCCCATTATTTGTATGTATCATTGGACTACTATGACCCTACTTGAGGAGTTTGAGAGAGTTTCTTTTCAGCTGATTCCACGTTACTCGAATCAATTTGCAGATTCATTAGCAAATCTTGCTTATGAGGAAGACCTCTTCTTTAATTGTGGTCCTAGTCTGGATATTGTGATCAATGATGAAACAGGACTCGGTCGCTTGTGGGGTACGTTATCAGAGCATGCGATATATGGCAGACGATGGTTGATATGGGTGATGCAGAGAGTAGCCGAGACCAATCTATTGTTATTATCTGGGACCCATAGGTTGATTAGACGACATATTATGCATACGCCTCTTGCTATCTATGTAGGAGGGATGGGTCATAACCTTATGCATTTAGTTTAGGGCTACGAGCCTGTTTTTCCTCCTTGGGAGGGAGCCTCTTATTGTATATCTGGATTCTTCCAGGGAAGGATGTGTAGATGCTACTTTGTTTTATTTCATTAGGCCAAGAGGGCCAGTGTTGCGAGGTTTTGAATGCTTTATTTCGTTAGGCCAAGAGGGCCGATTCAGTTTTGTAGCGAAGTGTTTTATTTCATTAGGCCAAGAGGGCCAGTTGTCTGTTTAGTGTGGGTGCAGTTAATGGTTTCTTGTTTGAGTTCTGTGCTAGACAGGTTTGAAGGCGAGCTTGGAAGGAGCCTTTTGTTGCGTGGAAGCTTCTTGTGGCCCTATCTAGGTGATATCTCTCCTTTATGAGTACTGTGGTTGTTGTGCTATATGTGTTTGTGTACTTGTTAAAGGGGTTTTTCATTTCTTGTTGGGGACCGGCGTCCAAGGCATGAAGTCCCGAGGTTTAGGTTCAGTATGTTTGAGGGAGGTTTGAGTAGTTGTTGCCTCCTGTAAAGACATTGTCAGGCATTGAAAGACCTATTTTAGAAGGGAGTTCTAGTGACCTTGTTCTACTAGCCTGCTAGGCAGCCGTTCTAGGTGCTCTTGTTAGTTGTGAGGCCGTTAGAGAAGCCTGCCAGAAGAAAAATGATAATGATAAAGAGAAAAGAAACCTTGAATATCTTAAAGGAAATCCATATATACGAAGGTGTGTAAAAAGGGGTTCTAACCCCTGCCAAAGAAGAAAAGAAAGAAAAATCTTAGAAGCAGTTGATCATTGCCTTGCGAAGGCCTGGTAGGTTCCTGGGGATGAGTCCAACCCGGGGCCAATGCCTTGTCTTCCTAGGGGTGGCCTCATGCTGGAAAAAGAAGAAAATAAGGAAGGTTGGAGCGAAAATAAAAGTGAGCGTTACTAAAGGATTAAGTGTCACCTTGCGAGGGCTTGGTAGGTTCTTGGGTACCGAGACGGGACCTGAGGCCGATGCCTTGTTCTCCTTGGGTCACTACGCTCAGCTCCCTCCTTTTTACATACCCGAGTATGAACCATAAAAACCTTAAAAGAAGAAATGTGCTGACAGAATATACCTCTTGATCAGGCTATAGGAGTCCTCGCCTAGTAGGAGATCCTAGTTGTGTTGTCCTTAGTTAGGTAGGCAGTTCAGACCACCACTTAGGATGACCTCTTTGATAGTTCTTTTTAGTTTGGCCGTGTTGGGGCAGTTGGTTAGTGACTAGCTTTGGATCTTCTATCAGATTATGCTTGGCCTACTCCTTGTGGATGCTATGCCTTGGTTCTGTCAGGGGGTAGGGTGAGCATTGTGCTGTCTTTAGTATGTATTTATTTTGTATCAGCTTGATGCTTCCTTTGGTTGTTTATGTGCAAATATGTTCGTGGATTCGACGAGCTGAGTCGCCCTATCCGTGGTTGCCAATGAGAGTGGAATTTTTGTGCCGAGAAGTGCTTAAAAATAGCTAAAAATTATGAATATCAAGGAAAAAATATTCAACGTCGAAGGCGGTGGCTCAATCTAGGACGATTTTAAGCGTTAAAGTACTTTAAAGGCGCCCGAGCGACACTTGTTGATTTTTCATAATTTTTCAGGCAGTCCTGCAGGTTGACACGAGTTACCAGTCAATGCGGGATGCCAAGCCAGACGCCCAGGATTTCTCAGAGCTCAATTCTGAGTCCGGACGGGGAAATGGCCAAGAAATGGTTAAGATTTGAAAGGGTGGCCACAACATGGACCAAAGGGGAGGTGCCCTTTGGGGGGAATTTTAACCCCCCAACCAAAAGGCATGCAATATGAAGAATCGTGGAGAGAGAGAGATGAAGAAACGTGGCCAACAGAGGGCGTCGAAAAATACACCATGAATGGATGGGAGGCATCATGCAGTTTACACACCCCCTGCCTAATGGATTATGGGGCTTCATTCCCCTCTGTCTGTAGACTCTATCGCTTGTCTTCACTCCTCCAATGGTGGCCTAAATGCAGAGATGGAAATCTAGTCTTTCTCTCTCCTCCCTCTCTCTCCCCTAAAGGCAGATTCATGTGGTGAAGAGAAAGAAGAAGAATGGATGATGGATGCTTATCCAATGAAGACCAGATTGCTCCGTGGTGTAAGAGGATTGAAGATTACTGATTGTGGACTATCATGAGCATTAATGGTGGCTGGAAATCAGTCCCGAGATATGGCAAATAAGAACCCGCAACCCGCAACCCGCAAAGAACGGTAATCTCATTTTTACAAAGGAAAATGGTATTTTTATGCAATTTGCTTCATGAATACTTGTTCCCATGAGATGATTATGCATTATAATGTTGTTTGCAATGTCTTTCAACTGTTTATGCTCAGAAAATCAGAAAATCATAAGTGTTGTGGGTGAAATTAATAGTGTAAAACCTGTAAAACATGCAAAATAGGGAAAAATTGGGTGTTTTTGAGATATCAATGAAAAATATAATAAGACACACTAACTAAATTTGTCTTTTTTCTGCAAATGAACCTAAGGGCCATAGACCATAACTCATTTTGAATTTTCAGTCATTTAATATTGCAAAAAATACAAGAAAAATAGGGAAAATAAGGAAAAAATAGATTTTGAGTGCCGAAAATTAAGAAAAAATAAGGTTCATGTTTGTGGATGTATGGGGGGTCTGAAGTATGAGGTTTAGCCTCATTTCAACCCTACCTTTATATTCTAGTGAGTTTTTATGGCTTTTTATACAATAAAAATGTAGAAAATGAACCTTACACCTATGCACCATGCACAACCTAAACGGGTGAGGGGGTAGAGTGTATGAAAGGTGTTTAAATGCTGAATGAAATGATGAAAATATTGCTGGTTTTTATGTATACCATTTAGGTTGGTTGATAAGTGAAAATTAAGAACCTAGTAGCACGAGGGTTTCTCGGTGCTAGGTTCATGAAACGCCGCATGCGAGCGATAGTCAAATCCATTGAAAGAAATGTTTTCCACATGTGCACCAATGCTGATTTTCTTAATTGCTTGAGCACGTGGACATTCACAATTTGCATGAAGCATGAAATTTAAAAGGTGTCAGACAATACCTCCTGGATGCATGGCAATTACTTTCTAAGAATACGACCAACGTTGAGTGAGTAAGGTTGTCCAAGCTGCAGGCTAGGCGTTGGGTCTAAAGGGAAAGAAAGTGAGGAATGGTACATTCCTGGATACGATCAATTGGTACCTTGAGTGGAAATGTGTGTGTTGTTGTGTTATATATGTTTAGCGACATGTCGAGGGGCCAATCCCGAAGGTGTAGGAGAGTCACAGTGAGGTAGCGGCAGTCAGCCGTGGGAGGACCTCCTATATTTGTGCTTTGTGCTATTTGGCAATGTGCTGGGACTCCCTTGGAGGAGTGTTAATTGGGTTAGAGTTGGACTACGAGACGTGATACAAACGCAAGATATTTCGGAAGATGATGTATGTGTCATCCACGCTCCTGGCCGCGAGGCCGTGGGGTTGTTGAGCGCATGATAGAGGTTTGGCTAGTGCATGAGCCAGTGTCGGCCCGATTTAGGTCCCATCAGGAATACCAAGAAAAAGGGAATTCTCTTGCAAGAAAATATATCTTGTAACATCAACAAGCTTTTATTTCATTCTTCTGATCATCAAAACAAAGAAAACAACAATTCTTTACACAAGATCATAGTAGATTTCTCCCATAGATTTGATAAAATCAACCATATTCTTCAACATCTTCATAAAGTCCATCAATAGAACAAATAACACAAAGGAATACACCATCTTTGAATGGAAATCAATCACATATTATTCATCTTCAATTTCTTCATAGTTCTCTCTCTCAATCTCTTACATACAGTTACATTGTTTTGACAGAATTGACTATCTCTGACTCTCTCTCTCTCTCTCTCTCTCTCTCCATCAATAGTACATCATATCCTCACTAAAATGCTCTCATAATAACCCTCAATAATCCTTCTTAGGTCGTGGATGCACCTCCCAAGAGGTATGTCTGATATGAAGAGTCACCAGAGCCACTACAGTGTCTTTTCACAGCTCACTACTGTCACTGTCACTTAGTCTTCTCTTCAGTCTTCAGCAGCTGCTTCTTCCACTTGTTTTAGCTCTTTTGAACTTAGATTCATCCTTTAAAAAGGTTATAAAAATTTCCCAAAGTCACACATACACTCTACAAAACACTTACAGAAGGTCTACAGAACAGTCACAGTACAGCACTAGCACAACTACAGTACAGTTACAATACAGAGACATAGCAGAGACAGTAAAGAGACAGAGGCTCTACAGAAGATTACAGAAGGTCATCAAAACCTCATAACTCATACTCAAACCATTCCAAAATCTCAAAAACTATTCAATAATCTTTCAAAAAGATCTCAATCTTCATCAATCATCAATCCATGCTTTATATAGAAGACAATCATAACAAAACAGAAGCTATACAGAAGGTATACATAACCAATCAGAACATCACAGAACCTCATATCTCCACTGAGAATCATCATGAAATTCCAAAAAATAATCAATATCATCCAAAACACTCTCAAATACTTCCATTAACAACCATACATCACTCTAAATCCATCAAAAATCAATAATTCAGACCTAAAAAACAACAAAAATCAGTCAAAAATTCAGTCTTTTTCCACTCTCAACAAGCTTCTTCATCCTTTGCTTTAGGCAAGATTCAAAGCTTAAACTCAAGGTTTCATGGCAACCATTGTTTCTTTCTCTCAACATCATATTTGGGAATATGGGAATTTCCCATAAGTTTGGGATACGTGGTCAAATCTTTGGATTTGTCATAACTTAAACACTATAACTCCAAATCGAGTGGTCTATAGCTCAATAGATTCCATTTTTCAAGCACTTTCCAATGATAGGTCACATCATATAGTTTTGAGAAACTTATGGCCATGTTATCCGGGTGCCACCTTTTTAGCATTCAAAAAATGGGAGTTGGGAGATTCCCAACCTCACTAATATTGTGTTTCTCGAGATATGCATTGAGTCTTGTTCTTGGCTTATCAAGGGGCTTCTCGCCTTCTTCAATACTTATTGAGTAGAGAAATAGCCATTCTATTAATTTTTGAGTGGATTCAAAGCATGTTGCAGAAGTCATGGACAACTATGATAGCTTGATATCACTTTTGTATTTTGGCCATAACTTTTGTATACGACATTGGATTCAGGTGTTCTATGACTAGAAACGAAGACATTGATGAGAGCTATAGATTTGAACACTCAAAGAGTTGATTATTGAAAGTTTTTAGTTCTTTGTTTTACATAGAGCATAATAGTTCTAGTTTAAATAGCAAATAGTATATTCCATAATGCATGTTTGATACTTCAAGGATGCTATTTTGGTGCTCAGATGCTATGGCTATGCTAGAACATGCTATTTGGATTGTTTAAGTTTGATTAGCTCAGTTTTATAGAGATTTATTGCTGTCATAACAGTTTGGATAGCAAGGATATAATAGTTAACTTCATACTTTGAAAGGCTATTGTACCTACATGGTATTTCAAGTATATTACATGTCTACAATGATGTCTAGAATTGATGTATGAGCCTAGACATGGTTATAACATTTTTTATCACTTTAATTTGAGCTAGATTTGAAGTACTTGGTATTTTCTCAATTGTTTGGAGCTTCCGTACCTACTCACTTACGAGTATTGAAGCTTCATTGGACACTTATGCTCTCTGATGTATTTGTGATGTGCTTGGGCTTCCTAGTTGCTTTGATATATATGTCTTGAGCTTTACTTGCTTGCTTTGCATTTTGGATTTGCTTTTAGTGAAAGATGCTTGTACCTACTTGGTAGTGCTTGATTCTTTGAGACAATAGGACTCTTGGTTAATTTATATGTTCTCTTAGTTTATGTATATGTCTTGAGCTTTACTTGCTTACTTTGTATTTTGTATTTTCTTTTAGTGGGAGATTCTTGTATTTACTTTGGTAGAGCTTGGTTCTTTGAGACAAAGGGACACTTGGTTCATGTAAACCCACCAAGTTTACTATCAGCTAATATTGAGCCCTTTGGGAGATCTCCCTGACAAGCTCATATGGGGTAATCTAGTCCTACCACACCCAAGGAGTTACGACCAAAGCCCCTTGGCTCTTTGGTGCCTCCTAGGATATAACTAGTCTCTATTGAGAGATCTCTCACATTCGATGCAAGTCCTAGTAATTTGTAGTGGTAATATAGCTCTCTTGGTAAAGACCTAGTATATCTAGCCTTGGGAGAGGTCTAGTACACACATCCAATAATTTAACCTATTTTGGATATATTATCCCCTTAGCATCCATAAGAAGTAAAAATATTTCTTTTAATGCAACAACCAATACGATCAAAATATAGTTATGCATGGGTACCATCTAAGTCTTTAGCTTTCAAACATAGATTCCTATAACGTGTCCACCTGCTATCATCAGGACACATCTTAGCAGTCCATCGAAAAAGATGTCTAGAAAGCTTCACCCGGCACTCCCATGAAATGTCACGGGGTTTGCGATCTAGGACTTTCCGCATGTGCCACGTAGCGGAAGTATTTTGGCCGTTTCCACTTAGGACTGACCTGAATCACGGTTTTCCCTAATGGTCATTTCCTAAACGGCAACTAGCGTCGAACCCAAGCGAACTACTTTACGCAGAAACGCCAGGTCCGAAGCAGATTCATGTTGCACTTGATTCAAGGAGAATAGGAAACGAGAGGGATGCAAGGCTCGACCTCTCTGCCATGAGGCATAGTCCCATTCCATTCCCCTAAAACAGCTTAAATCGGGATTATTATAACTTAGATTCTAGGTAAACGCTCTTGCTGTTCGTGTTCTTTGAACGATCTTCTTGCTGTCCATCATGATTGAGAAAATTTCCCGGCCAACCGGGACCACCCATTCGTAGGATGGACCCATGGCCACATCCACCGCACTTTCCTCAAGTTGTTTAAGTTATTTAATTACCTACTACATTTAGTTGGACATGCATCAATCAACTTCCTTAATTAGCCCGTTAAGCACTAGTTCCTTCATGTAATCATAGCACTTGACATAGAAAAGTAATGTCAAACAAGTTTCTTTTCAATAGTTTATCATATTTATCTTTGGAATACATTTATAACATCCTGCCCGTAGGCTCCGTCCGAAGGCTATCCAGCAATCCATAGGGATTACTAATCCAAGATTCCGCCCGTAGACTAGTATGCGGGCCTCGAGATCCAATCCCGAGTCACGGTAGCCTCTTGTGCAGGACTCAGAAGGCGAGGGATTTATGGCCAGAGCCCCCTCTGGCACCCAAGCGTCCTCGTGTCCAAGTAGCGCTCAACGGAGAGACCTCTCGCGGCAGGTTTGGTCCACTTTCCCAGCGCGGTTAACAACCCCCTTGGTTAGGGTCAGGTAGGCAGTCAGAAGTAACTGAAGCTGCCTCTCCCTTCAAGCCTTCAACTTGAAACATTAGATATATTTTCATCCTTTAATTCTTTGAGCAAACAAAGCAAAATAGTGCTCTCAAAATTGTTACAAGCACAATCATTTCCATTGGTCATTATTTTGGCCAACTACTAAGGAGTGAATCCTTCTCTCCAAATGCATCCAGCACTCGAACCGGGATCAATTGCAACTTGGCAAGATCCCCAAGGGTCTTTTTGTTAACCCTTATATCCTTGGGTTAGGGCCGTACCCTACTAACCAAACTTAACCAATACTTTAAGTTTTATTAGCAGTAAATATGTTATTTCGATTTACCAATTGGTCTTTTGCTTCCAAGCAAATATCTAATCCCCGTATCTTGGTTACTTTACCCAGGAAAGGTACTATATCAGGACGATTATTCATCCTCTTGCAAGATAAACTTGCGTAAGAATCTGCCAATCTCATTTCGAGGAATTGGCCATTCCCTTGTGATCAACTCACAAGATCATGCGACATTGCAACTTGTTGCACAGGTGTCGCAACAAAACTATGGGTCTATTTTACCCATCGAATGGGGTCTTCTAATCACGAAATCATGATTAGATAGGAAATAGGGTTAGGGTATCTTCATAACAATCCGTTCCCAATTGCACTAGGCCGACATTGTCGGTCCTAAGGTTCCAATTTCAAATCGAATTTCATCCTTTTAGCGAGCGATCCTTAGGGTAAAAACCCTAGATCGTCTCTCGCAAGTATGTCCTATTGTCCCTACATTCTGTGAATGTGGGCAGGTCTTTAGGTTTAAGAGTTTCATATTTTGCAATAAGAGCAATTAGGTCATGTTCTCAACATGCTAAATCCCAGTTAGCACTTGGGATATGTTGCATCACTTTAACCATTCTTGAGCGAGTCCCTCGTGGTTTAGGTGTTTAGGTTAAACCAATTTTACTTGTCTATTCTTGAATATAATTACGCTACCATTTTTGTAACCACATGATTCATTACCCACGTATGATTTGATTTACGAACCCTAACTTTTCTGGTTAAGATCAAAGCATATGTTAAGTTATAGCATAATTCCAATTTTCTCCTATGATGTGCAAACAAGATTCATGGTACTAAGCATTAGGGTTTTATGTGAACCATGCAACCTTTTCCTAACTTATTTTCTAAATGAGATATTCGTACACTGAATAAGCATTACACAACCTTTCGTAACTATTTACGTAGTTGATTGAGATTTAAGCCAATTGACTAGAGTTTAATCTACTTCACGCAGCTTAAGAACCATTTCCATGCCTTGCAAGTTCCTACGGATTATTAGCAACCTTCTTTTAATGAATCATTTCGAAGGAAAGATGCCTAATAATGTGACATGATTTATTCTTTCCATGCCTAATCAAATAATTCGACTTTTAAAGATGGGCAATAGTTAATCTAAGTTCGTTACTTTGCAATGCATAAAAACCACTTGCTAGGAATGCATAGAGATCTTATGCTCTTCTTTTTCATTCGTTTAATACAAATGACCGATTCTTTGATCGAAGTGATTTCCTTTAATTTAGCCAAGGTATTTCAATCGAAAAATTGTATCCTAATTTTCGTAAATGAATCATGCACAATTGAAATATTATGACGTAAACAAAATTAGGAAGAAAACCTCGACTTGTGGTGAAATGTCCACATGGATGCTAGGAGATGATCCTCCTGCGGTTGCGCCTTGTGCCTTCTTAGGAGCCATCGAAACTTCGACCATCTCGCCTTGGTCGCGGACTTATGATCTTGGCCCGTCTCCTTTGAACGTGAAACTCCGTTTGTAACCGCTTGCACCGTCTTTCGGAATCGGATTTAGAAGGCTTTATACGTTTCCTCCTTAAACTTCAAGGAAAAGGGGTGTAAAACATTGCTTTGGGAAGGCAAATAAAAGGGGATTTTAAAATATCCCGGGGTAACAAGAACCCGCTTGAGAGGGCAATAGGGAAGGGGGTTTAGAACCTCGTCTAATGGGAGCTTGTGGAAACCTAAGGGGGAAAAGGGCTTAATGAGCTTTTTTTATAGGCCTTGGATAGGACCCCACGGGAAAGGGGGTTCTAAATGGTCTTTAGTGGATTGAAAAAGGGGGGCAAGGGGTGTAAAAGACCTTTAAGAGAGATTTTTTTTGTGGGGGGGGGGGGAACCCACGGGGAGGAGTTTAAATCCCGGGGAGAGGGGGGATTTTTAAAATGCACTTGGTGGAAAAAAAAGGGGGGAAAGGGTTATAAAAACCTTCTAGAGGAAGGCTTAGGAAAGCCACAGGAAGGGGGGCTTCCTAAGGGGACTCTAGAAGCTTCTCAAGAAGCTTCTAAAGCTTCTGGGGGGTGTCGTGATTTCGACACATGGAGGAGAGGAGATACTCCACTGGTGGCAGCCTTGTTGGCGACTAATGGCAGCGGCGTAGTCCACGATCCAAGGGAGAGAGAGGCGGCGCTCTGCTTGGCACGACAGCTCTAAACGAATCCTCCCTCCTCACAGCAATCACAGCTATCACCTTCCTCTCGTCTGGCAACTGCAGTGTCCTGTCCCTCACTCTCCTACTCTACAATAGCCTTACTCCCTCCAGATTCCCTTATTAGCAGTGTGACGGCTACTTCCTCTTCTACTCCCCTTCCACAAGCTTTTATAACTAAGGGGAGGGGATCCTCCCTCCCCCACGCGACCTTACGCATGGCCTTCACCGTTCTGCAAGCTCTAGCAAGGAGCTTAATCACCCTTGCTATTCCCCTCTCCTCCAACACAACAGTCGGCTGGGGGATAATAAAATTTTTTTACCATAGTTCTAACAATTATTCTTTTGGCTTTTTAGTAAGAGGAGGTTCTTGTGAGGAACGCGGTTTAGAGATCTGAATTATTACAATTCCGTTGGTTTAAGTCATGGTTTTGAGTCTCTTGCTATGATACTTTAGGCGCCAATGATATGTATATTTGAACATTGTGGGTTTATTCTTCCAAAGAGGTGAACTACATTATTTTTATATTTTACCTTTAGTGAGGTGCCTTGTTAAGCAATTCTTCTAGTAAATTTGACTAATATATTTTTAATTCTTCTATAACATAGCTAGGTTAAAATTTTAACTTTTGTGTAATAAATCTCTTAAACTAGTTGTTCATGTCACTAGAAAAGAAAAATCCAATTATTTTGAGAATTTGCATGCAATAATTAGATGCCATCATAAGAGGGTAATCCTTATTTGAAATTTCTCTAAAGAATATATAACTTCTTGTCCATCTACTTATAAAAATATCAAGTATTCATAGCAATCCAAAAATACCTCATTAGGATCTAGATTATCAAGATTATTTATCCAATTTTCTATGATTATTTCATCAGGATTTCTTAAAAATACAAAGAAACAATTTGGACTTGGTTTTGCATGATGGGGATGTCACTTGCATACACTACCTCTTGTCTAGCTCCATTGTTTCTCTATTTTAGGGCCATCATGTGGTATGTTCCTTGCCTTCCTTCTACCTCCATTGTTTCTCTATTTTAGGGCCATCATGTGGTATGTTCCTTGCCTTCCTTCTACCTCCATTGTTTCTCTATTTTAGGGCCATCATGTGGTATGTTCCTTGCCTTCCTTCTACCTCCATTGTTTCTCTATTTTAGGGCCATCATGTTGGTATGTTCTTTGCCTTCCTTCTGCCTTCAGTCTTTGTTGGACTTGTATTCCTTGAACCAAGGCTCTTTGTGATATAGGAACAAATCAAAAGAAAGTCTAGGTGGGGTTTTAGAAAATTCAGCTCAAGAGCATAGGCTTAATAGTAAGATGAGGGAAAATATGACAAGTTTATGGATGGAGACGGCAAATATAGGGGTTAAGTTTAGGTGGATAGAGTGAGAAGAGTCGAAAAATAAATCTCACAAGGGATGAAGATGAGTTGAAGCAACTTGAAATCCTCAACTCACAACCCTCTTCTTTCTCAATCCCTCTCACACACACACTCTCTCTCTATTTTTCTTCCTTCTCTTACTCTTAGTCTCTCCCTTTGTAGCTGTTACTCTCTCCCTCTCTATCTCTCTCTTTTCTATATTACTCTTATCTCTATCACTCTCTCTCTTACTCTTTCCCTCTCTAGCTTTTACTCTCTCCATCTCTATCTCTCTCTTTTCTCTTTCTCTTTTACACACACACACACACACACACAATGTTTATGTGTGTATTTGGTATGTAATAGTTTATGATGATTCTAAACCTTATACTTAAGGATATATATAACCTTTTACTATCTCACTCACATAACACTCTTTATTGAGTCATGTACAAGCTTTTCTCTTGAATGATCAATTTATGAATATTGGGGATCTTGCCTTTTGTATGTTGTTTGTTAAGCTGATTGATTTGGGTATGAGGTTTACTCCATGATTGCAATGAGGATCAAAGGCTATCTTTGCATGACGATCTAAAGGTGATGACATTGTAGATGCTAATGATGATGATGAGGGCACCATTTTCTGTGATGATGGGGATGCTCATGATGTGAGATGAAAGCTTAATAAGGTTTCTATTTAAACCTTTGTTTAAAGCTTAAGTGCTAAGATCACTACATCCTCTCCTCCTTAGAGGAATCAAGATGTCCTTATCTTGAGAAAAACTAGGGTTATCATTTTTCTATGGTAACTTCCATCGTAAGTCCTATGGGTTAGGATCCAACACACTTCCGTTGTAGAGGTAAGCACTCAAACTTCAAAGGGATACCAATTTGAATTCAAAGATAATCTTATTGCAGTATATTGTGACTAGATTGCATTAGAAGAGCAGGACCTATTACAAGTATAAGGTTTATTGCATCTTATAACAATCTTTCTAGGGTTTCTACTCATCTTCAAAGGGTGCAATGGGGTCCAGGTCTTCATCATTATCTAATTCTTAAAGTATACCAAATGTTGAACTTGTATATCTTTTCTTTTGTACCGATTTCTCATATTCTTGATCCAATCTAGGACAATTGGCTTAGATATTTCCTAGCCCATTATAGTGGAAATATCAACAAGTGGGGCATCTCCTCAAGATATGCCCTAGGCCATTGCAATGGAGATATTAGCAAGTGGGGCATCTCCTCAAGATATGCCCTAAATCTCCATAAATGGTACCTCTTTCCATGGTACCTTGGATCATCAGAGTCTTCCTTGGAGTAGATTGAGAGGTAGTTATCCTCAAGATGTTGGCATCTATTTGAACCAATCAAGGATTTGGCTCTAAGGAGATCAACCTCAAGATTCATGGGTCACATAGCTTCCATTTGAGTGTCTAAGGGACATTTTAACTTTTGGTAAAACTTGGCCACCTACTAGGTAATATCCATAGATGGGAGCCTACTTCTTGAGAGTCAAAACTAGTCGTATACTTCTACAGTCAACCTTAAGTGGCAAAGTTTGATAACTCATTCTTCTTCCACACTCAACAAGAAGGTGGAAGATACCTTCTACACATAGCTTCTTTTATGTGTTCCCATATAGTAGCAATCTCTAAGACTCTAATGTCTCTATACCATTGGTTCCATCAAAGACATGCTTCTCCCATTAGTTTGAGCTTGGCTACAATGGCTTGATTAGGGGTGCTTGTGCCTACGGCTAAAAAATAATCTTCTAGAAATTCAATCTAGGCACTTTATCATCTATTTCCATGTCTTAGCCTTCATATCAAGCTCAAAAGGTTTTGTTTGCTTTAGAAGTGATTTCTTCTCTTACAAATAGATAGGAAAAACAACAACTAGAATATCTTCATTTTACAATGCATAAGAAACAAGTTTAATATATGTCATTAACTTTCTATATAAAACTTCCTATGTTTTACTATTTTTTCAAAAATAATTCCTATTCTCAAAAAAGTAGTAAAAAACTTTAAATTCCGAGTTATCCATAGTAGCCAAAGGTATTACATCAATAGGGTTTTACTGTAACGATTCACCCATGAAAATTTGATACATCAATAGTGTGATAGCATGGAGGTTTGACAAAACTTTTAGGATTTTGTATTTGGAAGAAAGGTCTAGACAACCTTCTTTATAATAAATTTGGTGGTGAAATTTTCCTAGAACAACAATTGTATCAGCCAAAATAACTCTAAACACTTTCTCACAGACATAGTAGTTTTGTTGAATAAGCCAACCATCTATCTGGAGAATAAGATTTAATTTGGATTCTTTAAACATAAAGAACTAGATAAACTTGAGATTTTCCATCCATTGAATTCATTTCAAGTTTGTTTGGATGTGAGGAAGACGATTGGCATCAATGAAGTAACAAAGTCCTTCACATGTCCAATGTCTTTCATAGTACAATGAAGATGGGTCATAATTTTTTTCTAGAGTAAGCATGAATCAATTTCTTCAATCGAAGTTCAAAGAGTACATGGTTGCGTGAACATATCTTGAAACACTAAGAATCTCTTTCAGGCTTTATCAGTCTGATATAAAATCATTAAGTATTTGTGGCTTAAAAATTTCTTCTCAATAGACTCTTGTCTAATTTTAACCGTTTCCAAACAATATCTAGATTCATACCTAAATTTTTGTTTGCTCTGATACCATGTGTAATGTGCCTACCTAGCAAATCCTAATAGCACATATATTTATTAATCCATCAAGAAGTAATCAAGGTATCTGTTGTCCAAAACTCCATAGAATAACCATGCATTTGAAACCTTGAAGTACTTGAGTATATCTCACATGGGAAGCTTTGTCTCAAACCCACAAGGACCAACATGAAACTAGGGACCTAATTTAAATACTATAGTCTTCTATTAACCATCTAATGTTGACTTTTGAGGCACCTACATAGTTATCTATCATCCCTCTCAAGCTGAAGCAAACCATTTGCTACACTTGGTTTCAAAGAGAGTGAGAAATGAGGGGGAGCCATGCATGTCAGTCCCTCTACCTATAAGGTATAGTCTTAAATCGGATCCCCTAAAATAGCATGCATTACGATCTAGGAGAACACACTAGGGCAATCAATGTTTGGCCTTTTCTAGCTTTATATAATCTTGCATTTGAGTTCTTGTGGAAGCCTCTCCACTAATCCAGACTATTTTGCCATGTGAAAGATCTGTCAGGGAGTTAACCACCCGCTGTCGGAGGGGTTTTTGTTGAAAGGTCGAATCCACCGGGGATCAGAAGTAGAAGTAGAGATAGGAGATGGAAGAGAAGATAGAGAATACCCAAGTGGTAAACATTACAAAGACAAAGCACAATGAATTGAATCAACATGTATTGAAAGAACCTGGAATCTTCGCACTACTCAAAAGCAATCTCCACGCATTAGATATCTTGGAACTTCTTCGTAGAACAAAACGTGCATCAAAATTACAGCTCCTTCTCTGCTACTTGGAATCCAAATCTGATGTCTCCATTGGCTTCGAAAGGGGGGTAAAACCCTAGGACACCTGATCACGGATCTTCCAAATCACTCATTCTTTCAGTTCAATCCGTAGTTTTCAGCATGTTTACAGCAATTGCGATGCGCATGATTTTGTCAATCTGACCCTCTTGTGAAAATCCCATAATTGGCTAAAAAAGCAATTAGTTTTTTGCATGCCATCCTAATCTAGAAGCTTTTTAAAAAATTTTGAATTTTTACAACAAATAATATGAAAAACAGGCTAAAATTATCAAAAAATCTAGTATTTTTGGATAATCCATGCAACTCACACTAGTACTAATGGCTCAGATCACATTGACTCTCTAGATCAATAAAGAAGTCGGATGATGATGCATTCCATCATTTTTCACACTGTGTCCTCATAACATCACAACATCCACCCCCTCTGAACCTGCACATCCTCCGGTATGTGCCAAAATCCTAGTTGTCACCGGATTCTGAGTCCTCCTTATCCTCTGCAATCATATCCTTTGCTTCTTCGTCTTCCATATCTTCATGGCTAGCCCTTATATCATGAACATTATTTTCTTTCAATTCTGGCAACTCATAGGCAATAGATTCCCGCCTTTTGAATAATTTGATTCTTTTCCCTACTACCGAAAGTTTGATGGCTGTCCCATCTAGCTCATTTAATGCATAAGTAGCATTGCCAAACACCTGTCTTGCCACATAGGGTGTCCAAACCATCTTTTGGAAACTTTATGCATGGCACTATGCTGGTTGTCTAAACGGCTATCATAAACCAATACCCAATCCCCATCTTGTATGGTTCTTGGTCTCAGTCTATGTCTTTTGTCAAAACGTTGCTTATTTTGTATCCTTGCTGCCCTTAAATTTGCAATTGCTACCTCTATGTCTTCTGACTTTCTTTGCAATTGTCTAATGCGCAAGGCCAAAAACTACTCTCGATTCAACTCTTCCTCCCAAGGTAGCACACTCCATGTGAGTGTCATCTCTTCTATCGGCATGATAGGTTATTTACCATACATCAATTGTGTAGGAATATATCTTGTAATAGCACTATGAATTGTTCTATCAGCCCACAAAGCATAAGGGAGCAATCGTGACCACTCTTTTACCTTCTCTCCACATGCTTTTTCCAATGCCTTCACAATAGGTGGGTGACCTCTTTCACTTTTTCCATTTCCTTCAGGGTTAAAGGCTGAAGTTTATCCCCAGCCGTGCAAAGAAATCATGAGCTTCATCTGCATCTAACTCACCTCTATCTGCTATAATTTTACCCACACAGCCATACCGACAAAAGATCTCTTCTAAGAGAAAAGTACACACATCATTTGTTGTCTTAGTACGTAAAGCTTTCCCTTCCACTTGATTATTCAAGTCTTCACGAGCAAGCACAAGATACCTCATTTTCCAAAGACCTGTAGGCATTGTGACCAAATCCACCACCCACTTAAAATGAAGAAACAACGGATATGTGGGTTGCAATCCATCTCGATGTGTCACAGATGAATACATTTGACATGTCGTGAATGTTTCCACAAAGTGAGAAACATCCTTATACATACCCTACCACCAATATCTTTCTTTGATCTTTGCAAAAGTACCCTAAACACCTCTATGACCAGCCCACAAGCTTTCATGAAATTCTTGCATTACTTTTACTTGTGAAGCTCTGTCACCCAAAACTCGCAATGGCATACCCTGTTTCTTTTTAGCATGTTTCCATAAGTATCCATCTTTTTAAAAAAACCCATATACTTTCCTCTTGATTTTCTTAAACTTCTCATCTAACCATTCATCTCTCTTTGTTAATGTACTGAGGTATTAACCAATTCTCAGCCATTCTCCTGCATATTTGTCTTCTAGATAAACAATTCTACACAATATGCAAAACATCTAAACTGTATTCTCTTTGTTATCCAAGATTTTGTTAATGTTGTAGCAACACCTTGCATTTCTAAATTCACTCTTACAATATCATTTTCAACCACAACAAAGTCATCTTCTTCCTCCTCATCCATCATCCCATCTTCATTCTCATAGTGTGCCCAAGATAACATGTCTGCCATTGGGTTATCTCTTCATGCAATATGCTGAAATTCAAGGTTTAAAGATTTGATGTATGCAATCCATCAAAGCATAGCAATGTCCGGGGTAGCACAACTAGTAATCATACCCTATACCGGTAAACCATATCGGTCTCAATGACTACATGAGCACCCATAAAATACTCCTTATCACATTTAAGGGCTGTCACAATTCCCCATAATTCTCTTTTTACCTTTGGATACATTCTCTATTGTTCAGTTAATACTTTAGCACCAAAGCATATTGCATATCTTTGCCCTTCCTCATCATCTTGCCCAATTGCCCATCCAATCCTGATTGGGCTTGTATCAACAAGCAATAATGATAGGCTTTCCATGTGAATAGTCAGCCTTTCTTAATGTAGGAGAAGATTTTAAGAGCTGCTTCAATTTCTTCATTGCTTTCTAATGCTTCCTTTCCCAATGAAATCTTTGACCTTTCCTCAAATGCTAATATAGAGCATCAGCTACATGTGCAAAGTGAGGAATCCATATCAAATAGAACATACATGCACCCAAGAATCTACGCACCTCTAATACATTGGTGCATACATCTTGCATTCTATCAATGCCATCTATTTTTGCTAGTGATGGACTTTGCCCATAAGGCCCACACATATGCCCAACAATCAAAACCTCTTCAACTCCAAAGACAGACTTTTGTCCAGAAAGAGTTAAATGCACCTCTTCTAGATGTCTCAAAATCCTCTCACAATCCACAATATGGTCTGCAACAAACTCTCTGCATCCATGTGCCTCCATCTCTTAATTCTTTTCATCCACTACACGCCCTTTGATTGGAACATCATCCAAGAAGGGCATAGTCAATTGTTGTATAAAATCCTTGAGTACCCTATTCATAGAATTTGTCATGTGTGCCAGTGACTTTGTTGCTCCCTGTGGGAGAGTACACATCCGTACTAACCCTAAGGGAGTCTTCATGGTTGTGATATCCCTACTTTCAATTGCAAGCTAAAACTGATCATAACCCAAGTAAAGATCACCCAAAGAATGGATCGATCTACCTACAAAAGCCTCTGCAAATTCATCATCCACAGGACCGGCACCTACATTTATTATGGTTACTTTATTGATTAGTTGCATGTCTTGAATAAATCTCAATTCCCCATTCTTTTTGGGCACAGTAAACCAATGATTTGAGTACGGGGCTAAAGAAGGCTCCAAGATCTTCATGCGAATCTTTTCATTTAGCAAATCCATCAGCTTTGGCAAGTAAGTTTTAGGTACTCAAATAGGCCTCAAGTTCCATGGTACATGTGGCACCATAAATATGACCATAGGCGAGACAACATTTGGATCCACTCTTCCTATATATCACCAATCGTCACTTTTACATTAGGACATGCAGCATAGAGCTTCCCTGAAGAATTATTTGTAGCCCTCATTTGCCATCCATGATTAGTGTCTACAGGCCATGCACCATTTTCATACAATCCACGCTCAATGACATTTATCTTAAACCCATGGTCAAGTAAAGCAACACAAGGAGTTTCATGCTCCCCTATTTTTACTATCGTTTCAGTGGTAGCTCTAGCCCAATGATTTCTTATGTAGTGACTTTGAGGAATAAATCCTAGAGTCTTTTCTCTATATTGTTGCATTTGTCTTACTCCACCATGCATATTGCTACAAGATGATGCATTTTCAACCACTTTTTTCTCTTTTCCACATGTTGTCCACTGATTAGTAGCATCATGCATAGACAATCATGTACTTACTTCATGCTCATATTCAGCTCGAATACCCAACAAACCAGTTTCCTCTTCAAATTGCAGCAATGCACTAGTGGTATCACCAAGAAACTAATGCTTCCTTTTAATTATATCAATGTATTCATCATGAAATTCTTGCTTGGCAATGCCAAGCACCTCTCCCAAGGTAAATTCCACCCGGCTGTTTAAGATCCGTTCTTCAAGAACCTTCTTAAGATCTGTGGCTGTCTCAATGTCAAATTGCAACTTATATCCTGACTGCTTGCCCTTCTTTTTGCCCTCTTGTTTGTTATCATGTTTTTGGTCCTGATTGACCTCTTCCATAGCATGCCCGGGAGGTGGCTAATTTGCATCTTTAGGCTGATCCACACTCCTTCTTGTCATTCTTTTAGATGTCCCTACAATATCTTCATCTCTTTTTTGTTTTTCTTCCACAAGTACATCCGTCTTTTGTACCTTTACTAAATATGCATACACTGAATATGCATCTACCGGTGATTCCCAACAAGTTATGCCACAAATGTATTGCCCTGCATTAGACATTTCACTATTAGTGACCTTTATCTTTTTAGTTGCATGTAAAGCATGTGTCCATATTTCAGCCTTTGGACCACCATCAATTGGCCATGCATTCTATCCAACTGTAGACCAAAAGTAGAAGCATGTACCGTTGCATAAGCATTTTGGACAGCCAAGTCTTCCAACAACTTCTGCATACCTGCCTTTCCAAAATTCAAAGAAAGAGGCAATCCCGTTTCTTATACATGGATCTTGACACCTTTCCAAAAGATAAATTGTTGTGCCAAGGCCTCCTGATAGGCAGCACAATCCTTTCTCTCGTGCTGCAAATTGTCACACCACATATATCTTTTTCTAGGCTTAGGGGCTGTTGCCCATCCCTTTTCCTCTTGTCCTTTTTCATCCAATTTTGCAACCTTCAATTGAAGATCCCGCATGCCTTTGACCAATTCATCTAAGATATCTTCCCTAACAAAGGGAACAATAGCAGGTACATCCATAGGGTTAGCCACAGAAGTAGGTGGCTTATTGGATACATCAACTGTCTTGCCTGTAACAGTGGGCAAGCTAGAGACATGCAATCTTTCTCTTCTTCTATGCTTCTTTACAAGTGCAATAAAAAATTCCTTGACATGTCTCCACTCTATTTTCAAATTTGTCTTTGTAGTTAGATCCTCTAGCAAATTATCAAGCTTCTCTTGAAGCTCAAGATCAGCTGCCTATAGAAACAATTCAATTTTCTGACTTGCAAGAGCTTGCTGTTTTGCAAGATCCAACTACTCAAATCAACTTTCAAATTCTCTTAACAATTCTGTAGCCCCAAGACCCTTATTGGGTTGTAAAACCCACTCTTGAAAAGTCTTGCACGTAATCAAACGGGTGTTCTCAATGTAAAATTCTTCCCTGAGTGTCTTCTTGAAGGCTACCCAGTCAGCATCCTGCAAGTATAATTTAGTAATCCATGCTTTCAGTTCATGAACAATAACACATACAAAATATCGGCTCCATGCAGATTGAGCCACCCCAAAGAATTCCATCTTCTGAGCATAGGTATGCACATATGCATATATGCATTCCTGCCATTGAATAACTTCACCTCACACTCAACTGCTTGCAAAGCATTCATCACAACACTTTCTATTTGAGTTGAAGCTTGCATCACCTGTTTTTGTTGTTGTACCTACATAAGCATATTCATATTTTGCACCAACTGTTACAAAACATCATTGGAAATCGTATTTGAAGATTCTCCCATCTTGTCTTTCTTTCTAGTTTCATTGTGCTTTGTCTTTGTAGTGTTTACCACTTGGGTATTCTCTATCTTCTCTTCCATCTCCTATCTCTACTTCCTTCCACTTCTGATCCCCGTTGGATTCGACCTTTCGACAAAAACCCCTCTGAAATTGGTGAACCTAACGTGAAAGGTCGTCAAAAGGAGGAAAGACAAGATGGAAGAATGTTTGAATACAATATCCAGTGATGTTTTGCAATAGTTGGTGCAAAATATGAAAATGCTTATACAGGTACAACAACAACAGGTGATGCAAGCTTCAGCTCAAACAGAAAGTGTTGTGATGAATGCTTTGCAAGCAGTTGAGCGTGAGGTGAAGTTATTCAATGGTAGGAATGTATCTGCATATGTACATACCTATGCTCAGAAGATAGAATTCTTTGGGGTGGCTCAATCTGCTTGGAGCTGGTATTTTGTACGTGTTAGTGTTCATGAACTGAAAGCACAGATTACTGAATTATATTTGCAGGATGTTGATTGGGTACCCTTCAAGAAGACACTCAGTGAAGAATTTTACATTGAGGACACCAGTTTGATTACGTGTAAGACTTTTCAAGAGTGGGTTTTACAACCCAATAAGGGTCTTGTGGCTACAAAATTGTTAAGAGAATTTGAAACTCCTTGTGTTGCTTTACTTGACCATGGGTCTGAGATAAATGTCATTGAGCATGGATTGTATAAAAATGGTGCATGGCCTATAGACACTGATCATGGTTGGCAAATGAGGGCGGCAAATAATTCTTCAGGGGAGCTCTATGCTACATGTCCTAATGTAAAAGTGACTATTGGTGATGTACAGGAAGAGCAACACTTCTTTGTGCAAGATAATTCCTCATATGCAGTGATTTTGGGACAGCCGTATATTACAAGTGTGCGTGTGGAAACAAAGGTGCTTGATGATGGTTTTTCTTATGCAAGAGTCTGAAGAAAGGATGGGAGAAAAGCAGTCCAATTTCTTAGTGTTTGTGTTAATCATCCTAGAAATCAAGATACGTTTCGAGAGTCTCCTTTCGTTCCAAATGCAAGGAAATTCAAAGACCTGGATTTTCATTAAGTAGTGTTATAATGTGGGGCTATAATAGTGCTGTTGAGAGGGTGTACTCGCCTCTTGATGAAATGAAGCATGTATTTACTATTGGTAATTCTCAGGTTACAGCAAACAGTTCATGTTGGTTTAAGCCTATGCAGGGCTGAATGCATATCTATGAAATGGGCTACTAAGGAACTGAGAGTATTGGGACTGTTAGCTAAAAATGAAGGCATTTTAGGTGTATTTTATGGGTTGAATATTAATGACACTATGGCTGAAATTTCAGAAACTATACATGTAGAAAATGAGGCTAAAAACAGAATGTTGTCACTATGTTCTTTGGACATGTATGATGTTATAGAATTGTTTGCTCAATAGGAAGGATTACAATGGGTTGAAGCACTTGTGGAGACAAAGTATAAGAAAGCTGACAAAAAGGTGAAACCAATTGCTTTTCCACTTCCACTAGAAAGTGAGGGTATGTATGAAAAGGTGTCAAGGCAGCCAAGCTTACGGGATCCTAATGATATAAGTCATCAATTTACATCTGAAACATTATAGGAATTGAAAGTTGGTGCAGAAGGGTTTCTTTTGCCTATTGAGAGAGAATGTTTTATGCAGATGTTAGCTAGACATGGAAAGGCATTTGCATTTCAGCCAAGTGAAATAGGTTGTGTGGATCCAAATGTTGTCTCTCCTATGGTCATATTTACGGTGCCACAAGTACCATGGAACTTGAGGCTTATTCTAGTGCCCAAAGCTTACTTGCCAAAGCTAATGGATTTGCTAAATAAAAATATTTGCATGAAGATCTTGGAGCCTTCTTCAGCCCCGTACTCAAATAATTGGTTTATTGTGCCCAAAAAGAATGGGGCTTTGAGATTTATTCAGGGGTCAATAAAGTAACCATAAGAAATGTGGGTGCAGGTCCTGTGATTGATACATTTGCAGAGGATTTTGCAAGCAGAGCGATCTATTCTTTGGATGATCTTTACTCGGGTTATGATTAGTTTCAACTTGCAATTGAAAGCAGAGATATCACAACCATGAAGACTCCCTTTGGGTTAGTGCAGATATGTAATCTCCCACAGGGAGCAACAAACTCAGTGGCACACATGACAAATGCTATGAATAGGGTACTCAAGGATTTTATACCACAATTGACTATGCCCTTCTTGGATGATGTTCCAATCAAAGGGTGTGCAGTGGATGAAAAGAATGAAGAGATGGATGCACATGGACGCAAAGAGTTTGTTGCAGACCATATTGTGGATTGTGAGAGGATTTTGACACATCTAGAAGAGGTGCATTTAACTCTTTCTGGACAAAAGTCATTCTTTGGAGTTGAAGAGGTTTTGATTGTTGGGCATGTGTGGGCTTTATGGGCAAAGGCCATCACCAGCAAAAATAAATGGGATTGATAGAATGCAAGATGTATGCATGAATGTATCAGAGGTGCGTAGATTCTTGGGTGCATGTGTGTTCTATTTGATATGGATTCCTCACTTTGCACATGTAGCCGATGCTCTTTATTAGCTTCTAAGGAAAGGTAAAAAATTTCATTGGGAAAGAAAGCATTAGGAAGCAATGAAGAAATTGAAGCAACTCTTAAAATCTATTGCTAAATTGAGAAAGGCTTACTATTCACATGGAAAGCCTATAATTATTATTGTTGATACAAGCCCAATCAGGATTGGATGGGCAATTGGGCAAGATGATGAGGAAGGGTAAAGATATGCAATTCGCTTTGGTGCTAAAGTATTGATTGAACGACAGAGAAGATATCCACAGGTTAAAAGAGAATTATGGGGAATTATGACAGCCCTTAAATGTGATAACAAGTATTTTATGGGTGCTCATGTAGTCATTGAGACCGATTGTTTGCCGGTGTTAAGCGTTTTTGTGAAAACTAAAAAGCCCTAGTCAAATTGTAGTTAGGTTTGATTTCTGCTAGCTTAGTTGTTTGTGTGATAGTTTGTTTTGTTGTTTCATAATTGGATTTCTTGTGTTTGTCTAGCTTAGGATTTGTTTCTATCATTTTGTTTGATTTGTGTGAAACTTGATAGCTTTGGTCGAGCTTGGTGTTTTTTTGGACAGGTTGAAGTTGGAGTTTGGTATTGGCTACAGAACATTGTGGAGCAAGGTATGTTTTTTTGTTAAGACTCTTACACTTCACAGGGATTATGGGTTCACGAGCACTTCACGTTGCACTTGTTGATGCATTGCACTCAGGGGTCGTCTCTTGTTCTTATCAAATACTTCCATGCCATGGGTTGGGATTATGCACGCTTTGTGCCATCATTGAGCACTAGCATGGCATGAGGTCCCATGCAGCTATATACAATAACTTTTAGATGCACGCGCACATGAGAGAGCACCTGTCATTGAGCATGCACATTTCTTGCACGCACGGTATTTGGGATGCTCATCACAAAGTTAGGAACCTCTGGTTGAGTGTGTAAGGAGGTTGGGTGAGTTTAGAGGGTCGTGAAGGACGCCGTCAATTATGAGATGGGTTTTTCTTATCTAGTCAACATCTTGAGGACCATCATTTTCTTGAGAGATTGTGAGAATTTGGAAGGAGTGGAGTACGTCATATATTTTAGAAGAGAGTTGAGGATAAGGATTTAATTAACAAGGAATTTAGTTTGCATTTTACATGACGCACAATCACATGTAGATAGACTAGGCACAATATCTTCAGTGCATCAATACATTTTTTTTTGTGAGCATTGTTTGAATGGTAGCATGTCATGGATTCGATCAATTGCATGTTTTCTCAAATCATGTATGATTGTGCACGGAGTTCTCTTTCATAGCATATTCTTGCTAGGGCACACTACATTAGAAAAAAAAAGGTTCATATCCAGAGAATATTTATTTTGAAGACTCAAGGATCAAAGGAAAAGATCGTACGTTTTACATCGTCAATGAGTATTTCTTGAAGAAAAAGAGAACATGTGTGGTGAAAGTGTGTGTAATTACAATAACAATAGGTCAAGAAAGGGAATAAGTTGTCTAAGATAAAAGATGGAGAAAAATGATGCGATTTATGAATATCAGTTTTTTTGCCCATTTTTTATGGATTTTCGTAATTCTGCCCATGCTAGCTTGTCGATCAGATGCATTTCGATCGTTTTGAGTATTCGAATGACTATATTCATAGTTCAAATGATGAAGTTATGATCCAAACAATTTGCAAACAGGCATAGAGCAGAAAAAACGAAAATAGTGAAAAGCAGTAGAAAAGCAAAAGCCAAAAGCTGAAAGCAAAAAGCCTAATGTATGTGAGTGTGAATAGAAAACTATATAAGGAGAGGAGATTGAAGAGTTAGGGGCCTTCCCCCTCTTATACAATTGTATTTTGTGAGGGAGGAGAGAGGAGGGTTTGCATGCTAGAGTGAGCTCTTGTCATTCCAATTTGAAAGTTGGAGCTTTTGGGTGTCAAAGCGCTGAGCGTCGGCTCAAGGTTGTTAAGGTACGAGAATATATTTCACTTTTTTTATTTTCAAATTTTTGGTTTTTTTTTTGTGTTGTGGTGTTGTGATGCTCTACCCGAATTTGGGTTTGAATTGTCTTGAGCTACAAGAGGCGTTGTTTATTGTTTTGTTTTTCATGTGTGGTTCGTATGGTGTCTATCAAAATATTTAAATTTTTGTGTTGTGCTGTGCATCTGAAAAAGTCAATTACCCCAACCGACACTCCTTAACGTCTCGTTATTGGGTTGTGAGTGAGGCTTGCTCTCGATCACCGCTCTCATAACACCGGTATTGGGTATGATTACTAGTTGTGCTACTCCAGACATTGCTATGCTCCGGTGGATTGCATACATTAGATCTTTGAACCTTGAATTTTAGCATATTGCAGGAAGAGATAACCTAATGGCAGACATGTTATTTGGAGCACGTTATGAGAATGAAGATGGGATGATGGATGAGGAGGAAGAATATGTCTTTCTTATGGCTGAAAATGATGTTGCAAGAGTGAATTTAGCAATGCAAGATGTTGCTACAACATTAACAGAAGCTTGGACAACAAAGAGGAGACACTTTAGATGTTTTGTATATTGTGTAGAATTGTTTCTGCAAGACAAATATGCAAGAGAGTGGTTGAGAATTGGTCAATACCTCAGTACATTAACAAAGAGAGATGAATGGTCAGATGAGAAGTTTAAGAAAATCAAGAGGAAAGTGTATGGGTTTTTCTTAAAAGATGGATACTTATGGAAAAATGCTAAAAAGAAACAGGGTATGCCATTTCAAGTTTTGGGTGACAGAGCTTCACAAGTAAAAGTAATGCAAGAATTTCATGAAAGCTTGTGGGCTGGTCATAGAGGTGTTTGGGATACTTTTACAAAGATTAAAGAAATATATTGGTGGCAGGGTATGTATAAGGATGTTGCTCACTTTGTGGAAACATGTATGACATGTCAAATGTATTCATCTGTGAGACATCAGGATGGATTGCAACCCACATATCCATTGTCTCTTCATTTTAAGTGGGTGGTGGATTTGGTCACAATGTCTATAAGTCTTTGGCAAATGAGGTATCTTGTGCTTGCTCATGAAGACTTGACTAATCAAGTGGAAGGAAAAGCTTTACGTACTAAGACAAAAAATGCTATGTGTACTTTTCTCTTAGAAGAGATCTTTTGTTGGTATGACTATGTTGGAAAAATTACAACAGATAGGGGTGAGTTCAATGCAGATGAAGCTCATGATTTCTTTATAAGGTTGGGCATAAAGCTTGCTTTAACTTCAGCCTATAACCCTGAAGGAAATGGAAAAAGAGAAAGAGGTCATCAACCTATTGTGAAGGCATTGGCAAAAGCATGTGGAGAGAAGGTAAAAGAGTGGCCATGATTGCTCCCTTATGCTTTGTGGGCCGACGGAACAACTTATAGTGCTGTTATAGGATATATGCCTGCAAAATTGATGTATGGTCAAAAACCTATCATGCCGATAGAAGAGATGATAATACATGGAGTGTATTACCTTGGGAGGAAGAGTTGAATCGAGAGGAGTTGTTGGCTTTATGCATTAGACAGTTGGAAAGAAAGTCAGAAGACATAGAGGCAACAATTGCAAGTTAAGGGCAACGAGGATACAAAACAAGAAACGGTTTGACAAAAGACATAGATTGAGACCAAGAACCATACAAGATGGGGATTGGGTATTGGTTTATGATAGCAACTTAGACAACCAGCATAGTGCCATGCGTAAAGTTTCCAAAATATGGTTTAGACCATATGTGGTAAGACATGTGTTTGATAATGCTACTTATGCATTAAATGAGGTAGATGGGACAGCCATCAAACTTCTGGTAGCAGGGAAAAGAATCAAATTATTCAAAAGGTGGGAATCTACTACCTATGAGTTGCCAGAATTGGAAGAAAATAGTGGTCATGATACAGGGGCTAGCCAGGAAGATATGGAAGATGAAGAAGAAAAGATATGGTTGCCGAGGATGAGGAGGACTCAGAATCCGGTGACAACTAGGATTTTGGCACATACCAAAGGATGTGCAGGTTCAGAGGGGGTGGATGTTGTGATGTTGTGAAAAAGTATGGAATGCATCATCATCCAACTTCTTTATTGATCTAGAGATTCAATGTGATCTAAGCCATTAGTACTAGTGTGAGTTGCATGGATTATCTTAAAATACTAGATTTTTGGATAATTTTAGCCTATTTTTTATATTATTTATTATAAAAATTCAAAAAAGTTAGAAAAAGCTTCTAGATTAGGATGGCATGCAAAAAGTTAGTTTCTTTTTTAGCCAATTATGGGATTTTCACAAGAGGGACAGATGGACAAAATCGTGTGCGTCGCAATCACTGTAAACAAGCTGAAAACTACAGATTGAACTCAAAAAAGAAGAAGGAGTGATCTGGGAGGTCCATGATCAGGTGTCCTGAGGTTTTACCCCCCTTTCGGAGCCAATGGAGCCATCCAATTTTGGTTCCAAGTAAACAGAGAAGGAGTTGTAATTTTGATGCACGTTTTGTTCTATGAAGAAGCTCTAAGAGATCTAATGCCTGGAGATTGCTTCTGAGTAGTGCGAAGATTCCACGTTCTTTCAATACATATTGATTCAATTCATTGTGCTTTGTCTTTGTAGTGTTTACCACTTGGGTATTCTCTATCTTCTCTTCAATCTCCTATCTCTACTTCCTTCTACTTTTGATCCCCCATGGATTCGACCTTTCGACCAAGAACCCCTCTGACACCGCTTCCCTCTAGGATTATTTTTATTTACCCAATTATCCTAATATCATCAATTTCAACATATAAAAAGAGCTTTGCTAATCAATTTGTTACACAATGGTCTTTCACATAAGTTAGGCACAAATACAAATACAAATACAAGGAAATTTTTTCTTTTCAAAATTGCATAATTCCACACAAGCATAATTCCAACTATGTAGGATATGAGAGAGAAAATTATTTTTTGCTAGTTTTTGTATTCCTCATGATGGTGTCTATTAAAGGGGGAGAACTACTATGCACGATGGCTCTGTGCATAAGTGGGCACCTTCCCTCATGTATGTATTTATGGATTTATAGCTCTTAGATTTTATGGTCAAATTTATTTAAAGAATAATGCAAGGACTTCTCCCTCCTTGCATGAATGGTATGATTTTGACTAAATATTTTCTCTAACTACTATCTAAGAAACCAATCCTATTACTAACTAATGATCTAGTCCTTAGACTTTACTACAAAGATTGCAATATTATAGATAAATATTTGTAGTAGAATTTCCTTGATACAATAGTAATTCATGCATACCAAAATATGCTTCTCTAAGCATAAATATTATTTATTTGCATAGCTTCATCTAATAATCTCTCATAAAAAGAACAAGGTATACATTAGCTCCCTACCATCTATCTACAAGTAGAATCTAATCAATGCTACATGTACTACTACATGCAATAGGTCATTATTATGTAAATAATAGGTAAATAAAAGTAAAAAAAGTAAATAACATGTTATTTTCATAAAAAATATCATAATATGGTATGGAGGTTAAAAGGAAACTATCCTCAATCAATGAAAAATAAAGAACTAGGGTGATTAGTCACATGCTAGTGCTTCCCCATGCGGTGAACCTGCACTATATTAATGAGGTAATCTAGAATGCTTGTGAACCATCTCATGCAATAAGTTTGTATATACCCTATAAAAATAAGACATCCATGGATTTTCCCAAAATAATATATCTATTTCCATTGAATATTAAAGTGATTGTGAATGGTATGCAAATTTTAGATAATCACAAGATGGACTTAGCAATGACTTCAAAATCCACTAGGATTCTTCAATACAATGGTTTGTATATATAAGTATTTATGATACTAAGTACCTATTCTAGTAATGATTTGGTCATAGTCAAGGATAACTTTGAGTGCTAGAGTTTCAATGTCTCCCTTTAGAAATTGAGGATTGTTCACAATTGGAATCATAGCTAGTGTTTCCCTGAAAGGATTTTAATAATCTCATATAGAATGAGTTATAAATTTATCAATGACGAGAAATTCCCAACCATAATATATTCTCATTCATCTTATGTACAATATAGAATGCCCATAATATCTTGGGAATTATTTAATTTTAGGATCCTCTTTCAATGGATTTGAACCTTCTCTTTCCAGTAGAAAGCCTAACTAAATCCCATTTTTTGAACAACATATCCTTGTGTTTCTTCTTGGCTTGAGCTATATATCTTAATTGAGATTATCTTATTTCTTCACTCACTTCTTCCAAAATTTTGATATGATCACTAGCTAAAGCATTAGCTACTAGAACACGAGTCACTATAGGGTCATAGGGATGTGTATTTACTTGCCATAATCTATTTCAAAGGGTGTTCTACTAGTAGCTAAATGTGGAGTGTTATTGTAGACAAATTGCTAGATAAGTAAGTCAATAATATCGGATCTAAGAAGGTCATGGATAGTGCTATGGTTTGGCTCACTATATAATTATTATTTGAAAATTGAGAGCTCAACTAAGATAAGATGAAAAATAGAGACAAGAGTACATGACAAATAAATTGGTATAACTTTTCCCTATATATGAGTGAGCCCCTCCATCATGCATATATTTATGGATTTGTAGCTCATTAGATATAAAAATAATTGTCTAGCCCTTAAGCTTTAGTAAAAGGTTATAATAAATAGATATGAACATGTACATATATAATCATAATGAAATCCATGTAATAGAAGCATCTAATAACAATAACAATTTTAGTATACCAAAATTTACTTGTTTGAGTATAAAAATAGTTAAACAGCATAGCTTAGTAATAATCTACTCATAAGAAACACAAGTCACATTAGTTCATTGCCATCTATCTACCAACCATACTGTGAGTAGTGCTATATGTAGTGACACATGTAACAAGTCATAATTATGTGATAAAATAAAATGAAATTCTAACAAATAAATGAATAAGAAAAATCTAAGTTCTAAGACATGGTTGTATTGTTAAACCCCACATGTTTGCCATATCTACAGATGCGTGGCTTTTCCATAGAAAATAAGATAAAAAAGGCAAGCTAAAGGGAATCAAATGGCTTATCAATAATAGAGATATAATATTAATGCAATTTTTAGATGATACCAAATTTATAGTCCACAATATATCCACATCAATAGCCTTCCTTTGGAGTTATCTCAAGACTTTTTGCTTAGAATCAAGGTCAATAGTTAACCCAACAAAAACTCAAATTAAGACATTAATCAACCCCCTCCCAATGGTTAATAGGTGAAGGATGTCAAGTTTGAGAGCAAAGCAAAAGCTTTAGAGCCCTTTACATACCCATGACCTTTAACATCACAGTTAAGTAGAGATAGGGGTAGTACTAAAGTGGATTAAGGAAAAATCAAAATCTTAGATAGGATTATAGTCCAACTATTCAACTAGGATTGTGTTACTGAAACGTATCCTTTACCCATGTACCATATACTTTCCCTCCTACTACAAACTAGCCAAGGCAAGCCTTAAAGCTTTGGAAATCTTGGCTATAAAGTTTTTGTAGACAAGAGATATAGAAAAACTTCAAATATCAAAGGAATCATGGAAAGATCACACTTTTCCCAAAGGAAAAGGGGGACATGGCCACCCTAATCATGAATTGATGGTTAATGAGATAGGTACTAGGTCAATTATTAGAAGTTGATATCACAAAACAGAGAGCTAGGCCATCCTTATCCAATTGGAGCTACAAAACCTTTCACATTAGAGACCTATTGTTAGACTCAAACTCTTTGCATTTCGATACATCAATGTAACAATGAAACATCATTTTCCATTGATGAAAAGCCTATGCTTGGCATGCATGTTATATAAAGCAATCACAACTAGGCTTACCTAGCCCTCTTACCAATTAGGGACTTCACATTAACTTGAAGTTGCTAGAACTCAACTTGATTCAACATATTTCACAATCCAATCAAAGCAAATAAAATGCTACTCATGGAATTTCAAAAAAGCAATAAGATGTTGAATAGATGTTTGGAACATTGACTACTAATAGCATGACAAATTATATTATACAACTTCCAACTCTTCTCTCAAGTCTATAGATTCTCAAGGATGAACGATTGGGGATACCTACTTAAAAAGACCATTCAAATTCCAGCTGTATTTAATTTGAGAGGTATAAGTTAGAAATATGATAAAGCCCTTTTACCGCTCCCTCTAATAGGAACTTTATGCTTTGAATAAAAACATCGTAACTTTGATGTTTTGAACTAAAACATGACTAATTGATGTAAATAACTTGACTAATTGAAATAGAACACATATTTCATTGAATGTCTCAAAACATAGGTGCTTATAATTGAACTTGATGTAGTAAATCAAATAAATATTCTTTTAAAAAAAACATAATTCTAATCAAGATTGTACACTTGATGCATTGCACTAAGTCATGATTATAGATGAATGGCTTTTTATGCTTTACATAATGTAGGAGTAAAAAGTTTATGAAAGTAATAGTTGAAAATGGAAACTTGATTTACATTCTCAAGTTGGTTATAAATCCCTATGAAAATTTGGCCTTCTTGTTGCAAGACATTGATATTACAAGGAATAAATTATGTTTTACTATGTACTTGATGTAATGTATCCCAATAAAACAACCCAATATACTATTTCCAAGGGAAATTTCATGTGGGTGCAATATGTTTCTAAGTTTCCAATCCTTAGGGGAAACCTATATATAAAGATGTATCATGATAGTATGAGCATTTCTATGGAAGGAACATGGATAGAAAAATGAATCATGTTAGTACAAAATTATACCATTTCGGTGGATAATGAAAAAGTACTATTTCATTAAGTTAGGATATAAAGTTGTAGGATAAATTCCACGTATTGCATCAATTCAATATGCATATACAACATTTTGTGGGAGATACTTGATGCATTACATCAAGTAGGTATGCAAAGATAATGTTTTGTGGAGGAGACTTGATGGAATGCATCATGTGGATATACAAATGTGACATTTTGTGGGGGAAGCTTGATATATTGCATCAAGTTGGTATGGAAATATGACCATTTGTGGGGATGCATCAACTTCATATGCAAATATGACACTTTTTTGGGAGCAACTTGATGCAGTGCATCAAGTTGGTGTGAAAATATGAAACTTTTTGGGGGTAACTTGATGAATTGTGTGAAGTTGGTGTGCATATAGGATATAATTTGGGGCAAGTTAATGCAATGCATCAAATTAATGTGAAATTAAAAAACTTTCAAGGTAGTTCCATGTACAACATTGAGTTGGCATAGAAAATTTCCAATATGGGAGTTGAAATTGATGCATACATAGTGTTAACATGTATATTTCTCAAAATGCACATCTATACCCTATTTTTATGTATAATATATTTGGTTACTATGAGTAGGTTCACGTGCACTACTAACTATATTATGTATCCATGGAAAGTCATAATTTGGTTGTTTAATAGATTTTTATGTAAAATTTCATAGAATCTCATCCTTAGTTGTAATATCCCAATTCGCTTATAAAAGTACGCGGGTGAACCTGTCTCAAATGAATATAAAAAAATGGGATAAATGAATTTTTTAAAAATTCCCCCCCTTATCCCTCCAGCCGACTGATGAGCTGGAGGGGGAGGGAAATAGAAGGAGCAGCTAAGCTCCTTGGTGGAGCTTTGATGGAGGAGGGGACATGCGTGTCGACACACAGGGAGGGAAGATCCCCCTCCCCTCCACTACTTAAATGAGGGGGGGGCCGCTGAAGATGGAAGGGCTGGAGCCGTGAGGAATAGAGGAAGAAGGAGCCGTGCCACTGCTGCGTCATATGCAACGAAGAGGGAGGGAGAAGACGCCAAATGCCTGGGGCTGCTGAGGAGCTAGGAGAGGTCGTCGCCATCTTCAATCACGGCCCTCGCCGCCTGGCAAATTAGCCGCCAAGTTGGGCCGACAGCCCGTCGTTGATTCCCTTTCCCCCCCCCCCCCCCCCCCCCCCCCCCCCGGGTTTAATCCCCCCTAAGCCCTTGTTCCCCCCTCCCACTCCTCTTAGCTCTTTAGGCTAATCGAGTCACACCCATAGGCTACTTTTTCCTTAGGCTACCTTGAAAACTTTCATTCTCTTTCATTGATTCCTTCATTCACTTTTTAGATCTTTTTGTGCATGTGCTCTCTTAGTGGAGCTTTGTGTTCTTAAGTTTTATCAAACAAGCCGGTGTCCACACACCCCCATGTCCTAAAAATCCAATTCATCATCATGGCCTCGTATGATATCCCGTAGGGGAAAAGTAGCCGTGAGAGAAAAGATAGAAAGGGAAGGTAGAGGGAGTGAAAAGAAGGAGTGAAGGAGGAAGAGTGGGGAAAAGATAAAAGAAAGGGAAGGAAGGAGAATAAGTGCTTTCTATTCCTTCTACCCCAAGTCTAAATCCTACAAGGGTTCCGTGGTTGCAAAACCACACTCCCCCATAAACTTTTTTTTTTTTTGAATCCAAAGAGACGGTGGAATTCCAGAAGAAAGAGGAAAAGGCTATTTCACATTTGAATTACGATGCCGCCGAAGAAAGTCCAAGGTGTAGCTGCGGGAGGGTCATCTCCCGGTATCCATGTGGATATCTCACCCCAAAACCAGCTTTTTCTTCTTGGCTTTAATTTGGTTTTAAGTCGATCATGCAAAGAAAAATTGTTAAGGATAGGATATATTTGTTTGAGTTATTTGTAACGAAGGAGTTTAGCTTATGAATAACAATGTATAGAACTTAGCTTTTTTCAAATTGCATCAAGCATTATAAATTACGAGCAAGATTAACCATTTACTATAGTAGTATATTTTAGTTAAATCCTAAGGTGTAGAAATTATATCTTGCACCATTAGTCTTATTCCTTTTGCAACGAATCGTTGTAAATGGTTAAATTCATGAAAGGGTTCTTTTGATGCTCAAATTACTAGGAAGTTATCTTGATTATTTGCACATCTTAGCAAGGCAAGTGTTGTTAGTTGGCATGAGCTCATCTTTAAGGACAACGGAAGTTAAATTAAACTGTATTGACTGGGAAGTAAATTGTCACAAGGATAGAAAAACCGTGACGAGACGATTAATATTACCTTCCAAAAGATAACTGAACCAATCTAAACATTGAAACATTCATACCCTAAACACTTGACTACTGTCCTTACTGTAGGGACAATCAAATCGTAAAGATAAGGAACTAGGGTTTGTCCCTAAGGTTCTTAAAAGAAGAAACCCTAGGCCTGACATACATCAGCTTAAAGAATCTAAACAGATTATTCCATCGCAGGACTTGCGCAACAAGTATGAAATCATTTAGTCTTGTGATTGATTCACAAGGAGAAAGGGGTAAAAGAAGGGTAAAAACCCTCATCAAGGACGGCAGATCCCTACGCAGGTTATCTTGCAAAAAGACGTATTTTTGGATATCCTTCTAAATAAGGAAAGTTGTAAACCAGAAACTAGCATATCTAAGGCACCTTAGGGTTAACCAAGTTGGGTATGCCCTACACCGGAATGTAAGAGATCTTGCCAAGTTACAAGACACTTTGGGAACAAGTGCTGATACACTCAAAAAGGAAAGAACACTTCCTTAGCAGTTTGCCAAACAACTCAGTTGATTAACGAAAATGTTTGTGCTTGCTAGAGATTTTAGAGTTCTGTTTGAAATATGAATTACAAATTAAATGAGTACCTATACTTTAGGTTAAAGGCCTGAAGGGAGAGGCAGCTTCAGTTACCCCCGACTGCCTGCCTGACCCTAACCAAGGGGGTTGTTGACCGCGTCGGGAACGTGGACCGAACCCGCCGCGAGAGGTCTCTCCGTTGAGTTCTACTTGGAGCAGGAGGACGCTTGGGTGCCAGGGGGGGCTCTGGCTGTAAACCCCTCGCCTTCCGGGTCCTGCACAAGAGGCTAACGTGACTCGAGATTGGATCTCGAGGCCCGCATACTAGTTGACGGGAGGAAGCTTGGAATAGTGATCCCTGGAGATTACTGGATAGCCTTTGGGCAGATTATGAACAAGCCTATGGGCGAAACTCCTTGTATTTCAAAGATAAAATGATGAAATGTTAAAAGAACTTGATATTGTTTTTCTATGTCACATTATAAGATTACGTGAAGGAACCAGTGCTTAACAAGGTTAATTAAAGAAGCTGATTGTTATATGTTAAATTAATGTGTTAGATAATTACATAACTAAAACAAACCGAGGAAAGTGCGGAGGATGGGCCATGGGTCCGTCCTACGGTTGGGTGGTCCCGATTAGCCGGGAACTTTTCTCAAAAATCTCGAAAAACAGCGGAATGATCATCATCATCAAAACGAATAACGAGAACGATGACCTAAAGTTACGTCTTACCCGATTTACGCTGTTTTAGGGGAACGGAATGGGACTATGCCTTATGGCAGAGAGGTTGAGCTTTGCATCCCTCTCGTTTCCCATTCTCCTTGAACCAAGTGCAGCGTGAATCCGCTTCGAACCTAGCGTTTCTGCGTAAAGTAGTTCACTCAGGTCTGACGCTAGTTGTTGTTAGCTAATGACCCATTAGGAAAACCCTAATTCCGGTCGATCCTAAGTGGGAACGGCCAGGATACTTCCGCTACGTGGCAGACACGGGAAGAACTAGATCGCAAAACCCGTAACATTCCATGGGAGTTCCGGGCAGAGCTTTCTAGACATCCTTTCCGATGGACTGCTAAGACGTGTCCTGGATGATACTAGGGGACACGTTACATTAGTTATGTTATATGCAGTTGGAATATCCATCTTCTAACATACTTTCTTTCTCATTGCACATAAGGTTTCTAGTTTCTACTTCACATTGGAAGAAATTTTAACCTAGTCAATGACTAGTTGTTCCACTATATTCAAAAAGAGTGTCTCACTAAGTTATTGTATACACGTATAATTACAAGGGATATTCATTGAAGTTAAAGATAGACCTTCAAATGCAAACAAGCCTAGTAAGCAATTATGAAAGAAAAAATTAATGGCATAATTAGTGGCATCTACCTTTTGCTAATATAATGACATATTGTTAACCCTCAAATGAACAAGGTGGAAAATCGAGAAAATCTGAAGCAAAAGACAGAGCCAAGGAAAAAGCGGAATGGAGAATGAAGGCATGCCAATAAAAATTGGGAAACACACAAAGTGTGAAAAAGTCCTAAATCAAGGAGAGGCACTCAAGAAAAGGCACAAGTCAATACTTTTTTAAAGGAGGGCAAGGGGCAACATGTTTTATTTTAGGAGCACCCGACTATGACCTATGCAAATTGGGCTCCAAGCTTGGAGAGACCTGCCCATCAAAACCGCTAGGGTCAATGGCACTCTAGCTAACGGAATGAAAGTAAGGCCATTTGGAGTCTCAAAAAATTGGCCAGTGAAGATTGCAGGTGTCCAGTTCTATGTAAGCTTCATTGTCATGAAGGGAGATGACTATGACATTCTATTAGGATGACCTTGGATGAGGAACGCTCGAGTCATGGAAGACTGGGGCAATGGTCTAATATTCCTAGAGAATCGAATGGAAGCGGTAAAGGTTGAGATGGACACTTGGGAGACAACCCCCATCAACTTGGGTGCCATCCCAACCATGCTCAAGGGTGACACACCAATAAGGGAGTCTCATGGACCCTTGACCAAATACATTTCTTGCCTTGACGATGAGATAAATTAGATGCACACACTAGTAATCACTGATCTTCCATTCTCCAACGAAGAGGAGACATACAAACAGGTTACAAAAACTGCAAGTGTCTCAAGGAAGGAGCCCGTAGTGACCCTCTGTTACGATGGCCAAGAGCTCAAGCAATCAACCTAGACCTATCCCTTCCCATGTTCCTAGCAACAAGCTAGAACTGCACGAGACCCTTGAGTATCTAACGGGCAAGTTAAGTGGCAATCCCGCTGCTAATCTCAAGCTCCTCAAAGACCTCATGAATGCTCCTAAGTGGAGATGGACTAAGCTGCATAACTTGAACCTAATGTACAATTGGGCCTTAGTTACTGACGAAGGACATGCCAAAGACAAGAGTCCAAGGGATAGAGAGAAAAAAGGAGAAGCCAACTCTGATGATGAGTACAAGGACTGCTACTCTAGCAGTGAGGAGACTAGGGAGGAGGTAGACACCATAGAATCCGACAGTGAAGGTGAGGGCATAGGCTTCTTTAATGGCAGTTGCATAAAGAAGTATTATCCTCTCACACATCCACGGCATAAGCCCCCTATGCTGGAAGCCCCTGTCAATGTCCGAGTAGCCACCATCACCGAAATAGAGGATGAGGATGAAGAGATGGTAGCACTAGCATACCTACGCATCACGACCACCACTCGGCACACGCATGCTTTTAATGTCTCGATTGACGAGGGATCTGACTTCAATGTCTTGACCTACGCTCATTGGACCCTCATTAGTCAGCCACAATTACAACCCACCAATGCTAAACTCAGCCCATTCTTTTGGGGGCAAGTCATATGCACTCCTAGGTAAGTGCAAGATTGTAGTCTCTATTGAGTTTTAGATCCTACCAGTCATCTTCTAGGTATTGCCAAATAGGAAGGATGCACATCAAGAAACACTATTAGGATGCACTTTCAAGAAGTAAGCACACTGCAACATGGACTACAATCTGCAACAAATTCACCTTTCTATTGGCAATGTTCGAATTGTGATAGCTTCTAGCAAGGGTAGCAAGGCTCCACCAAAGCTTGCTATGCCACGGATAGAGCCACCCACAGTACCAAGCCTAGGGAGGGGGGTCGTGAGTTATCACAACCCACCCTAACCACAAAACCACCGCCAACTAAGGCCATTCCCAAGGCTACAGATCCCACACTTAAATGGGTGCCAAGGCACCAAAAATAGCATATGCACAACAAGCAAACACAACCCTGTAGGGCCAACAACTATCATTGGAAACCTAAGTGATTGAGCTAATTCTATCGGCATAGATGCACAATCAAGCCGCAATGGATTCCCAAAGATCTGTTGTGCGAGCCCAAGGATACTACCAAGGCAACGCCTGGATATGGGTACCCAAGATGAGAGGTCCTAAAAGCATAGTCCAACCATGACCATCGATTGTTGCCACCCCATATCCAAGAAGCCCCACCCTTGCTAAGGCAAAAAACACGCAAGAAACTTGAGCTACGAAGCCCACATAACCCGTGACAGGTGCGGTAAAAAAGAACCAACCAATATATCAACCGAAATAGCAACCCAATATCCTAGAATCATCCAAGTCCACAAAACTTGGCACCCCAGTGGCTGCGCAAGAGGGAAGCAATGCACCATTCATGCCATTGGAGCCATCCTTAGTATCCCAAAGCAGCACTAGACACGTGGATCAAATTATAGAGTTATCCTTAGATCCAGAGTTGCCTAGTTTGCCACCCCTCTAACCATTGCTGTCGAGCTCAATTCCACCCCAACCACCAATAGGTGTCTGAGGCCTTCCTACAAGTGACATTCATTTCTATCGGTTGCTAAGGATCTTGCTAGGAATATGGGAGGCTTGGTGACTTGCATCAAGCTCTTGGATGACACCTTTACCAAGTTCGCCAGGAGCTACAAAAGACTTAACCTCAGCTTGCTTAATGAACCCCTTGCATCTGAGGGGTTTGTTCCTTGTCCTGCACTTGGGAAGAATACGAGTTTATAACCGTAACATCCCCCAAATTCTCAAAGGAGTTGATCGATAATGGTGAAATCTCAAAAGAGCATGCATTCATCAAATGATTGATAACATCCTACCACATGCCCCAAAGGCCTACGTCAACTATTGAGATTGAGAAACTTTCTTGCTTAGGTGACTCTAACTCCTCATTCCTACAAAAATGGGTAACCTACAACTCCAATGGGAGAAGCGAGGTTGCCAAATAATGACTAATATTGAGCAGCAATGCACCATCAAGACAACTGAGTATGACCCGACTTACATAGCACCAACCTCGTTTTGGGTCTTGGACACCACTTGCTCCAAACACCTAGACAACCAGGTCTTGGCCCGTCCTTACATTGATCGTATCCTTACTCAAGAAGAGCTACATGTGGCTAGCCGCATCAACTTGGGTGACTTTCTAACCAATATCTTGACCTACATTACCCAAGTATGAATTAGCCCTTGTAATCTCGATCCTCATGCCCAATTTGAATATAATCTTGATTTCTATAATTGGCTGATGCCCAAGTAAATGGCACCCTACGATGCTCAAATGTCTTGGCTCTCCCATGTCCAATCCTAGGAGGATCCTTCTTATGGGAGAGGGGGTAAACATAAAGAAAGGTGAAATCAAGGAAAAGTGTCATAAGATCTTGCAAATGAATAGAACTGCTCAAGGGGAAATTCCTTTTGTTGCTTAAAGCATGTTCTTATTGCCATAAAAGCATGATCTATTTCTATTTATTTTCCAAGATAATGTCTTAGGAATACTAATAGTGAACCATGATATGTGGCAGGAACCTAAAATGGTAGGGCAAGATAAAGGCAACAAGCTTCCATTCACAGAGGAAGAGCAAGCTAAGTATGGCTTGACAGTAGAAACAAGGGGTTACAGCCAGTTCACATTCAAGCATGCCATGAACCTGGAGGACTTCATCATGGAAGAGCCATCCATAAAACAACTCGTGGACCAGTGCAGCCTACAGAAGTATGTAGAAAAGGTTGGGTAGGTGGTCAACTACAAAAAATGTGTACAGTTTCTGACGAGCTTCAATGCCGAAAGGAATTATGGCATGGTGACAATTAGGAAAGGGGAAGAAGCCCACCAAGTAGAGGTGGAATTGAGCCCTGAGGTGGTGGAGAGGGCCCTAGGCTTAACTAGCAGGACCGAGCAATACCCAAAAAGGGACATGTTCAGCATGCTAGGGATGAACAAGGCTAACGTACGCACATTGGATGGGGTAAGTTTAGCAAATATTCTAAATCCTGAGATCAAGCTCCAGGTAAAGATGGTCCATACTCTCTTCTCCAATCAAAGGTACAATGCCCTTATGAAAAGAATCGGGGTGCCATTGTTTGAGAGCATCGCAGTAGGATCCCTAGACAAAATCAATTGGAGCACCTTCATGCGCAAAACTATTGAAAGCTCAGCGAAAGCTTTGACCACTGGTAGAATGGTAGCAGGAGGAGAATCCCCGACCTCCACAGCAAGATCATTTCAGAAGAAGTCCTCCTCCAAAGCATCCACCATCAGGTTTGGTGGGATCCTAACAGCCATCATCCATGAGGCCTTTAAAGACACAGAGGAAGGTGAAGAGGGAGTAGGGGAAGCCCCTAACCGGTTGCCTCACCATGAACAAGTGCAATCAAGCGAAAGGACTATAAGTGATAATGAAGAGCAGGAGACACAGTCTAGCCATGGAGATCCAAAGGCACAGAGCAAGGAAACTCCATCAAAGCGGAAGAAGGAGACAAAATAAACAATGACAAGGGAAGAATGGGCCCAGTTGAGGAAGGCCCAAAAAGAGTCCAAGAGGGCTGAAGATGAGAGAAAGAGAAGAGCTGAGAGAGGTAGAAAAGCTAAAAAGGAAGGAAGATGAAGACATGGCGGAGGCCATGCATTGGTTTGTAGAGGAGGCCTACAGCCCCAAAGGAATGGCCACCATGAGCCCATGACACGAAGGCAAACCAAGCGGTAGTGCTAAAGTAGCCCCAATCATTGGGGAAAGGGTAAGGCCACATTGCACCCCATCCTATCCAATCTCATGCCTCAAACCGCCACCACCACCTCCACCATACAAGAGCCAACGTCTGCCATGGATACCACTCAGCTCATGTCCATGATGTAGTTCTTGGTCACAAAAGTATATGAGATGGTGCCAGGGACACGAGCCAAAAGGTTGCCTATGGCGGCAAACACGGAATCCAGGTAGGACCCAAAGTGGCAAAATTTGAAAGTGTCCACCATAGCACTGCCAACGATGCGCCGTGCCGCGGACTATGACGCCTACGTGGCATAGCTCCTAGCCCAACTAGAGAGGGCCAAGGAAAAGAAGAAGGCTGCTACTATGGAGCTATAGGCCAAAAGAGAGGTTAGTGCAGCCCTATGAGATGACATGGCAAGCCTCTGAGCATCAAAAAGAAATTCGAAGCCTGAAGGAGTAACTCAATGTGCCCAAGAAAATAAGGCTCAAGAAAATGAAGATCACGTAAGGCGAAGACTAGAAGATGAGGCCTAGGATTTGGTGGCGGAGCAATAGGACCACAAGTGGCTCATCCAGCATTATGCTGAGCTCCAACAACAGATGGCACGGGTGGAAGCTATGAAGGTAGAACTATAGGGAAGCCCACAAGAAGGAGACCAGGCACCAAAAGAACAATGCCAAGAGTAGGAGGATTCCCTAGTACTCCAGATGTGGTGGATGGCACTGGAAGAGCAAGGAAGATTGGAGAGAAATAGAAGCCCTGTTAGAAATGATGGACGAGGCCATTGAAAAAGCCACAGGAAGCCTACAAGACGACTTGAAGAACACCCGAGAGGAGGTGGAGGCACTAATGGCCATGGCCATGACCAAAAGGAAGTTGCACTGGGTAGAGCTTGAAAGTTGTGCACAAACCACAGAATATCTATCAGAGTGGATTTCAAAAGCCTACCAACAGTGCTCTGTGACTCAGCAAGGTAGGAGGATAACCAAAGAGTAGTTGAATTGCCGAGATGAAGAGAAGACCCAAAAGATGGAAATCTAGAGCGAGCAACAATAATGGTAATGATGCTATCTCAAGAGATGGAGAGGGGTAAGGAAAACGTGGAAGAAAAGGTACAGTAGCGAGAGGAACACAACCTTGAAAGAGTGTAAGGACTGATAGAGCGCTTGACAATATCAGAATGTGAGAGGGTACTCACAGAATTGAGAGAGCTGAGGCCACTGAAGCATACTCTGACACGCAGAGGCAAGCCTTTTTTAGCACTGTGCTTCATCTCACACAAGTTGAAGGCAAGGACTCGATGGAGAGAATGAGAAGGAAGCTAGAACTAGCAACCAGAGCTTTAAGATATGGTCTGCAATAGCGCACGTTTCCAACTAGCATGGGCATAACCAAGGAGCAGAAATGTAGTTGTTTGCGAAAAGCGAGCCTCTCCACCGATGAGCTTACAAAACTTGGATTCGAGGAACAAGAGCAGCCCCACCCATCCCCAATCCATCTCTCTATGGAGCAAGACACCGAGGAAGGGCCTGCTAACCTCGAGCAAGCATTCGAAGAAGAACCACAAATCAGGGACTCCAGTATGCCCTTACCTAATCTACCTCCAGAAGAGCCGGAGGACACCCAGGCTCCCAAGTGCATTATTTTTGCAAGAAGAAGAAGACGGAAACTTGTGCAACAAGCCCAGCAAAGGGCACAAGCACAGCCATACCAACTTCCTGACAAGCCCATGCCGCCATGCGAGGATCACCACCCCGTCAACTGGTCGCAAGAGCTAACTATCTGGCAACAATAAGAGCTCCAATTCCAACCCTTCAAGTTCTCCTTCCTCTACCCATGGTCCTTAAACTGAGTCTCACACCTAGAAGTAGTGGAAGGAATCATTCGTTTGGGAAACACTCTAGCAAATCGATGAGTCGAGTAGAGAAGCATCATCATCACACAATGGAGGCTGGAGCCCATAGACTACTAGCAGGACAAGATCCATCAGGTTCCCAAAACTATCCAAGGCTACGAGACGTTGCCAAAGTGGTAGAGGAGGATTTGGGACACCAATTTTGATGCGTGGATGGCTTTCTATGGCACTCTACAAGAAGAACAGAATGATCCCGCCTACATGCCCTACCCTCGCAAACATAGGGTGGATTAAGATAGGGAGGCACATGGCAGGTATGAAATTTTGAAGATCTACAATGTCAATGCAATAACTCCTAGGGAATGCAAGACTTTCAGAGTAGGGGACTTGCACCCTTCTATTAACTGCTCCTTGAGGATTCTCTTCCTACATAGACCCAGCCTTCATAACCACTTGTAATTACCTGAGGATCATTAGGTTTTTGCTGAAACAAAAGCCAGTGGTGGCTAAGGAATCCCACCTTCCCCACTCTTTTTTGACATTAACCTCAGAATAGATAGTTATTCTATGGCTAGGCTCATGATGAGGGCAACCCTGGTTCCCTCGTTTTGCATGAGGATCCTTGAAGACATGAATGATAGCCACTTTACAAGGTGCACCCACCCTTTTTTATCAACCACATCTCTCAATGTGAGGGCTAACATCAAGGACTACTTGCAAATCTGCACCAGACCACCTTGTAACTTGTTTGGGTAAGAATTGTTGAGAAACACAGATCTAGAGCTATGCTAGCTATGGAGGATGCAGATTATAGATATGGAACATGGTAGAGGTGAAAGATTGTAACTCAAGTGAATTAGGTTCCAAGATGGATTAGCTTGGACTCATAAACACAATCTTGAGTGACACAAAATAAAAGTACCATTGCATTGAAATGAGTGTCAAGTACATGCTTATATAACCTTTTTGGATAGTACCACTATCAGTTACGAACTTGCTATTGTTATGATTTACTTGCTTTAGATGTTAGTTTTGCCTCTGGACGAAGTTTCCCCCGGTTATATGGTTAACTACTCCGACTTGAGATGACCTCAATCATCCTCGTTCACTACGTGACTCTTCCTCTCTGTGCTTATGGGATTTTGCACATCTCTTCTGGAGCATACAACTTTTATCATCTCTCTTATACAAAGCCTCTTCTAGGCATACATCATTTGATTTCTCAACAAGAACATGGTATAGTTTGAGAGCACCCCTGTGGCAAAAAAAACAAAAACGTTGGCCCCACAAGTTGCACATCCACTACATCCACCACACCTAGGGGTCCTCAAGATAGGCACCTCTGGTGGCCCCGTTTGCCGTCACCATTCCTAACCCCCTAGCCTCGTTTCAACCCCCCACTTCTTGCTTAGGGAACATCAAGGGCAAGACACACTCAGGGAGGTAACACTCGCCTATGGTTAGACCTGCCACCCTAAGCCCCATCCCACTAGCACGCACACAATCCACCACATGACAATGGACACACCCACACGTAATGCACCTTTCTTATGAAACATCATATCATGCCAATCCACCAAACTAAGGGGCGGACGTAACAACCCCAATTGAGCAGTGAATGAGGAAGCTCATTTTGACCGATGCATAAGAAGGTCACCACAAAGGGCTGGGTGTTGAATCCATCCAACACAATCTTCAATTTCAATGCCAGATCCACCTACCAGCCTCTCTCCATGATTAGCACTCAGTCCAAGCTCAAGGGCCCTTAAGGTCCATAAAGCCCTCCAAGACAAGGGATCATATTCAACTCCAGGGCCTCATAGTTCCATAAATCTCTTCAACACACCTTCCAACCTAACTCGTACACAAACTCAAAGATCTACTTGGCTATTCCAAAAACTGAGTCCAACTCATTCCCTAATGAGTGCCATGGGACTGGCACTCAACTAAGAGGGGAGTAATGGTAACCCTTTAAAAAACAAGGTGGAAAATTGGGAAAATATAAAGCAAAAGACAGAGAGCCAAGGCAAAAATGGAATGGAGAACGAAGGCACGCCAAGAAAAATCGGGAAACACAAGAAGTGGGAAAAAGTCCTAAATCAAGGAGAGGTGCGCAAAAAAAGGCACAAGTCAATACTTTTCTAAAAGAGTGCAAGACGCACCGTGATTTATTTTAAGAGTGCCGGGCTCTGACATGTGCAAATAGTAAATATAGATGGGCAATAGGAAGGAAGCTAGGAAGATAGGAGAACAATGGAAAAAAGAGCCTAGGCTATGGCCCACCATGTAAAAAGGGGATGACCACCCAAATGGGATTCAAGGCTTTGTATATAAAGTTGAAAAGTGAATGAGAAGCTCATTCTTGTGTGTGGCCAAAAGTAGCTCTCTTCTTCTTCTTCTTCTTCTTCTTCTTCTTCTTCTTCTTGCTTCTTGCTTGCTTGCTTGCTTGCTTGCTTAAGCTTATGCTTGAAAGAGGGAGTGTGAGAGGGTGAGGGACCGTGGTGGAGAAACTCTCCATCTTCTCTTCTCTTCTCTTCTCTTCTCTTGCTTGCGGCAATGGAGCTTGGAGCGTGGAGCTTGAGGATGGAGCTCGCTTGAAGCTTGCACTTGGATCATGGAGCTACCAGAGTGCTTGGGAGAGGAGGTAACTCGATCGGGCATGGAGGTAAGCTCACTACACTCGTAGAGATGGATAGTGCATCAACTATGTGAGAGGTAGCCATTGGTGCTCAGCTTGGAACGCTTGAAGCAATAAGCGGTCAGTGGGTCTTAGTGGTTGATCGCCTCTACACAAACATAATTCATTATTTATAAATATAAGATACCTTTGGCTATAGGAAACATGTCATATTGGATCAAAAATTTCCCTTCTTCAAAATGCTTAGATCTCGGGGGGGGGTTCACTATATATATATATATTATCTATATAACGTGCATTCATGGCCTATTTATAAATATCCTAATCTTTGAATTTTTCTTGAATAAAACACAACCCTTTTCTATTCAATCTATAAGTAACCCCTTTATATGACACCCTTTTATATGTTAAAAATGGTATTTTAAAACCCCCTTATTTTGAACTCACGTTATATATACATATATTCATGAGCGACCCCCCCCCCCCCCCCCCCCCCCCCCCCGAGGCTTAAATAGGAATAAATCTTGGAAAAAAGTGGTGTTGTCAATTGTCTTCAAGACTATTATAAGTTGAAGCTTGCACCCATTATTAGCAATAGTGGAGGATGCTAAAAAACCTTAACAATATTTAGTGTAAGCAACCTTACATATAAAGAGAATCACAAATGTACTTGCTAGATAGTTTGCTACTATCCTTAGGGCACATGAAAATTCATAGGTCAATTGTTTATGAACGAGCCAATAATAGCAACACTCTATTTAGTCAATGTATTTAGGGTTGTAACATTGATCTTATAATGTTCTTTTACTCACTGTAGTCACTTACATTGCAATCTTTACTTCTTATAACATGCAATATATGCATGAAATTTAATTAACAACATTGAGCTTATTTCATCGTTGTAATCATTTTACATTCTATTCATGTGTTTTGTATTAGTTGTGGTAGTCTTGCACCTTCAATAAGTAAAGTCCAAAATCAAGAATTAATAGGATTATTGGAGGAGCAATTACACCATGTGTTTAATCAATGATACAATAAAATCCCTTTTTGCCACTGCTGCTCTCACTGCCCTCACACCTTTGTCAAAACCTCCCATCCGAACCACTTGGTGGCCAACATCTATTGCACTCTGGTATGTGTTGAGGACATCTCTGCCCACTGCCAAATGAGGTGCATCAGACATGATTAAGTCCCCTAGCTCAAGCATGTGATTGCATCACCCATGATGAGAATTAGTTAATTCTAGCCCATTGTATCATGACTTGTGATCTATAGTGCTTGGCCAAGTGATAAGCACAACACTCAAGCTAGGGGTGTACTTGGTGGACATAGCCTACACAATGAGAGTGAGGTAGAAGTCAGGCATGAATGAATTCATACCTAGGCCTAGGACACATCCCTCACTCAAACCGACTCACATACATATCCAAGGCTGATCTATGCAATGCATTCATACCTAGGCCTAGGACACCTCACTCACTCAAACCAACTCACACGTAGACCCAAGGCCAATCTATGCAATTCATTCATACCTAGGCCTAGGACACCTTGCTCACTCAAGCCAACTCAATGTAGACCCAAGGCCGATCGACTATGAAGTTAGTGTGTGCAAGACCACACTAATGGTAAATCTAGAGAACAAAGTAATCCGTGGCTTTCTCGATGACTAGAATGACTATCAACGTGCATTAATAAGGACAATATATCGGCCAAAGTAAGAAGCTCCACTGGCCGTGAAATTTTATGCTATGGCAGAACCTCCATAATAACTGAAAATAGAGTAAATTTTTGCATGTTTCGATGCAGTGCATCGAATTCTAGTGTACATTTTACCAAATCGAATGCATTGCACTTGATTAAGGATGCCTTTGCACAAAAGTTTATATGTATAATCCATTAAAATCATGATTTCACACCAATTTGAATTAGCTTTATGACGTTTCATGGGACAAAGCTACTCTCACACTTGTTTTCCATTAAAGCCTTATCTTTGAGAGAGCTTAAATTGTCATATCATGTGACATTGTAACCTATGACGTGGAAATATGTCCTCAACCTTCCCATGGGCAAGGAGGTTAAGTCATTCACAAACTTTATTCATAATAGATCTTGGATTTATATGAGAACTAGGGGGCCTCCTAGTAACCAAAAGAAGGCCAATGTTCACTTCTTAAGTTAATCTTCCCTTCTAAGGCTATGCTCATAGGGTAGGGGTCCCATTGATTGGCAATGCCCAACCCACAAAAAGACATGCATCAAGAATGTATATCTAGTAGTATTGAAGATTCTTTAGAGAATAGTGAATGGACCACTTATATCCCTTTTCACATCTAGCAAAGAGAAACTATATTCCACATAGTAATGCATACCTTAATTGCAAAGCAAGTGCTATAGAGAGGCCTAAAATATACTCGTTAAGTAGATTGTTTTCTTTAAAATATATGATACACATGGTATACAAAATGTAGTGGTGAGGATATTAATGAGAATTTGTGGTTGCAAGTCTAGGAATCATCATGCATTTCTCATTATTGAATTCAAAAATGACCAGAATTGTATTTTAAATAAAGTTAAAGACTTTTGAAGCAGTTGGAAATATGTCATCTTAGTATAAAGTATTGATCTCTTCATAGTTAAAATCTATAAAATGGCTTAAATATATGCATTTTTTAGATGTTTTAAAAAGTGAAGATTTTTTTTCAAAAGAGGGTGTTTGTTATCACTTTCCAACATGATTGACAAGAAAAGTAGTGTTTTCCAAAAATGTATTAAATTCAAGTATTTTTCAAGGGATCTTTCAAAAGGTCCCAAATGTCTCTCCTAAGGTGTAATATTACCTAAAAGCTTTGCAACTATGTTTGCAAAGACATTAGACAAGGTTTGCTTTTCCTAGATAGTGGCTCACACTTATGCTCAAGCTCAACATGAAGGTAATATATATGTCCCTTGAATCTCTTTGGTGATGAGTGGGGCACCACTTCTTTGTTTCAAATGTTGATTCCACCCTAGCCATCTCCATTTGATTTGGCCCTAGGTATCCCTTCTGATTCAACCCCAACCATCTCTATTTGTGATGTTGACTTGTGGCCCTAGCCATCCCTATTGATTCCACACTAACCATCTTTGTTTGTGATATTGTTTCGGCCCCAATCATCCTTGTTTGTGCTATCTATGAAGTTACTTTCAAGAAATCAGAGAAGTATACGTTGAATGTTTCAAAATGTAGTGTGATGGGTACAAGTCAAGGCTTCACGTAGTTATTTGGCTCATCTTTTGATAAGAAGAAACTATGCCATTAATCCCAATCAATCTAGATATGAGCCATTAAATTCTAAGCATTGGGAACTTAATACCAAGGAATGACCTCTAAACTCTAAATTAGGGATAATTGACAACTTAAATGTTATGGAAAAAAATTTAAGTTTTTTAAAAAATGAGAGTTCATATAATTTTTTTTACTTTTAATGTGTTTTATCTTCTCTCTTTCTATGCTAGGGTAGAATTTCTTACAACGGCCTAACTTGAGTCCAAATCTCCCCCAATTTAAATAGATAAATCACATTTATTAGGTTTTAAAGTATTTATTAGGAAAATAGGGGGTCCATGTCGTTAAAACAATTTTACATATATTTTCCTATTATATTTCATTAGCATAGCCTTCATACATTGAAATGTGAAAGTAGGCCATGACCCTGTTTCTTTGTTGTTGTAATTGCTCACCCAAGGACCAAGACTCATCAATTTCATAGTTTCACATAGCACATGTGTCTCTTTGTTGTTGTATTTGCTCATCCAAGGGCCAAGACTCATCAATCTCATACTTTCACATAGCACACGTGTGACATGAAATGTTATAACATGTTGCTAAAGTTAATGCTTACGAAGAACTTTTTTCTCAACCAGTAAAAGTAAAGGAAAGTTTTCCAAGCAATAGGTTTTGCTATTTTAAATCTATTTGAAATGCTAGTTTTATAACTAAAACTAACACATTTGACATTATAGAGCATTACATTCATGTTTTGGTCAATCGCTCATTATGCTTATACAGAATTTCAAACATTTCAACATTGTTGTTACAACCATCCAAAAAGGTTATTTTCAAGGTCAACAATAATTTGGGTGTTGTGTAAGCTAACTGCACCAATAACCATAGCAACAATTGTATCTCTCATTTGCTTTGCTACAAAGCGAAAACACATACGCTGATTGCCATTGCGTGTCTTACACACAAGGGTACCTGCACTATAACTAAGTGTAAAAAGGTTGTCGTCCCTCAATACAAAAGAAATAGTAAGGAGGGCATAGGTAGTTGGATAGTCCCATCATCTATCCAGACCATGGGGACCTAGTATACCACTCGGATCAAGATCCCCAAGAATTGCTTGCATAGCTTGTCTCCAAGCATCTCTAAAGAGAGTATATGTGGTTGGATGTGCGTTAGAGAGAGTGTTTCAGAATCCACAATAACACCTCCCACAAGAGAGACATCATCAATGCCAAATAATCCAGGGGGCACATCGATGCTTTGACCAGCCACTTGTATATCGATAACATCTAGGTAATAGTAAATCTCAGCTCCTCTACCTACTAGGGTCATTTCGTAATAATCTTCAGCTGCAATGTAGGTAATGCAATGTAGGTAATAGTAAACCTCAGCTCCTCTACCTACTAGGGTCATATTTGTTAGAGAAGAAACTAAAGACAAATTTGAGGAAGTTAGGTAGGGTTAACTTGATAAGAGAAGTGTACATGGAAGGGCGTATCCGCTAAACTTCAGCCATCCAGAGTCTAGAAGGGATCCAATAGGGGCAAACAAAAAGGTAAAGATGGGATCAAAGTAGGGGATAAGATGCCCAAAAGAGAATTGCTCTGTCCAGGACAGGCTTCTCCCGTAGCCGAGGCCGAGCACCCCTCAGGAGAAGGTACGCACCCCTGCACTTACACTGTTATCGGTGCCGCAGCCAAAACCAACCCCTGGGATGGCAACGTATGTACCTGGATTGGAACCTTGCCACAAATTGATCTGGGCAAGTCAATACCATCATTTAGAGAGGTAATCGTACATGGAAATATTATATTGATCGAGTTTAGACACAGTAATCACATGTGTTGTAACGTACATTGATGAGCAGCTAGCACTATTCTTTATTATTAGAGGGGCGAGAACTGATCAGTCACAATCAGTCCCGTAGAGGCTGTTCCATCTGCGTAGCCTAGGTGGTAATGGCAAGAGGCCGCTTCGGCGCCCTGACCAATCCCAGGTACACCCAATACGTCATCACAGAACTGATTGCCTTGGGCTAGGCGAGCTAAGGTACCGGAGTTAGCTCGAATTGAAGACCGGAGTTAGCTAAGGTACCGGAGTTAGCTCGAATTGAAGACCGGGTGGTATTGCGGGTACCAAGGGTTGCACCGGATCCAACACAAGGAACTTTAAACACTTTTCCATATAGTAAAAAAAGAGAGATTTTTTAGATACTTATCAAAGTATCTAGAAAAAGTCTCAACTAGTAAAAGTGGAACACTTAACAAATTAGTGATTTAATAAAATATTTTTATATAGAAAATTTTTAAAATTCCTAGTTGATGATCTAATAAAATATTCCTAGATAAGAAAACTAGTTGAAACCATAGATATTGTAAAGTTTTCCTATACAAGAAAACTAGTCAGAACCATTAATACCAGCTATTACCACACTAATATATCATGTTAAGCAAACTAATCCCTTTTTTTTCACAATGTTGTATTGTTAGCAATAGAACTATGATTGAATCCACTAAAAAAGTTTTGTCTTGAACACTAATATATCATGTTAAGCAAACTAATCCCTTTTTTTTCATAATGTTGTATTGTTAGTAATAGAATTGTGATTGAATCCACTAAAAAAGTTTTGTCTTGAACACTACATTCTCTCTGATTCACCATGTTCTACAGCAACTGCTCCACCATTAAAAAATTTAAGTCTTGTTGGCTCTTCTTAAGCCTCCCTACCTTTTTCTTGAAATGCAAATCCTTGCTGCTTCACCAATAATGTTGTCCCTAGATGCATTTCATGCTTACAATCAGCAAGGATATCAAAAGGCTCAAACCTGTGCATTGCGAAAAAAGCTCAGAGCAAGAAGAGAAAACTTACCATTTTTAGCAAATTGCCTTCCCTTTGATCCTAAAAGCATTGCAATCTCCCATAGCTCCACAACATAGATCTACTCTACTGGTTATATGCTTCAAACCCAGTAGTCCTATCCACAATAGGACAAATAATGAAATGATATTTAAATTTTTTGCTCATGGAACCATATTGCATCATACTTACTAATGGGGATAAGTGCAATGCCCATCCAAATCAATGCATACTCTTGTGGGAATATGCAATGCTATCTAGACTCTCAAACATTAAGATTTACCAAAGACATATGCTAGTGTTGAGTTTGCCCACAAGATAGGAGTCCAATAGATTGAAGTATCATACCAAGTCAAATTGATTTAGCTTACCACTGCATGTAAATAGGATATCAAAACCCTCAACTTACATTCTTCATTTTCAATGTTTTAGCAAGTTGTTTAGATAGATGGATGAAACATACAGATCCATCAAGCTCAAACATCAACCAATCTAACCTTTTATTGGGCTTGCTATAACCAAAGTAGCAAGAGGTGCATCTAACGTAAGAGCACTAAAGTAGCAAGAGTTGTACCTTCTATGTATTTCCTTCATAAGGATACATACCTTGTGGTATTAGTCTAAGGTTTGATATGCTTCCCCTCCTCCAAGCACCTTCACTACAAGGATTTAAACCTATAGCAACGGCGGGTAGCAACGTAGGTAGCGGCATCGCTATTTGCGTCGCATTTGCATAAGAGAGTTGTGCCAACAAGGTTTTCGACACAACGTCTTGGATCATTGGAAGAAGATACCGGAGGGGAGCAAGGACTACATAGTAGCATCCTTGCACGAGGAGTTTCCGGTGCCAGCTGCAGTAGATAGATTCTCTATGGGTTGGATGATGGATTGCATGCGTGCATACATGTCACATAGATGATCTGACGTACGCAAGGCAATCAAGAGTGGGGCTGCAAAGCCCGAGTGGTTAAATGTAGACGACTGGCGCCGACCGAAGGAGGAGGCTACAGGTTCTCCAGGACGTTGGAGTCAGCAGCGCGAGGCGGCAAGGGCACGACTCAAGGTCGGAGTGGTCCATCATCTTGGGAGTGGCGGCCACATGACATATTTGGAGGACTTTGTAAGTTTTTCTTTTGTTTTGCTTGTTTATTTTTTTTGAAATATTATTTGTACTGACAATCATGTTTCTAACAATTAGCATTTTGTTTTCTTTGCAGCACTCCATTACAAATCGTGATCCGACTGGCCTTGAGACTCGATATGCAGAGAGGCACGGTCTCACTAAATTGATCGACCAATTGTATCGATGCGGCGGCCTTGTAAGTCACTCATCTTTCTTGTCTGTAGTTACCATGAGATACTTGAATGCATTATTTTATGGTGGACTGATGTGTTGTTTCTTTTTCTGCAGAGTCTGTTCGATGCTCCTTTGCGGCGGGACGAGCTTTCGGGGGAGGAGGATGCATAGCTCACCCTTGGATCCCTGGAGCTCACACACCTTTATTTTTGAGTCGTCTGATTTATGTAGACATTTTTATGTATCAGTGATATCCTGTCATGATTGTACCAATCGCTTTTTATGCAATCATGTATTTATTTCATGTATTAGTTTTATGATTTTAGTATACATTGTTTTTGTTTGCAAGCGCATTGTACACAGTAGTGTAGAAACTATTTTGTATGGCTCTCATAAAGCACACAGTGCTATATGTGGCAGGGCATCTTGTTGCCCTGCCACAAATTTTTTTTAATCCCTATTACCGTCGCTATTAGCATCGCAAATTTTATTGCTCGCGTTGCTATTAGCGTCGTTATGCACGTCGCAAACCGTCGCTATCAGTGTCGGTATTGGCGTCGCTGATTGTGATGCCAATACCGATATGGATAGCGACGCCAATACCGACGTGAATAGCGATGCCAATACCGATGCTGATAGCGACGCCAATACCGATTGTTCTATGGCGTCACCAATAACGACACTTTTTGCGACGACGGGGGTAAATTTTTTTGTTTACATTTTCGTCGCTTTAAATATCTGTATAAGGCCTATATCTTGTAGTGCTTGTTGGCATTGCCCATGGCTGGAAGAGTTGCTACCATGACCACTCTAACTCCATAAGCGAAAGCTGCTAGATAGAACAAGCCTCTTAGGTAGTAAGGTTTCAAGTGCACATAGGCTTCATGTAAAAGATTAGACAAAGATTCACAATAAACAAGCCTTAATTTTCTCAAATGCTAGCTAAACATTGATACTCCTATTAGAAATGACGAAGCCAATGAAAAATGTCCTACAAGCAAGTCATATTTCAGAAGAAGCTAGATTGGTCTTAGCTATTGAATATCCAAGGTGAACTAAAGTACCAATCCATAGATGGTCTCAAGAGAACTCAAGAAGCCACTCCTTCAAATCCAATATGCCCAATGATTCTTATTAATTCATTATGCTCCAAGAAGTCGATACAAAAGGGATCATTTTTTAGTTTTCTTCTACTGATTCTATGCATCATGGAATTTAGCGTGATCTCTACAGAATACATCTCCTACTTCTTCCACATGTCACTATGAGCTTGTAGCCCTTAGCTTACACATTGCTGCTAGTGATGTTTGCACTGATGATTGTACTCCTAAACATGTCTATCCACATGCTTTTTGATAGGGCCTACCTATGATAGGGGGTGCTTCAAAGGAGAAAGGCATGCACTATGTTGTTAATTGTTGTCCTAGTTGACACAATTTTGATAATGATTGTGCATCAAAATTAAGATGTTTGTTAGTGAAAATTGGTACCTAAGCAATGTAGGGATCAATAATTTTAAATGATGTGTTGTTACTCCCTCAGCCATAACCTATTTGAAGAGTTAAAATTAGCACCATGTAAAGTTGCAGCTTGTGATTCTTCACATGATGGCTACAAATTTTGGAGTTAATATATTGATAACATTATAAAGAAACCAAATTTATTGTATATGCACTCATACATACAAATATTTTAGTTGGCTACACCTTAACACCACCTAATACTACACAATCACATAAAAACCAATAGTGTTTTACAAAATCATAAGGCAGCCCCACCCAGCTTGCCGTGCCCATCCTTACTTATCCTCAACTTGACGCACCCCTCTCCTTTCTAGTGTATAACTTTCTGTACATGATACATAAGCTCGCTACCCTACTATTCCTTCCTCGAGCTTTGTCTTCGAAGAGTGAATTTGTATTTTTCAAATGTCTTTCATTTTCTTTCCCACCACTTAATGCCTCTTGACTCACCACTTCAGCCTTTTTTGGAAAAATAAAGTGTGGCCAATTATATTATTCATAACCATTAAAGAACTACCAAGGGCTCAACATCATTGGTGGAGCTCAAAGCTGATATCACACATCATGAATACAAGGCCTCCTAAGGCCATTTGAGGGGATTGGGAAAGAGAAGCCAAGGAGCTAGGCAAACTTGGTATGAAGAAACAATTGCCCAAGCTCTGTTGATGTCAAGCCTCTCCCTGAAGCTATTGCGAACCCACAAAGAGATTGGATAATGGAATTGTCATGCACTGATTGGCTCTCCTTCCTGAAAATTGGCTTCAAATTTTGCATCTCTTCAAATTTGATCCACTATACTTAAAAAACCATGTTGAAGAAAAGGACAATAAAAATTCTTAAAACTCTCACCTAAGCATTTGTGGTTACTTCCTTTGTGTCATGACCCTTTGGCATTTCATATTTGATCATCTTAAGGTAGCATCCCATAGACATCTTGCAAGTTGGAAACCAAAATTGATTGGTAATTAGTACATGTGCTTAAACATTACTAATGGTGCCTTATGCCATGGTGCTTGATGTTGGTTAATGTTGCTTTATGTAGCCCTTCGTGTTACCAGCCAGTTTCCAATTGTCATGACTCCTCAGCATCATCTTCTTCCCGTGCCCTATGTCCTTAGTTTTCTACTCAATGTGAGTGTTGGGCACCACCTATTTGGGCTCCTCCTTGATATGCAGGTTTTTTTAGACATGTATTTTCTATGCTACTCCTCACGGTTTTCACGGCTTCTGCATTTCCCACCTTCACACCTTCTGCAAGGAAAGTCTTGTAGTCTTCTTCCTCATCTAAAAGATCGCCCGAACACCTAGCCCAATAGTCCAGCAATTGGTTGATATTGTAATAGTTGCCATATCAAGTTGCATAGTGGAGGACACTCTTTTTGTATTTGTTAATGACCGAAATGTGTGCATCCTTCTAACTCTCATGCTTGTGTGTGCTTGCACACATGCATGTGTACTGATTTCCTTTTAGGGTTTTCCCTGTACAAACTCTCATAAAAAATCTTGAGAGGATCCATGTGAAAGAAGAGCCAAGAAAGTTATGCTATATATAAGTAATCAGAACAGCTTTGACAAATTAAGAAGTGTAACGTGTCCACTAGCATCATCCAGGACACGACTTAGCAGTCCATCGGAAAGGATGTCTAGAAAGCTCCGCCCGGCACTCCCATAGAATGTTACGGGATTTGCAATCTAGGGCTTCCCACGTCTGCCACGTAGCGGAAGTATTCAGGCCATTCCCACTTAGGATCGACCGGAATTAGGGGTTTCCTGATTGGTCATTACCTAACAGCAACTAGCGTCGGACCCAAGCGAACTACTTTACGTAGAAATGCCAAGTCTGAAGCGGATTCACACTGCACTTGGTTCAAGGAGAATGGGAAACGAGAGGGATGCAAAGCTCAACCTCTCTTCCATAAGGAATTGTCCCATTCCGTTTCCCTAAAATAGCGTAAATTGGGTAAGACATAACTCTAGGTCATCGCTTTTGTTGTTCGTGTCCTTTGACGATCATCCCGCTGTTCTTCAAGATTTGAGAAAAGTTCCCGGCCAACCGGGACCACCCAACCGTAGGATGCACCCATGGCCCATCCTCCACACTTTCCTTGGTTTATTCTAGTTAGGTAATTATCTAACATATTTAATTGGACATGTAACAATCAGCTTCTTTAATTAATCTGTTAAGCATTGGTTCCTTCACCTAATCTTATCATGTGATATAGAAAAACAATATCAAACAAGTTCTTTATTAACATATCATCATATTTATCTTTGAAATACAAGGAGTTCCGCCCGTAGGCTTGTCCATAATCCGCTCGAAGGCTATCCAGTAATCCACAGGGATCACTATTCCAAGCTTCCGCCCGTAGACTAGTATGCAGGCCTCGAGATCCAATCCCAAGTCACGTTAGCCTCTTGTGCAGGACCTAGAAGGCAAGGGATTTACAACTAGAGCCCCCCCTGGCACCCAAGTGTCCTCTTGCTCCAAGTAGAGCTCAACGGAGAGACCTCTCGCAGCAGGTTCGGTCGACGTTCCCGGCGCAGTCAACAATCCCCTTGGTTAGGGTCAGGCAGGCAGTCGGGGGTAACTGAAGCTGCCTCTTCCTTCAGGCCTTCAACTTGAAGTATAGATATTCATTTAATCTGTAATTCATAAATCAAATAGTTCTCTAAAATCTCTAGCAAGCACAAACATTTCCATTAATCGATCTTGTTGTTGGCAAACTGCTAAGGAATGATTCTTTCCTTTCGAATGTATCAACACTCGTTCCAGGGTGTCTTGCGACTTGGCAAGATCCCTTATATTCGAGGTTAGGGCATACCCTATTAACCCAACTTGGTCAACCCTAAAGTTCATTGGATATTTTTGTTTCCGGTTTTTAACCTTCCTTACTTAGAAGGATATCAAAGAATAAATCCTTTTGCAAGATAACTTGAGTAAGGATCCACTATCCTTTTTGAGGGTATTCAACCTTTCTTCTTGTGAATCAATCACAAGACCATATGACTTTGTGCTTACCGCGCAAGTCCTGCATCGTACTATGCGATAATGGAGTTACAAAACAATTGATTTCAGTTTCTTTAAACTGATGTTTGTCAGTCCTAGGGTTTCTTAGCTTTTATTATTTTCTTTAAGAACCTCAGGGGCAAACCCTAGTTCTTATATGTTTACGATTTATTGACCCTAGAATCAAGGAAGGTAGGCAAGTATTTAAGGTATAAACATTTCTTGGATTTTTAAATTATTCCAAATGCATATTTCGCAGCATAGGTATTTCTAAGTTTATATTAATTCGGTTAACTTTTAGAAGGTAATATCGAGATCACCTTGGCACAATTTGTTATCTATGTGACAATTGATTTTTCAGTCCTAAACTTAATTGCTTTGAGGTTAGGTAAATTCAATTAAACTTTCTTTTTCCCTTGCGAACAAAAATCATGCCAAATAAACAATCTTTTCCTTGCTAAGATATGTAGTTAGCAATGATAACTTCCTAGAGTTTAAGCAACGTAAGAAACCTTTCATGAATTTCACCTTCTATGATGATTCATTGCAAAAAGGAATAGGGGTTAATGGTGCAGGATGCAGTTTTTATTCCTTCAAGATTTAACTGTAATATACTACTTTAGTGGGTAAAATAATCTTGCTCATAATTCGTTTCAGTGCATAAGGCTATTTCAAGGAAAACTATGTTTTATACATTATCCATTTTGCATGTTCAATTAAACTAAATTCCTTCATCGTAAATATCTAGGACAAAGTATATCTTGTTCCTAACAATTCATCTAGCATGATTGAATTAAAACCGATATAAAACCAAGAAGGAAAAACCTGGTTTTGGGGTGAGATATCCACATGGATACTGGGAGATGACCCTCCCGCGGCTACTCCTTGGACTTTCTTAGGCGGCATCGCAGTTGTAATCCTTCAAACGTGAAGGCAGCTTTACACTCCTTTTCGGAAATCCACCACCGCTTCAATACTCTTCTTCTTTCTTTCGAAGCAAGGAGCCGTTATGGGATTAACCACGAGGAAGGGGTAACAAGACCTTTAAGGTCTTAGCTTCTTCGGAGAGGGAGAGGTTTATAAAGCCTAAGAAGGCCCTATAGGGTATATACACGGCAAAAAGGTTATGTGTGAGTGTGGCTTCGCAACCATATGAACCTTGGGAGAATTTTGGGCTTGGGGTAAAAGGTATAGGAAGGGGGATTTTTAGAGAGGTTTTAGGACAGCGAGTAGTAATGGCTTTAGGGATTTAAACTGGGGTGAAAGGGAATGGTGAAGGGTGAAGGCTTATAGCATGAGGGGGGGAAAAGGGTGTGTAAGGAAAAGGGGACACGCAGGTAAGGGGCTTAGGGGGGGAGTGTTAAAAAAAAGGAATATGAGGGGGGGTGCAACACGGGTTTCAAAGAAAACACAAGAAGGGACTTTACAAATTTAGGCACGGGGAGGGAGAAGGGTTTATGAGGCCAAGGGGAGTGGGGTTTAATGGCCCCCCCAGGAAGGGTTAAGGGTTTAAGACCGGGGGGGGAGGGGGTGAAACGATTCTAAGGGGGGAAAAATCAGGAGGGGGGGTGAAAAGATTCTAAGGTATAGGAAGGGGGGCTTAGAGGAGCCCCCCTTAGAAGCTTCTTGAAGCTTCTGAGGGTTTGAAGGCCCACGTGGGGAGAGGGGGGTGAAATCACTTCAAGACGGCAGATGTATGATGGTGGCAGCGGCAGCAGAGCTGGCCGTTGGCGGTAGGGCGGCTCCTCCTCAGCAGTGGCGGCGTTTCGTCACCCTCCTTCTTGTACACAGGGTACAGTCGGCACAACTTCACGATACGACAGCCTCCTTGGTCATTCTCCCTCGGGTCCTTCACACTCCCTCTCATCGACTGCAGCGAAGTAATGTGGCGACTCTCCTTTCTCCTCGTACCTCCAGCCACAGGCCCCCCCTTCTGGTTAAATAGGGGAGGGGAGGGAATCCTTCCCCTCAATGTGTCCATTCGCATGGATCCTTCCTTGATCCAAGCTCTAGCAAGGAGCTTGCTGTCCCATGCTTCCCTCCCTCTCCCCCAGCTCGACAGTCGGCTGGGGGAAGGAGGGAGTAAAAAAAATTGCATTAATTCTAAAAAGAATTTTTCCCCAAAGCCCTATTCATGCGTAATAAGATTTAGATTTGTTACACTTTCTCCCCCTTAGAGGAGTCCAGATGTCCTCATCTCGAGTTAAATTGGGGATATTGATGGTTGAGAGTGCCTTCTTCTATCCAAGTGGCATCCTCTTCGGGATAATCTTTCCACTGGACGAGGCATTCTCTCAAGGTTCTGGATCTTAATTGTCTCTCCCTTACATCTAAGATCCTATCAGGCCTTAGTTCAAGGACTCCTTGACTAGGCATTACAATTTGTTGGTCATCAAGTACATGGTTAGGGTTGGGTACATATTTTTTCAATAGGCTGATATGGAATACATTGTGAACCTTTAGGTTCTCAGGGAGTAGCAATCTATAAGCATTGGGTCCTAGGCATTTGAGGATTTTGTACGGCCCACAATACCTTGGACTTAGCTTCTTGCAATCTCCTAGGAATAGAGAACTATTTTTAGGGCATATGCGAATGAAGACCATGTCTCCTTCTTCGAAGACTCTTTCTTGACGCTTCAAATCCGTGTATGCCTTCTGTCTATCCTTGGCCGCTTGGATGTCCTGTCTTATTGATTTTATTTGATCATCCATGTCTTCCAACAGCTGTCTTGAAGCTTCAACCCCTAAGGTTGGATTGGAAAAATTTAGGGGACTTCGACAGTCATGACCATACAATGCTTGGAAAGAAATCATTTGAATGCTCTGCTGATAAGAAGCATTGTATGCAAATTCTACCAAAGGTAAGTATTGAATCCACCTCTTTGGTTCTTGAGAGCAGTTAGCCCTAAGCATATCCTCGATGACTTGATTTACTCGCTTTGTTTGGCTATCCGTTTGGGGATGGTAGGCAGTGCTAAAACAAAGTTGAGTCCCAATAGCTTCAAAGATAGCTCTCCAGAAGTGTGATGTGAAGAGAGAATCTCGATCACTAATGATTCTTCTGGGTAAACCATGTAGCTTGAATATCTCCTTGATAAACAATCTTGCAATGTCGGAGGCTTTATAGTTTGTCTTTACTGGAATAAGGTGTGCAACCTTGGTAAGCATGTCAACCACAACCATGATGGAGTTGTATCCTCCCTGGACTTGGGGTAAGGCTACAACAAAATCCATACTAATGAATTCCCACTTCATTTGGGGGATGTCAAGTGGTTGTAGTTTCCCTGGCATCATGACATGTTCGGCTTTGATACGTTGGCCAGACAAACACTCAGTGATATATTTAAGAACGTCACCTTTGAGCCTCTCCCAATGGTAGCTCTTCCTAACTGCATTAAGAGTCTTAGCATAGCCAGGATGTCCTGCGAAAGGGGAATCATGAGCTTTCCACATTATCTTCTGCTTAAGTGACTGGCTTGCTAGTATACACAACCTTGTTCTGTAGTAGACAAGTCCATTATCAATGGAAAATTCCTGATTCTTAGCTTGCAACTTTTGATTATGCTCCTTGGTAGAGATCTCCTTTAGCATGATAACCCAAAATTTATGCAAGAAAAAGGCACAAAATGTGGTCTACATCGGCAAAAAGAAAATTCAAGCAGCTATCATTGATAATATTCTTTGTAATTTGCCATGGTATTTTATTGGGTCCACATTGTAAAGCCATGAGCATGAGAAGTAGTGTGTGTGTTTTGCAAAAGTTGAAAGGTTTTAATGTTTCAATGTTCATAGACCTCCTTTCTAAGGTCTAAGAATGCTCATGTAAAACAAACCCTTAAAGGAATATGAAAAGGTGGAAATGAAGAGCCATGCAATTTGTGGGAAAAGGTGGTTTGGGGAGTTACAACTTCTCTTCCTCTCCTTTATCTAGCTTCTTGCACGTATCTTCTTTTCTCTCTTGCATTGGCACAACTCTTGCTCTCTTTCCTTTCTTGTGCTCTCTTGCTTTATCTCTTCCATGGAAGAAGGAGAGAGTGAGGATGAAGATTATGGTTATATTTCTTGTGTGTTGGATTCTTGTGTGTGAGCATGGTTTCTTGTTGAGAGGAAGGGTGTTTCTTGCAGATTTTTGAGGGCACGGGCATTGTAGATGCCAACATGAGGCTTGCTCTCTTGGTAGACTAGGTGTTGTCCTTAGGCTGTTCATTTTTTGCGATCTTGCCAGGGGCCTACTCATGGATGCTCTTAAGCTTTGCAAGAAGAAAATGAGAAAAGTGTATTGCAGCTTGTTGTGTGGAGAGAGATGAGAAATTGAAGGCTTGATGTGGCAACTACTTTGACTTGTGATAAGCAAAAGGAGGAGGACATGCATTGTTTCATTTTATACTTTGCCAAGCGAAAAGAGGTGGTTTCAAGGCTTCTAGAAGGAAAGAGTATTGGAAGGTTATTGTTGTTATTTCTACAAAGATTAGTGCAGGTGACGCAGATTGATGGTGTCTGGTTGGCAGCGTGATTCTGGCGAGGCCATAGGGAAGTTTGGGGCATGTTGAGGAAATGACCAATGTCAAATATCTTTTACATTAGCAGCATCTCTGAGATGAAGATGGACAACACTGAAACTGTGTGCAATCTAGCGACTTCTCGCACACATAGGGATTCAGCACAAAGAGCTCTGAAGGAGCCAAGCAAAAGCATTGATGGAAGGATAACTGTGTGCAAACACATTCTCCTCATCTTGACAGAGAAGATGATGAAGAATAAGGTCAAGCATGTATAAAGGGTGCCAAAGATAAGTGGCCAACATTCAATGCACTCATTCTCCTGCAGCCGTTGCCTCTTCTCATTTCGTAGTACCTACCTCTCCACACTCTTCTCAGCATCTTCCTCTCAAAAGGGTTACAATCAAAGGTGAGCGAGGTTATGACCTCTCTTCCAATCTCTTTATCTGCGGACAAAATCATTAGCCCAGGCATGCATTCAAACACTGATCATGTGATCGGGTGAACTCAGTAGTAGCAACAGCTCCTATTGGTATGATGGATGCAAGCATCCCATAGGAAGCACACCAGCAGGTTGATTCTGACGATAAGACCGGTGCACAGGAAGAGTTACAAGCAGCAATAGGCATGGAAATAGAGGCGTATGTTGTTCAATTGGAACTCAAAGAAGAAGATGATGTTGAGAAGAAGAAGAGGATGGGGGAGGAGATTCTCTATGCTTCCATCTCCTCCAAGAAGACGATGGGACGAAGACAGCCTCTCCCACTCCAAATCTTTGCCTTATCCCTTTGCACACATGGCATTTCTTTGACCGATCATAACATCTATTCAAAATCAGATCCTTAATGTTTTAACCTTTAACATAGAAAAATCAATCCCTCTCTAGTTTTTTCGCATGCCCCTATCAACTAGTTTTTTCTAATATCATTCACGAGCCTTAATTCCTCACACAAGAATCAAAATAGCATTAGGATAGTTTGTTTTTTCTCAAATAAAACCACTCTTCTTCCCTTTTGTACCAAACACACAAAATTTTCCGGGTGGAGCTCTTCAAGTTTGATCTTCTGCAAGGGTGTTCTACAAGATCAATCTTTTGTGGGAAATTAATCCATGGTCTTTCCCATGGATTGGTGGACAATGTGCTTCAAGTTGGTGGTTCACATTTCCTTCTTTGATAAAGATTGTGGATATGTTTATGTTCCTTTGGATGGTGTTTTGCCTAGTGTTTTTCTTAAAGTCAAAGTGGAAGGTTTTACAAATGTTGGTGTGAAGAAAAAGTTAGAGATGAGATTTGAAGTGGAAGTGTGAAGAAGTATGGTGTTTTTGGATGGGTACCCATTGAGGTGGTCCAATTTGAAGTGAAGTGAAGTAAAGAGATGCAAATTCTTCATCAACATAAGGTGCTTATTCCAAGGCAAAGTGTCTTTCCAAAGTGTTCGTGAGGACGCTCACAAGTGTAACGTGTCCACTAGTATCATCCAGGACACGTCTTAGCAGTCCATTGGAAAGGATGTCTAGAAAACTCCGCCCAGCACTCCCATTGAATGTTACGGGTTTTGCGATCTAGGTCTTCCCGCGTCTACCACGTAGCGGAGGTATCCTGGCTGTTCCCACTTAGGATCGATAGGAATTAGGATTTTCTTGATTGGTCATTAGCTAACAGCAACTAGCGTCAGACCCGAGGGAACTACTTTACGCAGAAATGCCACGTCCGAAGCGGATTCACACTGCACTTGGTTCAAGGAGAATGGAAATGAGAGGGATGCAAGGCTCAACCTCTCTGCCATAAGGCATAGTCCCATTCCGTTCCCCTAAAATAGCGTAAATCGGGCAAGACGTAACTCTAGGTCATCGCTCTCGTTATTCGTTTTGATGATGATGATCATCCCGCTGTTCTTTGAGATTTTTGAGAAAAGTTCCTGGCTAACCAGGACCACCCAACCGTAGGACGGACCCATGGCCCATCCTCCGCACTTTCCTCGGTTTGTTTTAGTTATGTAATTATCTAACACATTAATTTGACTTATAACAATCAGCTTCTTTAATTAATCCTGTTAAGCACTGATTCCTTCACGTAATCTTATCACGTGACATAGAAAAACAATATCAAGCAAGTTCTTTTTTTAACATTTCATCATTTTATCTTTGAAATACAAGGAGTTCCGCCTGTAGGCTCGCCCGAGGGCTATCCAGTAATCCCCAGGGATCACTATTCCAAGCTTCCGCTCTTAAAGTAGTATGCGGGCCTCGAGATCCAATCCCGAGTCACGTTAGCCTCTTGTGCAGGACCCCGAAGGCGAGGGATTTACGGCCAGAGCCCCCCCTGGAACCCAAGCGTCCTCCTACTCCAAGTAGAGCTCAATGGAGAGACCTCTCGCGGGGGGTTCGGTCCACGTTCCCGGCGCGGTGAACAACCCCCTTGGTTAGGGTTAGGCAGGTAGTCGGGGGTAACTGAAACTGCCTCTTTCTTTAGCCTTTAACCTGAAGTATAGGTACTCATTTAATTTGTAATTCATAATTCAAACAGAGCCCTAGAATCTCTAGCAAGCACAAACATTTCCATTAATCAACCGTGTAATTTGGCAAACTGCTAAGGAAGTGTTCTTCCCTTTTGAGTGTATCAACAGTCGTTCCCAAGGTGTCTTGTAAATTGGTAAGATCCTTTACATTCCGATGTAGGGCGTACCTTATTAACCCAACTTGGTCAACCCTAAAGTTCCTTAGATATGCTAGTTTCCGGTTTACAACTTTCCTTATTTAGAAGGATATCCAAAAATATGTCCTTTTGCAAGATAACTTACGTAGGGATATGCCATCCTTGTTGAGGGTTTTTACCCTTTCTCCTTGTGAATCAATCACAAGACTAAATGATTTCGTACTTGCTCTGCAAGTCCTGCGATGGAATAATCCGTTTTAGATCCTTTAAGCTGACGTATGTCGGGTCTAGGGTTTCTTTTTAAGGATCTCGGGGACAGCCCTAGTTCTTTATCTTTACGAATTTTTTTGACCCTACAATAAGGAAAGTAGTCAAGTTCTTAGGGTATGAATATTTCTATGTTTAGATTGGATTGGATATTATTTGGAAGGTAATATTAATAGTCTTGTCATAGTTTTGCTATCCTTGTGACAACTTACTTTTCAGTCAATACAGTTCAATTTAAACTTCCTTTTTCCTTGCAGATGAACTCATGCCAAATAACAAACATTTCCTTTGCTAAGATGTGCAACTAACAATGATAACTTCCTAGTAATTTGAGCAACGAAAAAAAACCTTTCATGAATTTAATCATTTTCAATGATTTGTTGTGAAAGGAATAAGACTAATGGTGCAAGATATAATTTCTATACCTTTAGGATTTAACTAAAATATACTACTATAGTAAATGGATAATCTTGCTCGTAATTTATAATGCTTGATCCAATTCTAAGGAAACTAGGTTCTATACATTATCATTCATTCAAATAAGCTAAACTCCTTCATTACAAATAACTCGGAGAAATATATTCTATCCCTAACAATTTCTCTTTGCATGATCGACTTAAAACTGAATTAAAGCCAAGAAGAAAAACCTGGTTTTGGGGTGAGATATCCACATGGATACCGGGAGATGACCCTCCCGCGGCTACGCCTTGGACTTTCTTAGGAGGCATCGCGATTGTAGTTTTTCGAACGTGGAAGCAGCTCCACAACTCCTCCTAGGAATTCCACTGTTGCTTCCTTGCACCACTTGTTGATAGTAGTTTTTGGAAGGCTCCCTCCTTGGAAGTCAGGGAAATTCGAAAGGGTGTTTCAGAGTCTTCTACGATTAAGACCCATTGAAGCCATGAGGAAGGCTTAATGGTCTTTTAATGACTCGCTCAAACGAGGAACGAAAAGGGATGGAAAAAACACAAGGTGCAAAAGAGAACTCCAAGGAAATATAGTAACCGCAAGGATTATAAGTAAGGTCGAAGGACCTTGGGTCAACTTGGAGGGAAGGCGTTTCAATACGCCATAAGGAAAGGGCTAGGGAAGGTTTTAACACAGAGTAAAGAGGGGTGGTTCCAAGGAAAGGGATAGGGGTTTTAAGGGATTAGCACGGGGGTGTGGTTCGAAGGGAAAAAACAAAAGGGGCTTAAGGATAGGGGTTGAGTGAACTTTAAAAATCACAGGGAAGATAATAATCCCAAAAGAAAGGACTTAAGGGTAAAACTTGGGGTTCCAACACCCATGATAATGTATTTAGACACGGAGGTGTTGTAGGCTTAAGGGATAAGAGGGGTGATAAGACACGGGGGGGGGGGGGGGGGGGGGAGGGGGGGGGAAAGGGTTTCAAAGCCCATAACAAAGGGCTTAAAGGTTAAGTCATAGGAGGTATGGAAGGGTTTTGAAAGGCACGAGAAGGGGGGTGAAAAGGGCCTTAGGAGGATTAAAACCAGGGGGGGTTAATAAAAGGTATAGGAAGGGGGGTTAAAGAGGCCCCCCCTTTGGAAGCTTCCAAGCTTCCAGAAGTTTGGGGAGGGGGGGGGGGGGTGATTAAGACCGTCAGTCTCGACGGCGCAATGGAGACGGCTCCTTCTTCCCTCGACGGCGTCGCGTCCCACTGCCCAGGCGGCCAGCAACAGCGAGTACGTCCCCTTCTCAATCCTTCAAGCGGCACAGGCAGCACTAGATGATGGCACTCCCTCACGGCAGTCACGGCAGTCCACTCCCTCCACCTCCCGTCTTTCCTCACAGCAAAGGCCTTCAGTCCCACAAGTTTAATAGGGAGAATCACTCCCTCCTTTCAGCCAACCAGACGATGCTCAGCATCTTCTTTCCTTTCCCCATGGAGGCAGCCCCCTCTATTTAAATAGGGGAGGGGAGGGGGATCCTCCCTCCCTACGTGTCGACTCTATGGCGATTAGAGGTAGGGAAGCTCCAGCAAGGAAGTTGCTGGACATTCTATTTCCCTCTCCCCCCCTCCAGCACAACCATCGGGGCTAGGGGGGAATAAGGAAAAAAAAATTCCATTATTCATTAAAAAAAATGTTATATCATTATTTCTAAGAGGTAGTTTATGTGAACGTTACATTCTCTCCCCCTTAGAGGAATCGAGATGTCCTCATCTCGAGATAAACTGGGGATATTGATGGTTGAGAGTGCCTTTCTCTACCCAGGTGGCATCCTCTTCGGAATAATCTTTCCACTGGATGAGGCATTCTCTTAAGGTTCTAGATCTTAATTGTCTCTCCCTAACATGTAAGATCCTATCCGGCCTTAGTTCAAGGACTCCCTGACTAGGCATTACAATTTGTTGGTTATCAAGTACATGATTAGGGTTGGGTACATATTTTTTTAATAGGCTTATATGGAATACATTGTGAACCTTTAGGTTCTCAAGGAGTTGCAATCTATAAGCATTGGGTCCTAGGCATTTGAGGATTTTGTACGGCCCACAATACCTTGGACTTAGCTTCTTGCATTCTCCTAGGGATAGAGAACTCTTTTTAGGGCATACACGAATGAAGACCATGTCTCCTTCTTCGAAGACTCTTTCTTGATGTTTCAAATCTGCGTATGCCTTTTGTCTATCCTTGGCCGCTTGTATGTCTTGTCTTATTGACTTTATTTGCTCGTCCATGTCTTCCAACATCTGTCTTGACACTTCAACTCTTAGGGTTGGATCAGAAAAGTTTAGGGGACTTCGACAATCATGGCCATACAATGCCTGGAAAGGAGTCATGAGGAATGCTCTGCTGGTAAGAAGCATTGTAAGCGAATTCAACTAATGGCAAGTATTGAATCCACCTCTTTGGTTCTTGAGAGCAATTAGCCCTAAGCATATCCTCGATGACTTGATTTACTCGCTTTGTTTGGCCATCCGTTTGGGGATGGTAGGTGGTGCTAAAACAGAGTTGAGTCCCAATAGATTCAAAGATAGCTCTCTAGAAGTGTGATGTGAAGAGAGAATCTCGATCACTAATGATTCTTCTAGGTAAACCATGTAGCTTGAATATCTCCTTGATAAACAATCTTGCAATGTCGGAGGCTTTATAGTTTGTCTTTACTGGAATAAGGTGTGCAACCTTGGTAAGCATGTCAACCACAACCATGATGGAGTTATATCCTCCCTGGACTTGGGGTAAGGCTACAACAAAATCCATATTGATGAATTCCCACTTCATTTGGGGGATGTCAAGCGGTTGTAGTTTCCCTGGCATCATGACATGTTCAACTTTGATACGTTGGCCAAACAAACACTCAGTGATATATTTAAGAACGTCACCTTTGAGCCTCTCCCAATGGTAGCTCTTCCTAACTGCATTAAGAGTCTTAGCATAGCCAGGATGTCCTGCGAAAGGGGAATCATGAGCTTCCCACATTATCTTCTGCTTAAGTGACTGGCTTGCTGGTATACACAGCCTTGTTCTGTAGTAGACAAGTCCATTATCAATGGAAAATTCCTGATTCTTAGCTTGCAACTTTTGATTCTGCTCCTTGGCAGATATTTCTTTTATCATTGTTTGGTAGGCCAAATCATGGCATGCTTCCTCTCTAGCTAGTTCAAGTATAGGGTTGTTTGGCATAGATACTTTTGTAGCCAAAGATCTGGCCGTTGATGGATTCTGCAAGATTAGGGAATTCAGGAATGCCTTGCGACTGAGTGCATCGGCAACTACATTCTCCTTCCCTGGTCTGTACTTGATTTCAAAATCATATTCCTCCAATACTTCAATCCCCCAACGTTGCCTCGTGTTGAGCTCGTTCTGGGTAAAAATCCATTTGAGACTCTTATGATCGGTTACTAGAGTAAACTTGTTACCCAACAGGTAGTGTCTCCAAAGCTTTAGAGCATGGATGACAGCTAGTAATTCCAGATCATGCGTGGCATAATTCTTTTCATGACTCTTCAATTTCCTTGAAGAGTATGCTACTGGATGACCTTCCTGTATAAGTACACATCCCAAGGCAAGAATGCTAGCATCAATTACTACCTCGAACTCCTTATTGAGGTCAGCAAGTTTTAGAATAGGTGCTGATACCAAACTTTGCTTCAATTTATCGAAGCTATTTTGTTCGGAAGTTGACCATGTAATGGAAGTCTGCTTCTTTAGTAAGTCTGTAAGAGGTGCTGCAATCAAAGCATAGTTTTTTATGAAGACCCTATACCATCCTGTCAATCTAAGAAAGCTATGTATCTCTTTGATGGATACTGGTATTGGCCATTCAAGCACATCTCTGACCTTGGCTGGGTCTACAGATATTCCTTCTGATGATACTATGAATCCCAGATATTCAATCTGACGTTTGAAGAATGCACACTTCTTCATTTTTGCATACAGCTTATGAGACCTCATTGTCTCAAGGACAATCCGAAGTTGAGGTTCATGATCTTCTTCCTGTTTAGAAGAGACTAAAGTGTCATCGAAGAAGACAAGTACGAAATCATCAAGATATGGTCTAAAGATATCTTGCATTAATCTATTGAAGGTGGCAGGTGCATTTGTAAGCTCGAATGACATAATCAGGAACTCAAAGTGCCCATATATTGTATTGAAGGCCATCTTTGGAATATCTTCTTCCTTGATCCTTATCTGATAGTAACCTCTGACCTCAGATCAATCTTGGAGAAGATCTTTGCACCTTGAAGACGATCAAGAAGCTCATCTATTCTAGGAATAGGATACTTGTTCTTGACTATTGATTGATTCAACCCTCGGTAATCAATACATAGTCAAAGTGTCCCATCTTTCTTTTTCTGGAATAGTACTGGAGCTCCCCACGGTGAGTTGCTAGGCCAGATGTAACCCTGATCTAACAGTTGCTTGAGTTGTTCCTTCAACTCAATTGCTTCTGGTATGGATATTCTATAAGGTCTCTTTGCAATTGGTGCAGCTCTAGGTACTAGCCTAATCTCATGATCTACTTCTCTTTGAGGCAGAAGTTCAATCAATTCCTCAGGGAATACTCCAGCGTATTCCTTTAGCCAAGAAGGTCCTTCATGAGACTCTTTCTTTTGATCTAACTTGTTGAGTTTGATTAGGTAAACGGGTAATCCTTTTCTGACTCCTTTTATGATCCGAGATACTTTGGCTAATTGGATTCTTGGCACTCCTGCCTCACCTTGAGTTGTGACAAATTCCCTTTCAGAGTTTCAAAAGGAAACTTGACCCTTTCCACAGTGGATGTGGGCATCGTTGGGCTTAAGCCAATCCATCCCGAGTAGACACTCATGGATACCTAAATTCATGACTCTCAATTTGACTGAAGTCTTCTTTCCTCCCAGAATGAATTCCACCTTAGTAGTTTTCCTGGTATAAGTTACCTCACGACCGTTTGCCAACTCCACAAGTAGGGTAGGTGCTTCTACTATGGTTATTCCTAAACTTTTTGCACATGCTGGTGAGATAAAGGAATGTGTACTGCCACAATCAATCAAGTTTTTGAAACCTTTACCTTGATAGTCCGACGGTGTCTGAATCACCGAGAACTGGCGATTCAACCCTTTCTTGTGTAAAGCGGCATGGACTGTCACTTTTTCGCATTCAGCTTCCATAGTCGGGGATCTTCCTCTTCTTCTTCTTCGCATCTTTGCCTATTGGCAATGCAAGCGGTTCTTCCTCTTCCATGGGTAATGGCTCCTTGACCGCGGCCTGCACCTTGGAAAGGCGTTTGACGATGTCCTCCGCTGAGCTTGGGACATTGCCTCTTGAAGTGACCGGGTTCGTTGCAGTGGAAACAACGGAGGTTTCGGCCATTACTTTGAGTAGGAACAAAGTTGTTGACGTTATTTGTCCTTGCTTTCTTCCTTTGTCCCTGATTATGACCTTGAACTCTCTTCATTTGAGGTCTAAATGCTCCTCTGTTCGGGTCACTATAGGACCAAGTTTTGTTACCCCTTGGTCTAGCTTGCACCTCCTGAATTATAGGTGCCGCTCGAATGAGTGCATCCTGAAGATGTGATGGACGCATAGATTCAAGACGGATATTTACGAGTGGATTTAAGCTTGCACAAAATTTGGACACCTACTGCGTCATGTCCATCTGTGGCGCATACTTTAAAAGTGAGACGAATTTAGAGTAGTATGCGTCAAGAGCGAGTCCTAGCTGTTTTAGCTCGTAGAACTCATTTATTTTCTATGTACGATATGCAGGTGGTAAATATCTTCCATGCACGGCTTTCTTCAACTTCTCCCAGGTAACGGACCCCTCTGAAATCCCTTGATCCCTGCACCATTGCTTCCACCAAAGTCTGGCTTCGCCGGTGAGCTTTAACTTGGCGAGCATGGCCTGATTGGTAGGTGCAGTACTAGCTGCTTCAAAGTAATCCTCCATGGATTCAATCCAAATTTCAGCATCATCCTGGACGAATCTGCCTCTCCCGTCAAACTCGGGTGGCTTTATCTGCTTGAGGAGGAACTTCTTCTCCTGGGTCACGGCAGTACTTGATGTAGGAGGCGAATTTGGAACTTGTACCTGGGGTTGTGCCTGGATAAAAGTTTTCTTAACGTTATTATATGATAATCGACGTTATCTTATCTTTCATTTTTAGTTCAGCTATCTCGTAAACAATATAGGTATTTAACTTTTTAACAACTCTTATGCATAGCCAGATATTGATAAAAAGAAGTCTTTATTTGTATTTACATGGGCATAGCCTTTTTGAATACAATGTTTCGTGTGATGATAAGCCAATCATTACATTCAGTTTGGGGAGAACAACGTTGTATTACATTTGTCTACAGGAACTGTGTAATAGTAGGGTTTTCGGTCATGGATCTTTAGGAATCAATAATTCATTGGAAGTTCAGGATACCCTTTCCATTGGAATCCATACTTCTCATGGCGGCCCAACACTTTAATCCTGTCGGCTGGGATTACATGGGTTACTTCCTCATATACATATGAGTTCATTTCAACCCTCCGACCTTGAATATGTAAAGTCGAATTTATGTGAGCTTCCACAAAAATGAACAGCTTCATGACTTTCAAGTCTTCCAACAACTTGATCCTTTTTAGGTTGGTCTGTAGATAAGCAAACCGGTGGGCGGCTATATAGTAGATTCCTGAAGACCCCATCCATCTTCGTTCTATATATAAAGGTGATGGATTATAAATCTGCTCCAGGATGTTCATCATCCCAATTCTTTGTCTATAAAGGGGAGAATGCATTGCAGTCATAAACATGACCCGAAATACTAAAAATTTGTTCCACGCTTCATAACTCTACAAGACAGCATTGAAGGTAAGGTAATGTTTGGACAGTAGCAATTTCTTTACTTCATTTAATTGAGATTTTATAAAAGCAATTCTGTTATTGGTCGGCTCTGATACCAACTGTAACGTGTCCACTAGTATCATCTAGGACACGTCTTAGCAGTCCATCGAAAAGGATGTCTAGAAAACTCCGCCCGGCACTCCCATTGAATGTTACGGGTTTTGCGATCTAGGTCTTCCCACGTCTGCCACGTAGCGGAAGTATCCTGGCTGTTCCCACTTAGGATCAACCGGAATTAGGGTTTTCCTGATTGGTCATTAGCTAACAGCAACTAGCGTCAGACTTGAGCGAACTACTTTATGCAGAAACGCCAGGTCCGAAGCGGATTCACGCTGCACTTGGTTCAAGGAGAATGGGAAACAAGAGGGATGCAAGGCTCAACCTCTCTGCCATAAGGCATAGTCCCATTCCGTTCCCCTAAAACAACGTAAATCGGGTAAGATGTAACTCTAGGTCATCGCTCTCGTTATTCGTTTTGATGATGATGATCATCCCGCTGTTCTTCGATATTTTTTAGAAAAGTTCCCGCCTAACTGGGACCACCCAACCGTAGGACGGACCCATGGCCCATCCTCTGCACTTTCCTCGGTTTATTTTAGTTATGTAATTATCTAACACATTAATTTGACATATAACAATCAGCTTCTTTAATTAATCCTGTTAAGCACTGGTTCCTTCACGTAATCTTATCACGTGACATAGAAAAACAATATCAAGCAAGTTCTTTTTTTAACATTTCATCATTTTATCTTTGAAATATAAGGAGTTCTGCCCGTAGGCTTGTCCATAATCCACCCGAGGGCTATCCACTAATCCCCAGGGATCACTATTCCAAGCTTCTTCCCGTAAACTAGTATGCGGGCCTCGAGATCCAATCCCGACTCACGTTAGCCTCTTGTGCAAGACCCGGAAGGTGAGGGATTTACGGCCAGAGCCCCCCCTGGCACCCAAGCGTCCTCCTACTCCAAGTAGAGCTCAACGGAGAGACCTCTCGCGGGGGGTTCAGTCCACGTTCCCGGCGCGGTGAACAACCCCCTTGGTTAGGGTTAGGCAGGTAGTCGGGGGTAACTGAAACTGCCTCTTTCTTCAGCCTTTAACCTGAAGTATAGGTACTCATTTAATTTGTAATTCATAATTTCAACAGAGCCCTAAAATCTCTAGCAAGCACAAATATTTCCATTAATCAACTGTGTAGTTTGGCAAACTGCTAAGGAAGTGTTCTTCCCTTTTGAGTGTATCAGCAGTCGTTCCCAAGGTGTCTTGTAAATTGGTAAGATCCTTTACATTTCAGTGTAGGGCGTACCTTATTAACCCAACTTGGTCAACCCTAAAGTTCCTTAGATATGCTAGTTTCCGGTTTACAACTTTCCTTATTTAGAAGGATATCCAAAAATACGTCCTTTTGCAAGATAACTTGCGTAGGGATCTGCCATCCTTGTTGAGGTTTTTACCCTTTCTCCTTGTGAATCAATCACAAGACTAAATGATTTCGTACTTGCTCTGCAAGTCCTGCGATGGAATAATCCGTTTTAGATCCTTTAAGCGGGCCTAGGGTTTCTTTTTAAGGATCTCGAGGACAGCCCTAGTTCTTTATCTTTACGAATTTTTTTGACCCTACAATAAGGAAAGTAGTCAAGTGCTTAGGGTATGAATATTTCTATGTTTAGATTGGATTGGATATTATTTAAAAGGTAATATTAATCGTCTTGTCACAGTTTTGCTATCCTTGTGACAACTTACTTTTCAGTTAATACAGTTCAATTTAAACTTCCTTTTTCCTTGCAGATGAACTCATGCCAAATAACAAACATTTCCTTTGCTAAGATGTGCAACTAATAATGATAACTTCCTAGTAATTTGAGCAACGAAAAAAAAACCTTTCATGAATTTAATCATTTTCAATGATTTGTTATGAAAGGAATAAGACTAATGGTGCAAGATATAATTTCTATACCTTTAGGATTTAACTAAAATATACTACTATAGTAAATGGATAATCTTGCTCGTAATTTATAATGCTTGATGCAATTCAAAAGAAAATAGGTTCTATACATTATCATTCATTCAAATAAGCTAAACTCCTTCATTACAAATAACTCGAACAAATATATCCTATCCCTAATAATTTCTCTTTGCATGATCGACTTAAAACTGAATTAAAGCCAAGAAGAAAAACCTGGTTTTGGGGTGAGATATCCACATGGATACTGGGAGATGACCCTCCCGCGGCTATGCCTTGGACTTTCTTAGGAGGCATCACGATTGTAGTTTTTCGAACGTGGAAGCAGCTCCACAACTCCTCCTAAGAATTCCACCGTTGCTTCCTTGCACCGCTTGTCGATAGTAGTTTTTGGAAGGCTCCCTCCTTGGAAGTCAGGGAAATTCAAAAGGGTGTTTCAGAGTCTTCTACGATTAAGACCCATTGAAGCCATGGGAAAGGCTTAATGGTTTTTTATTGACTCGCTCAAATGAGGAACGAAAAGGGATGGAAAAAACACAAGGTGCGGAAGAGAACTCCAAGGAAATATAGTAACCGCAAGGATTATAAGTAAGGTTGAAGGACCTTGGGTCAACTTGGAGGGAAGGGGTTTCAATACGTCATAAGGGAAGGGCTGGGGAAGGTTTTAACACAGAGGAAAGAGGGGTGGTTCCAAGGAAAGGGATAGGGGTTTTAAGGGATTAGCACGAGGGTGTGGTTCCAAGGGAAAAAACAAAAGGGGCTTAAGGATAGGGGTTGAGTGAACTTTAAAAATCACAGGGAAGATAATAATCCCAAAAGAAAGAACTTAAGGGTAAAACTTGGGGTTCCAACACCCATGGTAGAGAGCCATATAATGTATTTAGACACGGAGGTGTTGTAGGCTTAAGGGATAAGAGGGGTGATAAGACACGGGGGGGGGGGGGGGGGGGGGGGGGGGGGAGGGGGGGGAAAGGGTTTCAAAGCCCATAACAAAGGGCTTAAAGGTTAAGTCATAGGAGGTATGGAAGGGTTTTGAAAGGCACGAGGAGGGGGGTGAAAAGGGCCTTAGGAGGATTAAAATCGGGGGGGGGGGGGGGGGGGGGGGGGGGGGGGGTTAATAGAAGGTATAGGAAGGGGGGTTAAAGATGCCCCCCCTTTGGAAGCTTCCAAGCTTCCAGAAGCTTGGGGGGGGGGGGGGGTGATTAAGATCGTCAGTCTCGACGGCGGAATGGAGGCGGCTCCTCTCTCCCTTAACGACGTCGCGCCCCACTGCCCAGGCGGCCAGCAACAGCGAGTCTGTCCCCTTCTCAGTCCTTCAAGCGGCACATGCAGCACTAGATGATGGCACTCCCTCACGGCAGTCACGGCAGTCCACTCCCTCCACCTCCCGTCTTTCCTCACGGCAAAGGCCTTCACTCCCACAAGTTTAATAGGGAGAATCGCTCCCTCCTTTCAACCAACCGGACGATGCTCAACATCTTCTTTCCTTTCCCCATGGAGGCAGCCCCCTCTATTTAAATAGGGGAGGGGAGGGGGATCCTCCCTCCCTACGTGTCAACTCTATGGCGGTGAGAGGTGAGGAAGCTCCAGCAAGGAGCTTGCTAGACATTCTATTTCCCTCTCCCCCCCTCCAGCACGACCGTCGAGGCTAGGGGGGGATAAGGAAAAAAAAATTCCATTATTCATTTAAAAAAATTTTATATCATTATCCCTAAGAGGTAGTTTATGTGAACGTTACAACAAGATTGGAAGAGGAGGAATGATAACCCAAATTTTATGCAAGAAAAAGGCACAAAATGTGGTCTACATCGGCAAAAAGAAAATTCAAGCAGCTATCATTGATAATATTCTTTGTAATTTGCCATGGTATTTTATTGGGTCCACATTGTAAAGCCATGAGCATGAGAAGTAGTGTGTGTGTTTTGCAAAAGTTGAAAGGTTTTAATGTTTCAATGTTCATAGACCTCCTTTCTAAGGTCTAAGAATGCTCATGTAAAACAAACCCTTAAAGGAATATGAAAAGGTGGAAATGAAGAGCCATGTAATTTGTGGGAAAAGGTGGTTTGGGGAGTTACAACTTCTCTTCCTCTCCTTTATCTAGCTTCTTGCACGTATCTTCTTTTCTCTCTTGCATTGGCACAACTCTTGCTCTCTTTCCTTTCTTGTTCTCTCTTGCTTTATCTCTTCCATGGAAGAAGGAGAGAGTGAGGATGAAGATTATGGTTATATTTCTTGTGTGTTGGATTCTTGTGTGTGAGCATGGTTTCTTGTTGAGAGGAAGGGTGTTTCTTGCGGATTTTTTAGGGCACGGGCATTGTAGATGCCACCATGAGGCCTGCTCTCTTGGTGTACTAGGTGTTGTCCTTGGGCTGTTCATTTTTTGGGCTATTCATAGCATTGTTGGTAGGCCAAATCATGGCATGCTTCCTCTCTAGCTAACTCAAGTATAGGGTTGTTTGGCATAGATACTTTTGTAGCTAGAGATCTGGCCGTTGATGGATTCTGCAAGATTAGGGAATTTAGGAATGCCTTGCGACTAAGTGCATCGGCAACTACATTCTCTTTCCCTGGTCGGTACTTGATTTCAAAGTCATACTCCTCCAACACTTCAATCCATCAACGTTGCCTCATGTTGAGCTCATTTTGGGTAAAGATCCATTTGAGACTCTTATGGTCGGTTACTAGAGTAAACTTCTTACCCAACAGGTAGTGTCTCCAGAGCTTTAGAGCATGGATGACAGCTAGTAATTCCAGATCATGCGTAGCATAATTCTTTTCATGGTTCTTCAGTTTCCTTGAAGAGTATGCTACTGGATGACCTTCCTGCATAAGTACACACCCCAAGGCAAGAATGCTTGCATCAGTTACTACCTCGAACTCCTTATTGAGGTCAGGAAGTTTTAGAATAGGTGCTGATACCAAACTTTGCTTCAATTTGTCGAAGCTATTTTGTTCGGAAGTTGACCATGTAATGGAAGTCTGCTTCTTTAGTAAGTCTATAAGAGGTGCTGCAATCAAAGCATAGTTTTTTATGAAGACCCTATACCATCCTGTCAATCCAAGAAAGCTGGGTATTTCTTTGACAGATACTAGTGTTGGCAGCACATCTCTGACCTTGGATGGGTCCACTGATATTCCTTCTGATGATACTATGAATCCCGGATATTCAATCTAACGCTTGAAGAATACACACTTCTTCATTTTAGCATATAGCTTGACCTCATTGTCTCGAGGACAATCCGAAGTTGAGGTTCATGATCTTCTTCGTGTTTAGAATAGACTGAAGTGTCATCAAAGAAGACAAGCACGAAATCATCAAGATATGGCCTAAAGATATCCTGCATTAATCTATTGAAGGTGGCAGGTGCATTGGTAAGCCCGAATGACATAACCAGGAACTCAAAGTGCCCATATCTTGTATTGAAGGCTGTCTTTGGGATATCTTCTTCCTTGATCCTTATCTGATAGTAACCTGACCTGAGATCAATCTTGGAGAAGATCTTCGCACCTTGAAGATGATCAAGAAGCTCATCTATTCTAGGAATAGGATACTTGTTCTTAACTGTTGATTGATTCAACCCTCGGTAATCAATACATAGTCGAAGTGTCCCATCTTTCTTTTTCTGAAATAGTACTGGAGCTCCCCATGGTGAATTGCTAGGCCGGATGTAGCCCTGATCTAACAATTGCTTGAGTTGTTCCTTCAGCTCAATTACTTCTGGTATGGACATTCTATAAGGTCTCTTGGCAATTGGTGCAGCTCCAGGCACTAACCTAATCTCATGATCCACTTCTCTTTGAGGTAGAAGTTCGGTCAAGTCTTTAGGGAATACGTCCACGTATTCCTTTAGCCAAGAAGGTCCTTCACGAGACTCTTGCTTTTAATCTAACTTGTTGAGTTTGATCAAGTAAACAAGTAATCCTTTTCTGAGTCCTTTTATGATCCGAGATACTTTGGCCAATTGGATTCTTGGCACTCCTGCCTCACCTTGAGTTGTGACTAATTCTCTTTCAGAGTTTCGAAATGAAACTTGACCCTTTCCATAGTGAATGTGGGCATCGTTGGGCTTAAGCCAATCCGTTCCGAGTAGACACTCATGGATACCTAAATTCATGACTCTGGATTTAATCGAAGTCTTCTTTCCTCCCAGAAAGAATTCCACCTTAGCAGTTTGCCTAGTAAAAGTTACCTCACGACCATTTGCCAATTCCACAAGCAGGGTAGGTGCTTCTACTGTGGCTATTCCTAATCTTTTTGCACATGCTGGTGAGATAAAGGAATGTGTACTGCCACAATCAATCAAGGTTTTGAAACCTTTACCTTGATAGTCCGACGGTGTCTGAATCACCGAGAACTGGCGATTCGGCCCTTTTTTGTGTAAAGTGGCATGGACTGTTGCTTTTTCGAATTCTGCTTCCATGGTCGGATCTTCTTCTTCTTCTTCTTCACACATTTGCCTATTGGCAATGCAAGCGGTTCTTCCTCTTCCTCGGGTAGCGGCTCCTTGACCACGGCCTATTCCTTGGAAAGGTGCTTGGCGATGTCCTCCGCTGAGCTTGGGACATTGCCTCTTGAAGTGACCGGGTTTGTTACAGTGGAAACAACGGAGGTTTCGGCCATTACTTTGAGTAGGAATAAAGTTGTTGATGTTATTCGTCCTTGGTTTCTTTCTTTGTCCCTGATTATGGCCTTGAACTCTCTTCATTTGAGGTCTGAATGCTCCTCTGTTCGGGTTATTATAGGACCAAGTTTTGTTACCCCTTGGTTTAGACTCCACCGCCTGAATTATAGGTACCCCTTGAATGAGTGCATCCTAAAGATCTGATGGACGCATAGATTCGAGACGGTTATTTACTGGTGGATTTAAGCCCGCACAAAATTTGGGCACTTGCTGTGTCATGTCCATCTGTGGTACATACTTTAAAAGTGAGATGAATTTAGAGTAGTATGTGTCAAGAGTGAGTCCTAGCTGTTTTAGCTCGTAGAACTCATTCATTTTCTGCGTGCGATATGGAGGTGGTAAGTATCTTCCCTGCACAGCTTTCTTTAGCTTCTCCCAGGTAACGGATCCCTCTGCGATCCCTTGATCCCTGCAGCATTGCTTCCACCAAAGTCTAGCTTCGCCGGTGAGTTTTAACTTGGTGAGCATTGCTTGATTGGTAGGTGCAGTACTGACTGCTTCGAAGTAATCTTCCATGGATTCAATCCAAATTTCAGCATCAGCTTGGATGAATCTGCCTCTACCGTCAAACTCGGGTGGCTTAATCTGCTTGAGAAGGAACTTCTTCTCCTGGATCACAATAGTCCTTGATGTAGGAGGCGAATTTGGAACTTGTACCTGGGGTTGTGCCTAAATAAAGGTTTTCTTAACGTTACTATACGATAATCGACGTTAGGTTATCTTTAATTCAGCTATCTCATAAACAATGTAGCTACTTAACTTTTTATCAACTCTTATGCATAGCCAGAAATTGATAAAAAGAAGTTTTTATTTGTATTTACATGGGCATAGCCCTTTCGAATACAAAGTTTCATATAATGATAAGCCAATTGTTACATTTAGTTTGGGGAGAACAACGTTGTATTGCATTTATCTACAGGAACTGTGTAATAGTAAGGTTTTGGGTCAGGGATCTTCAGGAATTGATAAGTCACTGGAAGTTCAGGATATCCTTTTCGTTGGAATCCATACTTCTCATGGCAGCCCAACACTTTAATCCTATCGGCAGGGATTACATGAGTTACTTCCTCATATACATATGAGTTCATTTCAACCCTCTAACCTTGAATATGTAAAGTCCAATTTACGTGAGCTTCCACAAAAACAAACAACTTCACGACTTTCAAGTATTCCAACCACTTGATCCTTTTTAGGTTGGTTTGCAAATAAGCAAACCGGTGGGCGGCTATATAGTAGATTCCTGAAGCACCCATCCATCTTCGTTCCATGTACAAAGGTGATGGATTATAGATCTGCTCCAAGATGTTCATCATCCCAATTCTTTGTCTATAAAGCGGAGAATGCATCGCAGTCATAAACATGACTCGAAATACCAAAAACTTGTTCCACGCTTTGTAATTATGCAAGACAGCATTGAAGGTAAGGAAATGTTTGGACATCAATAATTTCTTTACTTTATTTTATTGAGATTTCATAAAAACAATTCCGTTGTTGGTCGGCTCTGATACCAACTGTAACGTGTCCACTAGCATCATCCAGGACACCTCTTAGCAGTCCATTGGAAAGGATGTCTAGAAAGCTCCGCCCGGCACTCCCATGGAATGTTACGTGATTTGCGATCTAGGGCTTCCCACATCTGCCACGTAGCAGAAGTATTCTGGCCGTTCCCACTTAGGATCGACTAGAATTAGGGTTTTCCTGATTGGTCATTACCTAACAGCAACTAGCGTCGGACCCAAGCGAACTACTTTATGCAGAAACGCCAGGTCCGAAGCGGATTCACGCTGCACTTGGTTCAAGGAGAATGGGAAACGAGAGGGATGCAAAGCTCAACCTCTCTGCCATAAGGCATAGTCCCATTCCATTCCCCTGAAACAACGTAAATTGGGTAAGACATAACTCTAGGTCATCGCTTTCGTTGTTCATGTCCTTTGACAATCATCTCGCTGTTCTTCGAGATTTGAGAAAAGTTCCCGGCCAACCGAGACCACCCAACCGTAGGATGGACGTACCTATGGCCCATCCTCTGCACTTTCCTCGGTTTGTTTTAGTTAGGTAATTATCTAACACATTTAATTGGACATGTAACAATCAGCTTCTTTAATTAATCCGTTAAGCATTGGTTCCTTCACGTAATCTTATCACGTAACATAGAAAAACAATATCAAACAAGTTCTTTATTAACATATCATCATATTTATCTTTGAAATACGAGGAGTTCCGCCCGTAGGCTTGTCCATAATCCGCACGAAGGCTATCCAGTAATCCACAGGGATCACTATTCAAAGCTTCCGCCTGTAGACTAGTATGCGGGCCTCGAGATCCAATCCCGAGTCACGTTAGCCTCTTGTGCAGGACCCGGAAGGTGTGGGATTTATGGCCAGAGCCCCCCTGGCACCCAAGCGTCCTCCTGCTCCAAGTAGAGCTCAACGGAGAGACCTCTCGTAGCGGGTTCGGTCCACGTTTCCCGCGCGGTCAACAGCCCCCTTGGTTAGGGTCAGGCAGGCAGTCGAGGGTAACTGAAGCTGCCTCTCCCTTCAGGCCTTCAACCTGAAGTATAGATATTCATTTAATTTGTAATTCATAAATCAAACAGTGCTCTAAAATCTCTAGCAAGCACAAACATTTCCATTAATCGATCTTGTTGTTGGCAAACTGCTAAGGAATGATTCTTTTCTTTCGAATGCATCAGCACTCGTTCCAGGGTGTCTTGCGACTTGGCAAGATCCCTTATATTCGGGGTTAGGGCATACCCTATTAACCCAACTTGGTCAACCCTAAAGTTCATTGGATATTTTTGTTTCCGGTTTTTAACCTTCCTTACTTAGAAGGATATCAAAGAATACATCCTTTTTCAAGATAACTTGTGTAAGGATCCACTATCCTTTTTTAGGGTATTCAACCTTTCTTCTTGTGAATCAATCACAAGACCATATGACTTTGTGCTTACCACGCAAGTCCTACATCGTACTATGCGATAATGGAGTTACAAAACAATCGATTTCAGTTTCTTTAAACTGACGTTTGTCAGTCCTAGGGTTTCTTAGCTTTTATTATTTTCTTTAAGAACCTCAGGGACAAATCCTAGTTCTTATACGTTTACGATTTATTGACACTAGAATCAGGGAAGGTAGGCAAGTATTTAAGGTATAAACATTTCTTGGATTTTTAAATTATTCCAAATGCATATTTCGCAGCATAGGTATTTCTAAGTTTATATTAATTCGGTTAACTTTTAGAACGTAATATCAAGATCACCTCGGCACGATTTGTTATCTATGTGACAATTGATTTTTTAGTCCTAAACTTAATTGCTTTGAGGTTAGGTAAATTCAATTAAACTTTCTTTTTCCCTTGCGAACAAAACTCATGCCAAATAAACAATCTTTTCCTTGCTAAGATATGCACTTAACAATGATAACTTCCTAGAGTTTAAGCAACGTAAGAAACCTTTCATGAATTTCACCTTCTATGATGATTCGTTGCAAAAAGAGATAGGGGTTAATGGTGCAGGATGCAGTTTTTATTCCTTCAAGATGTAACTAGAATATACTACTTTAGTGGGTAAAATAACCTTGCTTATAATTCGTTTCACTGCATAAGGCTATTTGAAGGAAAACTATGTTTTATACATTATCCATTTTGCATGTTCAATTAAACTAAATTCCTTCACCGTAAATATCTAGGACAAAGTATATCTTGTTCCTAACAATTCATCTAGCATGATTGAATTAAAACCGATATAAAACCAAGAAGGAAAAACTTGGTTTTGGGGTGAGATATCCACATGGGTACTGGGAGATGACCCTCCCGCAGCTACTCCTTGGACTTTCTTAGGCGGCATCGCAGTTGTAATCCTTCAAATGTGAAGGCAGCTTTACACTCCTTTTCGGAAATCCACCACCGCTTCAATACTCTTCTTCTTTCTTTCGAAGCAAGGAACCGTTACGGGATTAACCATGAGGAAGGGGTAACAAGACCTTTAAGGTCTTAGCTTCTTCGGAGAGGGAGAGGTTTATAAAGCCTAAGAAGGCCCTATAGGGTATAAACACGAAAAAAAGGTTATGTGTGAGTGTGGCTTCGCAACCATATGAACCTTGGGAGAACTTTGGGCTTGGGGTAAAAGGTATAGGAAGGGGGATTTTTAGAGAGGTTTTAGGACACGGAGTAGTAATGGCTTTAGGGATTTAAACCGGGGTGAAAGGGAAAGGTGAAGGGTGAAGGCTTATAGCACGGGGGAGAGAAAAGAGTGTGTAAGGAAAAGGGGACACGGGGGCAAGGGGCTTAGGGGGGGAGTGTTAAAAAAAAGGAATATGAGGGGGGGTGCAACACGGGTTTCAAAGAAAACACAAGAAGGGACTTTACAAATTTAGGCACGGGGGAGGGAGAAGGGTTTATGAGGCCAAGGGGAGTGGGGTTTAATGCCCCCCCCCCCCCAGAAGGGTTAAGGGTTTAAGACCGGGGGGGGGGGGGAGGGTGAAAGGATTCTAAGGGGAAAAAAAACTGGGAGGGGGGGGTGAAAGGATTCTAAGGTATAGGAAGGGGGGCTTAGAGGAGCCCCCCTTAGAAGCTTCAAGAAGCTTCTTGAAGCTTCCGAGGGTTTGAAGGCCCACGTGGGGAGAGGGGGGTGAAATCACTTCGAGATGACGAATGCATGATGGCGACAGCGGCAGCAGAGCTGGCGGTTGGCGGCAGGGTGGCTCCTCCTCAGCAGTGGCGGCATTTTTTCACCCTCCTTCTTCTACACAGGGTACAGTTGGCATAGCTTCACGATACGGCAGCATCCTCAGTCGTTCTCGCTCGGGTCCTTCACACTCCCTCTCGTCGACTGCAGCAAAGTAATGTGGCGACTCTCCTTCCTCCTCGTACCTCCAGCCGCAGGCCCCCCCTTCTGTTAAATAGGGGAGGGGAGGGAATCCTTCCCCTCAACGTGTACATTCGCATGGATCCTTCCTTGATCCAAGCTCCAGCAAGGAGCTTGGTGTCCCATGCTTCCCTCACTCTCCCTTAGCTCAACAGTCGGCTGGGGGAAGGAGGGAGTAAAAAAAATTGCCTTAATTCTAAAAAGAATTTTTCCCCAAAGCCCTATTCACGCGTAATAAGATTTAGATTTGTTACAAGAAGACACAAATAAAAGAGAGAGAGAGAATATATGCCACCTCATCTAGAGCATCATGCTTCTACCTTGGTAAACTATACACCTTTCTCTCTTTTTCTTCTGGTTCCTTGTTGGAGCCTTTACTATTCTTTGAAACATCATTTGATGATGACACTTTGCTTATTAAAACAGAAACTTGCATACGTAGCAAATATCAATACACATACTCAATGTTAGATGAGAAAACCTCACACCATCCTAGTCCTTGAAATATTAGCACACATTTTGAACTGAGGTATCACTAGCCCAAGATGTGGCTAGCATATAGTGACACAAAGACTCTAGTAATATACTCACCCTGTGTTAATGATTTGAACTAGATCTAATTGAGGTGCATTATAGGTACCTGTGGACTACTTGTTGGAGGCTACCTGCCACCAACGACATATCAAAATATTTGTATCTTATGACTAGTCAATTTAGGATTAAATGTTCTCTAAATCTGTATCTCATGACTAGGATGTATCTCTAAACCTATGGACTATCCAGTTCTAATTAGAGCTGGTTGTATCATTGAATCTATGGACTACCTACTTGGCTCTAATTAGAGTTGGCTCTAATTTAGGTGCATCATAGGCACATATGAACTACCTAGTTGGTTTAGTACATCAGGCCAAGCATGATAGGCTTTAATTAGAACTCCCACTAATTGAGGTGCATCATAGATAGAACTTTAAGCCACATTGGGTTTGCCTTCACCTTTGCCTTACAACCAAGATACCCCTGCTTGAGAGATCAAATTGAATAAATCCTAGTGTCTGGGAGACCAAAGATCCCCATTGTGAAGACCAAGTTAACCCTACCTGTAGAAAAATTGGCAAGTGATCCAAATACTAAGTTTCGTCATCATTGTTTACAAGGTGGTGACCAAAGTCTACATCAGCTATTTGGACTTCTACTATTGTAGATCTTCATTATCTACTGGTGGCTACCCTACTAGTAATGACATATGTTCACATGTGACCAACTTTGCACACTCTGAATGCTAGATTTTGATCTCATTCAAGCCACCCAACTCCTCGACATCATGTGCAAGTTGTGGGATTTATTCCTGCCCCTGTATTTTGTTATTTGGAGACCTTCATTTGATGTCACAACTTTATTTTCAACACAGGCAGGTTGCCCATCTCCTATATCATCTCCGAGTGATAATGCATCATCCGATCAGCAAACTCTACATTTTATGCTCACTGGATTGTGTATCCAACATTGTTAGACATCTGTGGACTACTGTTGCTACTATGTCTTGGGAAAGACATCTCTTCAATGATGCATCTTCTTAAACACCTTGTAAGCCAGTGATTTTCCAATGGTGTAAGCATTGATTGATGGCAAAGCTTTACCAAGAGACCTATATTGTAATCATAGAGCATTGATAAATTAAGCTCCAAGGTCCTGAATTTGTTGGTGAAGTGTATGGAGCAGCTAGATTTACAAAGCTATAATCTTTTAAAAAAACCATATATAGTTGCCCTTTAATTAAGATTATAGCCACCACCATTAAGGAGACCTCTAGAGACCGAGCCTTATTGATGGCCTGAGTGTGGCCTCTCCTTGAAGTATTTACATATCTTTTCTACTAATGCATGTACTATCTAACACTAGCTTTAATTTCTTTCAAATTGAAAGGTGACATTCAAAACAAAGGTGGTGACGATAGCTGATCAGTCACACAGTCTTTTTGTATAAGAAGTTTTCTAAGGGTATAAAATTTTTTAAGCTTACATCTCTATTAAAGTTAAGTCATGCAGAAGGGGGAAAAATAAAAATATTATAGCTCTACTACATTGAGTTCGTAGCCTCTCAACTCTCGATGTTGAAGAAATGTTCCAAGAATCTCCATCTTCTCTAACTTGCCAAGACCCTATGTGCAATGTAAACAAAAGAGAAAATGTGAATAATTGTGGTTTCTCTATATGTGCATTAAAAATTATTGTTTAATGTCTAAGTATATATATACTTATAGCTCAAATGTTTATATATTAAAAAATAATATAGAGAAAAAGAAAATTAATAATAGCATCTGACTATGATTATAGTTTATCTACTTTCAAAGAGATTCCTAAATTTGACTTAGATTAGAAAGATGATTAAAAATTCATTATAAGATTAGAATAGTGAGGTCAAGGTTAGAGAGGATATATTGATTGTGTATAAATCTCTCTCATGGATGTGCTCTAAAAGTAGGAGAAGATTGCCACGCATAGTATATTACCACCAAATTCACAATACATACTAATTGATAGTCCCCCCTACCACACACACTACAGAATAAGAGAGAGATATAATAATTATGGTTTCTCTACATTTGAATTTAGAGTTAACATTACTTAATACTATATATATATATATATAGTTATAATTTGAATGATAATTTCTCTAAAAGTTTTTAATACTTAAAATAAGGTAAATATTAATAGTACTGTAAAGATTATGATTTATTTATTTTTAAAAGAGATTCTTAATTATGATTAAGATTGGAAATATTCTTACAAATCATTTTTAAAAATTATTATTTAGAATGAAAAAATCCATTTAGAATATTCTTAAGTAGGATTATGATTAAGAGAGAAGTAAGGATTGTGACTAGAATAGTGAGGCCAAGGTTAGGGAGGATAGATAGATTGTGTGTACTACATACACACCCACTTGGCAAGGAGAGGGAGAATAGATAGATAGTGTGTAAAACACACACACACACACACACACAATCATGCATGCATACTAAGTCTTAGGAGAAGATTTCCACTCATGACATGCTATTCTTGAACTCATGATGCATGCCACTCTCGGTAGTACCCCTATCTCACACACCATAGAATGAGAGAGAGAGAGAGAGAGAGAGAGAGAGAGAGAGAGAGAGAGAATTATGGTGCACAAATCGGATGCTGGATGCATACATAGTAAGTGCCGGAAGGTCCCCAAGAACAAAGAACTCTACTTTAAGCTCAAAAATCAAGAGAATAGACTTGCACGACATGAGGAAAAAAAGACCAATTGGGTACAATCTCCCCCATGCCTTTTGTGAGCGCTCCACAAGCCATGTATTTATAAATTTATTCATCTCAAAGCTCAAAAATAGCCCAATTTTACAAATAAGCATGCTTTAGCTTTTGTGTTTGCTTTTGTCCAAATAAAAAATAAAGCAGTTGGGCGGCCCAAGAGTCAGGCTGTACCCAAATACAATGTCCAATAATGAAATATTTAAACCGTGCGTCCATGCGCATGCAAAATAATAAATATTTGTCAAGTGCTTCAATAAATAAGCGCACCTAAATAAATATTAGCACCACGCATTTAATGATAAGACGTGTGCCCATAAAAATGATAATTTCTTATAGGTAATTTGAATACACGCTGTCATCCAATGCTTCCGAATGCCACCACCTCCTGCTCTACACATCAACTGAAGCATTCACAATTATTAGAAAATAATAAAATTAAACCAAAAAAATTAAATACCTAGCAGTCTTCAGCTACAAAATAAATAAATAGGTTGGAATTCTATCCTAACCTTAATTTAATACGAGTGCCTTGTAAACTCATAAACATCCATTAATTTAAATATGTATTCTACGAAATCACCCACTCTGGAATCATCCACATGGACATTAAATTAACATGATGCCCAAGAAGGACAGGCGTCCCCTTCAACTTCTCGCATAAGGAATCCACATTGTGTACGAGCCCCGACAAATAAATATAGTTTTACGGAATCCACCGCAAAACCTCACGGAATCCACCGTGGAATATGCCTCTTGGCATCAATGATGATACCCAAAATTCAGATATATCGTGCTAAATATTATGGCCCCTTGTAATTTATCCATGAGGTCGTCTACCCTAGGAATCAGATATCTATTATTGACAGTAATCTTGTTTAGGGTACAATAATCAATGCATATCGCATAGGTATTATTTTTCTTTTTAACCAATAAGATAGGTGCACCAAAAGGAGAACTACTAGGCCTAATGAGTCCATGGGCTAACAATTCTTCAACTTGAGTTTGAATTTCGTTCTGTTCAATTTGATTATGTCGATAAGGTGCTTTACATGGTGGTTGAGAACCTGGAATTAAGTCTATTTTATGATATTCAAGACGTGTAGGTGGTAAGCCAGGTGGCAAGTCAGTAGCAAAACAATCTTTAAATTGTGAAAGAAATTGTGCGTGCCTAGGATGCTTCTGATTTTCCTTAGCTTCAATTTCATTCACCCATACTAAATAGGATTTGCTACTTTTTCTTAATGCACATTTAACTTGTGTGTAACTAAGCAATGTAAAATTATCAAAAGTGTGCATACCATGTAATGTGATTTGTTTCCCATTAGAATGAATCTTCATTGAATGCCTGAAATAATCTATATCGGGATTATATTTATGATGCCAAGGCATTCCTAAAATAATGACACTAGATTGCAAAGGCACAACTAAGAAATTTCTTCGCTCAACATAATCACCAATTTTAATTTCTAAGTCATGCACTTCTTGTGTTCCATTGTATCTAGTGCCTAAGAATGCAACCTTGATGTGATAATGAGTTGAAACAGTATGTAAATTCAATTCTTTAATCAACTTTGCAGAAATAAAATCGTGTGTGCTCGCGTCATCATGTAAAACAATCTTTTCTCTACCATACACAAGACATTTCATCGTTAATAAAGAATGAGGATTTGGCATACCTGGTAAAGTATCTGATGTAGTATCGATATCATCATTGTCTTCTGTGAAATTGGGCATTTCTTCATGGTCTTCATCTTCAGTCACTTCCAAGTGGTTGATGTGAAAAGTTAGCTTTTTGGATTGACAATTCATCACTAGATGTTCAGGTTGATGGCACTTGTAGTAGACTATGGGTTTGGCCTTGGAAACATTATTGGTAATGGCTGGGAGTTCAGGTATGTTGGGATTTGGCTAGAAAGATGGGTTAGGATTTGGATTTTTGTTTGATGGTAAAACAAGGGGTCGTGTCCAAGATTTACGAAAAGAAGATGGAACAAAGAAATTTTGATTGAATCTTCGAAAGTTAGAATTGAATTGCTTTGCACCGAAGTTACCGTTAGTTGGGAATTGTTGTGATCACTTCTCTTATCCTCGAAATTTGTCTTCAATATCATGGGCCAAAGAAATCGCATCCTTGAGAGTCATTGGCTTGAACATGTTCACCTCCACATAGAAGTGACCAAGCAAACCAGCCATAAACTTGTGCTTATGGATCGCCTCATGTACATCTTCAAGCATTCAAAGTTGCAATAAGGCATTCCAAAAACACTCGGTATATTGTGAAATAGGCTCGCAATCTCTTTGTTGTAGAAGATCCCATTGTTTTATTGCTTTTTCGTAGAATTGAGGTGGAAGAAAATTCTGCAAAATTTTCTTTTGAAAAGCCTCCCAAGTAGCAGGACAATCAATACTTTTGCGGACAACAGTCCACCATAACGATATTCTATCCACTAAATGGTTAGTGACACACTTGAGTTTGTCTTTTTCGACATACTGTTCTTCATGAAAATAATCATCAAACTGATTGATAAAAGTGAGAACAATTTTTCCATCATGTAGCCCATTAAAAGCATAGAATTTGAAATTTCTATTACTTATCTTGGCTTCTTTCTGGATAGATTGTGTTTCGAGTGTCGCATCGATCGTACATCGTATAACATCTTCAGGTTGCATTCCATCTTGTTCGACAGTAGATCGTTGAAGAGTGGCAAGTTGAGCTTGCAAAGTTTGATGTGCTCTTCATTTCTCTTGAAGTTGTATCATAATTAGGTCTAATTTTCGCTCCATCATTGGTTCTGGTAAGTCACCTTCGGCCATAAAATCTTCCATATTTTGATTAGTCATCCAACAAAATTTCAAACAACCTCAAACACTCAAAATCTTGTTAGCTTGATGAGCATAGCTCAAAGTTGGGTTTACAAGACTTGCTTCTCTTTTTTTTTTAAATGACTTTTTTAAATATTTATTCTTTTTGCAAGTACGAAAGTTGATGAAACCCTTCTTCCAATAAATACTTTGTCCGTTTAGAATGTGTATAACAATCTGCTTGCTGGAAATTATCTCTGTCACAGCACAGATGTGAACAGAGGCTTGCAGGGAGGTTGGAAACGAGTTCGAAACTGACTCAGTGTGAACGCCCACTAAGAAGGAGATCTTCGTACCTATTGATAATTTTCAAGTATGACTACATGTTGGCATTTAAAGCGTTTAGCCAAGAGTTTTTTCTCATAAAATCTACCCTTTTCTCCCCTTCTCAAGGTGGGTGGTTGAAAGATTTCATAATATGACAGTAGACAGATTATACTTGATGAAACTTAAGATATCAAATATCCCTAATTAGATAGTTGTTATAATAATTGATTTTTATCTTACAAAAATAAGATACCTATTTTTGGACTTGATGAAATATCAAGACCAGTGACATCCTTATCTTCTTTTTGTGCATTCTCTCTTGTAAAATCTTTAATAATATTTTCTCTATATTTGCACACAATTAAGCAAATTTTATGTTGATATTAAGATTATAAAATTTTGAAAAAGTAAATAAATAAATAAATAAATAAATAACAACGTATTAAGATTGAACCACGTATTATTGTACATTTCACATCATTCATCATAGAATCCACAAGCCCAAGGAACCTAGGATCTCACTCATCATCTTCTTTATTAGAAGAGCCATCATCTCTATGCTAGAGGTTGACATTTGAAACCTACACAAATGTAGTGACTATGAGAAAATGGATATTAATTCTATTGAAAAAATATTAGACAACATAAAAAAGAGTGTTAATAAGCATACCATCATAAGATTGTTGAGTCATGTGCAACTGAACACCACATAATAGGTATGATTTTTTTTCTTTTATTGATTATCATTGTTTTTGTTTTGATTGCATGCCATCGCTTTTGTGTGGATACACACAACCACCAATCTTTCCATTCTGGATCCTCTCCTCTCACCTTCCAAATATTTTCTTGCAAGTGGACCTTAGTCAACCATCTCACTTTAACTTGCTTCATTTCATAATTAACTGACCTTATGATGAAATATTTTAAGTCATTTGGCCCAAACAATGCTGATAAATCACATTTTATATAAATGATTTCATTCTCCTCTAGCCAAGGAGGGATACAACCAATGCACCCTATCTTTGTTAAGCATGACCTTAGTCTCAAATCCTTTGTCTCATATGCAATAATAGAATTTCCATGTTGAAGTGGGATAAATTTATATAATAATTATTGTATTGATCTAATATAGTCCCTTGAAAATGGCACAAAAGTATTTTGCAAGTGAGTCATGCCTGTAGTGATATCCACAACCAAACTTTCATGGCCCCTTTCAATCATAATACATTATCTATAGTACTGTGCACCAAAGAATGGCCTCACTTCACCATGACATTTCAATGAGAAAAGTGATAATATGCATGCTTTCCAATGGCCAACATTTATATCAATAGTGGTATCATCGTCACATCTTACAACTACTTTATCTCCCACTTTATAAGTTTCTCCCTTAATAAATACTTTTTTATGTTCTATTACTCATTCCACCTCTATGTTGAAAGTTTGATGGATGTACCTCCTTTCATCACTAGTTGCATACCTCAACCTCTTTCCTCCGATTACTATTCCCCTTGTTACTATTGCTATTTTGCATGCACAATCATTAGCTTTTCTAGAAAACCTCCATAACTCTTTTGCTCTATCAATACATGATACATGCATGAGACCTAATGTATGCCATTCTGGACGTTCATCACATCTATCAAGATCCACTAAGTATCTCTATCAGGTGGCAAGAAACTGTCTTATCATCCTTGGATGTGGCAGATGGTCTTTTGTTATATGAATGAGTACCCATGTAAAGAAAATCTACCTTTGATAATTTGCATAAGAAATTTCATTATCTTTGTTGTTTGTTTTGATATTAACATATGTCGAGACCATTCGTTCATATGTATAGCACCAAAAAGCATCATGGCTATTGTGACGAAGAATATCATCCAAGAACTCTCCGAAACCTATAATTGATATAATAAAAAGATACATTATTAAATTAAAATGTAGACACTATAAATATATAAACAAAAGGAAATTTGAGAAGAGTTTATACTCGCAACATGCTCCAACAGTGCTAAGTTGGATCCTAAAGAGTTCTTCAGACCTTACTCTCCAAGAACCAAGCAATTCTCTCAAAGTATCTACATCTTCTCTAGACCAACCATGATCACAAGTGTAGTTGTAAAGAGCTTGAGCAATGTCTATGAGTATTAATCCCAAGTCATAAAAGACCTTTGGAACACCTTCAACCTCACACAATACATATGGCAGACACCATTGTGTCCACTTTTGATTTTCTTTGACCTTGTAGCTTTCACAATATTTACTAGGGTACCTTGGCCATCAACCATATCATATAGAGTATGGAGTTACTTTTGTAACATGATGTGTTGCCTCATCAATTTGTGTATTGATTCTATTGTCCACAGTCCTTATTAGAGCACATGGATACTTTGAGAACAAATTTCGAGCCAAAATATGCATGCAATCATATACAAGATCCAAGGACAAATCAAAGCCATAGAGATCATATAATCTCCACAAGCATGATCTACTGGAAAGTCCTTCTTCTTTTAAATATTCATCCCTATCTACTTGAGCATGAGAGCTCTTTCTGCCATAGTCAAAGAAGTAATCATTTCATCACTTGATTTTTTGATTGGTCTTTGTTTCAAATTGAAACGTGTTTTGATCATATAAGTAACGTCTTGATCCCTCACTTTCCAAGGTAGCTATCGCTTTGTGTCTATGACAAAAAGATTGACCACCCTCTTTAAAAGATCCAATCTTGCACTGAGCTGGATGGTCACCAGTTACCATCATTAGCATGGCACGTGCAATGAATCTTCTATTGAGAGAATTTCTATATTCAGTAATGTGTGTGATTGGATAATTGAAATCTACTTTGAATCCATCAACAAACATGCTTTCCAACTCATCAATCAATGGTTGCATGAAGACATGAAAAAGCTTGCTAGAGCTCCCAAGCACCTTTTTGCAACTAAATGGAATAAATAAAACTTGTATAACTCCAATAAAAGAGTTCTTTCCAGCATTGAGGACCTTCACCTCAACAACTTCACAATTCTTATGGGTTGTCTTTGAGGCTTGAAACTCGTCCCAATGTAATAATAAAGAAAAATTTCATGGATCACCCTGCTCATCAAAACCAAGAAATATATATATATATATATTAGTAATCTATATCAAAGATTATTCATGGGATTTTAAAAAATCTACTTTGCAAAAAAGTGTACCTTGTAGAGCCTTTTGTCCTTGTGTATATGAGTTCGATATGATTTGCAAATAAACTTGTGGGTTTTCTCTGTCTCATTCCAATCATCTACAAGCACTGGTGACTTTGAAAAGGAGACCATGCTTTATATGATTGCTTGCAATGCATATTATTACATATCACTAGAAGCTCTATGTATGATTCTGGATCCCAAAAATCTTTTACACTCTTGCACTTTGTGCCATCCCAGAACTCATTTATGTGTCAAGTACCAAGTGCATTATCCTCTATTAACCACTTTCTTTTATTTTTTCACATTTCCAATAATTCATGACTTAGGGTTCTACTTTTGGTTAGTAGTTGCAATTCTTTGGGAATGGAGATATAATCAAAAGAAAGCATATCTTTCCTAGGTAGTGAATAATTTGAACACTTTTCACAACATTGTGGGAAATCACACTTTAACTTCTTCCTCCCCATGGCATTGAGGTTACTTTGGCATTCAAGTGTGTCCCGGGTATAGTTATCTTCCTTCGGGGTTGTCATCACTCATAGTAGCATTATCTCTCAAAGGGTTTTGACTAATTTCATAAGCCACAGCTGATGGATGCATTTTTCCATTCATATCTTGACGACTATGTGCATAATAAGTTTGTCTTGTAACATCTTAATAGCCAAGAGATGAATGTCTGCACTTGTAATTGCACTGACATCTCATGATATGATTCATTATAACTACTTGAAATATAAACATTTATCAAAGCTAATCAGTCCATACATTCTTAAAATAAATTAAAGTTATCTCAATAATAGAGATGCAAAATAAAAATTCCATAGTAGATAGTTTGAGATGCCAAACCAAACACAAATAGGAAGGTCGTGTCCCTAGGACTTAGTAGTCCATCACAAAAATTATCCCTTCTGCACATGTGGTATAACATATTCTTTCTCCACACTCATGAAATGGCATGTATTTAGGCTCTTTAACATTAAACCTAGAGGACACGGATTGCAGGTTTAGGCACAAATGATATATGTGTGACCTTAGACAAATGTGGCACCAAATCTACATTAAATATTAATCAAAGCTTATTAGTCCATAAATTATTAGAGACATTATTATAATACCAGGTATTAAAGCATTCTTAGAATAAATCAAAGTGATCTCAATAATAGAGATGGAAAACAAAAATTGCATACAAGACATTTTGAGATGGCAAACCAAACACAAAAAGGAAGGTCATGTCCGTGGGACTTAGTTATAGTTCGTCACACCAATCATCCCTTCTGCATGTGGTTTGACATCTTCTTTCCCCACACTCATGAAATGATATTTGTTTAGGCTCTTCAACATTAAGCCTAGAGGACACGGATTGCAAGTTTAAGCACAAATGATATATACGTGACGTCAAGCAAATGCAGCATTGAATCTACATTAAATATTTATCAAAGCCAATCAATCCATACATTATTAGAGACATTATTATAATTATAGGTATTAAAGCATTCTTAGAATAAATTAAAGTTATCTCAATAATAGAGATGCAAAATAAAAATTGCATTCTACACAGTCCGTCACAACAATAATCCCTGGGACTTAGTAGTGCGTCACAACAATTATATCTTCTACATGTGATTTTATAATCTTCTTTCTCCACACTCATGAAATGACATGTGGTTTAACATTAAACCTAGAGGACACGGATTGCAAGTTTAGGCACAAATGATATATGGGTGACCTCAGGCAAATGGGACACCAAATCTACATTAAATATTAATCAAAGCTAATCAGTTTATACATTATTAGAGACATTATTATAATCCTAGGTATTAAAGTTTTCTTAGAATAAATTAAAGTGATCTCAATAATAGAGACGCAAAACCAAAATTGCACACTAGATAGTTTGAGATGGCAAACCAAACACAAAAAGGAAGGTCGTGTCCCTGGGACTTAGTTATAGTCTGTCACAATAGTTATCCCTTCTGTGTGTGGTTTAACATCTTCTTTCTCCACGCTCATGAAATGACATGTATTTAGGCTTTTTAATATTAAGCCTAGAGGACACAGATTGCAAGTTTAGGCACAAATGATATATACCTGACCTCAAGCAAAGGTGGCACCAAATCTACATTAAATATTTATCAAAGCTAATCAGCCCATACATTATTGGAGGCAGTATTATAATCCTAGGTATTAAAGCATTCTTAGAATCAATTAAAGCTATCTAAATAATAGAGACGCAAAACAAAAATTGTATAGTAGATAGTTTGAGATGCCAAACCAAACACAAATTGGAAGGTCGTGTCCCTAGGACTTAGTAGTTCGCTGTCACAATAATTATCCCTTCTGCGTGTGGTTTTACAATCTTCTTTCTCCACACTCATGAAATGACATGTATTTAGGCTCTTTAACATTAAACCTAGAGGACACGAATTGCATGTTTGAGCATAAACCTAGGGGAAAGTTTAAAAATGGTTTATGCAATTAAGAAGTTTTGACATTATTTTCTTGCCACCCCTTCACGTTTTCTGTTGATCACATCAAGCTATACTTTATCTTGTGAATAAGCCATGTGCCACATGTAGAATTACCTAGTGGTTGTTTCTTTTGCTTAAGTTTGATTTCTCTATGGCTGTGTGGAAAGGAAAGCAACATTACATGGCTAATCACATATCTTACTTGACCAGCGGAGAAAAGGAAACATGTATTGATGATAATTTACCCAATGCCCTATTGTTTTGACTTCAATAGAAGGCCAACTATTCAAGGCTGATCTCACACCCCATTGGGTAGATGATATTGTTGCTATTTCAGATCATGGAATTTGTGAATATCCTATTAAGAAGGCATGTCTCCCCCACTTGTTGATTAAGACCTAACCCTACCAGTGATTGGTAATCAAGTATTTCAACTAGGGCAAGACGGTCTCGTTCGACGATGCATATGTAAACATGACATGGAGTGTGTACTCCAAGAAGCCCATGGAGGCATTATTGGCTAACATTTTGATGGTCAAGCTACTGCATGAAAGGTTTTACATGCCCAATTGTGGTGGCCCATCTTGTTCAAGGATACAACACCTTTTGTTAAGCATTATGAAAAGTGCTAATGCACCAAACATCCTATTTGCAAGGACAAGATAGAAATATCGCCTGTCATCATGCTAGACAACCTTTTGAAATATGGGGGATTGACTTTGTAGGACCTATTATTCCCACTACCTAGTATTCACAAGCATGCTACATCATAGTGGCAACTGACTATATGACTAAATGGGCTAAGGCATGAGCCACCCAGAAGAATGACACCCATACAATGGCTAAGCTCTTATGGAAACAAGTGATTCCTCGCTTTGGCTACCCAATTGAGTTGGTTAGCAATCAAGGAACTCACTTCTTGAATCAGCTCATTGAGCATTTGCTCTCTACCTTTCTAATTATCCACTACAACTTATCTCCATACTATCCACAAGAAAATGGCCAGTCTAAGTCCACCAACAATATTTTGCTTAATGTTTTTGCCAAAACTATTTCTCTTCATTCTCTAATTGGGATAACAATCTTATGGCTACCCTTTGGGCTTACCACATAACTTTCAAAACTGCAACTATCTAGACTCCATTCTACCTCACCTATGGCATTGATGCTATTATGCTAGTTGCGTTTCTAATCCCTAGTCTTTTCATTGCAATAGAAGTGCATTGGGAAGGTACCAAATCTTGGACCAACTACCTTGTGAAGTTGGAACATCTCATTGAAACTCGTCTTTTGGTCACACATGCCCTTTTTGCTGAAAAGGCCCAATGTAAGGCTTGGTTCAATAGACATGTGCAACAACATTCCTTTGATCAAGGTGACTTGGTTCTCTTGTTTCTCTTAAAGGCCATAAGCAAAAATTGATACATTGGGGCCTCAGACCATAGTGCATGCGATAAATTAGTAGGGCAAGAAATGCTGAGCTTGAGACCCTGTCAAGGGAAGGTATTGGACACTGCAATAGTAGTTGTACTAAGAAGTATTATCCCCCGGGCCATTACTTGCATGAACACCCCACATATCCTCCTAATGTTCTTGAAAACATGGTTATGGTGGCTGAATAAACATGGTATGAGAAACTTGAGCAAAAGGTTGACGCTCATAAGTTGACTTCACCTGGCCCCACGCCAAACTCTTCTTTCTTTTTCAATGTATGGGTTATTTCTATCTCTTTATTGACCTTGAGTATGACCCTATTATTCCCCTAGCTTTTCTTTGGATCCAATTGACTACTACCAATAAGGTCATTACATTGACGCTCTCTGATGGGACCAGAAATGGGCCGGCACTGGCTATGGCACTAGCTGGACCTCATGCTCATGACACACAAACACCCTCACGGCCTCGTGGACCAGGAGCATCAATCAAATGCTAAAGGACAAACTGCCCTAAAGCTTAATTCCTGTGTTTATAGTTCATAGTCCAACGTTTCCCTAAAACTCCTCAGAGGGAGATCCCAAAGTACTTAGGCATAACGCCTCGTCACACACATATAGGAGGCACTCCACCGACTAATAGTCGGAGCCCCACTGTAGCTCTCCTACATCTCAGGGATTGGCCCTTTGATGCACTGCTAGACATATAACACAAATGAGCACAAACTCCTCTCTTTTATATTTCTCGTATTTCCAAGAGATATACCATGCTTCCTCACTTCACAATCCCTTAAGAAACCGACCCTCTACCCTATGGCAAGGGATAACCTCACACTCTCAATCGTGGGTCAAAGTCCTAAGAAAACAATTGCTATGCAGTCCATGAGATTTTCCTTTGATACCATGAACCATGCATAGTTCATAATGTGAATGGTTCAGTGCACAACCAATAGAAAATCAGCATTGTGTATCGTGCATAACCAATCTTTTCATGATTTCCATGCTAACGTTTATGTATGGAAACGAGGAGAGACACCGAGCCTTACGCTCATGCTACCTTTTCCTTTATTAAAAAAAAACCATCCTATAGCCATGATGCAACACATAAATCAAATTTAAGATTGTGCTTTAACGCTCAAACTCCCCTCTCACCCTATTGTTTAATGTTTTGCAATCGTTGGTAGGTGTAAGAGTCGTTTTATATGTATTTCTTTATAGGGAAAGCGATAAATATGGACAAAACCATAGAAATGAGGGTGAACTGAGGCTAACCTCATGCTCTACCTTCATTATACATTGCAAAAACACTTATGTAATTTTTTGGAATTTTCCTTTTATAGTTTCCTAAATTTCTCCCATTTAAAACCCATTTTCCACCATTTTTTAGTATTTTTCCTCTATTTTCATCAATAAAAATGACTAGAAATTGAGATTGATTGTGGGTTGTGGCCCTTAGGTTCTTTGACAGTAAGATTTCAGGTTTTGTTGATGTTATATCTCATGTTTCCCCTTTATTTTGCAAAAAACCCCCATTTTGTCTCTTAAACAAGTGTTTTACGGGTTTTATACCATTAATTTCAGTCATAACACTTATGCTTTTCTGATTTTCAGAGCATAAACTGATCAAAATCATAGCAAAAAATGACATAATGCATAATCAGCCCATGGGAACAATATTTCATCACCCAAATAGCATAAAAACTCATTTTTTCTTCATAAAAATTGAATTACCGCTTAGGCTTTATGTCTCGGGATCTCGGTTTTGCTATGGGACTGCATGTCAGGCCTCATTCAATGTCTAGCATCTTCAAAACAGCACTCTTCATGTTTTCATCCACCCGGAAGCAATCCGGTCTCATCCGGACAAGCTTTCCTCCACCATTCTTCATTGTCTTCATCCACACAAGAACATCCCCTTAAGGGAGAGAGAGGGAGGAGAGAGAAAGATTGAAATCAGAGATCTCCATTGAGGCCACCATTTGACGGGCGAGAGGCGGTGATAAGATCAGCAGGCAGAGGGAAATCAAGCCCCATAATCATTGGGGGTGGTTGTTCACAGCCAGACATCAACCCCATTCCACATGGCGCAAATTTCGGGCGCAGCAGATGTCTTCTTTCATCACATTTTTTCACCTCTCTCTCAGCATGATTTGGTAGTTGCATAAAATGTTAGAGGGCCCCAAAGGTCACTATCCACTTGGCCTCTCTAATATCCACCCCTTCACATCTTGCCCAATTTGTGGCCATTTCTCCGTCCGGTGTCCGAATCGAGCTCTAAAAAATCCTGGGCGTCCGGCTTGACATCTCACATTGACTGGCAACTCTTGACAACCGGCACGTTAGTCTGAAAATTTATCAAAAATCAACAAGTGTCGCTCGGGCGCCTTTAAAGCACTTTGACGCTTAAAATCGTCCTAGGTTGAGCCGCCGCCTTCAACGTTGAATATTTTTCCCTTGATATTCGTAATTTTTAGCTATTTTTAAGTACTTCTCGGCATCAAAATTCCGCTCTCATTGGTGACCATGGGATAGGGCTACTGAGCTCGTCAAATCCCACAGTAGATTTGCACCAAACATCCAAAGGAAGCATCAAGTTGATACAAAATAGATACACACTTAAACACAAGACAATGCTCACCCTACCCCCTGAAAAAGCCAAGGCATGACATCCACAAGGAGTAGGCCTAGCATAATCTGATAAAAGGTCCGAAGCTAGTCACTGACCAACTGCTCCAACACAGCCAAACTAAAAAGAACTATCAAAGAGGTTTCCCTAAGTGGTGGTCTGAACTGCCTACCTAACTAAGGACAACACAACCAGGAGCTCCTACTAGACGAGGACTCCTATAGCCTGATCAAGAAGTATTTTCTTTCAACACATTTCTTCTTTTAGGGTTTTTATTTCCATACTCGGGCATGTAAAAAGGAGGGAGCTGAGCGTAGTGACCTAAGGAGAATAGGGCATCAGCCTCAGGTCCTGTCTCGGTACCCAAGAATCCACCAAGCCCTCGCAAGGTGACACTTAATCCTTTTCTGACGCTCACTTTTATTTTCGCTCCAACCTTCCTTATTTTATTCTTCTCCCGCAAGATGCCACCCCTAGGAAGACAAGGCATCGGCCCCGGGTCTGACTCGTCCCGAGAAACCTACCAGGCCTTCATTAGGCGATGATCAACTGCTTATAAATTTTCCTTTCTTTTCTTCTCAATTTTTATAGGGGTTAGAACCCTTTTTTACACACCTCTGTATATATTTATTGTCTTTCAAAATATTCAGGGTTTCTTATCATCATCATTATTTTTTCTTCTGGCAGGCTTCTCTAACTGCCTCACAACTAACAAGAACTCCTAGAACGGCTGCCTAGCAGGCTAGTAAAACAGGGTCACTAGGACTACCTTCTAAAACATGTTTTTCAATGCCTGGCAATGTCTTTACAGGAGGCCACGACTACTCAGACCTCCCTCAAACATACTGAACCTAAACCTGGGACTTCATGCCTTGGTCGCACCGGTCCCCAACAAGAAACAAAAATCCCCCTTAACAAGTATACGAACACATATAGTATAAAACCACAGTACTCATAAAGGAAAGATATCACCTGGATAGGGCCACAAGAAGCTTCCACGCAACAAAAGGCTCCTTCCAAGCTCTTCTTTCGAACCTGTCTAGCACAAAACTCAAACAAGAAACCATTAACCGTACCTACACTAAACGGACAACTGGCCCTCTTGGCCTAATGAAATAAAGCACTTCACCACAAAAAAGGATCGGCCCTCTTGGCCTAACGAAATAAAGTAATAACACCTCACAAAACTAGCCCTCTTGGGCTAATGAAATAAAGCAAAATAGCACTGCACATCCTTCCCTGAAATGGTACAAATATACAATAATAAGCTCCTTTCCAAGGAGGAAAAATAGGCTCGTAGCCCTAAACTAAATGCATAAGGTTATGACCCATCCCTCCTGCATATATAGCAAGAGGCGTACGCATAACATGTTGTCTAATCAACCTATGGGTCTAGGATAATAACGGTAGATTGGTCTCGGCTACTCTTTGCATGACCCATATCAACCATCGTCTGCCATATATTGCATTCTCTGATAACATTTCCCACAAGTGACCGGATCCTGTTTCATCATTGATAACAATATCCAGACTAGGACCGCAATTGAAGAAAAGGTCTTCCTCATAAGCAAGATTTGCCAATGAATCTGCAAATTGATTCCAATAACGTGGAATTAGCTGAAAATACACTCTCTCAAACTCCTCAAGTAGGGTCATAGCAGTCCAATGATACATACAAAGAATGGGATTCCGCACTGTGTATGTCCCATCTAGCTAATTCAAGATCAACTGGGAATCCCCTTTTACTAACAACCGACGAATACCACCTTGTTTGGCAATATGCAGTCCCATAATCAAGGCTTTATACTCCGCCATATTGTTAGTGAATCCTACCCCGAGATAAGCAGCTAACTTCATTGTAACTCTTTGTTAGGGATCTCGGATTACTACTTCAATACTCCCTTTTTTATTAGGGCCCCTGGATGCTCCGTCAAAATATAATGTATGAGTCCATAATGGGTTTACACAGCCTGCCATCACGAAATCCTCTATTCGTAATTATGGTAATCAAAGTTTAGCATGTTGAGAGGATGAACTGACGGCTCCATCCCACCTTCTTCATTGAACTCAACAGGGATACTTGTCAACAATCACAAGCAGTGATGGCAAAAGACTTTAATCTCCTACACAAAGGTTCCGTCTTCTTGCTCAATCACTTTTTTCTCCACTAGATAAGTTTCCCCTCATGGTATCTTTGCTCCAGATATGGGTGCTCCAAATAAGGGATTAACCGCCCCATCCACCAGATTTTAAGCTCTTTTGCAGGTCTCAAATCATCCCCAGCATGGACCTGCAATGCATTTTCTTTATATTAGCATACTTAGAAATAATAAGGTTTAATATTATTAAGATTAACCTTATTTTTAAACTCTACTCCCTGTAGATCAACTAATAGGGCCGTAGACCTATTTTTCCCTAACCTAACAACCTTGTAGGGACCATCCCATTTAGGTTCTAGCCTCCCTGGAAACAGCTCCCTACGTGCATCATAATAGAGGACTAATTGCCATTTTTCAAATGTATATTTCTTCACTCTAAGGTCATGCAACTACTTCATCCGACACTTGGCTACCTCCTAGTGTAATAAGCTTTGCAACTTCAGCTCATCTAGGTGGGCTAAGGTCGTGAAACGTTCAAAAAGAAAATCCTCATCTCCCAAGGAGTGGTTAATTGCAAACCGTATGGTTGGCAATTCGATTTCAAGGGGTAACACACACTCTTCCCCATAAACCAATTTAAATGGAGTATGGCCGGTAGCTCGCTTGAATGTGGTATTATATGCCTATACTGCCACATACAACTTCCTGTCCCAGTCTCGTTTCTTCTCAGAGACTATCTTAGACAAGATACCCACAAGCTGCTTATTAGTACTTTCCACCTGCCCATTTGCTTGCAGATTATAAGGAGTCATTTTATTATGCTTGATTTGCCAAGCCTCAGTCAAGCTTTTGATCACCTTATTCAAAAAATGGGTTCCATGGTCTGACATTAATTCTTTCGGTGGACCGAAACGGCAGATAATCTGCTCTAAAAGGAAACTTCCAATCTCTTTTGCATTGTCCTTCCTTGTCACCTGCGCTTCTAACAATTTTGTAAAATAATCAATGGCTACTATAATATACCTCTTTTGGGTAGTAGACGACGGGGTAATAAGACCCACAAAGTCAATGCCCCACTTCTCAAATGGAAGGATAGCCATGATAGGCGTAAGTGGACGTTTTCTATTCTCTCTACTGTCATGCCTTTGACAGGTATCACATCTCTTTACATACTCAAAAGAATCTTGGAAGATGGACAGCCACCAATATCCGGCTCTTAAAGCTTTCTATGCTGTCAACCATCCTGTGAAGTGCCCTCCACATGCAGAGTCATGACACTCCTCCAAGATGAAAGGAACCTCGTCAGGCATCACACATCGGCGGTAGATATCATCAACACCCTACTGATATAGTATCCCTGCGATCAAGGAAAGCTTCAATGCATGTTGTTTGATTTTTCTCTTTTCAGACTTTGACAAACCAGCTCCCATCTCTCCTATTGATAGATAGTGTGTAATAGCAGCATACCAAGATGGAATAGAAGCTGTATCAATTTTAAACATTTCTTCAATATTACTTCCTTCAGCCAAAGTCTCTTTCGGCTCCCCAAAATCCACAAGGCATTCCACAATACCCTACAACCTCGGTGGCTTACTCTTAATCCCATAATCGAACTCGTGCAAAGTGATTAACCACTTTGCCAAACGATCAGGCAGTTGTAGCTTGTTCATAAGCAATCTCAGCCCTTCCGCCTTCATATAGAACATTACCTTTTCATAGAGAATGTAGTGCCTGAATTTCTTAGTCCCAAAGACCATCGCAAGACACAACTTCCCCATGTATGTATAATTAATCTCTGAAATGCCCAATTTTTGACTAGCAAAAGCTATCGGATGATACCACTTTTCCTCCCAGATTTGGACTAAAGAGCAGTGATACTATGCATAGTGCTGCTGAAAATATATATAACACCTCACCCCTTCTAGGTGCTTTTAAAATGGGTGCTTTTACTAGCTCTTGTTTCACATCCTCAAAAGCTACCTTACAAGGGTCGCTCCATTCAAATGAACAGCTAAAGGATAATAAATTCGTTAATGGCAACGTACTTTTGCCAAGGCATTGATGAGCCTTCGATAGTACCCTATCGATGACAGAAAGCTATGAACCTCTTTCGGAGTGCGTGGTGGACTCATAGCAACTATGACCTTGATCTTTTCAAGGTCAGTTGCTATCCCTACTGAACTGACCACATGGCCTAGCAATAGCCCATAAGGTACTCCAAAGACACACTTTCGTGGGTTAAGAGCGATACAAAATTGTCTGCAGTGCTCAAAGTACTTTCTTAAAATAATCAACATCCTTTCCCTTACAGTGGTTGTCCCCAGGTCATCAATAAACACTTTCAACTCATCTGGGGAGATGTCACCAAAGGTCTTGTCTGCTGTTCATTGCCATGATCCAGGTGCATTGCATAAACCAAAGGCCATCACATGGTACGCAAAAGTACCAAAGACAGTAATAAAAGTTGTTTTCTACTTGTCTTCCTTTGCAATTGCCATCTCGTTATATCCTACAAAGAAATCCATGAATGAATATATTTCCCTACCCGCTAATTGATCTAAAATCTGGTCAATAAATGACAACGGGTAGTAATCCTTAACTGTATGCTTATTTAGCTCTCTAAAATCTACACATAAACGGATCTGGTTATTTTTCTTCTTCTTGATAACAACTGGTGAACACCATTCTGTGTTGTACAGGGAAGATTAACCCAGCTTTCCTTAACTTCTGTAACTCCTCAAACAGCCCATCCCTCAATTCAAAAGGCATACGCCTTACCTTCTGACGCACAAGACGACTGCCTTCTTTTACAGGAATAGTATGAACATCTAGGTTGGGAGGAATGCCTCTCAGTTCATCATAACTCCAAGCAAGATATCGCGGAACTCTTGAATCAAGGACACATAGTCCTCCCTTTCTGCTGAACTGAGCATGGAAGCTAATTTAATTGGCCGCGAATCATTCGGCATGCCAAGGTCTAACTCAATCACATCTGCATCTCTTATCCTATCTTGCGGCTCTATTGGCTCATTTAGAGTTATCTGATAGATATCCTCTGTAGTTGACCCCTCTTTAGATTCATCGCTGGATGATGTCTCACTACCAGACGGATCATCAGCTGTCTCTAATTCAGTAGAAGATAAAGGAGCTCTCTCACTTTGAGGAGACTCAGGATAAGCATCGACTATTACTCGATTAGCACCTCTACCTAAAACCACTCGACCAGCAGGTATATCGACTTGACAGTCTGTTTGTAAGATCCAAGGCCTACCTAGCAAAACTCGATAGCTAGGGCATCCTGCAAATCTTATCACCCTAAAGTCCAAGAAACATTCTACACTTGTAACATGGACCTTAGTAATGCAACCTTCTAGTTATCTTAGACTATCATCAGCCATTCTCAGAAGGGTGGAGCTGTCTTTCTAGATGCCTAGACCCAATCTCTCCATCAACTCTGAACTCATGATATTGATAGAGGATCCAATGTCTACAATGGCATGTTCCACTAATATTCCATCCACATAAGCTGGGACCCTAGGGCAGTTCTTTTCAGCATGGTCAAACCAATCTTCCCCTACTCGTGCTATGCCCAGAGGTTCCACAATATACCCAATCCGTAGGATCTTCTTAAAGTCCTTGCGTACTCCTGGAGATAATTTGATCAATTCCAAGAGATTCACATTTGGTTTAACTTCGCAAAGAGAACTTGCTAAATCAAAGTCATGATAAGTAGCCAAAGCTCTCTTTTCTCGCCAAATCATCCTCTCTTTTGGTCTTTGGACCGGTTTTGGTGCTTCTTTCTTAGCTCTTGCCTTGTTTCTTGGCACTTCCTCATCCTTCTTAGGGTCAACTTTCTTGTCAACCGGCCTTAGCGGTCCCCCTTCCATGCTAGGACTCTGGACTTACGTCCCCTTATCCCCTTGTTTAGGGTTTACCTCGACCGGTTTTGTATTATCTTTGTCAACCTCTTTAGCATTTTGACCTCTTGTCACAGCTCTTAAGTTAGAGGTTTCAGCATCCTTAACTCGTATAGCCTCAATAAGGTTGACTCCCTTGCCTTGTGGCAACTCTTCTATATTTGTTTTTCCCCTCTGTAAAATTTGTGTGGGTGCATCATTCTGTTGCAAGTTATTTCCTTGCGCTCTATGATTCATTGGGCCCGGTTGTTTACTCCCTTATTGGAGAGAACTAATCTTACTCCAACAGGTAGCAACTAAATGGCCTAACTTCCCACAAATGTCACATTTCACATTTGGACAGTTTCTAGGGAAGTGCTGTCCACCACACCATTTACAACTAAATCTAGAGGGTCCACCCTCTTCAGGGCGTCGACTCCCTATCAAATTTTGTTGCTTCTTTAAAAAATTAACGTCAACGGCTATTTGTCGATATTGTTCGGAAATCATATCAGTATAATGCTTCATCATGTCCTTAACTTCACCAAGGACATTAGATGCACTCGACTCGTAGCCTCGATTGTCAACCCGTCGTTCCATTGGCCTAACAATCTAATTTGGCATTGGCTGTTGACCCACAGGAACAACATTAGAATTTGCACCTTGGCCTCCAACATTTGGTGGAGCCAACTAACTTGCCATGGGCATAGTCACACTGGGAGGAGCTGGCAATAAAGGCACATTCTGAACCATACTCCCTCTCTCAATAGGGTTAGTCATAGGCATCCCTTGACTTCCATTCGTCAATGCTGGATTGCCACTAGGTACTAAACCCCCATTAACATTCATTCGAGAGGAGTAGGCCATTTGTAATCGTGCTTCTACTCCCTCTGCCCGCGTAATAGCAGTGTCTATGTCTGCCAAGGCCACACTCCTCAATTGTACTTGGATATTAAATTCCAACCCATGCAAAAAGTATTGCAATTGGGCAGCTAGCGGAATGGGAATGTAAGTTTGCAACTTATGGAATACTTCCTTCAGCTTCTTGGCATATGCTTTTACATTCTCATGAGGATCTTGACGTGTTACATTCAAGACCCGCAACCAATATTGGCCCCCTCTTTCAAGGGCATATTCTACTCGGAAAGCTGTATAGAATTGATCAATGGTGGTTATGGTTCCAGACTCTATGCTGTGATACCATACTGCAGCCCTTCCTTTTAACGTCATATTGAAGAACATCATGAAATGTCCCTCGTCTTGGATGCAATAATTGAACATCAATCTCTGAAATTCACAAATGTGAAATTCTACATCCTCTTCCGCTAACCCATTAAAAATGGGTAAGGGAACTCCTAAGGCTGGTAAATCCGGCGTCCCTCCAGGAACTGCAATAAGTTATACCATGGTGACAATCGGATTAGCAGTAGGAGCTTGAACTGACGGATTCACACCCCCACTTGAAGTGGGTAAACTTGGTGGAGGGGAGGAAGAACTTACGCTTCCTCCTGCACCTAACAGACTATGTAGAGTAGTTGGGTTGCTAAGACCACTGCCTCTTATACATATTGGGCTACTCCTTTGAGGAGAATACGACTTACGATCTCTAACCGCCGCCTAGCCCTCTCAACACGTTCTGCTTTTTGGATTTCGGCTAAACGGTCCTTGTCAGAGGACATAAACCAACTTCCTTTTGATCCCTAGAAACCCTAGATCCGAAAACCACCACTTATAGGCGGCTCCCGGCAAACGCACCACTGATGGGACCCGAAATGGGCTAGCGCTAGCTATGGCACTAGCCGGACCTCATGCTCATGACACACAAACACCCTCACAGCCTCACGGACTAGGAGCGTCAATCAAATGCTAAAGAACAAACTACCCTAAAGATTAATTCTTGTGTTTATAGTTCATAGTCCAACGTTTCCCTAAAACTCCTCAAAGGGAGATCCCAAAGTACTTAGGCATAACGCCTCGTCACACACATATAAGAGGCACTCCACGACTAATAGTCGGAGCCCCACTGCAGCTCTCCTACATCTCAGGGATTGGCCCTTTGATGCGCTGCTAGACATATAACACAAATGAGCACAAACTCCTCTCTTTTATATTTCTCGTATTTCCAAGAGATATACCATGCTTCCTCACTTCAGAGTCCCTTAAGAAACCGACCCTCTACCCTACGGCAAGGGATAACCTCACACTCTCAATCACGGGTCAAAATCCTAAGAAAACAATTGCTATACAGTCCATGAGATTTTCCTTTGATACCATGAACCATGCATAGTGCATAATGTGAATGGTTCAGTGCACAACCAATAGAAAATCAACATTGTGTATCGTGTGCAACCAATCTTTTCATGATTTCCATACTAACGTTTATGTATTGAAACGAGGAGAGACAACGAGCCTTACGCTCATGCTGCCTTTTCCTTTATTTAAAAAAAAAATGTCCTATAGCCATGATGCAACACATAAATCAGATTTAAGATTGTGCTTTAACGCTCAAACTTCCCTCTCACCCTACTGTTTAATGTTTTGCAATCGTTGATAGGTGTAAGAGTCGTTTTATGTGTATTTCTTTGTAGAGAAAGTGATAAATACAGACAAAACCATAGAAATGAGGGTAAACCGAGGCTAACCTCGTGCTCTACCTTCATTATACATTGCACAAACACTTATGTAATTTTCTGGAAATTTTCCTTTTATCGTTTCCTAATTTTCTCCCATTTAAAACCCATTTTCCACCATTTTTCACTATTTTTTCTCTATTTTCTTCAATAAAAATGACTAGAAATTGAGATTGATTGTGGGCTGTGGCCCTTAGGTTCTTTGACAATAAAATTTCAGGTTTTGTTGATGTTATATCTCATGTTTCCCCTTTATTTTGCAAAAAACCCCCATTTTGCCTCTTAAACGTGTATTTTACGGGTTTTATACCATTAATTTCAGTCATAACACTTATGATTTTCTGATTTTCTGAGCATAAACTGATCAAACTCATAGAAAAAAACAACATAATGCATAATCAGCCCATGGGAACAATATTTCATCACCCAAATAGCATAAAAACTCATTTTTTCTTCATAAAAATTGAATTACCGCTTAAGCTTTGTGTCTCAGGATCTCAGTTTTGCTATGGGATTGCGTGTCAGCCCTTATTCAATGTCCAGCATCTTCAAAACAGCACTCTTCATGTCTTCATCCACCCGAAAGCAATCTGATCTCATCCGGACAAGCTTTCCTCCACCATTCTTCATTGTCTTCATCCACACAAGAACAACCCCTTAAGGGAGAGAGAGAGAGGAGAGAGAAAGACTGAAATCAGAGATCTCCATTGAGGCCACCATTTGACGGGCGAGAGGTGGCGATAAGATCAGTAGCAGGCAGAGGGGAATCAAGCCCCATAATCATTGGGGGTGGTTGTTCACAGCCAGACATCAACCTCATCCCACATGGTGCAAATTTCGGGCGCAACAGACATCTTCTTTCATCAAGTTTTTTCACCTCTCTCTCTCAGCACGATTTGGTAGTTGCATAAAATGTTAGAGGGCCCCAAAGGTCACTACCCACTTGGCCTCTCTAATGTCTACCCCTTCGCATCTTGCCCAATTTGTGGCCATTTCTCTGTCTGGTGTCCGAATCGAGCTCTGAAAAATCCTGGGCATTCGGCTTGACATCTCGCATTGGCCAAAAACTCATGACAACATGCACGTCAGTCTGAAAAATTATCAAAAATCAACAAGTGTTGCTCGGGCGCCTTTAAAGCACTTTGACGCTTAAAATCGTCCTAGGTCGAGCCGCCGACTTCGACGTTGAATATTTATCCCTTGATATTCGTAATTTTTAGCTATTTTTAAGCACTTCTCGGCATCAAAATTCCGCTCTCACTCTCATTGATGAAGGGTCTAATTTTCAATACCCTCCTATATAACCTCTAAATAGCTTTGGGCCACCCCACCTTGACACCCACTCACACTAAGCTACACCCCTATGGTGGCTAACCCTACTTGCTATCGGGTAAATGTAAGCTTTTTCTTACTATTGCACCTATGACCATCCCTCCTCTTTTTTACATTCTTCTGAACCAAGACCTTTTAAGTATCAAGTTCATTGTACCACATTGACTATGTTGCTCAATGCATTACATTGCAATTTCCATCCAAGTGCCCATGTTATTTCTACTTTCAATTAAGGGGATCTTTCTACGGGGCAAATGGCAATTCCTCATCCCACCCCTTCTCAGTCCAGTAGCTCCTTATTTCGTCAATTGCTTCAAGCTCACCCTCACCACACTCTTCCTATTAGTCAAGCCTCAAAACCTGCACTTGCAAAGTCTACTCACTTCCAGTGGTGACTTTGCCTCCCATTAATAAAATTCCAATTCCACCTTCATCACTCTCAAAGCCATCTCATACACAAGAAGCCAATTCAACATCGCAAGACTCCTCTAACACCAAAAATGTCCTTGTGTTGGGTGGCATGTGCTCTCTTGGAGGCCCAAGGTTATTACAAGGGTAATGCCTCCATTTGGATTCCCAAATGGTCTAAATGTCTCCACAATTGCTCCAGGGAGGTCCAAGCACCAAACTTCCTTCCCATGAGATTCTCATTCGTTCCCACCCCCAACCACGCCATCTCGTATATAGTTTGATCCCCCCCCCCTTCCATCCCATTTGCACACCCACTTCCTATGAAGTGGCTTATATTTCTCCCCTTTGACTCACTCTCTCCATCTTTTGCTTTGACACCACACATTGATCCTTTTTCCACAACCACCTTTGAACCCTCCAACTCATCTGAGGCATCCTCCTCTAACATCTCCTCATGGCTATCCCACCACGTGGCTTAGGAAGCCCAAGCTAAAATCCAACATGACCGAGGCACCAGTTCAAACTCATCTTTAGATTGGTTCCACTACACCTAATCCAAATTCTATTCTAAGTTGTCACTATCTCAGTGGTGTTGCAGCAAACTTGGCTATGAAGGAGAACTCATCAAAAGGTAGTTGCTTACTCCAATTCTATTCTATGTTTACCACTTTTGTGAAACTATTTTCTATGATTGACCTCGAGCGGACAACAATGAGGCATTTGAACTTGCCACTCAATGGAATTCCACATGGGAGAAGAATGGACATCTCTTCCACAAAAGTCTCTTAGTGCAAGAGCTAAATATGCCAAGAATTTTCCTTAGAAGTGTCTCCAATCTTCTCGCTTCATCTCTTCTTATGCTCTAGTGACCAAATGTGATGATGGCACTAAGATTGCAGACCTTATGGTCAAACAAACCGCTTGTAGTCATTTCTTATGCTCCTAGTATGGCCATCGGCTTGAGATTGCTCATGCTAGCAGTTGCTTTATGACCACTATTGAGCAACGGCATGCCATTAGCACCCTTTGGGTTGATCCTACATATCATTCTAATGTTTCACTCCATGCTATCATTTTGACTCTTGACCTAGATGTGCCCTCCAATTTACAACACCATCCATTATTTAATAAGATTCTTATAGAGAAGGAACTACATGTGGCTAGTCGCTTTGATGGTCCTTGTCTACTCATAGATATTACACTTGTGTGTATGGTTTGGCTATGTTACCATTTGACCTAGATGTCTTTGCGGAATTGGAGTATAACCTCGACTTTTATGTTTGGTGGTTGTCCACCCTTTCTTCATCTTCACCCTCCCTCTAGTTGTCTTCCGATTTTCTTATCCATAATCAATATTATTTTTCTTTTTCTTTTTTATGGTCTTGCATTGACATCTTTCCTAGTCATTTGCTTTTCATGACTACCAACTAGGAAGTTTGCTAGTCCTTTTGGCTTGCAGGGGGAAAATTGGGCCACTCAATTTTGGCATTTTTGATAAACAGGCAAAGGAGTGGTTTGGTTGGTATCATATTTTTTGTGTACTGATTATTGGAAATTTCTTAAGGTGTGGTCTTATAATATTTTGATTAAGTAGATGGCAAGTTCACAGTTTGAAATGCCTACATTGGTGGCTATCAAGGATCATCATGATGACAAGGGTGTGTTTACTTTGGTGCAATGCAAGGAGTTTGGTCTAGAGACTAGCTTGTGGAGTTTTGAAGCCTTAGCATTTCGCAAATTTACCAACTTGGAAAACATTATCCATAGGTATCCTAGAATTAGGGAGTTGGTGGCTGAATCTAGACTAAATGACTATATTAGGTCAACCTCTGGACTATTCACTTCATGAATTGTTAAAACTTTCTATAAGACTATAATCCTGAGACAAAAACAAGCATGATGAGATATTGGTAAGGAAAGAGTACAAAATTGGGGAGGTAGCACTAACTTCCAAAGTGGTACAACAAGCCTTAGGTCTCCACCAAGGATCAAGGAAACATATTAGAATGGTTAAGACCCCTTTGTTAGATCAACAATGGAATGATAAAATGCAAATAACCTCACATGGTTTGTTGTTCTCAACAATAGAAGATGAGGATCTTAGGACCACTACCCAAGTTTTTCATCACTTGTTCACGTACAATAAAACCAAGGCTTCCATGGGAAGAATTCCCAAAGGCATCATGGAGGATATCTTATCCAGTGGGATATTCAAAGGAAAATTTAAATAAATTGTGGTTGGATTAGATACATGAGTCCCTTGCTAGGGCACATAGGTATTTTTCCAAATCTTTTGCTAAAAATCTCACCAATGTTGAGGCCAGACTATGCATGATCAATTGTGGGGGTCTTGTCAGTAAGGTTATTGCCACAACCCTGGGACTTTTTGAGTCCTTACAAGTGGCTCTAGTTATAGCAAAGGTGGGTCAAACGAAGGACAAAATACCAAGAGAGGAACATGAGCCAAGTATTGAGCATTCACTTCAGATGATGAGCCAAAAAGGAAATAAGAAAGGAAGATATCCAAAAGAGCACCACCTAGCCATGAAGGAGTCACCTAATGAAGTGCCACATAGGAAGTAAGCTCTCCAAAAGAAGGAGGCCAAAGTTGTGAAGATGACCTCTGATGGAGACATGAGCAGAAAAGAAGCCTTGAACTCACAAAGATTTGATGACGAAATTGATAGGATCACAAGAGATTCTGACAAGGGCATGGAGAAGGCTCTAGCAAAACAATCAATGATTGGTTCAAGAGATTTTCAAACACTCATGACCACTCTTTAGACCATGCATGCAAAAATCAATAAGTGGAAAATGAGTACACACAAGGAAGATGTGATAGTCACTTCCGATGCAAAATAGCAATGCACTATTGAGACTTCAACTAGCTCAAAAGAATACAAAAGAAGGGCATTAGTAAACTTGGGTGGTCTTGGCACATTAGAGATTTTATGTAAGGAGCTAAACTAGGATAAAGAGCATGAAATCCAAGAAAGATTGGAAATGTAGAAGAAGTACAAGGATGAAGAGATAACTGCACATCAAGATTTTTTACACCACTCAGCCGAGCAACTACATGACTTACAAACCTAGATTACAAAGAACAACAAGTAGATGAAGGCGTTGAGGGGAGAGTTGCAAGAAGTTGAGATCATGAGGAAAAGGGAGGAGATTACCCATGCTCATTTTGTAGATCTTATGGTCCAGCTAAACGAGAAAAAGGAAAGAACAGTAAAGTAGGAGCACATCAGACTTAGGCTCAAATGAAGATAACCTTCATAGGGCTACAAGGTACAATCGAAAAAACTCTGACTATTGTTATCAATCAAGTTGAGAAGAAAGCCAACATAGCTTATGAGAATATGTTGCAACAACTTCTCACAAACTTGGAAATTCCCTTCATAAGGAACACCAATTTAAGATTCATACAGTTGCCTATGAACATGCACTAACATTACAACAATGGCTCTATCAGCAAGCTATTTGCACTATATCATCCAGAAGCACAGATGATGTGAAGAAACTGAAAGCTTAGTTGGGAAAGGCTATAGGTTCCTTGGCCATGTTAGCTATATATAGTTTATATTTTGAATATTAATATAATGGTAGGCCTATATAGAGCTGTGGGTTTTTCCCTTGAGCCCCCAAGGGTTTTTTCATCCATAGTAAGGGACCTTTATTTGAGTGGGGGTGTTAGCTATATATAGTCTGTCTATTTATAGTGCCCCAGTTAGCTATATATAGTCTGTCTATATATAGCGCCCCATGTCCCCTCTATATATTCCTATCATGTGTGCTCAATTGACACACTTTTGGGGTTCCACTTTCGGTGTCTCATGTCTCTATTCTCCTCTCTCTTCCTCCGTTCCTCATCTCCCTCGTGCACTATTCAACAGGCCATTGTTGACCAAGGGAAGGAGCTCACATTATTGATCTTGAACCCACCTAGAAGCTAGATGGTTGATCACTTGCATGGCATGGGCTGTGAGCAAGAATTGAGAGATTTAGGAATATTGCAACCAACATCAATTGAGCCATGTGACATATAGCATGAGTCACTTACTGAACACCCCATTGCAGTAGAGCCTATTGAGGACATGGTTCTTTCTTTTGATTACATGGACCCTCATGATTTTGCTAAACAAGAGGAGGGAGCTACGAAGGAACCTCAAGAAGCACCGCTAGTACCACATATAGCATTGGAGGCCCAAGAGTGCTTTGATAAGATGGTTCAAGTTCTTTGAGCTACCCCTCCAGATGTGCTTGAGTATCCCATTGACATGCCAGGTGTCGAGGCACAAAGAGAGGATTTGGATGAGCCCATTTTTATTTCAATGTCTATGAAGATACCAAATTCAAAACACACTTACCACTCAGTATACTACAAAAGCTTATCAATGTGGGGGAGAAAATTTCCAAGAAGTGGTTGAAGAAATAGGATATGTTGTCTTTGAAAGTATCTTGTAATATTCCCAAGGAGAAGAACAAGAGAGAGCACCTCACTAAGAGGCCACAAAGGTGTGGAAGCTTCAACCAAAATGAAGATAACCTATCCTTGAAGCAAATGAAATGGCTCATTCTACCTTTTGCTACTCAAATGGAGATAACCTATCCATTGCCCTTATCCAAGAAGGTTTGGAAGAAACTATGATGCTGAGAAGCATGGTAATCATAACTTTCCCAAAATTCCCAATATGAATGCTCCACTTGAAAGTGAAATTTGTCACTTCCATCGATTTGCTACCCTCTTTCAATAATTTTGTTAATTTGTTCTTAAATTTCCCAAATCCTACATTCATAATTACTTGGACTTATCTCCATCTCATAGTCACGCTCTTGGAGCAACCATGGACTCGTTATGAGGATGGCCTACCACCTCTATTGGTTGATATCAACACAGCAATTGATGGCATTGTCATGGCAAGACTTTTTCTTTGAGCTATATTGTTTCTATCTTACTGTGTGGCCTTACTCGAGGATATGGTGGACAATAGATTTGCCCAATGTACACATTCTTTCTATCTAGAATCACCCATTTGCCTTTGAACCTTTCTTAAGCCATATCTTTGAAAAAGGGTGTCTTTCACTCACCTTGTAGCCACTCGCTGATGAGTGAATCACTTGTACATCTACTTTTTAAAAAAATAAAAAAAGAAAGAAAAAACGAAAAAGAAGAAAAGCGAGCAAAAGCTTCACGATTAGCTAGGTGCACTCACATTTTACTACACCTAGGGGTCCTCAAGTTAGATGCATCTAGTGGCTTCAGTCGGTTGGCTTCGTCTCTAACCCCCTAGGTCTTCCCTCACTAAAAAAATATTAGGGCACATCAAGGGTAGGACATCTTGGGCTTGTTCAAACAACCTATCACCCTCAGTTCTGTACCACACAATGGCAGTTCACCAACTAGGTCCTCAAGTGTGAGACAACATTACAAGCTTGCTTAGAGTTCAAACCATCTCCCAATTGTACTTGCACATGTACAAATCATTGCACAAGTAAGATAGACAGACCCCTTAGGGGGAGCACAAGTTAGCTTGCAACAGGACTCTTGTGAAGGGCCATTTGAAGATCTGATGAACCATCAACATCGATGGCCTCTACATCCTCACCATATTCTAATTTCCCCTTGACTAGAGCTTTCATTAATCCTTCATGCTACCATGATTTTTCCTCATTGAGCCTCATTTTTGGACATTATCTACACCTTCAACAAGGGTATCATAGTCTTCACTACTAGTTCTTTGTCACATCATTTTGTCGAGAACATTCTTCTTCAGCAGCCAAAAGTTATTCCTCAACATTATTTATTTCTCCACCTTAAGGACCACTACTTCTTCATTGACTATTCCCAGTAGTATGCTACCTACGACACGAGTGCCATGGGACTAGCACTCGTCTATGGGGGAAATAATATTAACGATATTTTAAAAAGGCTACACAAGCACAAGTACTAGCTACTATTTTTTTGTGGATTATTATTTTGTGGAGCTTCAGTGTATTATTTATGGGCACTTCTATATTATGTTTGTACTCATGGACATCATCAAATTATCTTGGATGTATTATTTTGTGAGAGCCATGCTTACTCTCATGCACATTGTATTTATCACCTATGGTTGTACTTATCACACCCGCAAGTGTTGCATGGATTGCACATATGGATTTGTGATTAGATAAGCATAGGCTTGGTCTATTTAGGCTAAGGTTCAAGCATGTGATGAGGATTGACAAGCCTAGAGCCCACTAAGTGGGTAAGATACCCAAAATAGGGTGCAAACTCTAATTCACAGTTGTGAAAATCCTAAATGCCAAAGGGGCCCAAACCCTAACCTTAATCTTGTGTCGATATAAGGGTGGGAGGTCTCAATTGTATGGACCCTTTGGCACATCTATGCTATAGAATCTCCATTAGTTGCATCCATTCAATCTTTTTATTCTGTCATTTTGCTTCCATTGTGTTGAGAGTGACTAAGAGAGAGTGAGTGAGAGGTGTGTTGAGCAAGGGACTGAGGGCAAATGAAGCCCTTCGCCATCATCTTGCTTTTTTCATCTTCTCTATTAGCCCTTTGACTCATTGGTGAGGTTGATGATGGAGGCAAAGGAGTGACATCATTGGATCATATTGATCATGGTCGTGGAACCATCTTTGAGCATTCAAGTCTTCAAATGTAGGAAGGTAAGGTAGGTGGGTTTGCTACAACTCGAAGCTAGTCTTGTGTTCTTGTTTTCTTGGGTTGGAGAGAATGATACTTGGTTAGTTAGGGCAAAGTGTTGAGAGATAAGGTGGGAGATTGTCACCCAAGTGAGCTACAGCTTCTGAACAATAGAAGTTCATCCAAAGTTACGACTATTGGTGTATTTGGCCCAAAAAGAGTTAGAAGAAGACTAAAATTCTTCCTTAACCCTTGATGGATCACCCTATTCATAAGTTGAGTGTATAAACTTACGAGTTTCCCTTGACTTCACATTGTCATTCAGAATTAATGCCCCATTATCATTGAAAGGTGGAGTGCTTTGCCACTTATTATGCAAGTTGTTGAGAACGGTGATCATTTGATCAAACTTAGTGTCCAACAATTGATTATGCTTCCTAAACTTCTCAAAGTGATACACCATTTGTTCAAATTTATCACCAAATTTTTGGTTTAATTGAATGATACCCTCATTCATGCATTCAATCCTATGAAAAAGTTGTTGAAACTTGTTTGAACAATGTGATCCATTTGCTTCAGACATATGTACCACATCAATAGGGCCTCTTTCCTACCATTTTTTATATTATCCTCATTCCTATCACTTTGTACATGATTTGTTGCTCTAATGGATGAATTTATCTTTGCTTGATACTTAGCTAAGTCTTTATTTATGCTCTCCAACATTTGCTCTTTCTTCTTATTTCTAGCCATTAGAATGCTTTTGGTAAAAGAAGACTGTTTATCAATAAATGGGCTATAACAAGAGTTTTATCCATTCAATCCTTGTATTTATTAGCTCAAAATGAATCTTACTATGTGTATGAGGTAGGGGATATTTTTTGAAATTACAAGTCGCAATTGGGTAAGGGGTAGTCCTAAACCAAAATAGTGTACCATGCCTAACTATCTGAGAGCTATTTTTAGTGACCAAATTAGAAAAATGGGCATAAAATTTTATCCACAACTCCAATTGTCAAATTTCTTAATTAGAATCAAAGCTTTCCTTGTCCTTTATGCGTGAAGTACAAAAGTTCTATTTCAAAATTAAAATATCTCATTCTGAATTTACTTTTTTATGACTATCTAGACTGTGACAACAACCTTTTTGATCTCGTAATTGCCATATTTTAACACATTTTATCATGGATATGCATCATACACCTATAGCTACTATTGAAGTATTATGGGTGTATCCTTAAAATACCATATAGCCCCCTGTAAAAGGTCTATAAACATGTAGTGATCTGTATTCTTTTGTGTTCATGCCCTGCTTCACCCTATTTTAGTACCCTATTTTCCAATTATCTTCAACTTTCTTGCACTCTATCCTAAGTAGTCTTTTGTAGTCCTCCACCTATGGTCAGAGATAAAATGGTGGGTGGTAAGTCACCTAAATGGGCTCTAAAAGTCTGAAAGATGTCCAAATCTCCTTCTAAGCTAGGTTGTGTTAGAATATCAAGCTCCTGTTACTCTTGAGTCATTCTAGCTTTATGTGTGTGATCGATATTAGCTGGATATAGTTGTACACATGTGTGAAATTTAATAAGTTGGTGTAGTCAGTGACTTAACCACAAATAGTCTTGGTTGGTCATACCTATGTGTGTAAGTCTCTTTCAGTTTGTACGATGGAAGTATAATGGAAGAAGAACAATAATGAGCTGAGAATCATCTTTCGCTCCACTCTGTCTCTCTCCCTCTCTTCCAACATGGTATCAGAGCTTGAACGCCTGAAGCCTAAAGGCTTGGTAGTGGCCATTTGACATCAAGACATCAAATCTAAAGAAAATGTCATCAAAGGAGACTATGCGTGCAGCCCGTTTTTTTGCAGAATCTATATCTTGCTACAGAAATGGTTTTTGGAGAAATGGCCTGCACTACTTGACCGTTTCAACATGGTCTACAATGTCGCAGAAGAAAGTTTTTTCAAATTCCTCACAGATTTTGAGATATTTAGCAGAGACCTGTGCAGACTGGCTGTTTACTGCAATAAACAACAGGTGATTCCAAGGCATTGGTGGCTTTCATCCTAACAATGTATATGCCCTTATTATCATGCATTTGAGCATGGTTTTGGAGTGTTAAATGCTCATTTTTGGAGCTTATTTGTAGGCTGAAAACAGTGAACTAGTTGCTGTCCTGAATTTGGAAATAATATACCTACAGGGTTGAAAAATCTGTGATGCTTATTTGCTACTAACAAATGCTTGGATCATACCACTTGAGTGGTAGATGCTTTTTGGGATATTTTGAATGTTGAAAGTCCAAAGTTTGGACTAATTTGTTGCTGGTTATACTAGAGTATTCACTAGTTATTGTCTGTAGGAAGGATACCTATCATCTTCACTTGACATACATGCAATATATTCTGACCGGTTGGACATGTATCAACTCATGCATAGAGTGGCAATTGAATGAGATGTTTTGGGGCTATTTTGAGGTCTGAATACTCTTGTTTTAATAGAAAAAATACTATTGGTCATAGCAGTGGGCTAGCAGTATTTGGTACTGCTACTTGCATATAATACAAACATTGATACTTGTATGGACATAGTTTGTTGAAGGGATGTTTTGCCACTACCATAGAATGTTTTGAAATTATTTGAGCTTGGTTTATGCTTAATTGACTATGTTTTTTCATTGTTGGAATACAATTTACAGCAAGCAAGTTGTCAGGAAAACTATCCTGAGTTGCATGAAAATGGTCTTAAACTGTAGGAAAAGGAGTCAGATACTTACAGGTTGTATACATCACTGAATACCTAAGCTACAACTATGGCAAATTCTCAAGGCACTGACAATATCACTCAAATTGTGGGAGAAAAGTTGGACAATAAAAAATTTTCTTTATGGAAGTTCCGTATGAAGAAATTTTTGGTTGGCAGAGGTTATTGGGACTTATGTACAGGTGATGAGGTTGAACCTGAAATGCATGAAAGGAATCCGACAAATGATCAGAAAAGGGCTCATAAGCTATGGACTGAGAGAGTATGCAAGGTGTTACATTGGTTTTCCTTATGTATATCAGATGCTATGGTTATATAGATTACTGGATGCAATTCTCCAAAGGATGCATGGGACATACTCATGAAGAATTTTGGAAATGTAACACATGCAAGAAAGATTCAGCTGAAGCAACAATTCAATAACATGTCTAGGAATGGAAGAAGCATTCAGGACTACACTACAGAGATCAAGAACATAGCGGATCAGCTTTCAACCATTGGATCTTCAGTGTTTGAGGATGATATGATTACAGTGGCATTGAATGGACTTAGCAAAGAGTATAAAGCATTTGATACGTCTATTTATGTGAGAGTTGACTCCCCTGATTGGGATGAGCTGATTGCTTTGCTTCTGCATGAGGAAGTTAAGCTTGGAACGAATACATGTTATAGTACGTCTCAAAGCAAAGACACTGTTCTTTACTCTAGTCAGCATGGTAGAGGTGCTAGAGGCCATGGCTCTTTTTTTGAGGTTGAGGAGACACTCAAAATGCTTATGCACAGCATCAACAAAATGCTTGGCATGGCACAAATACACAGGGCCAGCATGGATCTAGCAGCTTTAGAAGCAGGGGGAGATCACCCCATGGTAGAGGTGGTGGATCTGGTTCATGGTAGTCAAATGATCAGTCAAACAAAGATAAGGATTTTCATTACTATGACAGATATGGACACATTGCAAAGGATTGTTACAAGAAGTAGGGAGATATGAAGGCAAAGCACAAATAGCCCATGGGCACTATGCATCTTCTAGCGATGGTCATCATGAGCAGGTTGACAGATTGTTTATCATGCAACATGTGTCTAAGAATGCATCTAGGCAGAATAGGGATAAGAGATGATACATTGATTCAAAGGCTTCAAATCATATGACAACCCATGGAGAATGGTTTGATGAGATGGTTGCAGGTTCACATGGTTATGTGTGTACTAGGGATGACACCCAACATGACATTCAACACAGAGGAATTGTTCCGTTGTTGATGCCTAATGGCAAGAAAAAGAGCCTGCATGATGTACTACATGTATCTACAATAACCAAGAATCTTTTGTCAGTTCAGAACAGAATTTGTAGGTGAGATTTAATAGAGATGGATGCTTTGTTGAAGAATATGGTAATGGCTGCAAATTGATTGCTAGAGGCTGAAGAGATGGCAGAATGTTTACTCTTGATGCGTCAATTCCAGAATTGAAAGCAACCATGTTTGCACATGATGATGGTGCTATATGGGATATTGAGATATGGCATAAGCGGATTGGCCATGTGAATGTACAAAAGTTGAAATCTATGCAACAAAAGGAGATTGTGCTTGAACTACCTAAGTTCAAGTATCATGACTTTGGACATGTGTGTGATGCATGTTAGTTTGGAAAGAAGACAAGGTTTCCATTTATGAGACATGTGTGGAATAGCTCACGGCCCTTGCAGTTGGTACATTCAGATGTATGGGTTCCGTCTCATAATGCTTCGTTTGGTGGTGCTCGTTACTATGTATCCTTCATTGATGATTTCAGCAAGTATACTTGGCTTTACATACTAAAACATAAGGATGATGTGTTTGACCCATTCAAGGACTTCAAGAAGCATGCAGTCTCTAATTACTTTGACAGTTCCTTGCTAAATATGGGATCAGAAGATAGTTAACTTGTAGCTATACACTACAGTAAAATGGTGTACTAGAAAGGAAAAATAGAGTACTGATTGAATCGGCAAGAGCTATGCTGAATGAGAAGAGTTTGCCAAATGGTTATTGGGCTGAAGCAGTAGTGGCTGCTGTCTATGTGCTAAATAGAACTCCTACAATAGGGATTCATGATGTAACTCCATATGAGAGGTTTTATGGTCATAAGCCTGGCATTTCACACTTGAAGGTATTTGGCAACATTGCATATGTGCATGTTCCTGATGAAAAGACGAAGAAATTGGATCCTATAGCTGTCAAGAGTGTGTTCCTTGGTTATCACAAGACCAAAAAGCTTACAAGTGTTATGTTCCGTCTACACATAAGACATTGATTAGCAGGGATGTTGTTTTTTATGAGCTGGCATGATGGTATGGTAATCCTCTTGCAGTGGCTATTGATGGATCAGCCAGCACTAGTAATGTTGAAAATACACCTACCGTGAGTACATATGTGAGTGGTCCCACAGGTGATGGGTCACCTACAGTAAGTCCTTGGTTAGGACACTTGCGGAGTCGTACTCCTACGTCCACTGATACGGATATGTTAGTGAGGGGGAGATTGGATAAGGGAAAAGAAAAGATGCTTGAGGATGTGACATGTCCACTTACAGCAAGTTATGAGTCATCCAACAATGATAGTTTGGATAGTGAGTTGGGCATTTTGTTTTTTATGACGCTTGGAGTAAGGCAAAGTCGTTTACATATAGTGGTTATTCAGCCCGCCATTATGCATATATGGCTAGTCTGACAGGTTACAAAGAAGATACAAAGTTTGATGATGCAGTTACTATTAACTATATATAGACAGACTATTTATAGACTATATATAACTAACACTTATAGATGATAACTAGTGTGCTGCCATGGATGAGGAGTATGTAGCCATTTGGAGCTGAAGAACAACCTGCCAAATTGATGGCATAGGCTTGATCTTCCAATTTTCCACTTCCTATTGCTTGTCTCCACATGAAGAATGGCTGCTTGGATGAAGAGATGAGAAATCAATATTTCTCTCTCCTCCATGTCTCTCCTCGAAGAGGCAACTCATGCAAGTGGAAGAGAAAGAGAAAAATGGGATGAAGTATGCTTGTTTGGCATGCACCAAATTGTTGCAAGATGTTGAGAATTGATATTTCATGTTGTATAGAGATCAAGGATGGGTCTAATGGCTATTTAGAAATTTAATTATCGTAACCCGAAACATGCAATTTAATGGTATGTCTATTTTATGAAGAAAATTTGCTTGTTTTTTATTGTTTATGATCCAAATGAAGTGCATCTGGATTGAAAATTTGTATGAATTTTTTAAACATATCTTCGAGGGCTAGAAGTGATAATATCTAGATCTTGTAATTAAATGTATTCATTATCAATAATTAAAAGCCCAAAATGTGATATTTAAGTGAAAAATAGGGATTTTTATTATTTCAAGTGAAAAAATCATGTTCTTATGGAATAAAATGAAAAATAAGGATGATTCTCAATAATTCTAATCAATTTGAATTAAAAAATAAAAAATAGTAGTAATTAATTAATAAATGAATAGAGAAAAAAATCAAAAAATGGATAAAAATAGGATTTATATGCTCAAAAATTATAGAAAAATCAAACATGTGTCCATGGATGTATTATAGAGCTAAAGCATGAGGTTTAGCATCAATTTAGCCATATTTGTATGTTAGAGTGCATGTTTATCGCTTTTCATACAAAAATAATACATTGAAATACTAGTACATGCATAATACTTAGCAATACGAAGAGGGGGATCTATGAGTGTTGAAACAATCATGCAGACTTTGGTAATGCAACCTTCAGGTTACCTAAAACTATCATCAACCATTTGGGGAATTGTGGAGGCATCGTTTAGGATTTCTAGCCCTAATCTTTCCATCAATTTTGAACTCTTAATATTGATGGAGGATCATGTGTCCACAATGGCATGTTCTACTAATATGTTGTCAACATATGATGCTACCCTTGGTCAATGCTTTTCAACATGTTCAAATCAATCATTTTCCATCCAAGCTATTTCCAAGGGCACAATGATATACCCAGTAGTACAAAGAATATTTTTGAACTCTTTATCACTCTTGGAGATAAGTTAATCAACTGTAGGAGATTCATATTAGGCTTTACCTCACAAAGAGAACTTACTATTCAAGTTCATGATAGCTAGCAATGGTTCTCTTTTCTTGCTAAATGATTCTTTCTCTTGGTCATTGAATAAGATTTAATATCTCTTGCTTGGCTTCTACCTTCTTCTTTGGTAGCACGTTATTGGGGTCAACTTTACTATCAACCGCTTTTAAAGGATTGTCTTCCACATTAGGGTTAAGGACTTGTGTCCCCTTATCATCGTTTTTGGGGTTTGTCTCAATAGATTTTACATTATCCCTATCACCTTATTTAACTTTTTGTCCTCTTGTAATAGCTCGCAAAATTGGAAGCCCCAGTGGCATTGACATGCACAGCTTTGATAAGGCTGACACCACTACCAATAAGTGGCTCCTCTATGGTAGCATTTCCTCTTTGCAGTATTTATTTTGGTCCTTCATCTCTCAGAAGATTGTTCCCTTTTTCTTGATGATTTATTGGACCTATCTACTTACTCCCTTGCTAAAGAGAGGTAATCTTACTCCAGTCAAGTACTAGGTAAATGGATGGACTTTCCACATATGTCACATTTGACATTAGGACAATTTCTTGAAAAATGGTGACTGCCACGCCATGTACAACTAAATCTTGATGGACCACCCTCTTTAGGGTGTTTACTTCTTGTTTTGCTACTTCTTCAGGAAATTAACATCTATGGCTATTTGTCTATAATGTTCCATTATAATATCAGTATAATGCTTCATCATGTCCTTGACTTTGCTAAGAACATTTGAGCCACTAGACTCGTAGTCACGATCGTCTACTTGCCATTCAATTGGTTTAAACAACTGTTTAGGGATCAAATTCTACTGAGTAATTGGAATGACATTAGGGTTTTTCATTTGGCTTCCATTATTTAATATAGCTGTCGAGCTGGCTATCGATAGAGGCACATTAGAGGGAGCTGATAACATAGGCACACTTTGCATTTTGCTTCCTCTCCCATTCAAATTGTTCATGGGTTTCCTTGACTTCCATTGGCAGGGGTCAATGAGATGCCAGATTATTCCCAAGCCCTAAACTCAAATTCAAGTTTATTGTAGAAGCGTATGCTGCTTGTAATCACAACTCTACCTTCTCTACACATGTAATAGCCGATCAATGTCACACTAGCTCTAAGGCTCTAGTAGGGCCTCTATGCTCTCAACAAAAATACCCCACGACCTCACTACCATGAGCATCCGGAGACTATACACATTGATTTAACTTAGACACCTATTGTAACATACCGAACACTACAAATCATGCGTGAACCCCCCTTTTGTAAGTAGTGGGGATAATAATATTGCATTTTGATAATTTAGTAGGATAATGGCAAAAATTTTTTCCTTATTCCCCCCCAGCCGACTGTCGTGCTGGAGGGGGAGGGGAATAGAATGCATGTAAAAGCTCCTTGGTGGAGCTTGCTGGCGACAAGTCGCCATGGCGCGGCCACGCAGGGGAGGAAGGATTCCCTCCCCCTTACCTATATAAACTAGGGGGGGTTGTAAGCAGGGAGAGGGATGAAAGGCTCTGCACAAAGAGTGAAGCTCTGTGAGGAAAGGTAGTCTCCATGATGCCATAAAGCTTGAGGAAGGAGGAGCCATTAATTTGAGCAGCTACTGCGAGGTAGAGCACCGGCTCTCTCTCTCCCTTCGATCATGAGTATGCCATCTGCCACCACATTTCCCATTTGACTATAGGCCGCCAGCTGGCCATGAAGCCCGTCGGCTATACCTTCCTTGCCCCCCCCCCCCCCCCCCCCCACGTGCAGAAGCTCTAGAGAGCTTCTAGAACCTTCTAAGGGGCTTCATAAGCCCCCTTTCCCCCCCAAAAGAAATCAGACCTTAAAGGTCTTATTCTTCCCACCCCCGCCCCCCCCCCCCCCCCCCCCATGTTTTAAACCCTCCTTAAGGCCCCCTTCCTGTCGCCTCTTGAAACCCCCCCCTTAAAATTCCTCTTTAAGGATCCCTTAGGGACATTTCCCCCATAAAAAGGTTTTAACCTAAAGGCTTTTTTCTCCCTGTGTCCTTAAAATCCCTCTAAGGGCTCCCTAAGCCCCTTTTTCTTTCCCCTCCTCGAATTTCCCCTTGAACCCCCCCCCTTAGGCGCTTTTCCCACCCCCTCAAAAGCTTCTATCTTATAGCTTTTTTTTCGTAAATTCCCCCTAAGGGCCCCCATTAGGCCCCTTTTTCCCATGTAAAAATGAGCCCTACTCCCGGAGGGTTTTCACAATACCCCCTTTTCAGATTTTAGACCCCTTTTCATGGTTCTTCCCTCCTCCACACACCCATGCCTTCAAAGAGTCTCTACGAAGGGAAGCAAAAGAAACTTGTAAAGGACGGTGGAACTTAAGAAGGAAATTTGCAAAGCAACATCTACGACGGAAAGGCTACACTCGCAATGCCTCCTAAGAAAGCCCAAGGCGTAGCCGCAGGAGGGTCATCTCCCAGCATCCACGTGGACATCTCACCCCAAGTCCAGGTTTTTCTTCATCATTTTTTATTTGGTATTGTTATAACTCAATCGTGCAAAGGATAATTGTTGGAAATAAGGATGCATTTTTCATCTCAAATGCTTTAGAAAGGATTGATATGCATTTCTAGCAAATAGCTTTATGCATTACAATGAATTAAAATTAGATTAATGTCCATTGCTATAAAACGGAATTAAAATAGTATACTTCATTTGAACATAGAAGTATAAACTGCATATCGCATTATTAACCCATATCCTCTTCGCAAATTGAATCATCATGGAAAGTGCTAGGAATCCTTAGGAAAATGCAAGGCATGAAATGATTCTTACGATGTATAACACTAGGCAATTATCGTTTGTCAACTGCATAAATTATCAAGTAGAAGGTTGCTTGTTTAGCATGAATTTTGTTCGCAAGTTATAGAAAGCTTAGCTAAATTAACCTAACCTATGCCTAACCTTAATCGATAAGTTAAGGTTGAAAAATAAATTTATGCGTAGACAACGAGTCATGCGTTTGTGAAATGTTAACGTAACTATCTTCAAGAGTTAAACAAATTAGCACAAACCTAAACACCTAAACCCCGGATTACTCGTTTAGAATGAGTTAAATTCCAAGAAATCCATTAGGAATTAATACGTAACCTAATCGTTACATATTGCTAAAACTGAAACTCCTATACCCTAAATACTTGCCGACATTCACTGAAATGTAGTGACAGTGAAACATATTTGGAAAGTGAGCTAGGGTTTGTCCCTAAGAATCTTACAAGATGGAACTTGGAACCCTAGGACTAACGACGTCAGCCTAATGTAATCAGGAACAGATTGTTTCGTGACTCCGTTCAATGATTAGAATAAGTCTCATAGTTCGATGCGACACTAGTGCAGCAAGTGCAGAGTCATATGATCTTGTGATTGGATCACAAGGGAATGGCCAAATTCTCACAATGAGGTTGGTAGGTCCTTACACAAGTTATCTTGCAAGAGGATGAGTAATCATCCTAATTTAGTATCTTTCTTGAGTAAAGATAATTGCTTGGAGCAAAGGACAAACCAATAAATTGGTATAACATATGAACTTAAGGTATTGACCAAGTCGAGTTAGTGGGGTATGCCCTAACCTAGGATATAGGGATCTTGCGAAGTCGCAAGTCATCCCAGATCGAGTGTTGGACGCATTCGAAAGGAAGGATTCATTCCTTAGCACTTTGCCAACAAAAACGATCAATGAAAATGTTTGTGCTTGCTACAGATTTTAGAGCACTGTTTGGCTTTGTTTGATCAATGAATTAAAAGATAAATGGATATCTATACTTCAGGTTGAAGGCCTGAAGGGAGAGGTAGCTTCAGTTACCCCCGACTGCTTGCCTGTCCCTAACTAAGGGGGTTGTTAACCGTGCTAGGAAAGTGGACCGAACCCGCCACGAGAGGTCTCTCTCTTGAGCGCTACTTGGAGCAAGAGGACGCTTGGGTGCCAGAGGGGGCTCTAGCCGTAAATCCCTCGCCTTCCGGGCCCTGCACAAGAGGGTAATGTGACTCGGGATTGGATCTCAAGGCCCGCATACTAGTCTACGGGCGAAAACTTGGATTAGTGATCTCTGTGGATTGTTGGATAGCCTTCGCGTGGATTGTGGATAAGTCTACGTGTTGGACTTTTTGTATTTCAAAGATAAATATGATAACCTGTTAACAAGAAACTTATCTGATATTGTTTTTCTATGTCAAGTGATATAATTACGTGAAAGAACCAGTGCCTAATGGGCTAATTAAAGAAGTTGATTGTTACATGTCCAACTAATTTGTTAGGTAATTAAATAACTAAAATAACTCGAGGAAAGTGCGAAGGATGGGCCATAGGTCCGTCCTACGGATGGGTGGTCTCGGTTGGCCAGGAACTTTTCTCAAATCATGATGGACAGCAAGAAGATCGTCAAAGAATATGAACAACAAAAGCGTTGACCTAGAGTTATGATTGATCCCAATTTACTCTGTTTCAGGGGAACGGAATGGGACTATGCCTTATGGAAGAGAGGTTGAGTTTTGCATCCCTCTCGTTTTCCATTCTCCTTGAACCAAGTGCAGCGTGAATCCGCTTCGGACCTGGTGTTTTTGCGTAAAGTAGTTCTCTTGGGTCCGACGCTAGTTGCCGTTAGGAAATGACCAATAAGGAAAACCCTAATTCAGGTCGATCCTGAGTGGAAACGGCCGGAATAATTCCGCTACGTGGCAGACGCGGAAAGCCCTAGATCGCAAACCGCGTAACATTCCATGGGAGTGTCGGGCAGAGCTTTCTAGACATCCTTTCCGTTGGATTGCTAAGACGTGTCTTGAAGATACAAGTGGACACGTTACAGTTGGTATCAGAGCCAATCAACAACGGAATTGTAAATATGAAATCTTAATAAGATAAAGTAAAGCAAATGTTGTTGTCCAAACATTTCCTTACTTTCAATGCTGTCTTGCAGAATTTATGAAGCATGGAACAAGTTCTTGGTATTTCGTGTCATGTTTATGATTGCAATGCATTCTCCACATTATCGACAAAGGGTTGAGATGATGAACATCCTAGAAAAAATCTATAGTCCATCGCCTTTGTACATGGAACGAAGATGGACGGGTGCCTCAAGAATCTACTATATTGCTGCCCACCAGTTTTCTTATCTACAAACCAACTTAAAAAGGATCAAGTGGTTGGAAGACTTGAAAGTCCTGAAGCTGTTCATTTTTGTGGAAGCTCACGTAAACTCAACTTTACATATTCGAGGTCGAAGGGTTGAGATGAACTTATATGTGTATGAGGAAGTAACCCGTGTGATCCCTGCCGGCAAGATTAAAGTGTTGGGGCACTATGAGACGAATGGGTTCCAAAGGAAAGGATACCCTAAACTTCCAATGACTTATCGATTCCTGAAGATCCATGACCCGAAACCATACTATTATATAGTTCCTATAGATAAATGTAATACAACGTTGTTCTCCGCAAACTAAATTTAACAGTTGGCTTATCATCGCAAGAAATGTTGTATTCCGAAAGGGCTATGCCCATATAAATACAAATAAGACTTCTTTTTATCAATGTCTGATTGTGCATGTGAATTGATAAGAATTTAGGTGGTTAGATTGCTTGGGTGATAGGGAAATTGAAGATTTAATATAAATTAATAACATTTATCGTATAATGACGTTAAGAAACCTTTATCTAGGCACAACCCCAGGTACAGGTTCCCAGATCGCCTCCTACATCAAGTACTGCTGTAATCCAGGAGAAGAAGTTTCTTCTCAAGCAGATTAAGCCGCCCGAATTTGATAGGAGAGACAGGTCCGTCCAAGCAGATGCTGAAATTTGGATTGAATCCATGGAGGATTACTTTGAAGCAATCGGTACTGCACCCGCCAATCAAGCTATGCTCGCCAAGCTAAAGCTCACCGGCGAAGCGAGGCTTTGGTAGAAGAAATGGTGCAGGGATCAAGGGATCGCGGAGGGATTTGTTACCTGGGAGAAGCTGAAGAAAGCCGTGCAGGGAAGATACTTACCACCTGCATATCGCACCCGCAGAAAATGAATGAGTTCTACGAGCTAAAACAGCTGGGACTCACTCTTGATGCATACTATTCCAAATTTGTCTCACTTCTTAAGTATGCGCCACAGATGGGCATGACACAACAGGTGTCCAAATTTTGTGCTGGTTTAAATCCCCCAGTAAATACCCGTCTCAAATCTATGCGTCCATCAAATCTTTAGGATGCACTCATTCGAACTACGCCTATAATTCAAGAAGTGCAGGCTAGACCAAGGGGTAACAAAACTTGGTCTTATAATGACCTGAACAGAGGAGGATTCAGACCTCAAATGAAGAGAGTTCAAGATCATAATCAGGGACAAAGAAAGAAAGCAAGGACTAATAATGTCAACAACTTTGTTCCTACTCAAAGCAATGGCCGAAACCTTCATTGTTTCCACTGCAACGAGCCTGGTCACTTCAAGAGGCAATGTCCCAAACTTGGAGGAGGACAACTCCAAGTGCCTTTCCAAGGGACGGGACGTGGTCAAGGAGCTGCTACCCAAGGGAGAGGAAGATCCACTTGCGTTGCCAATAGGCAAATGTGCAAAGAAGAAGAAAAAGAAGATCCGACCATGGAAGCAGAGTTTGAAAGGGCGACAGTCCATGCCACTCTACACAAGAAAGGCCCGAATCGCCAGTTCTCGGTGATTCAAACACCGTCAGACTATCAAGGTAAAAGTTTCAGGACCATGATTGATTGTGGCAGTACACATTCCTTTATCTCACTAACTTGTGCAAAAAGATTAGGAATAGCCATAGTAGAAGCACCTACCTTGCTTGTGGAATTGGCAAATGGTTGGGAGGTTACTTGTACCAAGCAAACTGCTAAGGTGGAATTCTTTCTGGGAGGAAAGAAGACTTCAGTCAAATTCAGAGCCATGAATTTAGGTATCCATGAGTGTCTACTCGGAATGGATTGGCTTAAGCCTAATGACGCCCACATTCATTGTGGAAAGGGTCAAGTTTCCTTTCGAAACTCTCAAAGGGAATTAGCCACAACTCAAGGTGAGACTGGAGTGCCAAAAATCCAATTGGCCAAAGCATCTCGGATCATGAAAGGAGTCAGCAAAGGATTACCTATCTACTTGATCAAGCTCAACAAGTTAGATCAGAAGCAGGAGTCTAGTGAGGGACCTTCTTGGCTAAAAGAATACGCGAATGTATTTCTTGAAGAGCTGACTAAACTCCCGCCTCAAAGAGAAGTGGATCATGAGTACCAGGAGTTGCGCCAATTGCAAAGAGACCTTATAATGTCCATACAAGAAGCAATTGAGCTGAAGGAACAACTCAAGCAACTGCTAGATCAGGGTTACATTTGGCCTAGCACTTCACCATGGGGAGCTCCAATACTATTCCAAAAAAAGAAAGATGGGATACTTCGACTATGTATTGATTAACCGAGGGTTGAATCAATCAACGGTCAAGAACAAGTACCCTATTCCTAGAATAGATGAACTTCTTGATCCTCTTCAGGGTGCAAAGATCTTCTCCAAGTTTGACCTCAGGTTAGGTTACTATCAGATAAGGATCAAGGAAGAAGATATCCCCAAGATGACTTTCAATACAAGATATGGGCACTTTGAATTCCTAGTTATGTCATTCGGACTTACGAATGCACCTGTCACCTTCAACAGGTTAATGCAGGATATCTTTAGGCCATATCTTGATGATTTCATGCTTGTCTTCTTCGATGACACTTTAGTCTATTCCAAATAGGAGGAAGATCATGAATCCCAACTTCAGATTGTCCTTGAGACAATGAGGGCGCATAAGGTGTATGCTAAGATGAAGAAGTGTGCATTCTTTAAGCGTCAGATTGAATATCTGGGATTCATAGCAACAGCAAATGGAATCTCAGTGGACCTAGCCAAGGTCAGAGATGTGCTAGAATGGCCAATACCAACATCTGTCAAAGAAATACGTAGCTTTCTTGGATTGACAGGATGGTATAGGGTCTTCATCAAAAACTATGCTTTGATTGCAACACCTCTGACGGACTTAGTGAAGAAGCAAACTGCCATTGCATGGTCAACTCCCGAACAAAATAGCTTCGACAGATTGAAGCAAAGTTTGGTATCAGCACCTATCCTAAAACTTCTAGACCTCAATAAGGAGTTTGAGGTAGTAACTGATGCTAACACACTTGCCTTGGGATGTGTGCTCATGTAGGAAGGTCATCCTGTAGCATACTCTTCAAGGAAATTGAAGAGCCATGAGAAGAATTATGCTACGCATGATCTGGAATTGCTAGCTGTCATGCATGCTCTAAAGCTTTGGAGACACTACCTATTGGGTAACAAGTTTACACTAGTAACTGACCATAAGAGTCTCAAGTGGATCTTTACCTAGAACGAGCTCAACATGAGGCAACGTCGGTGGATTGAAGTGCTAGAGGAGTATGGCTTTGAAATCAAGTACCGACCAGGAAAAGAGAATGTAGTTGCCGATGCACTTACTCGCAAGGCATTCCTTAATTCTCTAATCTTGCAGAATCCATCAATAGCTAGATCTCTAGCTACAAAAGTATCTATGCCAAACAATCCAATACTTGAGTTAGCTAGAGAGGATGCATGCCATGATCCAGCCTATCAAAAGATGCTAAGGAAAATCTCTATCAAAGATCAGGATCAAAAGCTGCAGGCTAAGTATCATGAATTCTCTATTAATAGTGGACTTGTCTACTATAGAACGAGGCTGTGTATACTGGATAGTCAGTCACTTAAGCAGAAGATATCGTGGGAAGATCATGATTCCCCTTTCTCAGGACATCCTAGCTATGCCAAGACTCTTAGTGTAGTTAGGAAGAGCTACCATTGGGAGAGGCTTAAAGGTGACGTTCTCAAATATGTCACCGAGTGTTTGTCTTGTCAACGTATCAAAGCCGAACATGTCAAGATGTCAGGGAAGCTGCAAAACCACTTGACATTCCCCAAATGAAATGGAAATTCATCACTATGGATTTTCTTGTAGGCCTACCCCAAGTCCAGGGAGGATACAACTCCATCATGGTTGTGGTTGACATGCTTACTAAGGTTGCATACCTTATTCCAATAAAGACAAACTATAAAGCCTCAGACATTGCAAGATTGTTTATGAAGGAGATATTCAAGCTACATGGGCTACCAAGAAGAATCATTAGTGATCGTGATTCTCTCTTCACATCACACTTCTGGAGAGCCATCTTTGAAGCCATTGGAACTCAACTCTACTTTAGCACTGCTTACCATCCCCAAATGGATGGCCAAACAGAGCGAGTAAATCAAGTCATCGAGGATATGCTTAGGGCATACAGCTATCATGAGCCGAAGAGGTGGATTCAATACTTGCCTTTAGTTGAATTTGCCTACAATGCTTCTTACCAACAAAGCATTCAGATGACCCCTTTCCAAGCATTGTATGATCATGACTGCGAAGTCCCCTAAACTTCTCAGATCCAACCTTTAAGGGTTGAAGCTTCAAGGCAGATGTTGGAAGAAATGGATAACCAAATAAAGTCAATAAGACAGGACATCCAAGCTGCCAAGGATAGACAGAAGGCATACGCAGATTTGAAATGTCAAGATAGACTCTTCAAAGAAGGAGACATGGTCTTCATTCGCGTACGCCCTAAGAAGAGTTCCCTATCCTTAGGAGATTGCAAAAAGCTAAGTCCAAGGTATTGTGGACCGTACAAGATCCTCAAGTGCCTAGGACCTAATGCTGATAAACTGCAACTCCCTGAGAACCTAAAAGTTCACAATATATTCCATATCAGCCTATTGAAGTATGTACCTAATCCTAACCATGTATTTGATGACCAACAAGTTGTAATGCCTAGTCAAGGAGTCCTTGAACTAAGGCCTGATAGGATCTTAGATGTTAGAGAAAGACAACTGAGATCCAGAACCTTGAGAGAATGCCTCGTCCAGTGGAAAGATTACCCCAAAGAGGATACCACTTGGATAGATGAAAGCACTCTCAACCATCAATATCCCAAGCTTATCTCGAGATGAGGACATCTCGATTCCTCCAAGGGGGAGAGAATGTAACATAACAAACACTACAAATCACTCGTGAACCCCCCTTTTGTAAGTAGTGGGGATAATAATATTGCATTTTGATAATTTAGTAGGATAATGGAAAAAAAAAATTCCTTATCCCCCCCAGCCGACTATCGTGCTGGAAGGGGAGGGGAATAAAATGCATGTAAAAGCTCCTCAGTGGAGCTCGCTGGCGACAAGTCGCCATGGTGCGGCCACGTAGGGGAGGAAGGATTCCCTCCCCCTTACCTATATAAACTGGGGGGGGGGGGGGGGGGGGTCATAAGCAGGGAGAGGGACGAAAGGCTCTGCACAAAGAGTGAAGCTCTGTGAGGAAAGGTAGTCTCCATGATGCCATAAAGCTTAAGGAAGGAGGAGCCGTTAATTTGAACAACTGCTGCCAGGCAGAGCGCGGCCTCTCTCTCTCCCTTCGATCATGAGTACGCCATCTACCACCGCATTTCCCATTCGATAGACGTGGCCACGAAGCCCGTCGGCTATACCTTCCTTGCCCCCCCCCCCCCCACGTGCAGAAGCTCCAGAGAGCTTCTAGAATCTTCTAAGGGGCTTCATAAGTCCCCCTTTCCCCCCCCCAAAAGAAATCAGACCTTAAAGGTCTTATTCTTCCCCCCCCCCCCCCCCCACCCGTGTTTTAAACCCTCCTTAGGCCCCCTTTCTATGGCCTCTTGAAAACCCTCCCCCCCCCTTAAAATTCCTCTTTAAGGCTCCCTTAGGGTATTTTCCCCCATAAAAGGGTTTTAACCTAAAGGCTTTTTTCTCCCCGTGTCCTTAAAATCCCTTTAAGGGCTCCCTAAGCCCCTTTTTCTTTCCCCTCCTTGAATTTCCCCCTTGAACCCCCCTTAGGCCCTTTTCCCACCCCCTCAAAAGCTTTTATGTTATAGCTTTTTTTTTGTAAATTCCCCCTAAGGACCCCCATTAGGCCCCTTTTTCCCATGTAAAAATGAGCCCTACAGAGGGTTTTCACAATACCCCCTTTTCAGATTTTAGACCCCTTTCCATGTTTCTTCCCTCCTCCACACATCCATCACTTCAAAGAGTCTCTACGAAGGGAAGAAAAAAGAACTTGTAAAGGACAGTGAAACTTAAGAAGGAAATTTGCAAAGCAACATCTACGACGGAAAGGCTACACTCTCAATGCCTCCTAAGAAAGCCCAAGGCGTAGCCGCAGGAGGGTCATCTCCCAGCATCCACGTGGACATCTCACCCCAAGTCCAGGTTTTCCTTCATCATTTTTTATTTGGTATTGTTATAACTCAATGGTGCAAAGGATAATTGTTGGAAATAAGGATGCATTTTTCATCTCAAATGCTTTAGAAAGGATTGATATGCATTTCTAGCAAATAGCTTTATGCATTACAATGAATTAAAATTATATTAATGTCCATTGTTATAAAACGGAATTAAAATAGTATACTTCGTTTGAACATAGAAGTATAAACTGCATATCGCATTATTAACCCATATCCTCTTCACAAATTGAATCATCATGGAAAGTGCTAGGAATCCTTAGGAAAATGCAAGGCATGAAATGATTCTTACGATGCATAACACTAGGCAATTATCGTTTGTTTACTGCATAAATTATCAAGTAGAAGGTTGCTTGTTTAGCATGAATTTTTTTCGCAAGTTATAGGAAGATTAGTTGAATTAACCTAACCTATGCCTGACCTTAATCGATAAGTTAAGGTTGAAAAATAAATTTATGCGTAGACAACGAGTCATGCGTTTGTGAAATGTTAATGTAATTATCTTCAAGAGTTAAACAAATTGGCACAAATCTAAACACCTAAACCCCGGAGTACTCGTTTAGAATGAGTTAAATTCCAAGAAATCCATTAGGAATTAATACGTAACCTAATTGTTATGTATTGCTAAAACTGAAACTCCTATACCCTAAACACTTATCCACATTCATCGAAATGTAGCGACAGTGAAACATATTTGGAAAGTGAGCTAGGGTTTGTCCCTAACAATCTTACAAGATGGAACTTGGAACCCTAGGACTAACGACGTCATCCTAATGTAATCAGGAGCAGATTGTTTCGCGACTCCGTTCAATGAGTAGAATAAGTCTCATAGTTTGATGCGACACTAGCGCAGCAAGTGCGGAGTCATATGATCTTGTGATTGGATCACAAGGGAATGGCCAAATTCTCTCAATGAGGTTGGCAGGTCATTACGCAAGTTATCTTGCAAGAGGATGAGTAATCATCCTAATTTAGTATCTTTCTTGAGTAAAGATAATTGCTTGGAGCAAAGGACAAACCAATAAATTGGTATAACATATGAACTTAAGGTATTGACTAAGTCGGGTTAGTAGAGTATGCCCTAACCTAGGATATAGGGATCTTGCCAAGTCGCAAGTCATCCTAGATCGAGTGTTGGACGTATTCGAAAGGAAGGATTCATTCCTTAGCAATTTTTCAACAAAAAAGATCAATGGAAATATTTGTGCTTGCTACAGATTTTAGAGCACTGTTTGGCTTTGTTTGATCAATGAATTAAAAGATAAATGGATATCTATACTTTAGGTTGAAGGCATGAAGGGAGAGGTAGCTTTAGTTACCCCCGACTGCCTGCCTGACCCTAACCAAGGGGGTTGTTAAATTGCTCTGGGAAAGTGGACCGAACCCACCGTGAGAGGTCTTTCCGTTGAGTGCTACTTGGAGCAGGAGGACGCTTGGGTGCCAGAGGGTGCTCTAGCCGTAAATCGCTCACCTTCCGGGCCTTGCACAAGAGGCTAACACGACTTGGGATTGGATCTCGAGGCCTGCATACTAGTCTATGGACAAAAACTTGGATTAATGATCCCTGTGGATTGCTAGATAGCCTTCGGCCGGATTGTGGATAAGCCTACGGGTTGGACTTTTTGTATTTCAAAGATAAATATGATAACCTGTTAATAAGGAACTTGTCTAATATTGTTTTTCTATGTCAAGTGATATGATTACGTGAAAGAACCAGTGTCTAACGGGCTAATTAAAGAAGCTGATTGTTACATGTCCAACTAATGTGTTAAGTAATTAAATAACTAAAACAACTCGAGGAAAGTGCGGAGGATGGGCCATAGGTCCATCCTACGGATGGGTGGTCCCGGTTGGCCGGGAACTTTTCTCAAATCACAATGGACAGTAAGAAGAACACGAACAACAAAAGCGTTGACCTAGAGTTATGATTGATCGTGATTTACGATGTTTTAGGAACGGAATGGGACTATGCCTTATGGCAGAGGGGTTGAGCTTTGCATCCCTCTTGTTTCCCATTCTCCTTGAACCAAGTGCAGCGTGAAACCACTTCGGACCTGGCGTTTCTACGTAAAGTAGTTCGCTTGGGTCTGATGCTAGTTGCCGTTAGGAAATAACCAATAAGGAAAACCCTAATTTAGGTCGATCTTGAGTGGAAATAGCCGAAATACTTCCGCTACGTGATAGACACGGAAAGCCCTAGAGCGCAAACCCTGTAAAATTCCATGGGAGTGCCAGGCAGAGCTTTCTAGACATCCTTTCTGATGGACTGCTAAGACGTGTCGTGAAGATACAAGTGGACACGTTACACCTATTTGTATCATGTATAGTCCAATGCATCCCATCCTAATGCCTCACAGGTAGTACCTAAGTAGATCATATCACATACACAGGTAGCACCCCTTGGATGACTTCCATGGCTTACTTTGGCTCTCCTTCACCTCAAGGATTGGCCCCAAGATGTGCTCTTAAAACATAAAACACATACAACACATAGTCCTCTCTTTTAATTGATTGTTCCAAGGGATAAAGTATAATTTACTAAGTCTCCCAAAGGAAACATATCACTAACCCTATAGCTGGGGACTTCTCACCCTCTCAACATAGGCCCAATATTCATAAAAACAAATGCTGTGCATCCCATGATATATACTTCCAATACCATGTAATGAGTGCAATGAAAGAGTGGATGTTTTGTCATGCTCAACTATTTTATTTATTCAAAATAACATTATGATAATGCAATATCTTGAAACATAAAGTACCATACCAACAATCACATATTGCATAACAAGTAGAACTCAAGTACAACCATTCATAGCCCATTTTAGTGTTTTTGGTGATAAAAAACATTGACATAAATCTTAGAAAATAGTCAATATCACTTGTTAAATAGGAAAAAACACATTTAGACACACATTTTGTATCATCCTCAATCACATTTTTAGCATGGAGCCCCAAGAGAAACACCAAGGAAAAGGGAATTCTCTTGCAAGAAAATCTATCTTGTAACATCAACAAGCTTGTTTATTATGTTTTATATGATCACAATGAAGAAAAGAACACCAGGCACAACAAATCTTCATACAGCATCATGTAGATCTCCCACGGATTTGATAGAATCAACCATATTCTTCAATATCTTCACAAAATCCATCAATATAACAAATAAAGCAAAGGAATACACCATCTTTGAATGGAAATACATCACATAGTATTCATCTTCAATATCTTCATAGTCTTCTCTCTCAATCTCTCACATACAATCACTCTGTTCAGTAGAATTGGCTATCTCTGACTCTCTCTCTCTCTCTCTCCATCAATAATACATCATCTCCTCACTACAATCTCTCAAAAATCACTCTCAATAATCCTTCTTAGGTCGTGGATACCCCTCCCAAGAGGTATGTCTGATATGAAGAGTCGCCAGAGCCACTACAGTGTCCTTTCATAGCTCACTACTGTCACTTCACTCTAGTCTTCACTTGAGTCTTCAACAGCTACTTCTTTCACTTCTTTCAGCTCTTTTGCACTTGTATTCACCTCTTTCCAAGGCTAGAAAACTTTCCCAAGCTACACTCTCATCCATCAGAACACATACAGAAGCATACAGAACAATCTACAGAACAGTACCAGAACAGCTACAGTACAGAACAGAACAGAGACAGAAGCTCTACAGAAGACCTACAGAAGGTTACAGAAGGTCATCAAAACCACATAACTCATACTCAAACCATTCCAGACTCTCACAAACCATTCAATAAGCTTTCACAATATCTCAATCTTCATCAATCAATACTCCATCCCTCCTTACAGAAGACAATCAGAACAAAACAGAACAAAACAAAAGCTATACATAAGGTATACAGAACCAATCAGAACCTCTCAGAACCTCATATCTCTACTAATAAACATCATGAAATTCCAAAATACAATCAATATCATCCAAAACACTCTCAAACCACTTCCAAACCAATCAATCATCTCATAAAATCAACCATTCAGCTCTCAAAAACAACAAAAATCAGCCAAAAAATAAGTCATTTCAACACTCAACACAGCATCATATTAGGATATAGTTGGCTATCCATAGTAGAGGCAAGTAGACTTTCTCAAATACAATTTAATCATTCCCCCTATCACACCCAATCCCACCTAACAACATAGATAATAGTACACATAGTCAATACATGTAGCATGTTGAGTTTCATGAGGCAATCATAGCAAGGCACATAAGGTAACAAGAACTTCAAAATGTACTAGGGAAATTTTCAACCCTATTCTATAACAAGAAATTAACAAATATAACAAGCTTAGCTATTATTCAAGAAATTCATACCAAAATAAAACTACCTATAAAGATGATAATGCAAGGAAGATCTCCAAAACAGAACCAACAAATTGAGAATGCTATTGAAAAATTTATCGAAAAGGATATCATCATTCCTTCAACAAGCCATTGGGCACCCCAACCTCACCTAGTTAAGAAGGATGATGGAACCTATAGATTTTTTGTAGATCTTAGGCCACTAAACATGGTCACTCAACACGATGTGTACCTAATACATTGATTAGATGACCTCTTAGACAATGCTAGAAAATCTACATACGTCACATCCTTGTACTTGGCTTTATGGTACTCATAGATCCCGCCAAAGAAATAGGATGCATACAAGATAACATTCAAAACAACAAATGGATTATATGAATTCACCCACATGCACGGGGGATTCACTAGTAGTAATAAGGAGACGTCACCTACCTATAAGAAATATATGAAAATACCCCTTATATACCCCCTATTTATGGGACCTTACCTTATAAATTGTACCTTTATTCCCTTAAATAACCCCCTCCCTTACACTTAGGTGGTACCATACGGTAAACCCTAGTGGACCCCCCGGGCCCACATGCCATTCATATGGTCTAATGCAACATATGGGGGATAGAATCTTCACACATAATTAAAGGAAAGGTAGTGGAAGTTTAGATGGATGGCATTCTTGATACTCAAACATGGTCAAAACACAAAGAAGTATTATGAGAAGTACTCAAAAAAATAATAAAAAATAGCCTATAATTATAGCAAAAAAAAAATTGATATAGCACAACTCACATTAAGTTCCCTCTCTTCATCATCTCACATTGAGGCCTATAAATAGATCTGGGAAAGACCAAAGAAATAAATCAATACCCCCTTCCAACCAATGTGAATTACCTCTAAATCTCCCTTGGTCTCATCACCTTTTCATTGAAATTCATTCCCAACCATGGGAGCAAACGGATCACTCACTACATTCCATCCTAAAGAATATTCAAAGAGAGGGAAAGAGACAGACAAGAATGTGAGCCATGAATAGAGAAAAATGTACTCTCTCTTCTTCCATTATTCATTCATTTTATAACACACAAAGGTACTAAGTCTAAGTCACATATACAATGTATGAAAATAGGTCACTAACTAATTAGACACCTTTAATCTAAGTTAAGTTTGGTTGACTCATTATTACGGTACATAAGACAATAATAGCTAGCTAGAGCTATACAACTAAGTTGGTATAGATACTAAGCTTGAATCTCAACACTTCCCCTCAAGCCAACTACTTTACTCCAAGTAGCTCTCTGAAGTGAATAAGTTTATTTCTATTCAATGATTTGGTAAAGATGTTAGCTACCTGGTCTTCGGTCTTCACATGAAGCAAATCTATCTTTCCTATAGTATCATTTCCCTAATGAAGTGATAATGAACTTCTATGTGATTTGATCTAGCATGGTAAAATGGGTTGCTAGCCAACATCACACTACTCATGTTGTCACAACGCAATGTGACTCTCCTATCCATCTATATACCCAAGTCGTGTAACAATTTCAAGAGCCAAACTACTTCATATGAAGCTAAGGTTACACCTCTTTTTTCTGTCTCTATGCTAAAGAGAGAAACTGTAGGATGCTTTTTACTGCTCTAGCTGACCATATTACTTTCAAGACTAAAAGGATAAAGACTAGTTGATCATCCCTCATATGCACAACTAGTCCAATCAGCATTTGTATAACTTGTAAACTCAAGTGACTTTCCAAACTCATAAAATAGCCCATAATCAAGAGTAACCTTTATACACAATATAATTCTCATGATTGCATCCAAGTGAGGTTTGCATGACTTTTGCATTAATTGACTAATCAACCCCACTAAATAATTGAGGTCAATACAAGTAATGGTAAAGATAGATCAGGTTGCCCACCATCCGCATGTACATTGTAACACTCTTTATCTCACTACCAACATTCACTACAAGCTTTATATTCTCATTGAGTTGTGTTTCCATGGGCTTACAATCCATCATTCCATACTTGATTAGCATATTCTATGCATATTATTTTTGTAGCAACCAAATTCCTTCAGGTGTAGTCACTATCTCAATATTAAGAAAATATTTCAAGTCTCCCAAGTCTTTCACTTTGAATCATGCCTATAACATGGATTTAATTTCAATAATACCATGGTCATCATCTCCAGTAATGTTCAAGTCATCTACATAAATAAGCAAGACTACATGCCCTATCTTTATTTGCTTGGTGAACAAACTATGATTTGCATTTTTCATCTAAAATCCAAGTTATTGTAAATATGAGCACATCTTAGCATTCCATATTCTTGGTGCATATTTTAATCCATAATGTGCATTTTTTAGCCTACACACATGATTCGAGTAATCAAGGTGTACATAATCCTCAGACTATTCCATATACACTTCCTAAATTAAATCTCCATTTATGAATGCATTTTTTATATCCATTTTCCAAAGCTTCTATCCCTAAGACATTGTTAAGTTCTCATGGTTTCCATTTTTGCAACCGGGCTAAAAGTCTCCTCATAATCAAGACCATACTACTGTGCGTAACCTTTAGCAACCAGCTGTGCTTTGTATCTCTCTAGAGATCTATTTGCTTTATATTTCACTTTAGAAACCCATTTACAGTCAATGGGCGTTTTTCCATCAGGCAACCTCACCAAATCCCAAGTGTTATTTTGAGCAAATGATGCATATCCCTCATTCATGGATCCATATCGATTCCCATCAACTACATTGAACTTTGTAGGTTCCTTATGACCTATCACTTTAGTCATGTAAGCAAAGTATTTGGCTGAATACCCACTGTAAGTTAGCCTATCAACAAGCTTTCTCAATCTCTGTGACCTTCTTAGTTGTGGTGCACTATGGGATTCCTCTCATGAGGTGGTACATACTTGCTTTGCCTAACTCCAGGTGTAGTAACACATGATATAGCAAATTCACTGTCAAGACTATCATTGCTAGGTAACTCATAACCAAAAGTAAGTGTCCTAATAACAACTTCAAATATCTTCCCTTTTCCTTAATCAAATCTCCCCATACTACTACCCATAACCTTTAGCAACCAGCTATGATTTGTATCTCTCTAGAGATTCATCTACTTTATATTTCACTTTATAAACCCATTTAAATCATTGGGAGTTTTGCCATTAGGCAACCTCACCAAATCCCAAGTGTTCTTTTGAGCAAATGCTGCATATCCCTCATCCATGGCTTCATTGAATTTTGTAGGCTCCTTATGACCTATCACTTTAGTCATGTAAGCAAAGTATTTGGTTGAATACTCACTGTAAGTTAGCATATCAACAAGATTTTTCAATCTCTATGGCCTTCTTAGTGGCAGTGCACTATGCAATTCCTCTCATGAGGTGGTACATACTTGCTTTGCCTAACTCCAAGTGTAGTAACAGATGATATACCAAGTTCACTATCAAGACTATCACTGCTAGGTAACTCATAACCAAAAGTAAGTGTCCCAATAACATCTTCAAATATCTTCCCTTTGCCTTAATCCAATCTCCCCCTAACTGACATATTCATGTTAGTGGACATAGAACTGTGATTGTGCAAGTGGCATGTCCATGGACTAATAGTAGAGGATGTGTCTCCTATAGGCCTACTAATAGCGATACTATCCATAATACCAATTTTACCATGAGTATCATCTACTAGTCCATTAGAAACAACCACATTTGGACCACCATACCATGAAGCCAACTCATCAAACACTACATCATTGTTAACCAATGTCTCATGGGTAATCGAATTGTAGCATTTATAGTCCTTTTTATCATGGCATAGCCAATAAAGACACACTTAATAGCCTTCAGATCTAAATTCTTTCTCTTCTCACCCATCATATATACATAAGCAATACATCCAAATATTTTAAGATGATTGATATCTGCTTTGTGCCCATACAGATTTTCATATGGTGTAAGATCATGAATACCAATTGTGAGAATTTTGTTTAAGACATATACTAGGGATACAACTACTTCAATTGAATAATAGATTGTTTGGTAAATTGTTCTCATTTAGCATGGCTCTTGCAACTTCCATAAGCACCCTATTTTTCGCCTCTACCACACCATTCTGTTGTGGTGTATAATTGCACATAAACTATCTTTTAATATTATATTCAGGTACATATCAAATTCACAAGAGACATACTCACACCTCCATCAGATCTTAAGTATGAGATATAACATCCAAACTCTTTTTCAACATGTGTTTTAAAGTCCTTGAAAACATCTAGCACTTCTTTTCTTCCCATCATGTAGAACTAGCGGTATAACTTGTACAAGATGTCATGCTATGTATCATCACCAATACATACATAGTCATGAGAGTCTATAGTCATCTCATCAAATTATTCTCCATGTAGCAAGGCCATATGATTTGAGGCACTAGAGTCAATGTACCAATTTTCATCAGCCTTGCCCTACTTAGACATATCCTTCGAAACATGCGTTGGAGAGCTCGATTTTGGGACCTATTTATGAAGTGCAATAGTGCTCGAGAGGCGTAAAAGTCCAATTTTTCATGGAAAATCAAATAGTTGGGATCGATGAGCTAGAGTTTTCCTAGATAGAGATTGATGCAAGGAACACAACACAAGCCTCGGCTCATCGATCCGGAGTCCATTTGACCCCCCATTTAATCCTTGAAAGGTTTCATGTTATAAAGCAACTATGTGATTCGAGAGACCAGAAAGTGCATGACGGAGGCCAGTTTGATAGATTTAAAATCGGCCATCTAGTTTGTTCTCACAAATCGAAGTTCATTTGGGCCTCCATTTGACAAAAAACCCCTTGATGCAGTAAGAAAACTCAAAGAGGAACCAGTTTTTTCAGTATTCAAAGCCTTTAGCCTTATTTCAAAGGCTACAAAACTTCCAGATCGAAATGGTGAGGGGGAAGGGGGGCACCATTTTTTCGGCACCTCTTCTCAATTTCAGAAATGGATTATTGTGGCTATTGGCATTAGGGGGAGGCAAGAGGGCATCAAGATGAAGATTTTCTTTGCCATCCAATGCAAGAATCGGATCAAAGAATGATGTACTAAATGAAGTGATATGTTTTGTCTTTCTCTCTACTCTCTCCTCTCTTGTTGTGTGTTTCCATGGAAAATGAGAGGCGAGAGACGAGAGACGAGAGACAAGAGACAAGAGACGAAAGGAAGGGAGGAGAGAAGAGAGATATGAGACATGGGAAGTGGAACCCCAGAAGAGTGTCAACTGAGCACACATGATAGGAATATATAGAGGGGACTTGGGGCGCTATATATAGATAGACTATATATAGCTAACGAGGGCGCTATATATAGACAGACTATATATAGCTAATAGGAAGGATTGCCAAGGATTGTTGGGAAGTGTTAGCAGGCTTCCAACCACAATATACATACAATATAATGCACGATTCTATGAGTAAGTTGTAAATATAATCATTTTATGATAAAGTCCATTGATAAATGGTTGAAAATGTTTGTATTTAATTATCAATGCTATGATCTATCAAAAATATTAAGAAAATCAAGAAAAACCAGTCATCTAATAATTTATCTATAGCCACACAAAACCTGCAATATTGCGGTTTTAAGAAAATTCATGAGTTTTTGGAGTTTTGTCATGTATATGGTGTTCATAAGGGACGTATAATAGAAAATTATTTATCAACAAGCTCAACCACTCCATATTAGCAAAATGATGAAATATTCATATTTATCAAAAAGAAAAATAGAGAAAAATAAGAAAAATAGTTTTTCTATATTTAAAAAATAGGAAAAAATATTTATATTTGTGAATGTATGATAAGATTGAGCATGAGGTGTAGCCTCAGTTCAGCCATGTCTTTATGTTAAAGTGGGTATTTATTACTTTTATGAAGTAGAAATACATAAAAAAGCTCTCTAAACCTACCATAGAATACACAACTGTAAGTAATAGGGAGAAGGGGATGTTAAGGGCTAATAAAATGCTAAATTTTTATTTTTTTTCTGATGCATGGCATACAAGACAAGTGGTTTTGAAAATTAAGAGGTTTCAGTAGCATGAGCATGCTCAATGCTGGCCCTATGCAATGTAGCAATCTTGTTTAGAGTAAAGGCATGAAAAGAAATGTTTTTTCACCTTCACAATGTTAGTTGTCAATAAGGATAATTGTTTGAACACTATAAACGATACACAATTGCATTACACACAACGCATGGTATCATCCTGGATGCACAACAATTGTTTTCAAGAACAATGACCTATGTTGAGGAGGTGAGGTACCCTAAGCTATAGGGTTAGTGGTTCATTTCTTTGGGGAGTATTCAGTAAGGAATATAATACATCATAGTGGGGCCACGGCAATCAGTCTCGATGGGCGCTCCCTTTGTCTGCACTTACATGGTCTATTACATCAATATGTCACTACAAGGATTTGGGCCACTAGCGACACCGATTAGCGACGGCGGATAGCGGTGTCGCTATTGGCGTCGCTAATAGCATCACTATTTGCGTTGCATTTGCGACGCAAATAGCGACGGGCCGTAGGGAAAAAACACGGTCGAAGCCCGAGCGCGTTTTTCATTTCTTTTGCTCCATTGAGAGTTTTGAGAGCGAGAGCGAGGAAGAGAGCGACTGTCGTGAGAGAAGGAGAGGAAGAAGACTTGCTGCCGCCGCTGCCGTTGTTCGCGAAGGAGAGGAGGAGCCTTCATCACAAAGAGAAGGTGCCCCACGCTCGCCATATCTCATCGGCGAGTCTCCCTCTCTCTTTCTTTTGCTTGTTCAAGGTTTAAATCACTCTCTTTTGCTTGTTTAGGAGAGGAAATGAAAGAGAAAGAGAGAGAGAGGGAGAGAGAGGGAGAGAAAGAGAAAGAGAGGGAGAGGGAGAGAAAGAGAGGGAGAGGGAGAGTGCATTCTCTCTCTCCCTCTCCCTTTTGCTTGTTTAATGTTTAAATCGCTTTCTTTTTTGCTTGTTTAGGAGAGGAAACGAGAGAGTAAGAGAGAAAGAGAGGGAGAGGGAGAGGGAGAGAGAGAAAGAGAAAGAGAAAGAAAGAGAAAGAGAGGGAGAGGGAGAGGGAGGGGGAGGAAATGAGAGAGGGAGAGAAAGAGAAAGAGAGGGAGAGGGAGGGAGAATGCATTCTCTCTCTCCCTCTCCCTTTTGCTTGTTTAATGTTTAAATCACTTTTTTTTTGCTTGTTTAGGAGAGGAAATGAGAGAGAAAGAGAGGGAGAGAAAGAGAGGGAGAGGGAGAGGGAGGGGAAGGAAATGAGAGAGGGAGAGAAAGAGAAAGAGAGGGAGAGTGCATTGTCTCTCTCCCTCTCCCTTTTGCTTGTTTAATGTTTAAATCACTTTTTTTTTTGCTTGTTTAGGAAATGAGAGAGAAAGAGAGATAGAGAGGGAGAGAAAGAGAAAGAGAGGGAGAGGAAGAGGGAGAGGGAGGGGAAGGAAATGAGAGAGGGAGAGGGAGAGGGAGAGGGAGAGAAAGAGAAAGAGAGGGAGAGTGCATTCTCTCTCTCCCTGTCCCTTTTGCTTGTTTAATGTTTAAATCACTTTCTTTTTTGCTTGTTTAGGAGAGGAAACGAGAGAGTAAGAGAGAAAGAGAGGGAGAGGGAGAGAGAGAAAGAGAAAGAGAGGGAGAGTGCATTGTCTCTCTCCCTCTCCCTTTTGCTTGTTTAATGTTTAAATCACTTTATTTTTTGCTTGTTTAGGAAATGAGAGAGAAAGAGAGATAGAGAGGGAGAGAAAGAGAAAGAGAGGGAGAGGGAGGGGAAGGAAATGAGAGAGGGAGAAAAAGAGAAAGAGAGGGAGAGGGAGAGGGAGAGGGAGAGGGAGAGAAAGAGAAAGAGAGGGAGAGTGCATTCTCTCTCTCCCTCTCCCTTTTGCTTGTTTAATGTTTAAATCACTTTCTTTTTTGCTTGTTTAGGAGAGGAAACGAGAGAGTAAGAGAGAAAGAGAGGGAGAGGGAGAGGGAGAGAGAGAAAGAGAAAGAGAGGGAGAGTGCATTGTCTCTCTCCCTCTCCCTTTTGCTTGTTTAATGTTTAAATCACTTTATTTTTTGCTTGTTTAGGAAATGAGAGAGAAAGAGAGATAGAGAGGGAGAGAAAGAGAAAGAGAGGGAGAGGGAGAGGGAGGGGAAGGAAATGAGAGAGGGAGAGAAAGAGAGGGTGAGGGTGAGGGTGAGGGTGAGAGAGAGTGTGTGTGCATTCTCTCTCTCACTCTCCCTCTTGCTTGTTTAATGTTTGAATCACTTTCTTTTTTGCTTGTTTAGGAGAGGAAATGAGAGAGAAGGAGAGAAAGAGAGAAAGAGAGGGAGAGGGAGAGAGAGGGAGAGAAAGAGAGGGAGAGGGAGGGGAAGGAAATTTAAGATAATAGACTTATCGATAATGGTATGCAATGTGCTTTGCCATGGGCCACGTACATTGGTGACTCTTTAAGATGGCTTAAAAATGGTCATGTCCTTCATAATGTCCAAGTAGGGGATCTAATTGTGATATGCATAATTCATTGTTTTTGTATTAACTTTATAGGCATAACAAATTAGAAATCATGCCAACTAGTCAACGGAAGGACTAAAAGAAAATGATACCCTAGCTAATGGTCATTACAGTACTTCATCAAAATGAACCCAAAAGTATTGTTATAGAAGAAGAATCCCTTAAATTGAGTATAGGATATTTTCTCTCAGGTCTTATGACTATGAGTAGAATTGATTGAAATAAATTTTATTACTATAGTTGATAAATTTCATAGATGGCGCGCATTAATTTTAATACACGATCCTAGGACAAAAAAACCACATTTCTAAGATGCCTCTTGTTAAGATTGATTTATTATTAGACTAAGAGATCCTCAATGATGCTCAAAATGGATTACTTATACTCAAAGCCCTCTAGTGCAGTTTTTTACAATAACGAATAATTATCTACCAAGACAAACAAATCCTTGAGCATGATACAAGGCCGAGATATAACATCGGAAAATATCTCAACTACTATATACAATGCAAGATTTATGGTCAACTTGCAACTTGACGTACATCTCCATACAGCTATCCATTTAAGCCTCGTTTGCTGTAATGTAGATAAGATGGAAAACGAACAAGGTCTTATTGTTCAAGACCGCGAGATGTATCTTAATCAGCGTGTCCTATGTCCTTGCTCTCAATGCAAGTTGGCAATTAGACGAAAACGTCGATTGTCTATAGAACACGTACGACGATTTGGTGAGTTTCAATCTGAGATCATTAATCAGGCGATTGCAGATTTTCAGCAAATGGTAATTTGAAGTTAATATTAATCATGCATTGTACTCACAAGCTAATTGAAAACCATACACAATAAGATTGGGTCTTGTTGGCAAATTTTCTATCCAGGGGGGTGATGTCTCAACCCAAGGGGGAGTGCACCCTTTGCGGTCAATTAGAAGAGTTCGTGGACGTGCGATGGATGGATTGCAGGAGCCAATCCACCACTCGCAAGGCCCATCTATACCGTCAATGCCAGAGGAGACAGACAACATTCCCGACCTACCTACAATCTTGGAGCCTGAGATGGAGGCAATGATCGATGCATTGATTCCCATGGATGTTGAGACATCTGACCCGCTTAGAGAGGAAGCATCCATACCATTATATGATGGGTGCCGAGTATCTCGGTTGAAGACATTGCTTGCACTCTTAAGTGTGCAAGCAAAATACGGTTGGAGCGATACAAGTGTGACTGAGTTATTCACGTACCTTGCACATAGGCTTCATTGATTTTTTTTTTAAACATTATTATTGCAAACATTTGTGCTTTTTCAATGTGTTTTATGATTTTTTTCAGGTTATTGAAATATCATATATTACCACCTGCAAATACCATGCCTGAGTCTCGTGATGATGCACGATATGTTTTACGGAAGCTTGGCATGGACTACAATAACATCCATGCATGTATCAACGACTGCATATTGTTTCGAGATGAATATGAGACTATGGAGACATGTCCAAAGTGTGGTACTCACAGGTATCGACAGGACTTGCAAGGGCAAACCATCCCTCAAAAATTTCTCAGACACTTTCCGCTCATCCCCCGCATAAACCACATGTTTCGCACGTCTGGCATGGCAAGCTTGACAACGTGGCATGTGCAGTCGAGTACTGAAGGGGGAGTGCAGCTTCCTCGTGCTCCTTGGGTTTTGTCTACCAAAGAAGAGTGCATTGTGAAGCAAGTAATCAAGTCTATCCGCACTCCGACGGGTATGATGCGTTCTCTCAGGTCCGCATTTTCTAAAGATGACCAATTGTCGGGGCTAAAATCCCATGATTGGCATAAGATATGTCAGGTTTGTGAACAGAATGGATTGTAATTAGCGTGGGCATTTTGCAATTTGAAAAGTGACCATTATTCATAATGCTTTCTCATTTGTGGCAATTTGTCCTACCGATCGCGATCGCAGGATGCCTTACTCTAGAAATTCGCGGGGCCATTTACAAGTTGTCGACTTTGGTGCAATGGATCTCACAAAAAGAGATTAAGACGTCCTCTATTGAATCCGCAAGGCAGGGAGCAGTTGAGACGGTCTGTCTCTTTGAGAAATACCTGCCCACTAGCATGCTCATGATACAAGTTCACCTTCTTATGCATCTAGTAGACGAAGTGGAGATTGCTAGACCTGTCCATACATGATGGATGTTCTTCCTGGAGCGCTTCATGAAAACCCTGAAAGGCTTTGTGCGACAACGAGCTCGTCTAGAAGGTAGCATGGCGAAAGGTTGGCTGGTGTCAAAGGCATTAGTGCATATCTCACAATGGCTACCAACGGCAGTGGAACCAGACAATGAAATGCTATGGACGCTGAAGGACGATGATAGGCTAACTGGAGATGTGGTGGTTGGAAATGGGGTAGAAAAAAGAATGGATGCCTCAATGGAAGAGAAGGTGAATCGCTTTTGTATGTTGCACCATGCCTCCATGGAGACGTGGCTCACCAAGTACCAGATTGCAAGGCAAGATGGAGAGGAAACGCGAGCTGAATTCCGACACAGTATGCGTCACCGACCAATTCGATATCCCGAAGGCATGGAGAAGATGCTGCGGTTTATGTCAACAAGATGGTTGCATGGAGCCTTGACCGCAGCATCCAGCGAAGGGACATAGGTCTCAATGGAGGAGTGGGAGTTCTCGAGGGGATATAGTCCAAAGGTAATGAGGGGTTTAGAATGTGTCGTATCTAAATTTGCTTGCTATATCTAATTTGAGTGTTTCAATGTACAGTACAAAATATATAGTGCAGCGTGGTCGCACAGATGGCATTTTAGCGTGGAGTGTATTGACAAAATGCGCTCCACAATGGACTGTGGTGTCATGGCAAGGTTTGAGCAAGAGAGCCGGCAACGAGCAACGGATCCGAACATGGTTGTGGATGAGATGGAGTATTTTGGAAACTTGCAAAGTATTATTACAATGGATTACCGTAGCTTCTCCATGATACTATTCGATGTGCAGTGGTTCAAAGTGGTACTTGGAGGAGCTGGAGCAACAGTTCGACGAGGTCCATTTGGATTTCTCGAAATAGATTCCGAAAAAAAATGGACGGATTTGCGCGACACCTTTGTGTTGCCAGCCCATTGTGAACAGGTGCAAAGAGTCATTTGCTTGCTAATTGTAATACAACATGGTTTATGTCACAATGGTTTGAACTCGCTTTGTAAGTGTTTGTGAACAGGTAATCTTCTATCTAAACCCCCGACAACCTCGATGGTGGTATGTTATACCTTCAACTCCTCGAAGTGCGAGAGTATATGATCAAAGCGATGTTCCAGGCATAGATGAAGAAAATATGCAAATAGAGGGGTCGATATTACAAGGGGTGGAGGCCACCGCAAGCTTGGAGCCCACATCGGCTAACAATGATGGAAATACAAAAGTCCAAGAATTTTTTGAGAACGAGGCAAACTCGTTCTTTTGTGGTGACATGTCTATCGACCTTCCAGTGTATGCAGAGTTGTGTCAAGAGATTAACATGGGACCATAGAATACTTCATTCTTGGAGAATTGTATTACTCAATTCGTTGTTTAGATCTTCCATAAAGGTACATAAGATATGCATTTTAAGAGGGATTTTTCAAAAATGATTTATATTACTGTGCTTTGTATAGTTTAAATTGATTATTCTAACATCATTTTTTATCTGTGCAGGTGACATTTTCAGGATGAGTCGAGGGATGAGCGATGAGGAGTTTCAGGACATGATAGCACGCATGTCTCCAGATCAGCTCGCGAGATTCAGAGAGATAGCAGACCAGGAGCTGTCTCGTTCTTCGTCAGGGCGCTCTGCTAGATCTGCTTCAACGCGATCAGATGCTTCAACTTCGAGCAGACGATCTCGACGCTCACGACTTGGGCCAGAGGGAGAGACTGCATCGGGATCAGGGGGTGTTGCTGTGGAGACACGGATGTGGTGTCTCCGTCTCGTCGTTCAGCTGGAGCTGCATCACCTCCAGGATTTGTCACACCTGTGGGGACGTCTACTCCAGTTACTCCAGCTTTTGCGCAGCCGTCAGCAAGGTGGCACGCCTTTTGGTGGCACCCCCTTTGGTGGCACCCCTTTGAGTGGCACTCCGAGAGAGGGCACCCCCGTCGGTACACCGGATGTACAGGGGTCTCCTGGATATGCCCAGGAGCGTGGACGGAGATGGGAGAGGACCCATCTTAGGCAGAATCCTAGGAGTTATGGATACCTAGTTGATAGTAGGTCCGGAGCCATCATCATGAATGATGAGGGGAGGAGGGTGATGGCTCGCATGAGGGAGTTGTGCCAACAAGTTTTTCGGCACAACGTCCTGGATCATTGGAAGAACATACTGGAGCGAAGCAAGGACTACATAGTAGCATCCTTGCACGAGGAGTTTCCGGTGCCAGCCGTAGTAGATAGATTCTCTACGGGCTGGATGATGGATTGTATGCGTGCATACATGTCACATAGATGATTCGACGCACACAAGGAAATCAAGAGTAAGGCTGCAAAGCTCGAGTGGTTAGACGACTGGCGCCGACTGAGGGAGGAGGCTACAAATTCTCCAGGATGTTGGAGTCAATAGCAGCGGGAGGTGGCGAGGGCACGACTCGAGGCCGGAGTGGTGCATCATCTTGGAAGTGGCGGCCACAGGTCATATTTGGAGGACTTTGTAAGTTTCTCTTTTGTTTTGCTTATTTGTTTTTTTGAAATATTCTTTGTACTGACAATCATGTTTCTAACAGTTAGCATTTTGTTTTCTTTGAAATACTCCATTACAAATCGCAATCCACAAGGCCTTGAGACTCGATATGCAGAGAGGCACAGTCTCAATGCATTGATCGACCGATTGTATAGGCGCGGCGGCCTTGTAAGTCACTCATCTTTCTTGTCCGTAGTTACCATGAGATTATTGAATGCATTGTTGTATGGTGGATTGATATGTTGTTTCTTTTTCTGCAGAATCCGTTCGATGCTCCTTTGCGGCGGGACGAGCTTTCGGGGGACAAGGATTTCTAGCTCGCCCTTGGATCCTTGGAGCTCACACACCTTTAGTTTTTAGTCGCCTGATCTATGTAGACATTTTCTATGTATTAGTGATATCCTTTCATGATTGTACCAATCGCATTTTATGCGATCATGTATTTATTTCATATATTACTTTTATGATTTCAGTATACATTCTTTTTGTTTGCAAACGCTTTGTATGCAGTAGTGCAGAAACTATTTTGTATGTCTCTGCTGCCCTGCCACAAAAAAAAAAAATCCCTGTTACCGTCGCTATTTGCATCGCAAATTTAGTGCTCGTGTCACTATTGGCCTCGCTATGAGCGTCGCAACTTTACTGGTTGCGTCGCTATGCGACGCAAATAGCGACGCATATAGCAACGTTTCTATGGCGTCATCAATAACGACGCTTTTTGCGATGATGGGGGCAAATTTTGTTGTTTGTATTTTCGTCGCTTTAAACGTTGGTATAAGGTCTATATCTTATAGTGTGTGTAAGGAATCCTTCTAAGGAGTTTGGGAAGGGCTATCCGTTGGATTATAATCCATACAAACACGAAGTTGTACATTAAAGATTAGGATAATATACCCCTTAAACACTCCTGGCTGTGTGGGGTGGTTTGGGTAGATAGTAATAGAGGTGCGGCTAGTGCCATAGAGCCAATCTCGGGCCCGTTTTAGGTCCCAAAAAGTGATGCATTTACTAGGAGCTACTAATAAGTGGTGGTTTTCAAACCTTGGCCAAAAAGTGACTTAAAATTTATAACCTTGTCCATTAGGGGTGCACTATAGTATTTGTAAAATGGAGCTTGCCTAGGGTCTCAAACACTTGGCTTGCCCTATTCAGAATCTCCTAATGGACCTAATCAATTACATAGAGATTGAATCCTTTATGAGAGACAATTTATGTAATGTGGAAAGTAAGCACCTAGTTGTCAGTCCGTCCTCTAGTATGATGGCATGGGCTGAGATTCACCTCGATGGAGTCTCTATTCAAGAACTATTGTGTGCAATCATCCATCAACCTAGAGGATATGCAACAAGCATGTTGGAACTCATGGCAGTCATGGCATCAACCAATGATCATGCTAAAGCCGTAACACCATGGAAACATATCAACATACAATGCAATTTAGTTCTAGTTGAAACGTCCCATATGGTGGGTCACCATACTAAAATATTATACCTCATAAGGATGTTGGAAGCCTTAGTTGTTAAGGGAAAGCCGTTGCTCAAAATACCTGACCCTCAATCTTTAAATAATCTTAATATATCTGCTTTAGATGAAGAGCAAAAGCTCCTACACAAATCCATTATGGAATTTCCTTTCAATGGGCAAGGTATGGAAGATCCTCTGAAGAAGGATCAAAATGATATGCTAAAAGTCATAGAACTCCCTAGATGACTCTATTAGTTGGCAAATAGGGAAGTCTATGGAGGAAGTAACCTTCTTATACCGATAAAGGTGGAAACTGAAGAGATTAGATGCTCTGTAATGTTGGAACTAGGTTAAGATGAATATGAAGACCTTGATAACCCATTGTTGATCCTAAAGAAGAGGACTAAATGCCCTCCTCTTTATAGGGATCTCTAAGTGTTTTATGGGATATTGGATGAGGATCCAATGCTACACTTGAAAGAATATGGCCTAACTTGCCTTGCAAGTAGGTTCGATGATCTATATCAGATGCTTGTGTTCTCGAGTACACTAAAGGAAGAGGCTAGGAAATGGTATTCGAGCCTCCCAAGAGGGTCAACTAAACCATTTGAGGAATTATGTGATAGATTTTTGGATGAATATGAAAAGAAGGTTCCCATGACTTTGGACTTGGGATAGGTTATACAGATTTGGCAAGAGTTATATACCTCTGCCAAAGAGTACATGAGAGCCTTTGATGACATTCTGAAGCTTTTGGCAAGGAAAGTCAGCAAACTACCAAAAGATGTGCTTGGTGAACTCTTTGTCAATGGCTTGGAAATAAGTACACAGCTCCAAGTTAGGATGAGAAACCCGAAGTCACTGAAGATAGCAAAGCTTCAAGTAGATGATTATGAGAGTTATATTCAGAGGTGTTGGGAGAGCTATTAGAGTTTTCCTCACACCCTTGAAATTCATAAGGATTGGCAACATTTGATGAATGTTAGTCATGATAGAGCTGCAAATGACAAGTATACTAGGGAGAATCCTTACATTAATTATGAAGACCCCAAGGCCAAGGAACCTTGGCATCCTAATGCAACCAATGCTATGTTCCAAAGGCATGAGATAGATGGAAATCAATGTAGACCTAATGAGGGAAATGGAGCGGCTAAGCAACCCCTCAATATCTAAGTTTGAAACAAAATCATGGCAATAAGATGACGCACCAAAAACATAGCTGATATATACTATGGTGTGGATGTTGTCTCAACTATTGAGAGCCAAGGTGATAGGGAACCTCTAGTTTATCATGGTAAAGATCCATTTAGGGTTGGATCTAATAAAAGGATCTGATTTAGAGGAAGTGATAGGCAACAACCGAGCCAAGATAGATTGATCATCATGAAATAATATAAAAATTAAAGAAATGGTGATCTCGAATCGAGCCATGCAATGATTAAAAGGACATGGATTTGGAGGTCCAAAATCTCTAAAAGTGTGGCTAGTGTGCTAGATGAGAGGGCAAGGATTCTAGGTGGATATACCATGGTCAATTCCCAAGTGGATGAGACCAGAGGTCATAATGATACATCTAACAATATGCACCACTCTAGGATGCATCAATGTGATGGGCCTAGGATTGAATCCCTACCTAGTTTGGGTAGTAACGATGACACATTCAAAAATCCAAATACGGAAGGGTCAAATGAGCCTAAATATGAGGATCTCTATTATATGAAGAAAGCAAAAGGAAATAAAAAAGATACAAGGCAAAGGCGGGAAAAAGGTAGCTCGACTGAATAAAGAAGAGGAAAAAAGGCCAAAAGCACAAGGGCAACCTTAAAAGTCCAAGCCAACTCTGCAAAAGGGGAAAGGTGCATTTTAAAATACGCACCCCGAAATCTTGTAAAAGAGTGCCAAGCAGTGGAAAATCCAAAAAGCTAAAATAAAAGACAAAGAAAAAGACAAAGGCCAAGGCAAGAGAAATGGAAGGCAAAGGCGCACCAGGAAAAGCACAAGACAAAACTTGTGTAAAAGAGCGCAAGCGCACCGCGGTTTAATTCAAGGAGCGCCGGGCTCTCACCCGTGCAATTTGTAAATATAGATGGGCGGAAAGAAATCTAGGAAGATAGAAGGACAATGGAAAAAAGGGCCTAGGCTACGACCGGCCATGTAAAAAAGGGAAAAGGGGATGACCACCCAAAAGGGATTTAGGGTTTTATATATAAAGTTGAAAAGTGAATGAGAAGCTCATTCTTGTGTGTGGCAAAAAGTAGCTCTCCTCTTCTTCTTCTTCTTCTTCTTCTTCTTCTTCTTCTTGCTTGCTTGAGCTTGTGCTTGAGAGAGGGAGTGTGAGAGTATGAGGGAGTGAGTGTGTGAGGGTAAGGGACCGTGGGGTGGAGAAGCTCTCCATCTTCTCCTCTCTTCTTCTCTTCTCTTCTCTTCTCTTCTCTTGCTCACACTGATGGAGCCTGGAGCCTGGAGCTTGAGGATGGAGCTTGCTTGAAGCTTGCACTTGGATCGTGGAGCTACCGGAGTGCGCGGGAGAGGAGATAACTCAAACGGCATGGAGGTAAGCTCACTACACCTGTAGATATGGATGGTGTGTCAGCTATGTGAGAGGTAGCCATTAGTGCTGGGCTTGGAACATTTGAACAATAAGCCGTCCGTGGGTCTTGGCGGTTGAGCGAAAGCTCCCACATTTTGGTTCCATTGCCGGGACCAACGGATTCAAGCCTTGAGCACTTGCGCGCTTTGAATCGAGCATCAAAGTAAGGGTTTTCCCCTGAATCGGTACTTGAGATAGGTAGGAAGTGAGGGGGTTGAAGATGGTATTCGATCTCCTTGGGAAGTAGGTTTTTTTCTTTTTGAGATTTATCTTGTGAGATGGAGTAGTGTAGGTATTTACTTTGTGATTTGGATGCATTAGAGTAGAAGAAAACAAAGAAAAACAAAGAAAATAAGCATTAGGGTTTACTGTTGCAAAATAGGGCAAAAACAAGGCAAGAATTGTGCAAAAGTGGTAAAAAAACTCGCTTGTGATACCTAAGATCGGTGAATGAGTTATTAGGGGCATCAATACCGTACCCGGGAAGGGGTATAAGGGCCAAAAGTGCCAAGAAAGGCCACATTGTGCACTGTAGGGTTTCAAGAGAGCAGGTGAGAAGAGGAAAACTTGGTAAGGGGATCCACTTCAATCTTGGCATCAGAGAGATACTTGGCCAGCCCAGGTAATTCTACACCTTCCCCTACATGAGTAGGATGGATCTGGAGCTGCTCGACAAGGGGGAAGGCCTCCAGCACCCAGCACGGTGAATTTCGTGAGATTCGGCGAAAAGATGCGTGACGCCTGGGGCGTCCGAGTGATGACTACTCTGGTCCGAGACCCAGAATTGGCCCTCAGACTGCTTGACTCGACCCACTCAGCCACTACCACTCGGACGCCCGTACTCGGCCCGTCCGAATCGAGCACTCAGACTACCTTAGAGTTCATCCTCGACCCACTCGGCCACCTGACCCAGCCTCGGCCCACTCGGCCCTCGGACATCCGGGTTCAGAACGGCCGAATTTGGCATTCGAACAGTTACATACGGCCCTTTCCACTCGGCCCTTGGACATGCCGAACCGGGCACTCGGACCCTCCAATTCGGACCAGTTGGGCTGAATGTACAGTTTCACCAAATTTTCAGATACCTTGACCTGACCCGGCTAGAACTCAGTAGTGCGAACTATCAAAAGCCCTTAGGACACTCAGAACTTGATTCTGACACACGGAATAGGCTAGAAGTAGGCAGTTGCGAGACCAGGGACTTAGACGCAAACTGCTAAGTGAAAAAGCCTGATTAGACCCAGAAACGAACGAGGCCACAAATTTAGAAAAACTTTGAACTCTAAAATACCCCACAGGCTACATAGAGCTTAAGGCGCATCATAGATCCACCACTGGGCCAAAACTTCGAGCAAGTGGTTCAAGATTTAGCTGAACAATCCTCCAAACTGTGCATGGTGTTTACCGTAACGGCCCTGCAGGTCGAGGAGGGGACTACCCCCCAGACCCCGGCAGAGGGGGGCTCTGCCCCCTTTGCACCTTCCCCAAGTAGGTTGCCGAAGGAACAGATTTCAATATCTTGACTTACGAAGCATGGACTCTACTAGGTCAACTAGAGCTCAAACCGACTAATGCAACTCTTAATCCTTACGGGGAACACCCACAAGCACTTCTAGGGAAGTGCAGAATCCTTGTAACTATTGAAACAGAAAGCTTGCCGGTCCTGTTCTATGTTCCTCCAAATAGCGAGAATTGTGGAAAGGAAATCATCTTAGGAAGGCCCTTCAAAAAGGCAACGAAGTGTGAAGCCAACTATATAGCACAGAGGATACACCTAGCACTACCAGGTGTGAGGATAATCACGACTTTTAGCAAGGGTGACCTCACCAAACCCCGAGGGAAGGGCAAGGAGCATTCTGACATACCAAGCAATCCTAGTAATGAGAGCAAGGAGTTGTTGAAAGAATTGATACAAGCGCAGGTTGAAAGGAGAGAACCAGCGAGTGAGGCCATACTTGAAACAAAGAGGTTAGGAGACAAGCCCAAGGATAGGGCTTGGACTTACAAATATCGTAGAAGATCACGAATGAAGCCCAAGCCTTATGGACAAAGGCATCCATGGAGAGCCAACACGACGCCACGATGGATATCCAAGGCGTTGCTTCGTGCTCAAGGGTATTATGCAAGCAACCGATGGATTTAGGTACCGAAACCCCCTGCTAAACCACCTCGGTCAGGAGTCCAAATTAGGTCAAAAGAAACGAGGCATGGAAGGAACCCTAAACAAAAATCCAAGTCTCAGACCAAAAATATTGGAGTGATTGCACCCCTCACGATTGAAATCAAGAAATCGAACATGACCCATCAAAAACTAGATCCTCAACCTAGCGTGCTTAGCAAGCAGATATCAGAGGGATTCATTGAGTGTGCACGAGGTCCACTAGTGCCGAAGGAGCCTTTGACTTCCCAAGAGGATAATGAGCACCACATGCACAACATCACTCATGATAGGGCTGATTGCTTAGCAAAGCTAATGACGGAACCCTCCAACAATCACGAGCAAATCATTCAGCCGGTGCCAGGTCTGCCTAAGAGTCCTAGGTCTCCTACATCCTCTCTTCCCAAATGGACCCAGGAAGCACAACGACAATTGTCAATGGCAGGGGCTCACTCCCAATCTCTATCTCCATCAAAGCTTCCAAACACCCAAGAGGGGAAACATGACACTAGCCGTAGCTCTTGGCCCAAGGATATGCATGTGCGACCCAATGGGACTGGATCAACTCAAGATTGATCTACACAGGTGAATGCTCAGAGGACAAAAAAAGACACAACCACATCCGATCACCCTAGGGACTCGACACTACGATCCACCAAGAGTAACCAACCCACTAGTCTAAACACCACTGCTTCCAATCAGGGATCGCAGCAGTCACAACCCTCGGCCATGACTACACCCCTTGCGGAACGTGTCCCTAACAATTCATCTGCGGAGGAGGTGCCGCAACCAGTATCCTTGACAACTCCAATCCATCTCAAGCACCTAAAGCCTAGGCTCCAGGAGAAACCCCTCAAAGATGTGGCCAAGGAGATGACGCATCAAACCACTCAAGCTAGCAAGGCTATTCAGCAGGCCGCGGCTATGTTCTAGGAGGACATACTAGAGAAAGGAAATGCTAAGGCCCAACCAGGCACAACAACGGTTGAACTAGTCCAAGGTCCTGAACCATTGAGAGATATGCCCTCACTAACCAAGAGAAAGAGGAGAAAACAACGCAAACAACAGCAGCTACAGGTGGTCGTGGACCCCAAGAGGATTGAAACCAAGAGCATTGGAGAGCTGGAGAATAAAGCATCAAGTCCATCCACCAATGAACCCATTGATGTCTCCCCTAATAGCGATGAAACCTCAGACACATCCATGTGCTCTCAAAAGTTAAAGCAGTCGTTGCCATCAACAATTACTTCCAACACTCAATCCACTGATGATAGAACTCTCATCGACCAATCAAGAGTGGAGATAACGCTGTCACAACAGGGCGACAAATTCATACCAGTCACGTTCAAGGAGAACCATGATGTAATGACGAAGCCTCATGAGAAACATGGAAACCCCAAGCGCATGTGCACTCCTAGCGTTGACCAATCTTGCTCATCTAGGCCTGAGCCCCTAGCTATGCTAAAGCCCAGGTAAACTCCTAGAACCTTGCATGAGATGGCAACCGAGCAAGCCCTCGATGAACATAGAAGTGTCATAGAATGCCTAGCTGAGATGGATGCGAAGCTCAAGGTGTTCGTACGTGTCTATGTCCTGGCAGACATGCACGCATTCCCTAAAGAGTAGCTCGAAGAATACTTGCCCTTTCCTTTATCTTGGGAAGAGCAGGAACATCTTGACGAGCACTATAGCAGGCTCCTGCACGAATGCTTGCTACTCATCTCGGACGAGGAAGCCGACGAACTGTGCTTAACTGTCACATTCAATGAGACGCTTTGCCAACCAAATCTCTTAGAAATAGAGCAACTAAAGCGACTGAGAGCGGAATTTCGGTGTCGAGAAGTGCTTAAAAATAGCTAAAAATTACGAATATCAAGGGAAAAATATTCAACGTCAAAGGCGACGGCTCGATCTAGGATGATTTTAAGCGGCAAAGTACTCTAAGGACGCCCGTGCAACACTTGCGGATTTTTAGTAATTTTTCCATGCACCTGTGCAAGTGACGGAATTTTTCGGTCAGTTTGTGGTCTCAAGACGATCGCACAGGAATTTTTCGGGCTCGAATCGGACGTCGGACACAGGAGATATGGCAAAAACCCGGGAGAGTGCCCAACAAAGGGCCAAGAATGAAAGGGTGGCCAAGTGGGGAGCCAGAGGGGGTGCCTCTTGGCACCCCACCCCCTCAAAATCCACGAAAAAGAAGGAGGGCGGCGTGCAGACAAGGACACCGAAAAAAATGCCCCCCCTCCACCCCATGGATGGATTGTGTGGTTGCAAGCAAGCCATAGCCATGACAAGGCAAGGCTGATCTACTCCCTTTCCGCTCCGTATCGCCTCCTCTCATGCGAAGAATGGTGGACTGTATGCAGAGAGAGAAAATCAGTCTTTCTCTCTCCTCCCTCTCTCTCCCTTAAAGGCAGATTCATGTGGTGAAAAAGAAGAAGAAGAATAGATGACGGATGGTTATCCAATGAAGACCGGATTGCTCCGTGGTGCAAGAGGAAGGAAGATTACTGATTATGGACTGTCATGAGCATTAATGGTGGCTGGAAATCAGTCCTGAGATATGACAAATAAAAACCCGCAACCCGCAAAGAACAGTAATCTCATTTTTACAAAGGAAATTGATGTTTTATGCAATTTGCTTCATAAATATTTGTTCCCATGGGATGATTATGCATCATAATGTTATTTGCAATGTCTTCCAACTGTTTAGGCTTAGAAAATCAAAAAATCATAAGTGTTGTGGATGAAATTAATAGTGTAAAATCCGTAAAACACGCAAAATATGGAGAAATTGGGTGTTTTTGAGATATAAATGGAATATGTAATAAGACAAACCAACTAAATTTGTGTTTTTACTGCAAATGAACCTAAGGGCCACAACCCACAACTCATTTTGAATTTTCAGTTATTTAATATTGTAAAAAATACAAGAAAAATAGGAAAAATGAGAAAAAATAGGGAAAAAATGGATTTTGAGTGTCGAAAATTAAGAAAAAATAGGATTCATGATTGTGGATGTATGGGGGGTTTGAAGTATGAATTTTGGCCTCAGTTCAGCCCTACCTCTATGTTTTAGTGAGTTTTTATTGCTTTTTATACAATAAGAACGTGGAAATGAACCCTAAACCTATGCACCATGCGCAACCTAAACGGGTGAGGGGTTAGAGTGTATGAAAGGTGTTTAAATGCTAAATGAAATGATGAAAAGCTTGCTGGTTTTTATGCATACCATTTAGGTTGGTCGATAATTAAAAATTAAGAACCTAGTAACACGAGGATTTCTCGGTGCTAGGTTCATGCAACGCCGTATACGAGCGAGAGTTAAATTCATTGAAAGAATGCTTTTGCACTAAGCACAAATGCTGATTTTCCTAATTGTTTGAGCACGTGGACATTCACAATTTGCATGAAGCATAAAATGATAAAAAGTATCAGACAATACCTCCTGGATGCATGGCAATTGCTTTCTAGAAGATCGTGACCAACGTTGAGTGAGTAAGGTTGTCCAAGCTGTAGGCTAGGCGTTGGGTCTAGGGGGAAAGAAAGTGAGGTATGATACATTCTTGGATACGATTAATTGGTACCTTGAGTGGAAATGTGTGCGATAATGTGTTATATATATTTAGCGACGCATCGAGGGGCCAATCCCCAAGGTGTAGGAGAGTCGCAGTGAGGTAGTGGCAGTCAGCCGTGGGAGGACCTCCTATGTTTGTACTTCGTGCTATTTGGCAATGTGTTGGGACTCCCTCTGAGGAGTGTTAATTGGGTTAGAGTTGGACTAGGAGATGTGATACAAACACAAGATGTTTAGGAAGATGATGTATGTGTCATCCACGCACCTGGCCGCGAGGCCGTGGGGTTGTTGAGCGCATGATAGAGGTCCAGCTAGTGCATGAGCCAGTGCCGTCCCGTTTTAGGTCCCATCAGTGGTGCGTCTGTCGAGAGCCGCTGTCGAAGGGTTTCGAAAGCAATGTCGCAACTTCAGAAGTCCTTGATAAATTCCAGGATAAAAGATCAATCGAAGCAAGTAAGCAAGACAAATATGATGCCACGCAACAAATATATTACTGCCAAGTTATCTCTGAGCATAGAGAAACATCATTTCAATCCACATGTGATCTAAGCAACTAACCCACGTCATGTATACAAGCTCTTATTAGAATCCAAGTATTTGTGATTACATCAGTTAACAAGAGCAATATGAAAACTGAGAATAATTCTTCAAATCATGACAATTTGATTGAACTCTTCAAACCTTGTAATACAGAATTATTCATTGCTGTTGCTCTTTCAACGTCTGGATTTTGAACATATACAGTTCAGGTTCAAAAAGTTCTTCTTATACAATGGATGTATCATGAGAAATTTCCACAACTGTAGGTTATACAAAATACCCTTCTCTCTTTAAGACAAAATTATTCATTACTGTTGTTTTCAAGCCTCCCTTTTCATCCTCTGCACGCCTCAACCACACCTTTATTCTGCAAATTTCTCATCATTCCAAGCTTTCTTTTCAACCCCTCAATCAAGAGGGATGCACCAATGAAGCCAGTCGTGAAAGGGCCCAAACTACCAGGTGCCTCTCTGGTAATGGGCTGAATTGGGAAAAGTTCCATACTATCATAAAACCCTGTTTCCATTCATTCGGTTGGGCTTTCTCCTCTGAGATTCCGGTGAAGGAGCAAAGAGCGTGTGTGTAACATCAACATCATAATTTTCATGCTCAGAGAATGCGGGGAACCCGGAAGGGGAACGCAACCCAGAATTCACTGAAGGTCAACCTTCCATTTAAAAACGGCTTGCTTTTTATACTCCGACATGAGATTCCTTGGGTCTTCAGTGCTGGGTGTATGTCCCTACTCGACTAGATTTACGCTGGCGATCAGCAGCAGCTCACTATGATGATGCACAGGATGAGCATCATCCAGGATGGCATCCTCCTCCTATAGTCGATCTTCTCCGAGTCCAGGATTCCGAAATATTTTTCATTGATGAAGCCTCCTTTGCCTCTAAGACTGAAGCAGCAGCAGTCAACAGTGTTGTATGTGCATTTTGTAAAGACTGATCGATCTGACGTTTTTGCAGTTGAGATGGCCGCTGCTAATCCACAACGCACACAGGATTTCAATCCGAATATTGCACCACGGAGCTTCGATAGCTGATGGCAAACACTAAGCAGAGAGTGGCAAAGCGAGAAGAACCGCTATGGCGAAGCTTCTGTCTAAAGCATTCCCACCGGCTTCGCAGCGATACGTTGCGGCCCTAGGCGCCAGGCTCAGAAGCCACGGGGAACCACTACAAGCAGGATGCATGCCACAAAAGTTCTACTTAGGTTCAAGAGAGTATGCAAATGCTGCGGCAGCGACTGCTGAAGTGGAAACTGAGACGGTTTTGTTTCCAAGGGTGGATCCTGGCATTTTTATATGGATCGAATTGGGCTCTTGCTGCTAAAGGTGTTTCACCTAAAGATAAAGTCTTCAGAAACTTGACAGACACAGAGCTGCACAAGCATCAAGCAACTGCTTCAAAAAAAATTCCGCCCTCCAGCATAATTTCCCCTTTTCGAGCAGCAGAGTACCCTCCATCTTCCTCCTCCGTCGATCCTCCAATGCTCTGTTCCTCCCTATTTCCCCAGATTAGCTTCCCCTTCTTTTTCCGTCCCATACGCTTGCTTTTCCCTCCCTCTTTAGCTTTTTAAAATCCCTCATTAGCCTACTCCTTTCGTGTTTTCTTTTTCCCTTCCATTTCTCCTCAAATTAGCTTCCCTCCTAGAACCAAAAAAAGCACCCCTCCAAGGAAAAGTAGCCCCAAAGTAGCCACGGCTTCAAATCTAGTCGTTCAGGTGTTGCAATCACAATTTCAGCATTACATGAGCTTAACCCTTCAATTTTGTAAGCATATTGAATGCATGCCAAAGGTTAGTTTTAAGAGTTTACAAACTTTTCTGATCTGTAAAGTCTGCTCAGCTGAGTACACGAGCAATAGTGCTGATGGATTTTGGCAAACAGTGGTTCCATACTCAAGGGCAACACATGAGTCTCATGTTCATCTGAAAATTCACTGGTCTTCTTAAACTCCCTTGTCGATACCATTTGCATCTTCAGCATAAGCAAACAACTTGTGAAGCTCGGAAAAACCATACTCATTGCAGATCTAGAACCCATTCTCCTTCTAATTTGTTTATATCAAATATCAGATTCAATCCCAAACAGTGCTTGTCTCTTCTGTAAAATTGAACATGAACCAACTGAAAGCAAAATGTTCAAACAAAGCAAAGCACAACGCCTACGTCAAAGTATGTACAAAGTAACTAATCTCATGCACAACTTTTAGGTGGTTTTCACACCTCGAATGCGTAGCAATACGACATCCACCCCCTCTAATCCTACGCATCCTCCGGATGGGCCAACTACCCATGATCATTATCATCAAGATCCACAAACAGATCAATCTCTTCGTTATGCATTTCCGGTAGATCAACAAGATTATCTGTCATATCATCTGTTTCTTCCATTGGAGTTTCTTCTCGTTGCTCATCTCTTAAAAATTCTTCCAATGCATATTCCTCATCATCTCTTTTCTTGAAAATTTTGATTCTTTTTCTAGCAACAATAGGCACTCTAAGCACTGTCCCATCCAATTCTGTCAGCTCATATGTTGCATTATCAAAGACATATCTGACTATGTATGGCCCAAACCATCTTTTCACCATCTTCCAAAGTGCAGTATGCTGATTTTCAAGGCTGCTATCAAAGACCAATACCCAATCTCCCTCTTCTATTACTCTAGGCCGCAAGCGATGCCTGCTGTCAAACCTGTCCTTATTCCTTAGTCTAGCAACCTTCAACCTGTCAATAGCTAGCTGAATATCCTCTGGTCTCCTCTCCAACTGTCGAATCCGAAGAGCTAAGAGCTCCTCTCTCGTCAAATCCTCCTACCAAGGTAAAACTGACCAAGTCAAAGCACAAGTCTCAATCGGCATAACAGGTTTCTGACCATACATCAACTCTGCAGGCATATATCCCGTGGTAACACTATGAGTCATACGATTAGCCCATAAAGTAAATGGTAGAAGTCTCGGCCATTCTCCAATCTGTCCTCTGCATGCTTTGGCTAAAGCTTTCACTATCGGCGGATGCCCTCTTTCACTCTTTCCATTTCCCTCTGGATTGTATGCTGTTGTTAGAGCCAATTTGATTTCTAGCTGAGAGAAAAACTCCCTAGCTTCATCTGCATCCAATTCACCACGATCCGCAGTGATCTTACCCACACAACCATACCTGCAGAAAATTTCCTCCAATAAGAACTTACACACTGCACTAGTGGTCTTCGTTCTCAAAGATCTACCCTCAACATGATTGGTAAGATCCTCTCTAGCCAAAACAATGTACCTCATCTGCCATAGACCCATAGGCATGGTAACCAAATCAACTACCCACTTATAATGAATGCATAGCGGATAGGTCGGATGAAGCTCATCTCGATGACGCACTACTGAATACATATGGCAGTCTCTGCAAGTCTCAACAAAGTGAGAAACATCTCTATACATGCCTTTCCACCAATATTTCTCCTTGATTTTCTCATAAGTAGCCCACACTCCTCTATGACCAGCCCAAGGACTCTCATGAAACTCCCTCATCACCTGTAACTGTGTCTCTCTATCGCAGACAACCCGCAAAGGTAATCCGCCTCTTTTCTTCGGATGCTTCCAAAGAAATCCGTCCTTGAGAAAATAACCATAGGCTTTCCTTCTGATCTTCTTGAACTCTTCATCTGTCCATTAATCTCTTTTGCTTAGTGTACTAAGGTACCTGCCAATCTACAACCAATCTCCAACATAGAGTTCTTCTGTGAAAGCCACAATATCATAGACATGACAAACATGATCAACCATAGTGGCTGAAATTTATGCATCATCCTCTTCTGCAAGTAGAGTCTCCTCATCATCATATCTGGCTCTAGACAACATATCTGCCACTGGATTATCTTTCCCTGCTATGTGTTTAAATTTCGGATTTAATGACTTGATGTATGCAATCCATCTCAACATGGCTATATCCGGAGTAGAGCAACTCGTGATCATGCCAATCAATGGCAAGCAATCTGTCTCTACCACAACTGAAGCTCCAATAAAGTACTCCTTGTCACATTTGAGAGCCGTGACAATCCCCAATAACTCCCTCTTGATTTGCGGATATCTCCTCTGTCTCTCGTTTAGGACTTTCGCCCCAAACCGAATAGCATACCTATTTCCATCTGCATCATCTTGACCCACAGCCCAACCTATGCCAATTGGACTAGTGTCAACTGTCAATACAATAGGCCTATCACAATTATAATCCGCTTTCCTGAGAGTAGGAGCATTCTGCAATAACTTCTTCAATTTCCGCATAGCTCTAGTGTGACTCTCATCCCAATAAAATTTCTGCCCCTTTCGAAGCAGCTGATACAAACAATCTGCTATGTGTGCAAAATGAGGTATCCAAATCATATAAAACACACAAGCACCAATGAATCTCCGTACCTCTGAAGTAGTAGAACAATACTCTACAATCTTGCCTATAGCATTCACCTTATCAGGTGAGGGTTTCCTGCCATAATATCCACACATATGCCCAACAATGACAACCTCATTCACTCCAAAAACAGATTTTTGCCCTGAAAGTGTCAAGTTTACTTCTTCTAACCTGGCCAAAATCTTCTCACATGCTGAAATATGATCAGCCACAAAGTATCTGCATCCCTGATCATTTAGACTCTCATTCTTCTCTTCTTCTACACACCCCTTAATGGGCACATCATCCAAAAAAGGCATAGTAAGCTGAGGTATGTAATCATGAAGGACCTTATGCATGGCATTCATCATATGCGCAACAGAATTAGTGGCACCTTGAGGCAAGGTACACATCCTGACAAGCCCAATAGGAGTTCTCATGGTGGTTATGTCCCTGCTTTCCAAAGCCAGCTGAAACTGATCATATCCTGAATACAAATCACCCAAAGAATAGATGGCACGTCCAGCAAATGCCTTTGCAAACTCATCCACAACTGGACCTATACCAACATTCCTGATAGTAACTCTGTTCACTGGCTGCATGTCCTGAATAAATCGAAGAGTACCATTCTTCTTTGGAACTGTAAACCACCTATTTGAGTATGGTGCAGATGAAGGCTCAAGGATTCCCATCCTGATTTTCTCATTCAATAAATCAATCAGCTTTGGCAAGTGTGCTTTAGGCACCGGAATAGGTCGGAGATTCCATGGGATATGAGGAATAGTAAAAATGACCATAGGAGCAACAATATCAGGATTCACACATCCAATCTCATGCGGAAAAAAAGCAAATCCCCTTCCATGACGCTCAAGCATCTCCTGAAAGCATTGCTTCTCTATGGGTAACAAGAAATCACCATTTCCAATTTTCAATTCAGCAAGAGTCTCTGCTGAAAATTTATGACCAATATGCTCCGGATTCCTCAAAATTTGCTGTTTAGCAGCCCTCTCTATTTGCTGATCACTGTCAGGTGGAAGCGGTACACCAACCGGCTTCACCTTCTTATCCACAGTTTTGTATTTCCTGTCAACCCTGGCTTCATTATGCTCTTCTGCATTACATAAACCTTGCTGTAAATCAGCAATTCTGCACTCCAATGGCTGAATATTCTCAGCCCTCTGCTCTATGGACTGCACAGAAACAGCCCCAAACTCTAAATGCTGAAATATTTCAGCAGTAAACTCTGTTGCCTGAAAATTTTCACCCCTCTGTCTCTCTGAAAGCTGATCATAACCAGCTGGAAACTCTGTTTGCTGAATTTCTTCAGCACTCAACACTCTTTGCTGAGTTACCTCAGCCTCTGACTCAATCTGTGACATAAAATCTGCAATTTCATGAAACATGTCAATGGATTGCACTAATACATTACCGTGACAATTCAGCATATCAGTTTTCAGCATATCTCCCATCTCTGTCATCGTATCTGCACAAATCACACTGTCATACATCCCATCTATGTGCTCATCATCCTCCAAAATTCCTGCATTTTTTAAATTTTTCTCCTTCCTACATATATACTGCCTGGCAGCTCTAGGCAACCTAGAAGTCTTCTGATAACTCATCAAACTGTTTGCTGAAATCCCAACAAAACCGGAGGAGAAAACACTGCTGCCAGGAGGCGAGAACTCCAATCTCCTCTCCTCTGTACCACCGTCGTCTCGCGAAACGGCGGTACCTAATGAAAACCCGAATCCCTCACAGTGGGCAAAGGTGCATCTCTGAGAGTATCTCTGTTTCTAACATGGTTCACACATACAGTCATAAACTGAACTGCTCTCATACCATCTTTACTGCGAATCCGTGCATAAGCAGATCCATCATCCATGACCTTTGTTTCCATGCGCATCTCTGTAATGAATGGCTGACCAAGAATTATGGGATACGAGCATGAATCCTACACAAAAAAATGAAAATCCTCCTCTACATCACCAATAGAAACCCTGACACTAGGACAAGCAGCATATAAATCACCTGCAGTGTTATTGGCGGCTCTCATACGCCACCCATGCTCTACATCCATAGGCCATCTGTTACTCTCATAAACTCCACGAACTATGAGATTAATCTCTGAACCATGATCAACCAATGCAACATAAGGCACCTATTTCTCTCCAATCTTTACCATCGTCTCTGTAGTTGCCCTAGCCCAATGGCTCCGCGAAAAGTGACTACGCGGTATCAAAACAGGCTCATCAATTTCAGCATAATGCATAGGCTGAACCCTCTTCTCTACCTGCGGCAAAACAGAAGCATTATCAACCATAACCTCATCCTCATCCTCATCCAACTCCCCAATCAAAACTCCCTGTGTATCAATGGTAGACAATGCATGCCTTTTCCTCTTCAGGACCTCCTGAAACTGATTCTGAAACTCTCTTTTTGAGATGCCCAAAATCTCAGAAATAGTGAAAGTCACCTCACTGCCAAGTATCTTATCATTAAAGATTTTCTTCATGTCTGTAGATGTCTCAATATCAGACATCAATCTGAATCCTGGCTGCTTTCTCTCTCTAGGCTCTTGCCTCTTTTCTCTCTTTTGAGCATCCTCCATCTCTCGATCTGGCCCTGGTCTTAAAGACGGTCCTGCAGTAGGTGGAGTAACAAACTCACCCCCTCTAGTCTTCTTAGCTGCACTTGGATTTTCTTCATCCCTTTTACGCTTCTCCTCAACAAATACATCTGCACCATGAGATTTAGCCAAATAAGCATAAATAGAATACCTGTCAACAGGCGAGTCCCAACCTGTCTCTGATCTGATGCTAGAGCCTGCACTAGTCAAAACAGTTTGCTGAATTTTCCCCTTGTTTGCAGTCTCCATAGCATAAGTCCATAGTGCGGACTGAGTCTCTGATCCCTTCTCAATCTGTACTCCATATGCAGAAGAATCACCTCTAGCTGTCACATAAGAAGTACGCGCAGCCATGTCCTCCACTAACTTCTTCATTCCACCTTTACCAAAGTTGGTAGCAAGTGGAGCTCTTGTCTCAGTCAACCAAATCTTACCATCTTGCCCCCAATATACCAAATTCTTCCTCCTTGCATCTTGAAAAGATTCACAATCCCTGCAATGCTGATGGTCCGTACTATCGCACCAAATACATCTCCGATCTCTCCTAGGTGCACTAGGAGCACTCCTAGGTGTAGTAGGAGCACTAGAAGAAGTAGTAGGCACAGTCAAAGCAAACTGCTCCTTCAACTTTCCCACCAACTCCGCTTTGACTGACTCCAGTGTCAAATCTGTTATGCCTTTGATTATGTCATCAAGAGAAGTAGGCACCGATGGAGCGGATGGTTTTGGAGCAGAAGGTGCAGGCATCGGTCGTGGAATAGGAGGAATAGGTGGAGTGGAAACAGTAGGCACTGGCATAGGCCAAGAAACTGGCTGAGGAGGAGAAGAAATAATAGGAATAGAAGTAGGCATAGGAGCAGATGATGGTGTAGATGTCATGGAACCATTCTATAGACGAGTCTTCCATATCCTCCTCTTGGTCAAAGTCGAGACTGCATCCTGAGCATCCTGCCAATCAGTTTTAAGACCCATAGGCTTTGTGCGATCTTCAAGAAGCTCACCCAATTCTTCTTGAAGAGCAGGATCTGCAGCTTGCAAGAAAAGCTCAACTTTTTCAACATCCAATGCTCTTTGTTCAATGGCATCAAGCTGACTATACCTCTCTTCAAATTCTCGAATCAACTCCGAAGCAGCGAGACCTTTGTTTGGCATGTAGACCCACTCTCGGAATGACCGCCGAGTAGCCATACCAAAGTCCTCAAGGAAGTATTCTTCTTTTAGGGCCTTCTTAAAATCTTGCCAATGTGTATTTTGAATAAAAAGATCAGTCACTTTTGTCCTCAAAGCAGGTGTGACAAGACGAAGGAAGTACTTACTCGTAAGTCCAACAGGAACTCCAAAAAACCCCATCTTGATCTCATATGTCTTCAAATATGCTGAAACATTACGCCCGTCAAATAGCTTCTTCTCACTCTCAACTGCTTCAATAGCCTTAGTCGCGCTGTTTGCATTCTCCTGCTCTGAATAGAGTTGCCTTTGCTGAGACAACTGCTGTTGATGCAATTGTTGTTGCTGCTGCATATACAATTGTGTTTGCTGATTTTGGAGCTGCATATACATGGACATATTCTGCAAAATCTGTTTTAGATCCTCCGTTGAAGTACTTGACGCAATAGTCATTGATGGAGCTGAAGTAGACACAACTGGAGTTGTAGAAGAAGCTGAAATAGAGGCTGAAGTATCTCCCATCCTGAAATTTCTGCGACGCTTTCACGTCGGGTTCACCAAAGATATCGAAGGGTTTCGAAAGCCATGTCGCAACTTCAGAAGTCCTTGATAAATTCCAGGATAAAAGATCAATCGAAGCAAGTAAGCAAGACAAATATGATGCCAAGCAACAAATATATTACTGCCAAGTTATCTCTGAGCATAGAGAAACATCATTTCAATCCACATGTGATCTAAGCAACTAACCCACATCATGTATACAAGCTCTTATTAGAATCCAAGTATTTGTGATTACATCAGTTAACAAGAGCAATATGAAAACTGAGAATAATTCTTCAAATCATGACAATTTGATTGAACTCTTCAAACCTTGTAATACAGAATTATTCATTGATGTTGCTCTTCCAAAGTCTGGATTTTGAACATATACAGTTCAGGTTCAAAAAGTTCTTCTTGTACAATGGATGTATCATGAGAAATTTCCACAACTGTAGGTTATACAAAATACCCTTCTCTTTTTAAGACAGAATTATTCATTACTGTTGTTTTCAAGCCTCCCTTTTCATCCTCTACACGCCTCAACCACACCTTTATTCTGCAAATTTCTCATCAATCCAAGCTTTCTTTTCAACCCCTCAATCCTCTTTTCCCATTTGGAAAAGAGGGATGCACCAATGAAGCCAGTCGTGAAAGGGCCCAAACTACCAGGTGCCTCTCTCGTAATGGGCTGAATTGGGAAAAGTTCCATACTATCATAAAACCCTGTTTCCATTCATTCGGTTGGGCTTTCTCCTCTGAGATTCCTGTGAAGGAGCAAAGAGCGTGCGTGTAACATCAACATCATAATTTTCATTCTCAAAGAATGCGGGGAACCCGGAAGGGGAACGCAACCCAGAATTCACTGAAGGTCAACCTTCCATTTAAAAACGGCTTGCTTTTTATACTCCGACATGAGATTCCTTGGGTCTTCAGTGCTGGGTGTATGTCCCTACTCGACTAGATTTACGCTGGCGATCAGCAGCAGCTCACTATGATGATGCACAGGATGAGCATCATCCAGGATGGCATCCTCCTCCTATAGTCGATCTTCTCCGAGTCCAGGATTCCGAAATATTTTTCATTGATGAAGCCTCCTTTGCCTCTAAGACTGAAGTAGCAGCAGTCAACAATGTTGTATGTGCATTTTGTAAAGACTGATCAATCTGACGTTTTTGCAGTCGAGATGGCCGCTGCTAATCCACAACGCACACAGGATTTCAATCCGAATATTGCACCATGGAGCTTCGATAGCTGATGGCAAACACTAAGCACAGAGTGGCAAAGCGAGAAGAACCGCTATGGCGAAGCTTCTGTCTAAAGCATTCCCACCGGCTTCGCAGCGATACGTTGCGGCCCTAGGCGCCAAGCTCAGAAGCCACGGAGAACCACTACAAGCAGGATGCATGCCACAAAAGTTCTACTTAGGTTCAAGAGAGTATGCAAATGCTGCAGCAGCGACTGCTGAAGTGGAAACTGAGACGGTTTTGTTTCCAAGGGTGGATCCTAGCATTTTTATATGGATCGAATTGGGCTCTTGCTGCTAAAGGTGTTTCACCTAAAGATAAAGTCTTCAGAAACTTGACAGACACAGAGCTGCACAAGCATCAAGCAACTGCTTCAAAAAAAATTCCGCCCTCCAGCATAATTTCCCATTTTCGAGCAGCAGAGTACCCTCCATCTTCCTCCTCCGTCGATCCTCCAATGCTTTGTTCCTCCCTATTTCCCCAGATTAGCTTCCCCTTCTTTTTCCGTCCCATACTCTTGCTTTTCCCTCCCTCTTTAGCTTTTTAAAATCCCTCATTAGCCTCCTCCTTTCGTGTTTTCTTTTTCCCTTCCATTTATCCTCAAATTAGCTTCCCTCCCAGAACTAAAAAAAGCACCCCTCCAAGGAAAAGTAGCCCCAAAGTAGCCACGGCTTCAAATCTAGTCGTTCAGGTGTTGCAATCACAATTTCAGCATTACATGAGCTTAACCCTTCAATTTTGTAAGCATATTGAATGCATGCCAAAGGTTAGCTTTAAGAGTTTACAAACTTTTCTGATCTGTAAAGTCCGCTCAGCTGAGTACACGAGCAATAGTGCTGATGGATTTTGGCAAACAGTGGTTCCATACTCAAGGGCAACACATGAGTCTCATGTTCATCTGAAAATTCACTGGTCTTCTTAAACTCCCTTGTCGATACCATTTGCATCTTCAGCATAAGCAAACAACTTGTGAAGCTCGGAAAAACCATACTCATTATAGATCTAGAACCCATTCTCCTTCTAATTTGTTTATACCAAATATCAGATTCAATCCCAAACAGCGCTTGTCTCTTCTGTAAAATTGAACATGAACCAACTGAAAGTAAAATGTTCAAACAAAGCAAAGCACAACGCCTACGTCAAAGTATGTACAAAGTAACTAATCTCATGCACAACTTTTAGGTGGTTTTCACACCTCGAATGCGCAGCAATACGACACCGCTTAGAAGTGGCAGTCCTTGAATCCTGGTTGTCTAGGGACTAGTTAGCAGTTTATGCCAAAGGATACTGAGATTGATCTGTTATTCATTGATAAGCATCGTCTAGCTGAAATCCAAAAGCAAGAGAGAGACGAAAGAGCTAGGTGACGTGCTAAAATTCTTAGGAGGTATTCCCCTAAACGTAGCGGTGCTGAACCCTTACGAGGGAGTGGATCTAGTGGTCTTGGTGCCACAAGCAGTAAGCTAGGAGAAGGTGGAAGCTTTAGTGCTCCCCTTTCTTCCATAAGGCAGTCTACATCAAGTGCAGGAGGTGTAACCTCACCGTCCCCTATTCCTATTGCAAATCCAATTTCCATCATGGTGCAACCCATTGCAATTCCTGTAGGAACGACGGATTTGCCAGCTCTAGGTTACCCACTATCCATTTTTAATGGGCTAGTTGAGGAAGATGCAAAACTCCACATCAGGGAGTTTCAAAAGCTGATGTCCAACTGTCGCATCCAGGAAGAAGGACATTTAATGATGTTCTTCAACATGACTCTCAACGGAAGAGCTGCCATATGGTATCATGGCTTAGAAGCCAGAACCATATTGAATATTGATTCATTTTATGGAGCTTTTCGAAGGGAGTTTGCCCCTGAAAGGGGTGGGCAATATTGGTTGCGTGTACTCAACGTAACCCGCAAAGAACCACACGAGGATATTTGTGCTTATGTGAAGAAACTAAAAGAGGTTTTCCGTAAGTTGGATACCTCTATTCCTATCCCTGCAAGCTGTCCAATTGCAATATTTTCTGCATGGTTTGGACTTTCATATCTAGTTGCAATTGAGTAGTGTCCCTTTGGGGGATATAGATACTGCCATTACACGAGCACAAGAAGTGGAATCCCAGCTACAAGCAGCCTATGCCTCTCGAGGCAATTCGAATATGGGTCTAGCATTGGGAAATAATATGGCGACGGCCAATGGCAGTAGTAGCCAAGGGATAGTGATGGCTAATCCTAATGGGAGAGGGAACATGATGCAGAATGTGCCTTTATTACCAACTCCCCCTAATATGTCCATGCCTATGGGTAGTCAAATGGCTCCAAATGGTGGAAGCCAAGCAGTTAATCCTAATACCATGCCTGCGGTTCAACAACCAGTGCCTAATCGAATTGTTAGGCCGATGGAACAACAGGGTAATGATCAAGGCTACGAGTCGAGCGCTTCCAATGTTCTTGGCAAGGTTAAGGACATGATGAAGCATTATACCGACATGATTACGGAGCAGTATTGACAAATAGCCGTTAATGTCAACTTTCTTAAAAAACAACAAAATTTGATAGGAAGTAGATACCCAGATGAGGGTGCGCCTTCGAGGTTTAGCTGCAAATGGTGTGGTGGGTAACATTATCCACGAAATTGCCCAAATGTCAAGTGCGACATCTGTGGAAAATCCGACCATTTAGCAGCCACTTGCTGGAGTAAGATTAGTTCCCTCCAGCGAGGGAGTCGGCAACCAGGGCCTGTTAATCATCGTGCACAAGGAAATGATTCCCAGCGAGAAGACGGGCCTAAACAAATACTTCAACGACCAAAGACTACAGTGGAGGAGCTGCCTAGTGGTAGTAGGGTTAGTTTGATTGAGGCTGTGCACGTTAATGACACTGAAACTTCTAATCTGCGAGCTGTCCTTACAAGAGGTGAAAAGGATAGAGAGGCCGACAAGGATAAGCCTATCGACGGAAACCCTAAACAGGGCGACAAAGGAACGCAAGTTCTGGATCTTGCCATGGAAGGGGGACCTCTGAAGCCCGTGGAGAGTAAAGCCGATGTTAAGAAGGATAAGGAACCACTGAGGAAGAAGGTGAAAGTTAAAAAAGAGGCAATAAAGCGGGTTCAGTGACCTAAAGAGCGGATGGTTTGGTGTGAAAAGCAAACTCTACCAAACTATCATGAATTCGATTTGGCGAGCTCTCTTTGCGAAGTCAAGCCAGATGTGAACCTTTTACAGCTTATTAAGCTTTCCCCAAGAGTACGCAAGGAATTTAGAAAGATCCTGCATACCGAGTATATCGTAGAACCTTTGGGTATTGCGCGAGTTGGTGATGACTGGTTCGAGCATGCTGAGAAGCATTGCCCAAGGGTTGCAGCCTATGTCGATGGGATATTAGTACATTATGCCATTGTCGACATGGGATCATCTGTTAACATTATGAGTTTTGAACTGATGGAAATGTTGGGTCTTGTGATCCAGAAAGATACCTCCACAATTCTTAGAATGGCGGATGATAGTTTGAGACAGCCGGAAGGCTGCATTACTAAGGTCCATGTCACTGTTGCAAATGTGGAATGCATGTTGGACTTTAGGGTGATTCGTTTTGCAGGGCGTCCAAGTTACCAAGTATTACTTAGACGACCTTGGATCTTGCAAGCGGACTGCCAAGTGGATATACCCGTCGGTCGGCTGATATTCGACAGAGGTGCTCAGCGTGTGGTGATTGATGCCTATCCTGAGTCCTCGCAGAGTGAGAGAGCTCCTCTATCTTCCATAGAATTAGAGACATTAGAGGATTTATCCGCTAGTGAGACATCATCGAGTGATGATTCCAGAGAGGGATCCACCACGGAAGACATCTATTAGATCACTTTGAATGAGCCGATAGAGGCCCAAGATCGAATAAGAGATGCAGATGTTATCGAGCTAGACCTTGGTACACCTGATGAGTCGCGACCAATCAAATTAGGTTCTATGCTCAGTTCAGCAGAAAGGGAGGACTATGTGTCCTTGATCCAAGAGTTCCGCGATATTTTTGCCTGGAGTTATGATGAGCTGAGAGGCATTCCTCCCAGCCTGGCTGTTCATACTATTCCTGTAAAAGAAGGAATCCGCCCTGTACGACAGAAAGTAAGGCGTATGCCTTTCAAACTCAGGGACGGGCTGTTTGAGGAGTTACAAAAGCTTCGGAGGGCGGGTTTGATTTTTCCTGTGCAACACACGGAATGGTGTTCGCCAGTTGTGATAAGAAAGAATAAAAATAATCAAATCCGATTATGCATAAATTTTAGAGAGCTGAATAAGTAGACGGTTAAGGATTACTACCCGTTGCCATTCATTGACCAGATTTTGGATCAATTAGTGGGTAGGGAGATATATTCGTTTATGGATTGCTTTGCAGGATATAACCAGATGGCAATTGCAGAGGAGGACAAGTTGAAAACAATTTTTATTACTGTCTTTGGTACTTTTGCATACCATGTGATGGCCTTTGGTTTATGCAATGTGCCTGGTTCATGGCAACGAACAGCAGATAAGACATTCAATGACATATCCCCTGAAGAGTTGAAGGTGTTTATTGATGACTTAGGGGCCGCCACCGTGAGACAAAGGCAGTTGATTATTTTGCGAAGATGTTTTGAGCAGTGTAGGAAATTTTGCATCGCTCTAAACCCACGGAAGTGTGTTTTTGGTGTACTTATGGGCTCTTACTAGGCCATGTGGTCAATTCGGTAGCAATTGCGACAGATCCCGAGAAGGTCAAAGTCATAGTTGCCATGGGTCCACCACGCACTCCGAAAGAAGTTCATAGCTTTCTGTATTCAGTTGGTTATTACCGTAGATTCATAAACGCCTTGGTAGAAAGAATGTTGCCACTTACAAATCTGTTATCCTTTAGCTGTTTGTTTGTATGGAGCGACCCTTGTAAGGTAGCTTTCGAGGATGTGAAACAGGAGCTAGTAAAAGCTCCCGTTTTAAAAGCACCTAAAAGAGGTGAGGTGTTCTATATATTTTCAGCAGCCACCATGCATAGTATCAGCTGATGTTTAGCCCAAATCTGGGAGGAAAAGTTGTATCATCCGATAGCTTTTGCTAGTCGAAAATTGTTTATTTCAGAGATCAATTATACCTACATGGAGAAGTGGTGTCTTGCGATGGTCTTTGGGACTCAGAAATTCAGGCACTATATCCTTTATGAGAAAGTTGTGCTTTATACGAAGGCGGAGGGGCTTCGATTATTGATGAATAAGCTACAGCCGCCTGATCATCTAGCGAAGTGGTTAATCACTTTGTAGGAGTTTGATTATGAGATCAGGAGTAAGCCACCAAGGTTACAAGGTATTGTGGAATGTCTTGTGGACTTTGGGGAGCCGAAAGAATTTTTGGCTGAAGGTAATGACATGGAGTCGTTATTTAAGATAGATACGACATCTATTCCCTCCTGGTATGCTGCAATAACGCATTATTTATTGACAGGAGAGGTTGAGTCCGAGCTATCTAAAGTTGAGAGAAGGAAAATTAAGCAGCATGCATTAAAGTTTGCCTTGATCGCAGGTACATTATATCGGCAAGGGGTTGATGACATCTATCACCGATGTGTGATGCCTGACGAGGTGCCATTCATTTTGGAAGAGTGCCATGATTCCGCTTGCGGAGGTCATTTTGCTGGACGGCTTACAGCACATGTAACGTGTCCCATAGTATTATCCAAGACACATCTTAGCAATCCATCAGAAAGGATGTCTAGAAAGCTCTACCCAGCATTCCCATGGAATGTTACGGGACTTGCGATCTAGGTCTTCCCGCGTCTGCCATGTAGCAGATGTATCCTGGCCATTCCCACTTAGGATCGACCTGAATCAGGGTTTTCCTGATTTGGTCATTAGCAACTAGCGTCAGACCCGAGCGAACTACTTTACGCAGAAACGCCAGGTCCGAAGCAGATTCACGCTGCACTTGGTTCAAGGAGAATGGGAAATCAGAGGGATGCAAGGCTCAACCTCTCTGCCATAAGGCATAGTCCCATTCCGTTCCCCTAAAACGGCGTAAAATAGGGTAAGACGTAAATCTAGGTCATCGCTCTCGTTATTTGTTTTGATGATGATCATCATCCCTCTGTTCTTTGAGATTTTTGAGAAAAGTTCCCGGCTAACCGGGACCACCCAACCGTAGGACGAACCCATGGTCCATCCTCCGCACTTTCCTCGGTTTGTTTTAGTTATGTAATTATCTAACACATTAATTTGACATATAACAATAAGCTTCTTTAATTAATCTTGTTAAGCACTGGTTCCTTCACATAATCTTATCACGTGACATAGAAAAACAATATCAAACAACTTCTTTATTATCATTTCATCATTTTATCTTTGAAATACAAGGAGTTCCGCCTGTAGGCTTGTCCATAATCCCCCCGAAGGCTATCCAGTAATCCACAGGGATCACTATTCCAAGCTTCCGCCCGTAAACTAGTATGCGGGCTTTGAGATCCAATCCTGAGTCACGTTAGCCTCTTGTGCAGGACCCGGAAGGTGAGGGATTTACGGCCAGAGCCCCCCCTGGCACCCAAGCGTCCTCCTACTCCAAGTAGAACTCAACGGAGAGACCTCTCGTGGCGGGTTCGGTCCACATTCCCGACGCGGTCAACAACCCCCTTGGTTAGGGTCAGGCAGGCAGTCGGGGGTAACTGAAGCTGCCTCTCCCTTCAGGCCTTCAACATGAAGCCTTAGATATCTTTTCATCCTTTAGTTCTTTGAGCAAACAATGCAAACAGTGCTTTCTAAACTGTTACAAGCACAATCAATTCCAGTGGTCGTTTATTTGGCCAATTGCTAAGGAGTGAATCTTTCTCTTCAAATGCATCCAGCACTCGATCCAGGATCAATTGCGACTTGGCAAGATCCCCAAGGGTTTGTTTGTTAACCCTATATCCTTGGGTTAGGGTCGTACCCTACTAACCCAACTTAATCAATACCTTAATTTGTATTAGCAGTAAATATGTTATTCCAATTTACTAATTGGTCTTTTGCTTCCAAGTAAATATCTAATCCTCGTATCTTGGTTACTTTACCCAAGAAAGGTACTATATCACGACGATTATTTCTCCTCTTGCAAGATAAACTTACGTAAGAATCTGCCAATCTCATTCCGAGGAATTGGCCATCTCCTTTTGATCAAATCACAAGATCGTGCGACTCTGCAGCCTATTGCGCGAGTGTCGCATCAAAATCATGGGACTATTTTACCCAATGACTGGCGTCGTCTAATCACGAAATCATGATTAGATAGGAAACAGGATTAGGGTATCTTCATAACAATCCGTTCCTGATTGAACTAGGTCGATATTGTCGGTCCTAAAGGTCCAAATCCAAATCGAGTTTCATTCTTTTAGCAAGTGATCCTTAGGGTAAAAACCCTAGATCGTTTCTCGCAAGTGTGTCCTATTGTCCCTACATTCCGTGAATGAGGGCAAGTCTTTAGGATATAAGAGTTTCAGCTTTGGCAATAAGGGCGATTAGGTCATGTCCTCAACGTGCTAAATCCCAGTTAGCACTTGGGATATGTTGCATCGATTTAACCATTCCTAACAAGTCCCTCGCGGTTTTTTTAGGTGTTTAGGTTAAACCAATTTACTTGTCTATTCTTGAAGATATTTACGATACTATTTTCGTAACCACATGATTCATTGTCTACGTTTGATTAGATTTACAAACCCTACTTTTCTTGCATAAGATCAAAGCCTATGTTAGGTTATGGCATAATTCCTATTGCTCCTTTTATAACATGCAATCAAGATTCATGTTACTAAGCTAAAGGGTTTTATGTGAACCATGCAACTTTTTCTAACTTCTTTCCTAAATGAGATATTCGTACGCTGAATGAGCATTACACAACCTTACTTAACTATATACATAGTTGATTGAGATTTAAGCCAATTGACGTAAATGATCCATGCACAATTGAAATATTATGACGTAAATTTTAAAAAAATGAGGAAGAAAACCTGGACTTGTGGTGAAATATCCACATGGATGTTAGGAGATGATCCTCCTGCGGTTGCGCCTTGTGCCTTTTTAGGAGCCATCAAGACTTCGACCTTCTTGCCTTGACCGCAGACCTATGTTCTTGGCTCATCTCCTTTGCATGCGAAACTTCCTTTGTGATTCAGCTTCCTTGACTGATTGCACCGGCTTTCAAAATCGGGCTTTAGAAGGCTTTATAGGCTTCCTCCATGAAAATGGTTTTAAAAGGCTTGTGTGGGAAGGGTTTTTAGAAGAAAAGAACCCGGGCTATGGTGGTATTTAAAGGGGGATGCAAGGAATGCTTAAAACCCCGGGGGTAATAAAACCCACTTGATAAGGCCTATGAAAGCCCAAGGAAGGTAGTTTAAAATGGGCTTTGTGAAATGCAAAAAGGGGGGAAAAAGGGTTTAATTCCCGGGATAAGTCAAACTTTAAGGTACTTTGGGTGGGAATTGCAAGAAGAAGGGACTAAGGTGGAAATTTCGAGGAGGAAGGGGACTTGGGTGGAAACCTCACGAAAAGGGGGTGCCCAAAATCTCAGGGGGGGGGTTTATAAAATCCCACTTGAAAGGCAATAGAAAAAAAAAAAGGGGGCTTTCTAAGGAACCCAAGTTAAAATAAACTTTAGTGGAAATTACAATAGGAAAGAAGCTTAGGGAGGCCCACCCTTAGAAGCTTCCAAGAAGCTTCTAAGGCTACTATTATAGCACCACGTGGCATGATGGGAAGGGAATAGGAGTTGATGGCGGCCCGATCTTCAGGCGGCGGCAGCTGGCAGATCTTCAGCGGACTTCTTCCCTCCTCACGGCGCATCACGACTTAGCTTCCCTTCTCACGGCGAATTTCAGCTCCTTACTCCTCTCTCTCTCACGTCCGTCAGCCTCCCGGCTCCCTTCTTTCTTCAGTCTTCACCCGCTCTCTCGGCCAACAGAGTGGCGCGGCTCTTCGACGACAACATCGCCCTTCTCAATCTCTCACTTTCCAGGCCTGCTAGCAGCGTCCCGTCCTCTCCTCCAACCCCCCTGCCTCTCCCTCACATAGCCATGGTTTTTATAGGTAGAGGGAGAGGTACCTCCCTCCCTCCACGCGGCCTGGCTGCATGGCATTCACCCCTTGTACGAGCTCTAGCGCGACGAGCTTAGTCATCCGTGCCTCACTCCCTTCCCTCCAACACGGCCTTCGGCTGGGGGGAAGAAGGCTAATAATTTTTATTAAAAAGCCATATATCCATCCATTATCCCTTTGGCCTCCTACCAAGAGGATGTTTCCCCATAGGTGATGCGGTTTTTGATCCTCGGTCCCGGTTGACCAATGCGGAGTACTCCTTTTCTCGCGTACGGTTATAAATCAACTACCGGAAATGGAGATAATCTTTTTACGAATTTACGGTGTGTTGGACGTTGGTCTAGTAATATTTTTATTCAAACGGAAATATTACAGCACAAAAGGCTTTACGAGCAAGTTACTGGTGGCCTGCCATCTTCCAAGGTGCATTCGCGTATGTTAAGAGATGCGATATTTGTCAACGACATGATAGTTGAGAGAATAGGAAAAGACCACTCACCCCTATTATGGCAATACTTCCATTTGAGAAGTGGGGAATAGACTTTGTGGGTCCTATTGTCGTCAACTGCGCAAAAGAGGTATATTATTGTAGCCACTGACTACTTCACAAAGTGGTCAGAAGCACGTGCAACAAGGAAAGATGATGCTAAAGAAACTGCTAGTTTCCTTTTAGAGCAGATAATATGCCGTTTTGGTCCCCCGAGAGAATTGGTGTTGGACCGTGGAACCCATTTCCTGAATAAGGTGATCAAAATCTTGACTGAGGCTTGGCAAATCAAGCACAATAAAACGACTCCTTATAATCCATAGGCAAATGGGCAGGTTGAAAGTACCAACAAGCAGCTTGTGGGTATCTTATCGAAAGTCGTATCTGAAAAGAAACACGACTGGGATAAGAAGCTATATGTGGTAGTATGGGCATATAATACCACATTCAAGCAAGCCACTGGGCACACGCCGTTCAAACTAGTTTATGGTGAGGAGTGTGTTTTACCCTTAGAAATTGAGTTACCGACCATTAGATTTGCAATAAACCATTCTTTGGGTAATGAGGACGCCCTATTAGAGCGATTTACGACCTTAGCGCACCTAGATGAAATTAAGTTGCAAAGACTGTTACACCAAGAGGTGGCTAAATGTCGCATGAAACAGTTGCATGACCTAAAAGCGAAGAAGTATACCTTTAAGAAAGGACAACTGGTTTTGTATTACAATGCGCGTAGAGAGCTGTTTCCAGGGAAGCTGGAACCTAAATGGGATGGCCCCTACAAGATTGTTAGGTTAGGGAAGAATAGGTCGACGGCCCGATTAGCTGATCTACAGGGAGTAGAGTTTAAGAATAAGGTTAATCTTAATAAGATTAAACCTTACTGTTTCTAAGTATGCTAATACAAAGAAAATGCATTGCAGGTCCATGCTAAGAATGATTTGAGACTTGCAGAAAAGAGCTTAAAAGTTGGTCGATGGGTCGGTTAATCCCTTATTTGGAGGACCCATATCTAGAGCAAAGATACCATCAGGGGAAACTCATCTGGTGGAGCAAAGGATATAAAGTGATTGAGCAAGAAGACGGAACCTTTGTGTGGGAGATCAAAGTCTTCTGCCATCACTGTTTACGACGACTGTTGAGGAGTGTCCCTGTTGTGTTCAATGAAGAAGGTGGGATGGAGCCGCCAGTTCATCCTCTCAACATACTAAACTTTGATTACCATAATTACGAGTAGAGGAGTTTGTGATGGCTAGCTGTGTAAACCCATTATGGACGTACACATTATATTTTGACAGAGCGTCCAGGGTTCCTAATTACGATGAAGTTAGCTGCTTATCTTGGGGTAGGATTCACTAACAATATGGCGGAGTACAAAGCCTTGATTATGGGACTACATATTGCCAAACAAGGTGGTATTCATCGGTTGTTAGTAAAAGGGGATTCCCAGTTGATCCTGAATCAGCTAGATGGGACATACACAGTGCGGAATCCCATTCTTTGTATGTATCATCAAACTGCTATGACCCTACTTGAGGAGTTTGAGAGAGTGTCTTTTCAGCTAATTCCACGTTACTGGAATCAGTTTGCAGATTCATTGGCAAATCTTGCTGATGAAGAAGACCTCTTCTTTAACTGCGATCCTAGTTTGGATATTGTGATCAATGATGAAAGAGGACCCGGTCGCTTGTGGGGTATGTTATCAGAACATGCAATATATGGCAGACGATGGTTGATATGGGTGATGCAGAGAGTAGCCGAGACCAATCTACCGTTATTATTTGGGACCAATAGGTTGATTAGACAACATATTATGCGTACGCCTCTTGCTATCTATGTAGGAGGGATGGGTCATAACCTTATGCATTTAGTTTAGGGCTGCGAGCCTGTTTTTCCTCCTTGGAGGGAGCCTCTTATTGTATACCTGTGCTCTTCCAGGGAAGGGTGTGTAGGTGCTACTTTGTTTTATCTCATTAGGCCAAGAGGGCCAGTTGTCTGTTTAGTGCAGGTGCGGTTAATGGTTTCTTGTTTGAGTCCTGTGCTTGACAGATTCTGTGGAGCTAGAGGGAGCCTTTGTCGCGGCATCGACGCTTCTTGGGGCCCTATCCAGGTGATATCTATCCTTTATGAGTACTGTGTTTTTATGTTTTATGTGTTTGTGTACTTGTTAAAGGGGTTTTTCGTTTCTTATTGGGGATCGGCATCCAATGTATGAAGTCCCAGGTTTAGGTTCTGTATGTTTGAGGGAGGTCTGAGTAGTCGTTGCCTCCTGTAACGACATTATCAAGCATCAAAAGTCCTATTTTAGAAGGTAGTCCTAGTGACCTTGTTCTGCTAGCCTGCTAGGCAGCCATTCTAGGAGTTCTTGTTAGTTGTGAGGCAGTTAGAGAAGCCTGCCGAAGGAAAAAATAATGATGATAGAAGGAAAAAACTTTGAATATCTTAAAGACAATAAATATATACAAAGGTGTGTAAAAAGGGGTTCTAATCCCTATCAAAGAAAAGAAAAGAAACAAAAATTTATAAGCAGTTGATCATCGCCTTGCGAAGGCCTAGTAGGTTCCTGGGGACAAGTCAGACCCACGGCTGATGCTTGTCTTCCTAGGGGTGGCATCTTGCTGGAAAAGAAGAAATTAAGGAAGGTTGGAGCGAAAATAAAAGTGAGTGTTAGAAAAGGATTAAATGTCGCCTTGCGAGGGCTTGGTAGGTTATTGGGTACCGAGACAGGTCCTGAGGCCAATGCTCTGTTCTCCTTGGGTCACTACGCTCAGCTCCCTCCTTTTTACATGCCCGAGTATGTCAATAAAATAAAACCCTACAAGAAGAAATGTGCTGAAATAAAATACTTCTTGATCAGACTATAGGAGACCTCGCCTAGTAGGAGCTCCTAGTTGTGTTGTCCTTAGTTAGGTAGGTACTTTAGACCACCACTTAGGGCAACCTCTTTAATGGTTCTTTATAGTTTGGCCGTGTTGGAGCAGTTGGTTAGTGACTAGCTGCGGACCTTTTATCAGATGATGCTAGGCCTACCCCTTGTGGATGTCAGGCCTTGGTTCTGTGAGGGGGTAGGGTGAGCACTGTGCTGTGATTTAAGTTTATGTCTATTTTGTATCAGCTTGATGCTTCCTTTGGTTGTTTATGTGCAGATATGTTCGTGGATTTGACAGGTTGAGTCGCCCTATCTCGTGGTCGCCAATGAGAGCAGAATTTTGGTGCCAAGAAGTGCTTAAAAATAGCTAAAAATTACGAATATCAAGGGAAAAATATTCAACGTCAAAGGTGGCGGCTCGATCTAGGACGATTTTAAGCGGCAAAGTGCTCTAAGGACGCCCGTGCAACACTTGCGGATTTTTAGTAATTTTTTTGTGCGCGTGTCCGAGTGACGAAAGTTGTCGGTCATTTCATGGTCTCAAGACGGTCGCGTAAGAATTTTCCGGGCTCGAATCAAACGTCGGACACAGGAGATATGGCAAAAACTCGGGAGGGTGCCCAACAAAGGGCCAAGAATGAAAGGGTAGCCAAGTGGGGGGCCAAAAGGGGTGCGGGCAGTGTGCAGACAAGGAGCACCGAAAAAAATGCCCCCCCCCCCCATGGATGGATTGTGTGGCTGCAAGCAAGCCATAGCCATGGCAAGGCAAGGTTGATCTACTCCCTTTCCACTCCGTATCGCCTCCTCTCACGCGAAGAATGGTGGACTGTATGCAAAGAGAGAAAATCAGTCTTTCTCTCTCCTCCCTCTCTCTCCCCTAAAGGCAGATTCATGTGGTGAAGAAGAAGAAGAAGAATGGATGACGGATGCTTGTCCAATGAAGACTGGATTGCTCCGTGGTGCAAGAGGAAGGAAGATTGCTGATTATGGACTGTCATGAGCATTAATGGTGGCTGGAAATCAGTCCCGAGATATGACAAATAAAAACCCGCAACCCGCAAAGAACGGTAATCTCATTTTTACAAAGGAAATTGATGTTTTATGCAATTTGCTTCATGAATATTTGTTCCCATGGGATGATTATGCATCATAATGTTGTTTGCAATGTCTTCCAACTGTTTAGGCTCAGAAAATCATAAGTTTTGTGGATGAAATTAATAGTGTAAAACCCATAAAACACGTGAAATATGGGACAATTGGGTGTTTTTGAGATATAAATGGAAAATGTAATAAGACACACCAACTAAATTTGTGTTTTTACTGCAAATGAACCTAAGGGCCATAACCCACAACTCATTTTGAATTTTCAGTTATTTAATATTGCAAAAAATATAAGAAAAATAGGGAAAATTGAGAAAATTAGGGAAAAAATAGATTTTGAGTGCTGAAAATTAAGGAAAAATAAGATTCATGATTGTGGATGTATAGGGGGTTTGAAGTATGAAGTTGGCCTGAGTTCAGCCCTATCTCTATGTTTTAGTGAGTTTTTATTGCTTTTTATACAATAAGAACGTGGAAATGAACCCTAAACCTATGCACCATGCGCAACCTAAACGAGTGAGGGGTTAGAGTGTATGAAAGGTGTTTAAATGTTGAATGAAATGATAAAAAGCTTGTTGGTTTTAATGCATACCATTTAGGTTGGTCGATAATTAAAAATTAAGGACCTAGTAGCACGAGGGTTTCTCGGTGCTAGGTTCATGCAACGCCGTATACGAGCGATAGTTAAATTCATTGAAAGAATGCTTTTGCACTAAGCACAAATGCTGATTTTCTTAATTGTTTGAGCACATGGACATTCACAATTTTCATGAAGCATAAAATGATAAAAAATATCAGACCATACCTCTTGGATGCATGGCAATTGCTTTCTAGAAGATCGTGACCAACGTTGAGTGAGTAAGGTTGTCCAAGCTATAGGCTAGGCATTGGGTCTAGGGGAAAAGAAAGTGAGGTATGGTACATTTCTGGATACGATTAATTGGTACCTTGAGTGGAAATGTGTGCGATAATGTGTTATATACATTTAGCGACGCATCGAGGGGCCAATCCCCAAGGTGTAGGAGAGTCACTGTGAGGTAGCGGCAGTCAACTGTGGGAGGACGTCCTATGTTTGTACTTCATGCTATTTGGCCATGTGTTGGGACTCCCTCTGAGGAGTGTTAATTGGGTTAGAGTTGGACTATGAGACGTGATACAAATGCAAGATGTTTAGGAAGATGATGTATGTGTCATCCACGCTCCTGGGCGCGAGGCCATGGGGTTGTTGAGCGCATGATAGAGGTCCGGCTAATTGTCCGTTTTAGGTCTCATCAGCGACTATCAGAAGGCTGAAGTCAATTTGAATAGCGTTGGTGTGAAAACCGCATTGCAATGGCTGAACTAGGAGCTCAGATCATGTCAGTCTTTGAGGAGCGATTGGCCAAATGGTGATCCCAAAGAGACCCAACCTATGTGGCACCAACTTCCCTTCGAGTGATGGCTGCCATTCGGGGCACGGACTTGGCTGAACCAAGCCAAGAAAACCCTCTGCTTGATAAGGTTCTCACTGAGGAGGAGTTACATGTCGCTAGTAGACTCGGACAAGGATCCATGCTACTCGATGTGGCAAAATATCTATCAGTATTGAGTAAGCTGCCATGCGTACTAGATGCGTGCGCCACGCTTCATTACAATCCCGAGTTCTACAGTTGGTTTTTATCCTCATGAGGTGAAAGGGATTCGTAAATACGTATATATATAAACAATGATTCTTGTGTCACCCTGTATAGACACTATCAACACACACAAGCAATAAAAAGTCCAGCGTAGGCAGAAGAGTCGAGGCCAACAGGCTAGGCTAGGCCGGTCCCCCTTTCACCAGATCATGTCCGCCTCTGGGCAAAGGGCATGCACCCCGCATTGCCACCATGGAAATCCCTGACCAACATCTCTAGTGATGTAAGCAGGGCACAGTCCCTCTCTATACACTTTTCCCTTCCCGGCCTATCCTTCCAAGGATGAGCCCTCCAAACGCAAGACCACCAACCGATGAAACTCGGCGTGTGTCAAGATTTGCTAGTAGTTAGAGGCTAAAGGGACACCATTACGGGGGCCATCCCTCTACAACGAGTACAACATGTTCCGCACCTTCTCTTCTAGTCATATGCGTTTGACAACCTACACTGAAATCCCTCCTATGCGAACAATCGTATTCCGTATCAAGGCCTAACCCTTTGATTACATCTTGCAGGCCCCCAGAAGGAAAACATGGAGAACCACGAGCAGCTAGCGTGTAGAGACGCTCTTCGCAGACGATGGGAGCATGCGGCATGCGCCCCTCCAACGGTGTGCTATGTGCCCACTCTCAAGAGATATGCAAAGAAACGCGGACCTAAACGGCACCATCCCGGACGAAGGCCTAAAAATCCTCGGACCAGGAAAGTCGAAGCTCAGCAAACGTGCAAGCCGTGGCAACACTAGTTGCACAAATCCCCCACGAGCGCTCAAGCACCAGATGCCCAAGGGCAAGAAAGGCGGCTAGGGACAGGGAAGAGTTCAACGAATTATTTAAAGGAATTTTGGAAATGATGGCAGCCCGAGACTATACCATCCATGTCCTGGCCGACATGTGCCTTGCCCACGACCTCATGACAATCCCGCACCACCACCAACCCAGTCGCCCAACCAATCGGACTCGCCCCGCCTAGTAGAAATTTACTAAGCCCTATGATGTACAAGCAGCTTGACAAGTTATCAGGACCTAACTTTTTGTCTTTTGATGGGTGAAAGGGCAACTCTCCACTTGTACAACTTCTTCCTCCTATTGCTAATGTATGTCGCATCTTTGACAAGCAATCACATGGGCATTGCAATTATCATAGCATTTCAAAACGTCATGTTTTAACACAACTACATCTGTTGAATTACTTAACGAAATCAAGCATGTGCTCTCACAATGTGACAAGTGGATGCAGGATAACACAAGTCTTCATGCAAACATGTTCAACACCTAGGTCACCGGAAAACCATGACCATGCACTAATCGCAACAAAGTCACGCTGCTGAACGCGAACAATCACCCTTGTGAGTGCCCACATCATACGAACCAACGCGTAGTCATGGGCTACACTCTCTTCTTGGGTCAAGCTCTACACTCACGACGGGGGACGTTGCAATCGTATTGATATCGCAACAATGGCTCCCCTAACAACGAGGCTAGGGACAAATCATCAAGGTCATATCCATTTCCTGAGCCTCCGAGGTTGGACCATTGAAAGGCTCATAGCCTCCCGTATTACAATGGTTTTATTGTTTATAATATAAAAAAACCACACCTACGGGTCCTCGAATTAGGTGCATCCAGTGACCTGGGTCGGCTGGCTCCGTCCCTAGTCCCCTAGCCCCCTAGCATCACCCACAATAATTCAGGGCACATCAAGGGCAAAATAGCCCTAGGGAGCTTGTCTCTCCTATGGTTAGACCTGTTACCCTGAACCATTCACACAATTCCCGCTTCCACTCTGCCTTAAACCCATGGCAATCACTTGGAGCACGCCTTGCACAAACGGCCATGAACAGTACACCGTCCCCATCCACAGGCCCAATGTCTCCCACCTATGGCTCGTACACTATCCGCGTGCCCTATCCTACTACATCTACAATCACAATGCACAGGATGTCACACCCACCTTCACATGTACTTCTTTCCACCATCGACCACTGTGCTTCATCCACATGACGTTATGAGCCACCAGGCCACGATCTTCTAGCTACATAATATCTAAGTATGAACGGGCACTCACATAATATCTGCATGAAAGTCTATACACAGTTTGGGTCCTCAAGTGCAGGACAATACTCCAAGTTTTCTTAGAGTTCGACCTGTCTCCCAAACTCATCAAAATATGTCTTGTGCACGCTAAGATGACTAGCACTACCCCTTAGGGAGAGATCACCTGAGAGGTTGTCCACTTGCAGGTATTCAAGACACCAATGGCAGCGCCGTCAACTCTCCATCAACGCTCAACTCTAAACTCTTGTCATTTACTCCCGCATCACAATCACCAAACAATCATTACGCACGAACTCCACCAGAAGCATCCCACGCACACCAACCCCCCATGCCAACTATGAGTGGCTATTCCCAACAAAGAGTCACCCTATTGCCACCTACAACAATCATATCACCAAGCCAATCGGAACAGCCAGTGCCTCCAACGAGCTTCATCCGCACCAACCTCAGAACTCCCCCAAGGCAAACCACAACCGTCCTTGCCACCCACGTCTTCAGTGCATGCTACCGCTTGCTACCTACGACAGTGAGTCCCATGGGACTGGCACTCGTCTAGGAGGGGGGTAATGTTAACCCCAACACGAAGAAAGCAAAAGGAAATAAAAAAGATGCAGGGCAAAGGCGGAAAAAAGGTAGCTCAACTGACGAAAGAAGAGGAAAAAAGGCCAAAAGCTCAAGGGCAACCTTAAAAGTCCAAGGCAGCTGCAAAAGGGAAAATGTGCATTTTAAAATACGCACCCTGAAATCTTGTAAAAGAGTGCCAGGCAGTGGAAAATCCAAAAAGCTAAAATAAAAGACAAAGACAAAGACAAAGGCCAAGGCAAGAGAAATGGAAGGCAAAGGCGCACCGGGAAAAGCACAAGACAAAACTTGTGTAAAAGAGCGCAAGTGCACCGTGGTTTAATTCAAGGAGCGCCGGGCTCTCACCCGTGTAATTTGTTCTTGCTTGCTTGAGCTTGTGCTTGAGAGAGGGAGTGTGAGAGTGTGAGGGAGTAAGTGTGTGAGGGTGAGGGACCGTGGGGTGAAGAAGCTCTCCATCTCCTCCTCTCTTCTTCTATTCTCTTCTCTTCTCTTCTCTTCTCTTCTCTTCTCTTCTCTTCTCTTGCTCGCAGTGATGGAGCTTGGAGTGTGGAGCTTGAGGATGGAGCTTGCTTGAAGCTTGCACTTGGATCGTGGAGTTATCGGAGTGTGCGGGAGAGGAGGTAACTCGAATGGCATGGAGGTAAGCTCACTACACCCGTAGATATGGATGGCGTGTTGGCTATGTGAGAGGTAGCCATTAGTGCTGGGCTTGGAATGCTTGAACAATAAGCGGTCCGTGGGTCTTGCCGGTTGAGCAAAATCTCCCACAATAGATCTTTGGGAAGTTGGAAGAACCAATCTATTTGAATAATAAGATACTTGAGTGCAGGGAGGTCATTTTTTTAGCTAATAGCCCATATTGATGTCATATTAGTGGAAAGGCTTGGACTTGTGGATATACAAACAATCTCATATTAAAACTCAATGATGGACTTATAATGAGTTGGCATGTATATGTGGTATGAGGCTAGCCCTCACACCTTATGTCACTTTGGTTTAACTACATTAGTTTGACAAGACACAATTTACATGCCAAGAAGACCATATTTGGCTAGAGCAAAATGATCTATGTTGAGAGATGGACTTTAGATCCCAAAAAGTGACAAAAATGTGCCAAATTTTTTTACTCCAAGGTGTAAACCTCGTTGGAAGCAACAGATATGGATTTGCCAATTTTTACAAGCTGCAAAAGAAGGGATTTGAAAGCGATGTCAAAGAGCAATTGCAAAATTTTCATGATTTTTCCAAATGCTTGATAAAACCAGTATAAGTGGCCATTAGTGTGGGACCTTGAGTCAGGCATGTAGAGATTTTCAAAACTTGATTTGGGAGCCCAACTGTGGAGATATGAGGCTGGACATTATACAAAGGCAAAAGGACCAAACATTTTAAAGAGGGTTGGGCATGGGCCCTTTGGAGGGGCCAAAGGCCCCCTAAATATTTTGTTTTGTGGAGGGCGGGTTCAAACAGCATGGCGAGATGCTGTCGCCCCCCCATTTGGTGACGATTCTCGAGAGGGGGGCATTGCAGGCCTACAAATAACCCCCCCCTCCCCCCCCCCCCCCAACAACAATTGGCAATTAGCTTCTCCATTTTCTCACCTCTAATCTCTTGTTTCCACTTGTGCAATTGGCAATCAAAACTCGGTATTTCTCTCTCCTCCTCCTCTCTCCTCTAAGAGGTTGATCACACACAGAGAATAAAAAAGAAAGTGGGATAAAGAATGCTTGTTCGACATGGACTGGATTGCTACAAGATCAAAAGGATGCTGAAAGGCCATGTCTAGCACTATTGAGGAATTGATGATGGGTCTAATGGCTACCCCAAAACCATTTCTAATACCACGCAACATGCAAAAAAGCGGTACGCTCAATTTTTACAAAGGAAATTTCATTGTTTTGATATTTGATGGCTTAAATGATGCACGCATAAAAAGGAAATTTGTATGAATCATGTTTGAAGTATGTTTGAGGGCTGCACATGATTAAATGCAAAACCCATAGTCATGCATGGTCGTAATAAGTAATTTAAAGCCCGAAATGCATATTTTAAGAGGAAAAATGAGGGGTTTTTTTGTTTCAGGTTGGGGAATGAAGTTCACATTGAATAAAAAACTAATAAAACCATTTTTTAGTCAATATGATCAGTCAAGAAACATAAACTAGAAAATATCACTTTTTTAAACAAATAAATGAGAGAAAATAGAGAAAACAAGGGAAAAATAGTTTTTATGCCTTAAAAATTAGAAAAAATAGATTTTATATTTTTGAAGGTATAAAAAGGTTGGAGCATGAGAGATAAGCCTCATTTTACCCTTGTTTCAATGTTAGAGAATGGTTTTTATCGACTTTTACATGAAAAACTACACAAAAATAAACGTTACACCTATCCAATGAATACAAAACCTAGACGGTGGGAGGAAAGGAGGGTTGGGCTCGGCTAATACCTATAGCCCATATCGGGCCCATTTTAGGTCATGACATATGTTTTCAAGGCCAAGAGGGCCATTTCTTTTATCACATTATCATTTATTTCATTAGGCCAAGAGGGCCAATTATTCTGTAGTAAACTATCACATTTCATTAGGCCAAGAGGGCTAGTTATGCTATAGTGAAATATCACATTTCATTAGGCCAAGAGGGCCATGTATTTGTCTAGTGTGGGTGTCATTGATGGGTGTTGTTTTAATGCTATGCTATACAGATTTAGTGGAACCCGAAGGGGAGCCCCTTGCTGCGTATAGAAGCTTCTTGTGGTGGCTGAATCCAGGTGGTTTTCTTTCTTTATGAGTACTTTTCTTTTATGCTATATGTGTTTATGTATTTGGGGAGATTTTTTTTTGTCACAATTAAGGCATGAAGTCCTAGGATTATGTTAGATATATTTGGGGGAGTTTTGAGTAGTTTTCGAGACATTATTAGCATTGAAAATCCTATTTTTAGAAGGCATTCCCTATTTATTAGGGACCCTATTTTGCTAGCCTGCTAGGAAGCTAGTAGGACTCCCTACTAGTGTGAGGCAGTTATAGAAGCCTACCGAAATTAAATTGAGAAAATTTTGAATATATTTGAAATATAAAAAATAGGGAGTGTGTAAAAAGAGGTTTTAACCCCCTAAAATAGAAAAAAACAAGAAAGAAAAATTTTGAGAGTAGTTGAAGTGTTGCCTTGTGAAGGCTTGGTAGGTTCTTGGGGACAAGTCAAACCCATGGCCAATGCCTTGTCTTTCTAGGAATGGCATCTAGCTAGAAAAAGAAATATTAAGGAAGGTTAGAGAAAAAATAAAAGTGAGAGAAAGAGAAAAAATTGAAGTGTCACCTTGTGAGAGCTTGGTAGGTTCTTTAGTGCGCATTAGGACTTAAGTCCAATGCCTTGTTCTCCTTGGGTCACTATGCTCACCTCGCTCCTTCTTACATACCTAAGTATGGAAACTTTGAAATGAAAAAATATTAAAAGAAAATTTGTGATGACTAGGCTATAGGAGTCCTCGCCTAGTCGGAGTTCTTGGTCTAGTTGTCCTAAGTTAGGTAGGTAGTTCAGGTCACCACCTAGGATAATTTCTTTGATGGTTTTTTAAAGCCAGTCTCTATGTTGGAGCAATTGGTTAGTGACTCACTCTAGATTTCTGTCAAGTTATGTTGGGCCTATCCCTTGAGGATTTTCATGCCTTGATTCTATCAAGGGGTAGGGTAAGAGCTGTGTTTGTGCTTTGTTGTGCCTTTTGTTTTGTATTAGTTTGATGCTTTTCATGGTTGTTTTTTGTGCAAATAAGTTAGTGGGATTTGATGGATTGAGTCCCCCTTTCTATGGTTACCAATGAGAGCTGGATTTTGGAACCTATTTTCGAAACGCAGTTGCGGATCGATGAGCTAGAGTTTTCGTAGATAGAGTTCCATGCTAGAAAAGCAATGCAAGTCTCAATTAGTTGATCGAAATCTGTTTGACCCCCCCATTTAATCCCTACAAGGTTTCATATTGTAAAGCAATATGTGATTTAGGAGGGAGAAAGTGCATGATGGAGGCCAGATTGATAGATTTCGACACTGTGAAGGCAGTTATCCAATCCCTTCATGAATCGAAGTTTGTTTGGGCCTCCGCTCGACAAAAAAGCACTTGATGTAGTGTGAAAACTTCACGACTAGTTTTTTTAGTGTTTAAAGCCTTAAGCCTTAATAAAAAGGCTTAAAAACTTCCAAATCTAAATCTTTGGGGGGGGCCAGAGGTGCTGTTTTTTTTTCGGCGTCCCTTCTTGATTTAAAAAATGGATTATTATGACTATTGGCATCAGGGAGAGGCAAGAGGGTAGTAACTTGAAGATTTCCTTCACCATCCAATGCAAGAATCAGAATAAAAAATGATGTACTAAATGAAGAGATCATTTTTTAGTCTTTCTCGGTCCTCTCTGCTCTCTCCTCTTGTTGTGTGTTTCCATGGATTAACGTATTAGAGAATGGGCTTTATAAAATATTTGCAGAAAATTTTAAAATGTAACCAATTTAGAGACTCGGTCATTATTGACAGTTCCATTGGTATCATTAGCAAATTGATTGAGCATCATATTTGTGTTATTAGGCAATATAATTCCCTTCAAGTTTCCTTTTCCACTTGGTCTTGGATCAGCCATTCTATTGGGTTTGTAGCTATGGCAAATAGTAATGGAGCAAGGGGGCATCCTTGTCGAATAGATGGTCATAAAAAAAGAGAATTAGTCATGTCTCTGTTTATAGAAATTCTAGTAGAGGCCTTGCCAATAGAGTACTAACAAATTTTATAAATCTTTTCACCAACCCCATATCATATATTGATTGTAGTATGAAGTCCCATTCTAGTCAATCATAAGCTTTATCAAAATCTATTTTGAAGAATACAAAATCTTGGTTGTTTTTTTGAGCCAACTCCATTCCTTCCCATAATGCTATGATAGATTCAAACATATATCTACCTTTGTTGAAGCATTTTTGCTCCTTTCTTACCCAAGAATCTAGATGTAAGACAACCTCCTAGCTAGGGTTTTTACAAAGAATTTATATGCAGATGTCAGATAAGTCATGGACCTCCAACAATTGGCTAACACATCTTTCTCGTCCCTTTTATGTATCAATTTGACAACTCCTTCATTAATTATATGGTGCAAGGTTCCATATGATAGGAATTTTTCCCATATTAATAGTAGAGCAGTTGTCATGAATTCCTTGAATTCTAAAAAGAATTCATTGGGTAGGCCATCCAACCCTGGGCTCTTACCTTTAGCTAAGGTATCTATAGTGTCAATTATTTCTCATACTATTAAGTCATTCTCCAAAATGTTTGTTAGGGCAGGTGGAACTACCTTCTTCTTGACTCTAGCTATAATAAAGATTTGCATTAGTTACCTCAAAGTTATTGGTTCTTGGGGTGCTAAAGATCTTGGAGAAGAAGTCCTTGGCTACTAAAAGTTTTTCAACCTTGTCTTTGGCTTTGGTTCCATCTTCCTTGATAAGAATGGGAATTGAGTCTTTTCCTTTCTCTTTTTGAAGGATGCTAAACATCTCTAGGGTTGGCTTATTAGCTTTGCTAGACAACCATTGCCTTGTAAGGAGTAGCATGCTAAAGGCTTATTTGTTTTCAAGTTCCTTCAATTCTTGCTTAATTTTACTTAGCTCTTCTTGTAAGTGAGCTTGCCATACCTCAATCCTAGTTTCTAAACTCTTGCTGAGTGATTATTTTCTTGCTTTGGATTCTCTACATTTTCTAACCTATAGGGATTTTACATTTTTAAGGAAATATTGAGTTTCTCTAATGGCTCTAGTCCAAGACAATGTTGGGGAGTTCGTTGACGAAAAGGAACTAGCCCAGAAATACTAGATAGAATTTTGAACCTCCCGGAGTTTAAAATATCTAGGATCTATGTGAAACCAACCTACTTTAACCACTTGGTCATTGTTAGAGAGACTTAACTTAATAGAAAGATTATCAGACATTAAAATAGAGTGAAACATGTTACACTTGACATTAAAGAAAGAAGCAAGTACACCTGCAAACATATAAGATCCATCCAATCTAGCTTTTCTAAGGTTGGGGTTAGTTTGATTATCTAATCAAGAGAAACTAGGCTCACTACTTAGATCTACAAGGCCATGAAAAGCTCCAGTTACCAACCATTTCTCTTCTTTTGTATCTACAATGCATTCACCTTTCTCCATAAATCTATCTTTAATGGTTTCAACAATGTTAAAGTCCCTAGTCAAATATAATGGGACGTTGAATTACCTCTAAAGAATCCCAAGCCTTCCCTCTTTCCATTGAGTTGTTAGGGGCATACAATGATATAACTACAAATTCATCAATTGTCTTAATATCAACAACTATCCAATTATTGTTCTTATCTATTGTAACATGGGTAATACAGTCCTTCAATTTCTTATTTATTCCAACGTGTGCATCCCCTTTTCCCCAATTATGCTTGGTAACATGCCATACATGATCTTTTGAGATTATGGACAGCTTTTTTAATGCTACCTAGGACCACTTATACCCCTATTCACATCTACCAAAGAGAAACTATAATCAACATAGTAATGGATACCTTAATTGCAAAACAAGTGCTATAGAGTAGCCTATCTTTGTTCAAACAACTACTAATTCTTGAATATTAAATATACTCATTAAGTATATTGCTTTCTTTAAAATATATAAATATATAATACACATGGTATACAAAATGTAGTAGTGATGATATTAATGAGAATTTGTGGTTGCAAGTCTAGGAATCATCATGCATTTCTCATTAAAGGACCAAATTCAAAAATGACCAAAATTGTATTTTAAATAAAGTCAAAGACTTTTGAAGAAATTGAAAATATGTCATCTTAGTATAAAGTATTAATCTCTACATAGGTAAAATCTACAAACTAGCTTAAATATATGCATTTATTAGATGTTTTAAAAAGTGAAGATTTTTTTAAAAAGTGAAGTTATTGGTTATTGGGGTGTGAAAGATCTTGATGAAGAAGTCCTTAACTACCAAAAGGTTTTCAACCTTGTCTTTGGCTTTGGTTCCATCTTCCTCGATAAAAATGGGAATTGAGTCTATTCCTTTCTTTTTCTAAAGGATGCTAAACATCTCTAGGGTTGGCGTGTCAACTTTCCATCCCACCATTGCCTTGTAGAGAGTACTATGCGAGAGGCATCTTTATTTTCAAGTTTCCTCAATTCTTACTTCATTTTACTTAGCTTTCTTGTAAGTGAGCTTGCCTACCTCAATCCTAGTTTCTAAATTCTTGTTGAGTGAATATTTCCTTGCTTTGGATTCTCTACATTTTCTAATTTTTAGGGATTTTACCTTTTTAAGGAATTCTTGAGTCTCTCTTATGGCTCTAGTCCAAGACATTGTTAGGGAGTTGATTGACGAAAAGGAACTAGCCCATATATACTAGATAGAATTCTAAATCTCCCTAAGTTTAAATAGTCTAGGATCTATGTGAAATGAGCCTACCTTAACCACTTGGTCATTGTTAGAGAGACTTAACTTAATAGAAAGATGATCAGAGATTAAAATAGTGTGACATTTTACACTTGATATTAAAGAAAGAAGCAAGAAAACCTGCAAACATATAAGATCCATCCAATCTAGCTTTTCTAAGGTTGGGGTTAGTTTGATTGTCTAATCAAGAGAAACTAGGCTCACTACTTAGATCTACAAGGCCATGAAAAGCTCCAATTACCAACCATTTCTCTTCTTTTGTACCTACAATGCATTCACCTTTCTCCATAAATCTATCTTTAATGGTTTCAACAATGTTAAAATCCCTAGTCAAATATAATGGGACATTGAATTACCTCCAAAGAATCCCAAGCCTTCCCTCTTTCCATTGAGTTGTTAGGGGCATACAATGATATAACTACAAATTCATCAATTGTTTTAATATCAACAACTATCCAATTATTGTTCTTATCTATTGTAACGTGGGTAATACAGTCCTTCAATTTCTTATTTATTCCAACGTATCATCCCCTTTTCCACAATTATGCTTAGTAACATGCCATACATGATCCTTTGAGATTATGGAGAGCTGTTTTAATGGTAGCCTAGGACCACTTATACCCCTATTCACATCTACCAAAGAGAAACTATAATCAACATAGTAATGGATACCTTAATTGCAAAACAAGTGCTATAGAGTAGCCCATCTTTGTTCAAACAACTACTAATTCTTGAATATTAAATATACTCATTTAGTAGATAGTTTTCTTTGAAATATACGATACGCATGGTATACAAAATGTAGTAGTGATGATATTAATGAGTTTTGCAAGTCTAGGAATCATCATGCATTTCTCATTAAGGACAAAATTTGAAAATGACCAAAATTGTATTTCAAATAAAATTAAAGACTTTTGAAGAAATTGGAAATATGTCATCTTAGTATAAAGTATTAATCTCTTCATAGATAAAATCTACAAAATGGCTTAAATATATGCATTTATTAGATGTTTTAAAAAGTGAAGTTATTGGTTCTTGGGCTGCTAAAGATCGTGGTGAAGAAGTCCTTGGCTACCAAAAGGCTTTCAACCTTGTCTTTGGCTTTGGTTCCATCTTTCTCGATAAGAATGGGAATTGAGTCTTTTCCTTTCTTATTTTAAAGGATGCTAACATCTCTAGGGTTGGCCTGTCAGCTTTGCTAGCCCACCATTTCCTTGTAAAGAGTAGCATGCTAGAGGCTTCTTTATTTTCAAGTTCCCTCAATTATTGCTTCATTTTATTTAGGTTTCTTGTAAGTGAGCCTACCCTGCCTCAATCCTAGTTTCTAAACTCTTGCTGAGTGAATATTTTCTTGCTTTCGATTCTCTACATTTTCTAACCTATAGGGATTTTACATTTTTTAAGGAAATCTTGAGTTTCTCTAATGGCTCTAGTTCAAGACAGTGTTAGGGAGTTCGTTGATGGATAGGAACTAGCACATATACACTAGATAGAATTTTGAACCTACCTTAACCACTTGGTCATTGTGAAATCTATGTGAAATCAGCCTACCTTAACCACTTGGTCATTGTTAGAGAGACTTAACCTACTAGGAAGATGATCAAACATGAAAAAAGTGTGAAACATTTTACACTCGACATTGAAGAGCTTAAGCAAGTAAACTTGCAAACATATAAGATCTATCCAATCTAGCTTTTCTAAGGTTGGGGTTAGTTTGATTGTTTCATCACGGGAAATCAATCTCACTACTTAGATCTACAAGGCCATGAAAAGGTCTAGTTACCAACCATTTCTCTTCTTTTGTACGTGCAAAGCATTGACATTTCTCCATAAATCTATCTTTAATGGTTTCAACAATATTAAAGTCCCTAGTCAAATATAATGGGACATTGAATTACCTCCAAAGAATCCCAAACCTTCCCTCTTTCCACCGAGTTGTTGGGGGCATACAATAATATAACTACAAATTCATCAATTGTTTTAATATCAACAACTATCCAATTATTGTTCTTATCTATTGTAACTTGGGTAATACAATCCTTCAATTTCTTATTTATTTCAACGCATGCATCCCCCTTTCCCCAATTATGCTTAGTAACATGCCATACATGATCCTTTGAGATTATGGAGAGCTGTTTTAATGCTAGCCTATGGCCACTTATACCCCTATTCACATCTACCAAAGAGAAACTATAATCAATATAGTAATGGATACCTTAATTGCAAAACAAGTGCTATAGAGTAGCCTATCTTTCTTCAAATAACTACTAAGTCTTAAATATTAAATATACTCATTAAGCATATTGTTTTCTTTAGAATATACGATACACATGGTATACAAAATGTAGTAGTCATGATATTAATGAGAATTTGTTGTTGTAAGTCTAGGAATCATCACGCATTTCTCATCAAAGGGCCAAATTCAAAAATGACCAAATTTGTATTTCAAATAAAGTTAAAGACTTTTGAAGAAATTTGAAAATATGTCATCTTAGTATAAAGTATTAATGTCTTCATAGGTAAAATCTACAGACTTGCTTAAATATATGCATTTATTAAATGTTTTAAAAAGTGAAGATTTTTTTTAAAAGTGAAGTTATTGGTTCTTGGGGTGTGAAAGATCTTGGTGAAGAAGTCCTTGGCTACCAAAAGGTTTTCAACCTTGTCTTTGGCTTTGATTCCATCTTCCTCGATAAGAATATTGGGAATAGAGTCTGTTCCTTTCTTTTTTTAAAGGATCTTAAACATCTCTAGCGTTGGCATGTCAGCTTTGCCATCCCACCATTGCCTTATAGAGAGTACCATACGAGAGGCATTTTTATTTTCAAGTTCCCTCAATTCTTACTTAATTTTACTTAGCTTTCTTGTAAGTGAGATTGCCCTACCTCAATCCTAGTTTCTAAAATCTTGCTGATTGAATATTTCCTTGATTTGGATTCTCTGCATTTTCTAACCTGTAGGGATTTTACATTTTTAAGGAAATCCTGAGTTTCTCTAATGGCTCTAGTCCAAGACAGTGTTAGGGAGTTGATTGACGGAAAGGAACTAGCCCATATATATTGGATAGAATTCTAAACCTCCTTAAGTTTAAACAGTCTAGGATCTATGTGAAATCAGCCTACCTTAACCACTTGGTCATTGTTAGAGAGACTTAACTTAATAGGAAGATGATCAGACATTAAAATAGTGTGAAACATTTTACACTTGACATTAAAGAACTTAAGCAAGTAAACCTACAAACGTATAGGATCTATCCAATCTAGCTTTTCTAAGGTTGGGGTTAGTTTAATTGTTTCATCAAGAGAAACGAGGCTCACTACTTAGATCTACAAGGCCATGAAAAGCTCTAGTTACCAACCATTTCTCTTCTTTTATACCTGCAATGCATTCACCTTTCTCCATAAATCCATACTTAATGGTTTCAACAATGTTAAAGTCCCTAGTCAAATATAATGGGACATTGAAATACCTCCAAAGAATCCCAAGCTTTCCCTCTTTCCATTGAGTTGTTAGGGGCATACAATGATATAACTACAAATTCATCAATTGTTTTAATATCAACAATTATCCAATTATTGTTCTTATCTATTGTAACTTGGGTAATACAGTCCTTCAATTTCTTATTTATTCCAACGCATGCATCCCTTTTACCCCAATTATGCTCAGTAACATGTCATACATGATCCTTTGAGATTATGGAGAGATATTTAAATGCTAGCCTAGGACCACTTATACCCCTATTCACGTCTACCAAAGAGAAACTATAATCAATATAGTAATGGATACATTAATTGCAAAACAAGTGCTATAGAGTATAGCCTATCTTTGTTCAAATAACTACTTATTCTTGAATATTAAGTATACTCATTCAGTAGATTGTTTTCTTTAAGATATACGATACATATGGTATACAAAATATAGTAGTGATGATATTAATGAGAATTTGCATTATGGGAGTTTTGAGGTCTCGAAAATGCCTTTTAAGATGTGGAGAGAGAGTGCTCTAGACCAATAGGAGCAAAGCCTCTGTAACGAAACTTTTATTTTTTAAAAAATAAAAAATAATTTTACAAAAATATATAAATATAATAATATTATGAATTTGTATTTTTATTATCTATTTTCAGTCTCTTATATTCGTGATTATGACATCTTTTGCATTAATGGCATAGAGTCTCGGCTACTTTTATTTAATGATATATCTAGATTAATAATAATGACCGATGTAATTCAAATTCAAATTAGTGAAAAGCATGGCGCTCAATTTTTTCCCTCCTTTCTTTTATTCCTCTATTGTTTTTCCCTCCGTTATGGTAGCCTAGTCCTCTATCTCTCTCTCTCTCTCTCTCTCTCTCTCTCTCTCTCTCTCTCTTTCTCTCTCTCTCTCTCTCTCTTCTACCATGGATACAGAAATTCGACCTTCAACAAGGCGTCCAAGCTCCCAAATCACATCCATATCATTGTTTAACTCATTCCAAACTGATGAAAGATGAATTCCTACTATCATTAGCAAAGGTAGTTGGATCACCATGCAACAAGCAAAACGTGGAAAAAGGCAAAGACATGAGAGCTTGTTTATCTTTGCTTGGAAGGGCAGAATCCGAGATTTTAAGCTTGGAGCAAATAAGAATAGCATCAAAGAGGTACTAGTACAACATGTGTTCATGCATAGAGAGCTGTGTTTGGAACTAGATCTTCAAAGCTTCCAATGCATAGACCAAATTGTAAGAATTTGATTCTTAAAGTTTTTCATTTCTTAAACATGGTTTAGGTTTTTTCATTATAATATTTGTTTGTCTTGTAGATGTCTATCCCTCTAATCTTGAGAAATGGCAACCGGTGGAGTCTATTGTTGATGTTCTTGATGTTATACATGGTTCAATTGGAGAAGAAATGTATAGAGGTGGAAAGAAGACAAAGCTTGCAGAGAATGGAATATTCTTTTATGACCATTCTTATGTTATTCATATGTGGCGTTGCCAATGGGGATCAATAAACCTCCTTCCTTTGCCAGATTTTTCAAGCTTTGAGTGGCCTTTGCCAAGTCCAGCTACTAGTGAGGGCTATAGATGTAAGATATTTTCTGAGATCCAAAAAGTATTAAAAACTAATATCTCAAGTAGGCTAAGCAAAGTTAATTTTTTTATGCATATTAATATATTTATTGATTTCTTCTCTAATATGAAGATAAGAATAACAAAAACCATGCTTTCAGTGAAGAGACTAACATATGATCATGTCATACAATTTGTTGATGAAGGATGGGATACAAGGACAGAATGAAAAATTATATGTAAAATAGATCAAGACTCTATAGCTTGTAAATATATGATTGCTACTCAAAATTTTATCCTTAGCTTTTACTATAGTCGATGGCATTTTTTTGGTAGTAGTCTAGTTGCTTTAGACCAGAATCTTGATGATTTTAGCAAAGATCCTATAGTGGATCGTGATATTTGGTTCAATGAGGATATTATTGCAATCTTAAATATCAGTAAATCATGTACGCTACATCAAGTAAGGATGAATTTACAAAATGAAGACATTGAACTACCATGCTCCTCTGTATTCCAACTTGACAAGAAACGAGTAAGTTTTCACATCATATTATATCTACTTAGATGTATATCAAGATCTCACTTTCTAACTAACAAACATTTGTAATTTATTTTTTGCAGATATCGAAAAGGAAAGAAAAAAATATACACTACAAGGACATTCAAGAAAATATATCTTTACTGTCAATATAAAATATATGTACAAAGTTTGTAGCAGATGTCTATCTGCCATCTCTATGAGATATACAAGGGCTGAAGGGCAAATTTCTATATATGAAGGCTTACAAGGCAATATGGCAAAGCTATTTCTTTTTTTGAGAACTATCCTTTCTAGGAGTTCTTTTGCCTTTCTTTGATGCCTTGGATATAAAAGGTGTGGGTAAAGGTGTTGAAGCTATGGCTTCACCTTCCGTGGTTATAGGCACCATATCTCCTTTATTGTGTAAATCCCCACCAATCTCTGTCGTTGATTGTATACAATTGACCATTATATACTTCAAGAGCTTTGCTTTGAAGTACCAAACATGCTCAGATGCATAGCAATCCTTCGAAAACTGACACACATTTATAGGAAAAAGAGTTTTAGTTCATTATTTTTCTTACAATAGTCTATATTTTTATCATCGATGGACTATTTGCAATGAATATCTATCTTAAAGTTTAGCATCTTTCATATTACCTTTACATGTTTATCATCATTAAGATAAACAAAGTTAACCATTCTTCTAACATTTGCAATCACCCTCCAGCCACAAGAATGGCTATCATCCTGATGAGGACACTGCAACCACCAACACAAAGTAAAACTATGAAATTTACGGATGGTAGTTCAAAGAATAAACTTATGTTTCAATTATTTTAATTAATAACTTACCGCAACTTGTCTATATTGTATTGTTGCAAGCAAATAAGATGGCATAGGGCGCCTTTTCTCTAGCTCTTCAATTAATATTTTTACACTTTTATATATAAAATATATTGAAATTTAAAATACTTACAAAAAAAAAGAATTGAAATATCAAGGAGCCCTTGGATAATATAACTTACAATTTAGCATTTCCATGGCTTCCTTTCATAGAGTTGATTAAAAAATATTGATTATCCACACAGTCTATTGCAATCAAGCTCCAATAAGAACTTAAAGCAATCATATCTCAACAAATTAGTAGGATAAAATCTCAAAAACTCTAATAAAATATTGAATCACTTACTTTTTATTATATGGAATTATAAGAAGCTCCAAAGTATCGAAGTTAATCAGATTGAACCACTGCTCAACAAAACTTGTATCAAGCTCGTTTCTCATAAAGAATGAGATAGATGGATCAAGGACCTCAATTTTTTGTTGCATATTCAAAGGAAACCCATGCATTACACACCTATAAAAGGCATAGAAATAGTGAGTATAAACAAGAAAAATCTTATTGTTAAAAAAATATCAAAAAGTAGAAGTAATTATGGGTGGATATACCTTAGGCTAGCAAGAATAATGCTCTCATTTATTTCTCTTCTTTTATCCTTAAGAATTTGAACACATGCAGCATTAAAGGAGATAATCTCAGTTCTTTTGCCGAAGTCACTAGGTAAGAAACAAAACACATTGAATCCTTTTGGATTAGCATTTTCAAAGGGCTCTAGTTGCTTTGCTTCCCTTTCTTCAGCCCTTTGCCTCCTATACTCTCCCCATTTATTTGACTGCTCCTCTTTAGCCTTCTCCTCTTTTTCATGTTGCCTTGTATCCCTCTCATGGGTGACCTTGGAACCAGAATCATCTTTCTTTCTCCTAGCTAGGGGCACATTAAGGATATTAAAAGTCTTCTCATCAGTGAGGGGAATTGGCTCAAGGACCTTTGAAAATCTATATCTTAGCCTCCTAAGAATTACCATGTCCTTGTCCATGAGTGTGAGCCTATGAGCATGAGCAGCACAAATATAGGCATCTTGAAAAAACTCAACTAAAAAATCCTCTATGGCTTCTTGTATACAAGTAAGGGCTGTTCTTGTATACAATTAAGGGCTGTTCTTGTCCATTTGAAACTATTCAAACTATATTTGAAACTATCCATTTGAAACTATATTTGTCACAAATCTCCCTAACAAGCCTTTGAAAAGACAGCTTTGGAATTGCATTGTTAAGAGCCTATATTGTCCATTTGAAACTATCCAATTGAAACTATATTTGTCACAAATCTCCCTGACAAGTCTTTGAAAAGACAGTTTTGGAATTGCATTGTTAAGAGCCTTTATTGCCTTCCTAATCTCCCTTAGGCACCTGATATTTTGAGAAAAAATACTCTTTGGCTTTGACTTTCTAGAGAGCTTCTGAGGGTTTGAAGATTAATGAATCTTTGATGTTAAACCCCTAGGATCAATCTTCTCCTTCCTTACTGTTGCTTTAGTCCTAGCCATTTGCCAAAAAAAGACATGTTACTCCTTGTCTAGTGTATCCAGTGAAATGCGAGTTTTAAAAGAGTGACCTCCTTGTAGCATGTTATTTTCGCGTTTCACTAGACAACACATAAATAGCAAAAGAATCAACAAAACTAAGAAAAACAAAACATTAACCTAAGGCATGCCATAATAATTACCTACAATCTCTACACCATTAAAGCCATAGAAGCAATGTTATAAAACATTAGGGAAAAATAATTCTTTATAGTGCTCATAGGCTCACACTGGGAAAAAGTCCGTTTATAGTGCTCATAGGCTCATAATGTTATAAAATATTAAGGAAAAGTGCAGAAAAGCATACCTTGTTTGGCACTTTGTTGGGAAAAATCCGTTTAAAACCAATTTTTTGAATAGCTCTAGTGAAACGCGAATACGTTCTTCATAACCACAACTCGAAGACCCTGTTGCATGACCACGAAAATGTGCTCCATGACCATAAAAATATGAAACAAATTTGGCCGTTGTTTCCCTTTATTGGGGGATTTTTTTAAAATTGATGGTACATGCATTACTTGGCGAAGTGTTAAGTAAAACACATGCGACGTATTCTGAGACTATTATTCTCGAAAAAAGGGAGTGCGCACGTCTTCTGAGATATTTAATATGGTGTGTTAAGTGAGACACGTGCGCACGTATTCTGAGGTATTTTGTGCGTGCAGAAATATTGGAAATTTCGTCGAAATTTGCGGTCGCCTTTATTTTGCTATCATTATGTAAACTTTTTCGTTGGAACTATCAAACACACATTTGACAATCAATATAAAAGCTTTTCGAAATCATCTTCTCTGATATTGCCTTTCTTTCTCTCAAAATTTTGCTTCAATTTGCCTTCAAGGTCCTTGCTTCTTGTTTGAAGAGCAGTTCAACAACTTCTGATAGGTAACAAAATTTTGTTATTACAAGTATCTGAACAAAATCTCATGATTGATTAGTATAGAAAGAATTTTTAAAAATACTTGAAAAATTACAGATGTCATGTGCTTTGTGTCTTTCAAAAGGAGCATGGCACTTTCAGAAATGATTTTATCATAAATTTCTGTGTTTTAATAGAATTAATTCATAGTTCATGTTTTTCTTCTTGTTCTGCATCTACTGACCGATGAAACGTGAAATAATGTCTCTGGTTATTGGTGTGTTGCTAACTGTCGCATTTCACTAGTGAAATGTTGAAATAACTCTCGTTTTCAAGTAGTGTCTGGTGAAACGCGAGTTCTTCACTGGCTTTTGCCTCTGGACACTTGTTTTTGCATTTCCCCGGTCACTTAAAAACTTTTCTCCTTTTTCGATTTTTTGTCTTGGAAAACGTGATTTTGGGGCCTCTTTCCATGGTTCTATCGTGTTTGATTGGACATTGTTGCCATTTTGCTTTGTTTGCAGGGATAAATCTTTTGTTGGTCAAGATGACAAAGAGAAAGCTATCTTTGGAAGGAATGGATGAGGAGGAGCTAATGGAGACTTCTAATGATAGACTCTTTGATTTCTTACACACAACTGGAAATTCTTCCAAGTTTAGCTATATCAAGGAAATTTTCAATGTTCCTTTTGATTTGAAAGAGTTATTGGAGGATCTTGAAGATAAACTTAAGGAGTACAAATATTTTTATGATAGACATGTGAAAGGTTTAGAAGTCAATGGATTTTTTCATTATAGTGATATCATGGGAGCCACCAGTACAGCCAGATCAACTTTGCTAGGCAGGTTCAACCTCATTGATGAGGAATTCAGGAAGAGAGAAACATATTTCCCTTTCCACAGGTATCAACACCAATGCCTTCTAATCCACAAGGATGTTGGATTTATTATGTATCTTTAGTACATGGAAAATTCTTCTCTAGATATAGCCCAACAGGGAAAGCTAGAGGATATTGCAAGTATGGATAAGGAGGTCGAAGAGAAGGAGGAGATGTTCCAAGAAGATATTGAGAATCAACTTGTCCAAGGTTTTGATGTAGGTTTGTTTAAGAGTGACAATATCACAATGGTGGAAGAAAAGGAGATCGAACCAAGTGCACATGTTAATGAAGAAGGTCCTCTTGCATGTGTTCCAACATTTCCTACTTATCTTATCAACAAGAAGAGATATGTGTTGCTAAATGATATTCAACATCTTTTTTATCTTAGAGAAGATTATTGCTTAGCAATCCTTGCAGGTTGGGGCCAAAATGACATGAATTTTATAGGTTATGAACAAGAACCACTAGCAAGTCTTGATGTTGAGGGAGAGAATTTCCAAGACAGCTCTATAGCCTTACATACATGTATTAATCAGATCGTAGAATACGAAAAGGGGGGGCTACCTACAGAAGAAGAGTTCTTGCAGGTCCAGAAGAGACTTCGTATTGATGATGTAGGGTATGAAGAGAGATTGAAGTCTCCATCAGATGAGAAACCCAAGAGTTCAATAAATCTTTATGATGATAGTCTTCTCGAAGAAGATGAACACCCTAAGATATGAAATATAATTTGAAGTTACCCATTGATTTTATGATAGACTTTATTATGCATTATAGATAAATATCTTATATCTTATACTGTTGTGGTTTGTTGTGTAGATCGAGATTGAAGATCTGGACAACTTTCTTGGAAGGGCCAAGGGCTCTAGGCCAATGAAGCTTGGGAAAAATCAAAGCCTTGGCCATTATATTGGAAACTTAAACAATCAAACAATTGTAATATATCATAGTAGATTGTCAAGCTCTCCAAGTCTACCAATGATGGCTTTGAGAGCTATCTCAAAGGTAATTGGATCTCAAGTTTTCAGCAGAGGTTTGGACAAGAGCATTTTAGTGGAGAAGGAAAAAGCCATAAGAGTTTTTGGCTTCATGCTTGCTTCATGCTTGGATACAGTGGATCTAGAGCTGGATATTTTGGAGTTCTTGGCTACTATTTGCTCTCTTATGTAGGAGATGGTAAGAATTTGAAGCTTCTTCCAGGCTATCGGAAACAGGAGTTTTTGAAATACAGAGGTCTTATTGAGTGGGATGAAACAAAAGATTCCTCTAGAGGCCCTGTTGAGCTACTTGAAACCAAGGACTCCTCTAAAGGCCTTGTTGAGGTGCCTGAAACTAAGGACTCCTCTGGAGGCCTTGTCAAGGTGCCTGAAACTAAGGACTCTTCTGCAACACAATCAGACTAGAAGATGCCAAAGATCAAGGGTTTCTTGAAACCCATCTTTTCCTAACTCTTTGTTTGGTTTGTAACCATTCTGTAAATCTTTGCTTTGCGCAAGAATTTAAATATCTATCTTTTCTTCTTTGGGTAACAAATTGTATAGTCCTTGCTAAAGATTATGTATTGCTTGATGTGGTTGTATCTTTAAGCTTGAATTTATGCCAGATTTGTTGATAGAACCATTGACAGACCTCTAATAAACTGTTGGCTTTGTGTCTTCCACCTCCATGTCGTGTGTTTGAAATATTTTGTTCTTGCTTGATAATGTGATTTTTCCATACCTTGGGTTGACCAGATAGATAGAGATCCATATTGTTTAATAAAGTATGGAGCATGGTTGTATAAAATATGCTACATAGTCAACAAATAAAGAAAGTTATTAAAAAACATTATATGAGTTCGACAATGAAGAAACAGACATATACAAACTTCTTAACATATAGTGAGTAAAGTGTTGATCACCCCAAGCTTCTGTCATTGCCTTTTTGAAAAGGTTCAATTGGTTTTTAAAGTCTTTGAGATCATCATCATTCCATTCAGTCTTATCACAATAAAAAAACACTTTGTCTAGTGTTTCCCAAACTTTAGCTTTTCTATTCTGAGCTTGTCCATTATCAGTGTGATCCTTAACTACATTATGTAGGGATTTCCACTGATTAAATTTAATAGTTGAGCCACCATTTCTCGAGTTGATCTTGCCAAGTCTCCCATGAAAGCCTAGAAACCTTCTAGCCTTCACTCCACCAATAGATGGTTTTTTTGGGACACAATTACCATCCTTAGACTTTTGAAGATTTGGTTCAATAACAACATTTCCACCATGCAAACCAATTGCAGAGAGAACTTTTTCAACCTTTGTTATAGCATCTGTTCTAGTTGATAATGGCTTCAGCTTCCATGCAAATCCTATATAGAGATGAACAAGCTTTTCAATTATCCTGCAAAGTGCATGAAGTGTACAAATACGGGCATTCACTAAAGGAATGTACAAGACCGATTTAAACTTTGGATCCTTATTGTGCCTAGAGGGAGCTCTATTCCAATTGCTTGAGTTTAACTCTTGAGCTGGCGACATGCAGTATAAGCAAGGAGATCTCAAGTTGGCTCCCTTTGATACTTAAATTCATTGAATGTAACCTCCTTTTTCTTGCCCTTGAAGGTAGCCTTGATATGAAAAGTCTCACCTAGAATCCCTATCACTTTGTTATTAGCTCTCTGTCTAATAGTCCTAACCACAAATGGCTTCGGAAGTATGCAATTGCGTATCTGTCCTTGCTTCATTTTTTATTGTAAAAGCTGGAAAAGTTGCATATAAGTATCTCAACTGATACCAATACTATCTAGTGTCTTCTGTACTAACTCAGAATCCAAAGAATGATCCTTTACAAATGACTCCAAGCATTGTTTCTTTGCCTTTTTAAATTTCTTCTTCTCCAAAATATCCTTTGAAACTACTGAAGGAAGAAGATGATAATAAAACTGAGGTTCTTTTAAACAATCTCTTTCACTTGCATTTGGTTGTAGAAAAGATCTAAGCAAAATTAACATCACAAATCAATGCAAGTAATTTAAATAAAGCCATATTTAAGATTTTTCAAGTGAAAAAAAATATGCCTTGCTGCTTGGATTCTTTTATCACAGCCTCCTCCTCCTCGTTTGAGATTCTCAATATTTTTAAGAGCTCTTTGTCAATTTCGAAGGCCTAATAAAGTTTTCTTTCGTTGATAAGCTTTGATACGCTTTTCCAATGAATGAATTTTTTGTTGACAATCCTCTAGCTTCTGCAACAACTCTATATTGTGTTTCATCAAAAGATGATTCTCTAGTTCAAGGATATCCTTTTCTGCAACAAAAGTGTATAACCTAAAAATCCATTGTAGCCATCACCAATAAACCTCATTAATGATAAGCTATTATAAAAAGAAAGGAGTGCTATTTCTGCTAGGATCTTTGGGATATAGCTTTCCATCTAACCAAAGATCAATATTCTTCTTTCCTTCAAACCTTAGTACATGTTTCATAGACTCTGTAACCGTGATAGATTTTGTTATCTTTCTTATTGGTTCATACTCACTATCCAACTCAATATGCAGATGATAGAGAGGTCTTTTATGAGAGCTACAGAGATCATTGGATGATTGATCCATAGCTGAGTTACAGAGATCATTGGGTGATTGATCCATAGCTAAGGATATGATTAGAAGCAAGAATGAAAACAAAGAAGAGACTACTAAGGAGGAGAAAAAAAGAAGAGAGAAACGATGGAGGGAGACAATCGAGTATCCACCAAAATTCAAATTGAATATTAGTTTTCACTTTAATGAGGAGTGGTAAGATCTTCATTATGACAACCTTTGCCATCTTTATGGCGACCTAGATTTCTAGGTTTGATGTGACCACGAGAATATCACGACAATGACTTATTAACAAATTTTGATATTTTGACTTACCAAAATATAAACCTTTTTAAAATTCTATAAAATGATTTTATTTCTTAAATTTTTTTCTCTCTCTAAGATCTCTTACCAGGCATTTTCGAGACCTCAAAACTCCCCTAATGTGATTGCAAGTCTAGGAATCATCATGCATTTCTCATTAAAGGACCAAATTCAAAATGACCAAAATTGTATTTCAAATAAAGTTAAAGACTTTTGAAGAAATTGGAAATATGTCATCTTAGTATAAAGTGTTAATCTCTTCATAGGTAAAATCTACAAAATGGCTTACATATGTGCATTTATTAGATGTTTTAAAAAGTGATTTTTTTTAAAAAAAGTGAAGTTATTGGTTCTTGGCCTGCTAAAGATCTTGGTGAAGAAGTCCTTGGCTACCAAAAGGTTTTCAACCTTGTCTTTGGATTTGGTTCCATCTTCCTCGATAAGAATGGGAATTGAGTCTTTTCCTTTCTTTTTCTAAAGGATGCTAAACATCTCTAGGGTTGGTTTATCAGCTTTGCTAGCCCACCATTTCCTTGTAAAGAGTAGCATGCTAGAGGCTTCTTTATTTTCAAGTTTCCTCAATTATTGCTTCATTTTACTTAGATTTCTTGTAAGTGAGCTTACCCTACCTCAATCCTAGTTTCTAAACTCTCGCTGAGTGAATATTTTCTTGCTTTGGATTCTCTACATTTTCTAACCTGTAGGGATTTTACCTTTTTAATTAGGAAATCTTGAGTTTCTGTAATGGCTCTAGTTCAAGACAATGTTAGAGAGTTTGTTGATGGGGAACTAGCACATATACACTAGATAGAATTCTAAACCTCCTTGAGTTTAAATAGTCTAAGATCTATGTGAAATCAGCCTACCTTAACCACTTGGTCATTGTTAGAGAGACTTAACTTAATAGGAAGATGATCAGACATTAAAATAGTGTGAAACATTTTACACTTGACATTAAAGAACTTAAGCAAGTAAACCTGCAAACATATAAGATCTATCCAATCTAGCTTTGCTAAGGTTGGTTTGATTGTTTCATCAAGAGAAACCAGGCTCACTACTTAGAACTACAAGGCCATGAAAAGCTCTAGTTACCAACCATTTCTCTTCTTTTGTATCTACAATGCATTGACGTTTCTCCATAAATCTATATTTAATGGTTTCAACAATGTTAAAGTCCCTAGTCAAATATAATGGGACATTGAAATACCTCCAAAGAATCCCAAGCTTTCCCTCTTTCCACTGAGTTGTTAGGGGCATACAATGATATAACTACAAATTCATCAATTGTTTTAATATCAACAATTATCCAATTATTGTTCTTATATATTGTAACGTGGGTAATATAGTCCTTCAATTTCTTATTTATTCCAACGCATGCATCCCTTTTACCCCAATTATGCTTAGTAACATGTCATACATGATCCTGTGAGATTATGGAGAGCTATTTTAATGCTAGCCTAGGATCACTTATACCCCTATTCACATCTACCAAAGAGAAACTATAATCAACATAGTAATGGATACCTTAATTGCAAAACAAGTGCTACATAGTAGCCTATCTTTGTTTAAACAACTACTAATTCTTGAATATTAAATATACTCATTAAGCAAATTTTTTTCTTTCAAAATATACGATACACATGGTATACAAAATGTAGTAGTGATGATATAATGAGAATTTGTGGTTGCAAGTCTAGGAATCATCATGCATTTCTCATTAAAGGGCCGAATGCAAAAATGACCAAAAATGTATTTCAAATAAAGTTAAAGACTTTTGAAGAATTTGAAAAGATGTCATCTTAGTATAAAGTATTAATCTCTTCATATGTAAAATCTACAAAATGGCTTAAATATATGCATTTATTTGATGCTTTAAAAAGTGAAGATTTTTCTTAAAAGAGGGTGTTTGTTATCACTTTCCAACATGACTAACTAGGGAAGTAGTGTTTTTCAAAAATAAATTAAATTCAAGTATCTTTCAAAGGATCTTTCAAAGGTTCCAAATGTTTCTCGTAAGGTGTAATATTACCCAAAAGGTTTGCAACTATGTTTGCAAAGACATTAGACAAGGTTTGTTTTTCATAGACAATGCCTCACACTTATGCTGAAGTTCAACCTGGAGGTAATATACCTCTCCCTTGGACCTCTTTGATGATGTGCGGGGCACCATCTTCTTTGTTTGGGATGTGAATTCCACCCTAGCCATCTCCATCTTATTCGGCCCAAGATATCTCTATTGATTCCACCCCAACCATCTCCATTTATGATGTTGATTCAGCCCTAGCCATCCCTATTGATTCCACACTAACCAGCTTTGTTTGTGATATTGTTCCAGCCCCAACCATCTTTGTTTGTGATATCTATGAAGTTACTTTCAAGAAATGAGAGAAGTGTACGTTGAATGTTTCAAAACATAGTGCCTCAGCATCCTTATTTGTGCTATCTATGAAGTTACTTTCAAGAAATGAGAGAAGTGTACATTGAATGTTTCGAAACGTAGTGTGGCAGGTACAACTCAAGGCTTCATGTAGTCTTTTGGCTCATCTTTTAATAAGAAGAAACTATGCCATTAATCCCAATCAATATGAGCCATTAAATTCTCAACATTGAGTTCTTAATACCAATGAATAACCTCTAAGCTCTAAATTAGGGCTAATTGATAACTTAAAGGATATGGAATAATTTTTAAGTTTTTAAAAACATGAGAGTTCTTATTTAAAAAATTATTTTCAATGAGTTATCTCTTCTCTCTCTCTCTCTCTCTCTCTCTCTCTCTCTCTCTCTCTCTCTCTCTATGTTGAGGTAGAATTTTTTACAAGGCCTAAAGTTGAGTCCAAATCTCCCCCAATTTAAATAGATAAAACACATTTATTAAGTTGTAAACTATTTATTAGGTAAATAAGGGGTCATGTCGTTAAAAAAATTTGCATATACTTTCTTATCATATTTCATTAGCATACCCGTCATACATTGAGATGTGAAAGCAAATCATGACCTTGTCTCTTTGTTGTTGTAATTTCTCACCAAAGGGTCAAGACTTATCAATCTCATAGTTTCACATAGCACATATGTGATATGAAATGTTGTGCCACGTTACTAAAGTTAGTGTTTACGGAGAACTTTTTCTCAACCAGTAAAAATAAAGGAATGTTTTTGAAGCAACAAGTTTTGCTATTCTAAATCTATTTGAAGTACTAGTTTTATAACTAAAATATTGAAAAAACTATTGTTAGTTCTAAGGGCATAACAAAATTGTACGCCCTATTTTAGATTCCCAATCGATAACAAATACACTAAAATATCATTTTTTGTTATTACTGGCTAAAGTCCCGCCAAACAATGAACTACCTACCCCTTTTGTGGCTATCAAGTAGTCCTCTAGGTCCTTGGCAAGAGCACTAGTGCCAACAAAAAGATGGTGCATTGACACATTTGACATTATAGAGCATTGCATTCATGCTTTGGTACAACTTGGTCAATCTCTCATTATTCTTATGTAGAATTTTATACATTTCAACATTGTTGATACAACCATCCAAACATGTTATTATCAAGGTCAACAATAATTTGGGTGTTGTGTAAGCTAACTGCACCAATAACCATAGCAGCGATTGTATCATTGGGTTGCTTCGCTAAAAAGGGAAAACACATTCGTTGATTGCCATTGCTTGTCTTATACACAAGGGTGCTTGCACTATCACTAAGTGTAAAAATGTTGTTGTCCCCGAGTAGAAAAGAAATAGCAGGGAGGGCATAGGGAGTTGGGTAGTCCCAACATGTGTCCAGACCATGGGGGCCTGGTGTACCACTCGGATCAGGATCCCCAAGAATAGGTCGCATAGCTGCTCTCCAAGCATCTCTAAAGAGAGTGTATGCGGTTGGATGTATGATAGAGAGAGTGTCGCCAGAATCCACAATAACACCTCCCATAAGAGTGCTATCATCAATGTCAAATAAGCCAGGAGGCACACCGACTGTCTGACCAGCCACTAGTATATCGACGACATCTATGTAGTAGTAAACCTCAGCTCCTCTACCTATCAAGGCCGTTTCGTAATAATCCTGAGCTGCAATGTAGTACAAATTCACATATACTTTAGTACCAATTTGGTCTTATGATTGGAAAATATACACAATGATCTCCTTCTATTCATTAATCCAGGTCTTATACTTGACATTATGGAATGTGCGTGCATAGATGCATGTTTCAAATGGAGGCCTTATATTTTTCAACAAATAGAAATAGATGGCGTACATGCATATGAATTGATTGCTAGAGAAGAAACCAAAGACAAGTTTGAAGAAGTTAGGTAGGGTTAATTTGATAAGAGAAGTGTACATGGAATGGCGTCTGGGCCGAACTTCAGAAATCCAGAGTCTATAGGGGATCCAATGGGGGCAAAGCAAAAGGTAAAGATGGGGTCAAAGTAGGGGATAAGATGTCCAAAAGAGAATTGCTCTGTCCAAGACAAGCTTCTCCCGTAGCCGAGGCCGAGCACCCCTGAGGAGAAGGTAGGCACCCCTGGACCTGCCATGTTAGTGGTGCCGCAACCAAAACCAACCCCTGGGATGGCAACGTATGTACCTGGATTGGAACCTTCCCACAAATTGATCTGGGCAAGTCAATACCATCATTTAGAGAGGTAATCATACATGGAAATATTATATTAATCAAGTTAAGAAACAGTGATCACAAGAGTCGTAACGTACAAAGAGCTAGTTTTTCTTCTTGGTTCTATTACTACAGTCCCGACTCCCTAGAGAACTACTACATATCTTGTAAATTTTCCTTTTAATACATACTTAAAGCTTCCTCCAAAAAAAAAAAAAGAGTTGTAACGTACATTGATGGAGCAGCTAGCACCGTTCTTTATTATTAGAGGGGAGAGACGTTTTAATGCAAGCCTACCTGATCACTCACAATCACTCCCGTAGAGCCTGATCCATCTGCGTAGCTTAGTTGGTAATGGCAAGAGGTCGCGTCGGCGCCCTGACCAATCCCAGGTACAGCCTGTACGTCATCACAGAACTGATTGCCTTGGGCTAGGCGAGCTAAGGTACCGGAGCGGCGCGGATTGAAGACCGGGTAGTATTGCGGGTAGCAAGGGTCGCAAGGCTTGCACTGGATCCAAGACAAGTCGCTGCCAGTGTCCACAATCATGAGAGCTGGCTGTGAGGAGTCGCCCACAGTCAAGCGCACATAATACTCCGCGTAGCTACCACTTCTGAAAGAGTTTGTGGTGACAAACGCATACGGAAGAGTCTGTAACAGCTGCAAATACCACGTGATTCGGAAAACGTTAATTTTCGCGCTAAATTAACCATAATACGCGCCGCAGGCAACTTTTGCGACTTGCGTATCTCTCACCCAATCACATAATAGGGACCACGTTAAAGCAAAAGAATAAATATTGTCTGATTAACCTGTCTTTTCCCGGTTAACCCTGAGCTGCTTCCGGTAGCTGCAGAAGTACTACGGTACTGCGTTCGTCGGCTGCTAAGGCTGGCGTTGAGGCGATGCACGCGGTGCTCCCACACGCAGGCGTCGTCGCAGCCGGGGGGCCGGAAAGGGGAGTGTGGGTCGAACACGTGGTTCACGCCCAGGTTTATCGACATGTTATTTCTTGTACCACGTCTACTGCTGCTCTGCATGCCCGGCATGCCTCCCGACGCGGCCATAATAATGCACATATAAGCCGCTAGTAGGAGTACACAGCTCATGGAATTGCTCATCCTGCACATCGCCGTAGTGCGCGTCTCGTAGCGCCCGTAGTGTATACAATATTCCTGTTGACTGGTCAGCCTTGATCACGATTAGATACTTCGTAGTTATAGCACCGGAACCATAGAAGAATCTACCTCCGTATATCCTCCAACTTTGGTCGCATACGACCGGCTTCTTGCCGGCTAGCGGCCGCCGGCCGCTTAGTTAACTTTTCTGGAAAGCCTGTTCCTGCGAAGCAAACAGCCGTACCGGGCCGAGCCGACGAAGACGTGCCTTGGATAATACGGACCACGAAAAACAAGATTTACTTGGAAGCCACGTACAGGCAAAGCAGTATTCTTGGATGTAGTTTAACTCAGGCGTTCAAGCGTTGCATTTGATGCCCCAATCTTGTTGTCTATATCATGATATCCTAATAAATAAGAAATTGCTGTCAAATCAGAGTCATTCGTCGTCATATCCTATATGTAATGTGTGTATCCTATTTCCACGTTCGAAATAACTTAAAAGCTTCATCACTGTTTCATTTCATTTTGGAAGGAGGCTCGGATTTGAAGGTTATACATTAAAATTGCCCTTCGAAATAAAGATACACCTAGGGTAAGAAGAAGGGTAGTGTGCCACTTCAATCTCTTTGAGAATGAAATCACAGTTTTGGCATAGCTCTTCCTATATAAATTCCAAAGTGCATTGAGAAAGCCTTAGAGAACCTCTCCTTTTTCTTCTTAAAGAGATTGTACCTACATATAACTAACTTTTTAGTTTACTACCACTTCTTTGAAGTGTAATATATATTTGATCTTCTCTAGACAGATAAGAGTCACTATTCAAGGGTTTTACAACCTTCAAATTTTAGGCATGCTTAACCTTAATCTTTCAAGGCTATTATTATTCATTATATAAAGAAACATGCCTTTAAAAGCATTTAGCTAAGTATCTGCTATGCTTTCCACTTGTAAAATGCCTAATTTTATAGCAAAGTGGTTTATGGCTTCTAATTTAGAAAACAAGTTAATCAAGTCATCGTGGCATGCTTATGCGACTAGTGAAGACCAAAAGTAAGATCATGTAGACTTCGTTTGAGCTTTTACATGGACTTCTTTAGAGTTTGATTCAGATAATGCTAATAACCAGAGTACGATTCAATATCTTTAGCACTTAGTAAAGGGGTAGATCAACTATCAGTTTTTAAGCAAGAATGCTACCTCACAGGCCCGTTTTGAAGGTGTCACTAAATTTCTATTTTTAAATTGATTCATTAAAGCTCGTTGTTGAATCATATCTGACTTTTCTCTTGTGTAGGTTGCAATGTCATATGCAAGTTGTGGTTGCTTCTCTACTTCTTGTACAATTTATGCATATAAGTGCTTCGTATGTGGAGGTTGCCATTGCTTTTATGGATGGTCATTTAAACCCACCAAAAGTTGCCCAAGGACTAAGGGCTTCTTAAACAAAAATTTGTTTTCATTATTGGATGACTACATGCTTCACAGGTTTCGACCTCTACCTAGGTATATCTTCTCTCCAATTAGAGCGTATTGAAGCTTCTAAAATTTATGTCTGGTTCATTGCACGTATGCTAATATTAATACCTCAAAGGGTTGAAAATGTGGATGTAAATGCTTCTGCTTGAGAATATTGGAGCTTCACTATTGCATTCGATTTGTTACATGCATATCAAATTGATCTTTGTCATAGCAAGAGATAAACCATGATGTACAATGCTTAGCCATATAGTGCGACTCTATCATCTTTCCAGGGGTAGAGTCAATCACTACAACAAAAAGGCTCCATAGATGTGCTTGTAGACGCAATATTTGAATTGTGAAAAAAAATATCAGGCGCGTTTATTAACGCGTCTACAAAATCGTGTCTAAAAGCGCGCTTATGATCAGAGTTGCACGCACACTTAGACGCGCGTATAAACGCGCTACGTAAATATATAATCATATTTATAAAAAAGTGGATATATTCATATTGTGCGTCTATACACGCGTGTATCTACGCATCTAAAACCGCGTTTACTCTGAAAGTTTTTGACGAGAATAGACGCGCATTTATCCTGCAATTTAGACGCACTAATAAACGTGTAAAACAGAGGTATGAAAAAAAAACCACATGCTCTCTGGTTTTTTTCCCCCCATCAACATCAAATTGTATACTTAGGGAAAATAGAAAAAGATTATTTCGAAGATTGGATACTGAAAACAAAACAATGTATGTAGCACACGAAATTTCATATATATAGATGAAACGTTTTTACATTATGAGTTCTAGTGCTTGTGACGTCATGGTCACAAGCACTAGCTGAAAGTAATACATATAAAAAATGAAAATTACAAGCCAAGGGGAGGCATGCATGCATGGGGCTCCTCTATATCTCCTCAGAAGAGGCATCATCATCGCTATCACCACCGCTGCCGTTACCGCCACCACTACTGCTAGTCCCCCCTTCGCTATCCTCAACTGCATCAAGGCTCGCCTACACAAAGGATTAAAGTATATAAATACCATTACAAACAATAAATTAGAGTTATCTATACTTTTCATGTAAAAAATAAAACATACCTCTTCTGGTGGTGGAATCCTCGTGGCGCGATTATATTGCTCCTTCGTGATGAGTCCCTCCTTGTAGAAATGCTGCCAAGTGGACGCCCGGTTATGACCTCGATGGTAGCCTACCTCTCTAGGAGTAGACATCCTACCAACGATATGGAACTACAAAACAATTTGAACATACAATGTATTAAAACACACTACATAATGAAGTGAAATAAATTACAAAATTTAATTTTTTTAAAAAAATCAAATAATACTTTCAAACTCAGCCTCCCATGACTCCCTGCCACCCGATCCATAATGCGACGATCCCATGGTTGCCATCTGGATACGTCGCGCCTCTGCATGCTGGCAACTTGTCATTTTCTCCGTTGCTCTCTTCTTGGCCTCTTTCCACTCCTTGCGGTGGCAATTGGGTGGTTGGCCATATCCAGGGCGCCCCTGCTCTTGTCTCTGCAATGACTCCTTGGCGCGCGTCATAAGGTGAGATCTCTTGTTATGAAGCACGTCTCTCACCTTTGACCGTCCCCAATCATCTGAGAATTGTGAATTCTCGGGATTAGGGTACCTTTTATGTACTGCCCGCAGCACCTCTTGCCACAAACCATTTTTTTGGTGCTTGAAGGGAATCATGCAATCTTTGTATGTGGCATGCACAACACTTCTCAAGTAGGCTATTACTTCCCTCCCCTCAAAGTCATGCAAAATACCACCAACATCAGTGATAGAGTAGTATATTTGTGGAGGCTCACCTCTTTCATTTTCCGGTGAGGGTGATCGAGGGCCACCACCTAGGCAACCCCCACAAAGCCCTCAACCTCCTCGTCCTCCCGCACCACTCTCCCTCCTCCCTCGACGTGCACTATCCTCTACCTCACTCGATACACGTGCCTCTGTAGATATACATGCTTCGACCGATCCATGTACCTCAGCTGATCCCTGTGTAGGCAAAGATGTGATAGGTGTCCCAAACATCACATTGAAAACCTCATCTGCAGTGGGAGGGCGACCAAGATAATTGGTCATCTCCCCCATGAATTGCTCCTTGTTGAATGGGGTGCTGGAGGATCCAGGATTCCACATCTACACAAGAAAAATCATATTACCCTGTGTAGATAAAACATATTACATACAGCATCTATACCTGCGTCTCTGGACGCGTCTATACATGCATCTCTGTGGGCGTTTGTCAGCGCGTGTACACTGCAGAGCACACGCACCGGCACACGCGCTCAAAGATGCACCCCCAGAGAAACGTTTTTTGCGTCTATATCTGCGTCTACACTGAGATATAGACGCACTATCAGATGCGCTAGGTCGGCTGATTTTAGCAGACGATCGCCATTATTGATTTACAAAATGCAATACATAATGGAATCACAAATCCTAAATACACAGACAGAGCAGAGAGAGAAAGATAGAAAGAAAGAGAGAGAGAGAGAGGGAGAGACTCACCTTGGGTGTTTGGTGTGGCGGGTGGTGGCGCTTCTTCCTTCACCTTCTTTCTCTCCTTGGTAAGTTACCCTCCCTTGATGCTTGCTTACTTGCTTGCTGCTTCTTCTTGTTCTCCTCTCTCTTGTTTTCTCTTTCTTCCTCTCCTTGGCTTTCCTTTTCCCCTTCTTGTGTGTTTGAAATGAAAGAAGAGGTGAGTCATGAGGAGGTGAGACATGAAGAGACTGCATGTTGGCTAAACTCAAGCTTCAGAACCGCAAAAAACGTAGGAAAGGAAAGGCATAGTTTGAAAAGAAATGATTTAAGTATGATTTGGATTTTGACGTGTGCATCTATTTTTGCGTGTATAAGCGCATCTATTTGCACAGATATATAGACGCAAAAGTCGCGTCTATTTACATGCACGTTTACACGCTCTTATAGACACTCTGATAGATGCGCCCGACTTTGCGTATCTAACATGCGCATCTATACCTCGTTTCTGTTGTAGTGAATGAAAGCAAAGAAGAGATTAAGGAGCTTCTTATACTTTGCATATTCTTGTTTACAATGTGTCCATTGCAGTAATGTTGTACTTATGAAAGACATGTATCTAGGGCTATTTCTTTCAATTTTAGGACTCACTAAATTCAATATCTAACTTCTAACAAAATTTACAAAGGTAAATAACAAGTGTAAGAGGTGAAAACTAGCTTAAACACTACAACAGAAACGAGGCATAGACGCGTATGTTAGACGTGCAAAGTCGGGCGCGTCTATATGTGCGTGTAAAAGAGTATGTAAATAGACACGAATTTTTTGTCTATATATCTGTGTAAATAGATGCTAATATAGACGCGCCTTCAGATGCGTAATTATTTAACCACCTGAAATTGGACTTAATATAATTAAAAAATCAGAGTTAATAATTATTTTTGCATTGCTCTCTAATAAATGGCAGTTCCTCCAGTTGACAAGCCTGATATAAGTAATTAGCGGCAAGCGACAGAAACCTTATTATACAATTAATAGCAAGCATTGCATGTATCTCGTAATTTCTCTACTTGAAGATGATAAAAAATACTTCATTTTTAATATGGAAAATTCAATTTAGCTTTAAACTTGACTATTGAGGGCCTTAGCTGAATTAGCCTGAGCTGTCTGAAACGTCTCTTGAGCTTCTTCAGGATCGATTTCGGTAGCTCATTCTGCTTCTTCTTGAGTATGCACGTGTGTGCATGATAAAAACTATAGAATTAAGAATACACATTGAGTCATTAAGTAAATTAAGTATGTTACAGTGAATGATCCATCTAATCTTCAATGAGATCAGCCCTTGCTAAACTATCTACTTCTAGGTCTATGTTACCAATAGGTAACGAAATAAATAAGTCTATCCCACTATCAGATGTGTTGCTATATTGCTCAATAACTTCATCAATATCATCGACAATCACATTATTGTCCTCTTCTGCGTTTCCTTGAACATCCTCGCGAGGTTCATCTTGTACTATATCACGCATATCATCCATTATGGTGTCATCATGTACACCATCATTAATTGTTGGTTTGTCATCTGCTATCTCTATGTCGGTAATATTACCATATATTGATTTTGAACGATTAGATATAGGGATGACATACCATCATTAGTTATTGTTTACCATTGGATGATACACAACCTGTATTTGAAAAACAAAAGCAAGAAACTTAAATACTTATTATATTGTGTATATGTATCACATGTATACATATAAAAAAATTAGCTTTTGCATATATACCTGCTCGCATTGTTGAGGTAGTACTAATGTGTCATTCTTGTTTTGGTGAAATTTTATAGAGTCAATGATGACAAAACCACTTGGATGACATCTAATTGTGCAATGCTCACCATTTGTTACCACTTATTTAAACAATTTCATATCCAATACATATATAAAGAATCGTTTGAAGTCAAGCTTCAAGATATCTTAGATCAAGCCACAATAGCCTTCCATGGTACCATTGGCATCCTCGAAGTGAGCAAGGACACCACAATCTTGGGTATTTCTCTTTTCATCTATATGTTGAGTTTGAAGATGTTTACCCTCACACCAAATAGCATTGAATAGTGTGCACTAGTAGTAAAAGATTAAGATCAAACATGTCAATTATTTATATAAAATATAACTTATAGAAACAAATTAATTGATAGTATGTCTCACCTTTGATAAGCAACCTTGTGCGTATTCCCACTCTTCTTGAGATATATTAATTTTCTCCTCTTTTTCCATTCTCTCAATTTCCTCATGTAACCAATCTATATCAATATGACGTGGGAGCGCATTTAGATGATTTGGAAATGAGACATTACATCCATATCTGGTGCAAAATGCTTGTCTTTCGCTTTTTTTTCTTGCCCTTGCTTCATTATATAGTGTCACCCATTTGCTCATTACATCACTATTGAGCACATAAAAACTATTTAACTTACGAAGTTCTTCTTTTGTTAGCACTTTACTCATTCCTTTTCCTTGAGGTATTCTAGAGGCTATCCTCAAGTCTTCATCGTCTTTCCATAGTCGTGGTTGAGAGGGATCCACTTTAGCAAGATATTCAGAGATATAAATAAGGGATGATTGCACTAACCAACCCTCAGCCATGCTTCCCTCAGGCCGTGCTTTTTGCCTCACAAAATCTTTCAAGGTTTTCATGAAGCGCTTAAGAAAAAATGAAAAATTTCCTCCACCAAACAAACCACCTCAACAGATAATACTCGAGCATCTTGCAATGTGTTTGGATCAATTTCCTTGGAGCTCACATATCTGTGAAGATGTATTTGAGAATTGTTTATTTTTGTGTAAAAATTCAAAGATATAGAATGAAAAAATACAATGTATACACACCTCACAAGCTCTCCCATCTTGTAAATGATATCATGTACATCTTTGGATACACAATGGAATATGCTAGTAGGAAGTACGAACTGAATGTAAACAATATTCATAGATCAAATGATTAGTTGAGGAAAAAGTCATCATACCCCAAAGTTTACACATAGTTACTCCACTATTTATTATATTCATGGTTAGAGATACCCTTACTTGAATCATTTTGTGCCAATCGTGGGACTTCAAACCAGATAGTTGCTCCACACCTCTTTTCTTTTTCTTTATGAAGGCTCCCTTGAGAGATCTCATACATCCTCTGGGTGTTCGAAAGCTACATATTTGTTCCTTTACTATTTTTTCCTCGTTCTTTGACAACATCCAAGGTACATGGGGTAGCTCAATCTTTCCTCTGGGTCCAATGCGTGGCCAGGCTCATCTCATGCGACCAATGTTACGTAAATCCTCCCTTACATTGACTAAATCACGAGCCCCTATCAAGTGATCCCATGATGTAGATACAACATTTTTGAATATGTGCATGGGGTCCAACAGGTGATTGATCTTGAGTTCAGTCCAATACGAAAGACGAAAAAATATAGATAACCTAATAAACAAACAATATATTATGTAAACAATTCATCATTCTAAATACTTTAAAGTCAATCGAAAGAAATGCACTTCTTACCTACTCATGTCGAGTGGAGGGTGGCTGTTGGCATTAATCCATCTCTCCTTCCAATCTCGAATGGTTAGAGATTGTGGAGTCATTCCATTAGTAGGGAGAACATATTTGGGATGGTCAATAGGAAGAAATCAATGATGATTGTCGTAGATAACCTTCTTTAAATGTGCCGGCCTAGAGGAAACTAGAGAGGGACCGCAAATAGGACATGCATGATATCCTGATGTGGTTAAACCTGAACAAACAAGTGAATTAATAAAATGCAATTGATTCAAGTCTTGAATTTGAAATATAGAGTTATATATATGTACCTGAACATTCTTCGTATCTTGGAAAGTCATGCATGGTCCATAACAACATGGCCTTCAACGTGAAATCTCTAGATGATGCAGATGCGCTTGTATCTTGCACCTCAATACCTTCCCATAACATTTATAACTCTTCAATCAAAGGATCTAAGTAAATGTCCATGTTTTTTACCTTGTGCTTTCCAGGAATCAGAAGGGACAACATTACATGTCCCTTTTTAATTGCCATGGATGGAGAAATATTATAGTTCACCAATACCACTGGCCATACACTATATGATGTGCTTTTGATGCTAAATGGATTGATTCTATCCATACCTAAACCAAATCTCAAATTTCTTGGCTCTTCTTTGAAAACGGGCCACAAATGATCTATATGTTGCCATGCCGGTATGTCTGCAGGGATCCTCCATTTTCCACCACTTGAACGATGACTAGCATGCCATGACATGAGCTTTCCAATAGAATTATACTTGAACATAAGTTTTATACGTGGAACAATCGGAAAATGTCGCAAAACCTTACGAGGCACATCCATTGACTTCATCTCCACTTCGTATCTTGATTCGCCACAAACAGGACACTTGTGCGAACTCATGAATCCCATGAAATAAGACACAATCATTGACACATGCATGGATCTTGACATAATCGAGGCCTCCCAGAGGTGTCAAGTAATGTCTTGCTTGCTCTCTCTTAGTTGGTAATTTGTTTCCTTTTGGAAGCATTTGTGATAATAACCTATATATATTTTTAAAAGTGAGTTAAAAAACCACCAACATATATTTGTGTCTGATTTCAAAATAGAACAATTAATATTATGATTCACAAGCCAAACTGAATTGATATCTACTTCAATAACGCATTCAAACTGTCATTACTCCATCTATAAAATGTTTGCAAGTTAAGTATCTCGAGGGACGCATGAAGAACGGAGTACGTATAACCTTCATACAACGGAGTAGATGACGCTACGTATAGTGGATCATCTGGCTTCGTAGAGTGACCTTCTCCCTGAACCGGTTGTGAAAATAGATGGTGTACCATGTTGTCCAAAATCTCATCCTCTACAACTTGATGGGGCATTTCATGAGGGCTACTATCATGGTTGTCAGTCTTCACTCTTCTTGAAGACTCTGCCTTCTCGCATCGACGTTTTGCAGCCTCTCGACACCTGAGAGGGAGCATCTGAGGATGTGGCACCGCATCTTGCTCAACCACAAAAGGGAGTTTCATGTATGTTGATATATATTGAGTAACATAGACTAGTAATCTTAGTGTTAAAAAAAAACAATGAATACCGATGATTTTTCTCGGTCCCATTCTCCATACATGCTGAGGTGTGACATTGCAACTCGATGTGCTCAAAAAATACATTCTCGATAACGATCACACATGCATTTAATTTTTTGTCATAGCCATGCATCTCAATTATGAAGATGTAATGTTTCATCCTCATTTGAGGATGTGCTCATTGACTCATCAACATGCACCGCACTAGGTGATGACGACGACATGATTAAACCTAATTCATGACAACATCAAAATATTTATCATTCATATGTTTATATAAAAACTTCAAGCTGGCGTATTAATTATTCTAAGATCTCAATTTTAAATACACAAAACTTATCATAAATACAAAAAAACTTATGATAAGAATTTACTATCAAAACTTATCTTAAAAATAAAAAATTATGATAAAAGCTAAACGAGCGTCTATATCTGCGTTTACCTCCACGTCTAAATTTGCGTCTATTTACTCATCTAACTTCGTGTCTATACGCGCATTTACGTAAACTTAGACACGCATATACACGCGAAAATAGATGCAAACATTAAAATTCAAAAGATACTTAAATTATTTCTTTTCAAATTGCGCCTTTCCTTTCCTGCGTTTTTTGTGGTTCTGAAGCTCGAGTTTAGCCGACATGCAATCTCTTCATGCCTCACCTTCTCATGACTCACCTCTTCTTTCATTTCAAACACACAAGAGGGGAAAAAGGAAAGCCAAGGAGAGGAAGAAAGAGAGAACAAGAGGAAGAAGAAGCAAAGAGAGGAGACAACAAGCAGTAGATCTGAGGCCGCGTCTCAGAGTGCATGTATTCTGCGTCGTCGGAGACGCGAGAATACACGTGCTCTGCACAGAAAAAGCTTTGACTTCAGAGTTGCGTCTACAAGTACGTGTATCCTACATGTGAGACGTGCGAATATACACACCCTGCCCAGAAGCTTTGACTTCAGAGTTGCGTCTCTAGGCATGTGTATTCTGCAGTCCACACGCGAGGATACACGCGCGCTAGAAGCATTGACTTAGAAATCGCATCTGATAGCGCCTCTATACTGCACCTCAGATGTGGATATACACGCGCTCTGACCAGAGGGTTGACTTTAGGGACACGTCTGAGAGCACGTCTATCCTGCATTTTAGACGCAGTTATACACGCGCCAGCTAGCTCAAAAAACAATTTTCATTGCCTAAACGTTATTGTGCTTATTATGTTTCTTTATATTGATAACTAAAGCAAACTAAGAACAAAAACACAATGGGCATGGGGTGTAGATCTAGTTTTTTAATCAACAATATATTTTTGCAATGATGAATGTGACCAATCTCATGTTTGTGTTTATAAATTTTCAAGTACCAATGTTTTTGTTTCCAAGTGGCTTAATTTATGAGAAGCATTAGCACTTAAGTTTTATGCTGAATGTCTAAAGAAAGCTAGATTATTAGCACTTTTAAGTGCCATGAGCATCCATGTATTTTTTCTATGGGATTTCCATACCTTTGTTTTACTTAAATGGACCTTAGTAAGTGCTTGCAAAATACACTTGAAGAAAATGAAAATGTGTGAGCATCAAAAGCCTTCTCTTACATAATGATTCTAGACTCACTAAATGATTTTTCATAATTAATGTTGGATTGGATCAAGGATTATGGCTCTTTGAAAATGTTTATGTGTGGATGAAGGTAATATATGATTTTTTGTATGCAAACAAATGTGATATAATGGAAAATGAGAAGCTAAGGAATTATTGGACTACAAAACACAATAGAAAATGAGCCATATTGGAATTTTTTATTTCTGGAATTGTACGAATTTGTATTTTTCCTGTGTTTTTTTTGCAGATGTCGCATCCTGGTTCATCTAGCAATGACCCAGATTTGGATCGTATGAATGATACATTGGGCTTGTTCAGTGGGGGGTCAATGCATTTTTTGGAGGTTTTCCTAGTAGGGAAGACTTTATGGGAGAGATGACCAAACACCTTGGCTGCTCTCCTACAACAAACGAGGTGTTCAGCATCATGTCTGGAATGCCTCTGACGTCTTTGCCTGGCACTACTTTCTAAACTCCAATTGCAGGTACTCCACGTGCAGCACCTGTACATGCATCAACTGAAGCACAATCGTCAGCCAATGCACGTGCATCTACAGAAGCACGTGCATCCAGCGAGGTTGAGGGTAGTCCACAGAGAGGGAGGAGGGAGAGTCAAGGGGGAGGACGAGGCTTGTGTGGGGGTTGCCTAGGAGGTGGCGAGCAATCACCCTTACCAGTAGATCACGTAGAGGAGCCAGTACGCGAGTACTATAGAGTTACAAATACTGGTGGCATCTTCCATGATGATGAAGGAAGGGATGTAATGGCGTACATGAGGAGCGTCGTGCATGCAACGTATAAAGATTGTTTCGTCTACTTCAAAAATCAGAAAAGCGGCTTGTGGTAGGAGGTGTTGAGGGCAGTCCCCATAGGAGGTATCCAAATCCTGAGGGTCAGCGATTCTTGGATGATTGGGGATGCACAAAAGTGAGGGATTTTCTTCACAGCAAAAGATCCCACCTCATGACACGCGCCAAGGACTCACTGCGGAGGCAGGAGGAGGGGCGTGGAGCCTATAGCCAACCACCTATGTGCAACCGCATAGAGTGGAAGAAAGCCAAGAAGAAAGTAGCAAAGAAAGTGAAGAGTCGCCAGCATGCAGAGGCGTGACGCATCCAAATGGAAACCATGGGATCGGGCGGCAGAGAGTCGCATTACGGATCGGGCAGCAGAGAGTCGTGGGAGGCAGAGTTTGTAAGTATATTTTGATTTTTAGTTTTTTAAAATTTATATTTCTTTCAATTCTTTATATAATTTGTTCTAATACATTGTGTCTCATAATTGTTTATATATATCATAATTTTTTTGCAGACTACTATCGTCGGTAGGATACCTACTCCTAGAGAGGTAGGTTACCATCAAGACCATAACCGCGCAGCCACATGGCTTCACTTCTATGAGGAGGGTCTCATCACTAAGGACCAATACAACCGGGCTATGAGGATTCGACAGCCACTAGAGGAGGTATGTTTTTCTTACTTTCCTATTAAAAGTATGGCTAATTATAACTTTTTCTCCACCATGTGTACATAAGCAACCTTGATCTTTTGTGTGTGTAGGCAAACCCCGATGTGGAGCATAGCGAGGAGAGGGATAGCGACGCTAGTAGCCATAGTAGTGCTAGTGAAGATGTTTCTTCTTCAGATTCGTAGAGGAGCACCATACCTCCTCTATGGCCTTGTTTTCTTATATATCTATTATCCATCTTTGAGTCTACTGCTTGTGGCCACGCTTTAGGTCGCAAGCACTTAAACTCCCCATGTAAATGCTTTTGATCTATAATGAATACATGGACTTTTGTTTTCAATTCTCATGCTTTCAGATCCATTGTCTTTTTTTCAAATGTACAATTTGATGTATGGGAGGGGAAAAAAAAAACCAGAGAGCAACCACATGCTCTCTAGTTTGTTTTTTTCCAGTTCTGTTTTGCGCGTCTATCCGCGTGTCTAAATTGTAGAAAATGCGCGTTTATAAACACGTCTAAAATGCAGAGTACACGTGCTCATACACGCGCTACGTAATTAACATTTAAAAAAATAAATTAAATATCTTTTTAAAAAAAAGAGATTTTTTGTTTTTCATTCGCGTCTATTGGCGCTTATAAATGTGCGTCTATATGCATGTCTATATGCCCGTCTAGTTTGCCATGTAGACGCGCTGGTAGACACACAAAATAAATTAAATAAATAACAATTTTATTTTTTTAATGCGCTTCTATTCACACATGTATATGCGTGTTTGTCGCGCGTCTATTTCTGCATGTAAATCTCTTTATACATGCGATTATAGACGCGAGTTTGTAGATGCGCAAATAGAGGGGTAGGTAGATGCACCCGTAAGATTTTGTCTATATTCAAAAATCGCATCTAAAAGTGTGTCTAAGAGGCCTTTTTGTTGTAGTGAAACTTATAAGATATAGGAATCCATAACTAACACTACAAGGATTTGGGCCACTAGCGACGCCGATTAGCGACGGCGGATAGCGGTGTCACTATTGGTGTCGCTAATAGCGACGGGCCGCAGGGAAAATATGCGGCCGAAACCCGAGCGCGTTTTTCATTTCTTTTGCTCCATTCAGAGTTTTGAGAGCGAGAGCGAGGGAGAGAGCGACCGTTGTGAGAGAAGGAGAGGAAGAAGACTTGCCACCGCCGCCATTGTTCGTGAAGGAGAGGATGAGCCTTCATCGCAAAGAGAAGCCGCCCCACGCTCGCCATATCTCATCGGTGAGTCTCCCTCTCTCTTTTTTTTGCTTGTTCAAGGTTTAAATCACTCTCTTTTGCTTGTTTAGGAGAGGAAATGAAAGAGAAAGAGAGGGAGAGGGAGAGGGAGAGGGAGAGAAAGTGAAAGAGAAAGAGAGGGAGAGTGCATTCTCTCTCTCCCTCTCCCTTTTGCTTGTTTAATGTTTAAATCGCTTTCTTATTTGCTTGTTTAGGAGAGGAAACTAGAGAGTAAAAGAGAAAGAGAAAGAGAAAGAGAGGGAGAGGGAGAGGGAGAGAGAGAGAGAGAAAGAGAAAGAGAGGGAGAGGGAGAGGGAGGGGGAGGAAATGAGAGAGGGAGAGAAAGAGAAAGAGAGGGAGAGGGAGGGAGAGTGCATTCTCTCTCTCCCTCTCCCTTTTGCTTGTTTAATATTTAAATCACTTTATTTTTGGCTTGTTTAGGAGAGGAAATGAGAGAGAAAGAGAGGGAGATAAAGAGAGGGAGAGGGAGAGGGAGGGGCACGAAATGAGAGAGGGAGAGAAAGAGAAAGAGAGGGAGAGAGAGTGCATTGTCTCTCTCCCTCTCCCTTTTGCTTGTTTAATGTTTAAATCACTTTATTTTTTGCTTGTTTAGGAAATGAGAGAGAAAGAGAGATAGAGAGGGAGAGAAAGAGAATGAGAGGGAGAGAAGAGGGAGGGGAAGGAAATGAGAGAGGGAGAGAAAGAGAAAGAGAAAGAGAGGGAGAGGGAGAGGGAGAGGGAGAGAAAGAGAAAGAGAGGGAGAGTGCATTCTCTCTCTCCCTCTCCCTTTTGCTTGTTTAATGTTTAAATCACTTTCTTTTTTGCTTGTTTAGGAGAGGAAACGAGAGAGTAAGAGAGGGAGAGGGAGAGGGAGAGGGAGAGAGAGAAAGAGAAAGAGAGGGAGAGTGCATTGTCTCTCTCCCTCTCCCTTTTGCTTGTTTAATGTTTAAATCACTTTATTTTTTGCTTGTTTAGGAAATGAGAGAGAAAGAGAGATAGAGAGGGAGAGAAAGAGAAAGAGAGGGAGAGGGAGAGGGAGGGGAAGGAAATGAGAGAGGGAGAGAAAGAGAGGGAGAGGGAGAGGGAGAGGGTGAGAGACAGAGAGTGCATTCTCTCTCTCACTCTCCCTCTTGCTTGTTTAATGTTTGAATCACTTTCTCTTTTGCTTGTTTAGGAGAGGAAATGAGAGAGAAAGAGAGAAAGAGAGGGAGAGGGAGAGAGAGGGAGAGAAAGAGAGGGAGAGGGAGGGGAAGGAAATTTAAGATAATAGACTTATGGATAATGGTATGCAATGTGCTTTGCCATGGGCCACGTACATTGGTGACTCTTTAAGATGGCTTAAAAATGGTCATGTCCGTCATAATGTCCAAGTAGGGGATCTAATTGTGATATGCATAATTCATTGTTTTTGTATTAACTTTATAGGCATAAAAAATTAGAAATCATGCCAACTAGTCAATGGAAGGACTAAAAGAAAATGATACCCTAGCTAATGGTCATTACGGTACTTCATCAAAATGAACCCAAAAGTATTTTTATAGAAGAAGAATCCCTTAAATTGAGTATAGGATATTTTCTCTCAGGTCTTATGACTATGAGTAGAATTGATTGAAATAAATTTTATTACTATAGTTGATAAATTTCATAGATGGCGCGCATTAATTTTAATACGCGATCCTAGGACAAAAAAACCACATTTCTAAGATGCTTTTTGTTAAGACTGATTTATTATTAGACTAAGAGATCCTCAATGATGCTCAAAATGGATTACTTATACTCAAAGCCCTCTAGTGCAGTTTTTTACAATAACGAATAATTATCTACCGGAACAAACAAATCCTTGAGCATGATATAAGGCCGAGATATAACATCGAAAAATATCTCAACTACTATATACAATGCAAGATTTATAGTCAACTTGCAACTTGACGTACATCTCCATAAAGCTATCCATTTAAGCCTCATTTGCTGTAATGTAGATAAGATGGAAAACGAAGAAGGTCTTATTGTTCAAGACCGCGAGACGTATCTTAATTAGCGTGTCCCATGTCCTTGCTCTCAATGCAAGTTGGCAATTAGACGAAAACGTCGATTGTCTATAGAACACGTATGACGATTTGGTGAGTTTCAATTTGAGATAATTGATCAGGCGATTGCGAATTTTCAGCAAATGGTAATTTGAAGTTAATATTAATCATGCATTGTACTCACAAGCTAATTAAAAACCATACACAATAAGATTGGGTCTTGTTGGCAAATTTTCTATCCAGGGGAGTGATGTCTCGACCCAAGGGGGAGTGCACCCTTTGCAGTCAATTAGAAGAGTTCGTGGACATGCGATGGATGGATTGCAGGAGCCAATCCACCACTCGCAAGGCCCATCTATACCGTCAATGCCAGAGGAGACAGACAACCTTCCCGACCTACCTACAATCTTGGAGCCTGAGATGGAGGCAATGATCGATGCATTGATTCCCATGGATGTTGAGACATCTGACCCGCTTAGAGAGGAAGCATCCATACCATTATATGATGGGTGCCCAGTATCTCGGTTGAAGACATTGCTTGCACTCTTAAGTGTGCAAGCAAAATACGGTTGGAGCGATACGAGTGTGACTGAGTTATTCACATACCTTGCACATAGGCTTCATTGATTTTTTTTAAAAATAGTATTATTGCAAACATTTGTGCTTTTTCAATGTGTTTTATGATTTTTTTCAGGTTATTGAAATATCATATATTACCACCTGCAAATACCATGCCTGAGTCTCATGATGATGCATGATATGTTTTACGGAAGCTTGGCATGGACTACAATAACATCCATGCATGTATCAATGACTGCATATTGTTTTGAGATGAATACAAGACTATGGAGACATGTCCAAAGTGTGGTGCTCACAGGTATCGACAGGACTTGCAAGGGCAAACCATCCCTCAAAAATTTCTCAGAAACTTTTCGCTCATCCCCCGCATAAACCACATGTTTCGCACGTCTGGTATGGCAAGCTTGATAACTTGGCATGTGCAGTCGAGTGCTGAAGGGAGAGTGCAGCTTCCTCGCACTCCCTGGGTTTTGTCTACCAAAGAAGAGCGCATTGTGAAGCAAGTAATCAAGTCTATGAGCACTCCGACAGGTATGATGCGTTCTCTCAAGTCCGCATTTTCTAAAGATGACCAATTGTCGGGGCTAAAATCCCATGATTGGCATAAGATATGTCAGGTTTGTGAACAGAATGGATTGTAATTAGCGTGGGCATTTTGCAATTTGAAAAGTGACCATTATTCATAATGCTTTCTCATTTGTGGCAGTTTGTCCTACCGATCGCGATCGCAAGATGCCTTACTCCAGAAATTCGCGAGGCCATTTACAAGTTGTCGACTTTGGTGCAATGGATCTCACAGAAAGAGATTAAGACGTCCTCTATTGAATTCGCAAGGCGGGGAGCAGTTGAGATGGTCTGTCTCTTTGAGAAATACCTGCTCACTAGCATGCTCACGATACAAGTTCACCTTCTTGTGCATCTTGTGGACGAAGTGGAGATTGCTGGACCTGTCCATACGTGATGGATGTTCTTCTTGGAGCGCTTCATGAAAACCCTGAAAGGCTTTGTGCGACAACGAGCTCGTCTAGAAGGTAGCATGGCGGAAGGTTGGTTGGTGTCAGAGGCGTTAGTGCATATCTCACAATGGCTACCAACGGTGGAACCAGACAATGAAATGCTATGGACGCTGAAGGACGATGATAGGCTGACTGGAGATGTGGTGGTTGGGAATGGGGTAGAAAAAGGAATGGATGCCTCAATGGAAGAGAAGGTGAATCGCTTTTGTATGTTGCACCATGCCTCCATGGAGTCGTGGCTCGCCAAGTACCAGATTGCAAGGCAAGATCGAGAGGAAGGGCGAGCTGAATTTCGACGCAGTACGCATCACCGACCGATTTGATATCCCGAAGGCATGGAGGAGATGTCGCGGTTTATGTCAACACGATGGTTGTATGGAGCCTTGACCGCAGCATCCAGCGAAGGGACAGAGATCTCAAAGGAGGAGTGGGAGTTCTCGAGGGGATGTAGTCCAAAGGTAATGAGGGATTTAGAATGTGTCGTATCTAAATTTGCTTGCTACATCTAATTTGAGTGTTTCAATGTACAGTACAAAATATATCGTGCAACGTGGTCGTGCGGATGGCATTTTTGCATGGAGCATATTGACAAAATACGCTCCACAATGGACTGTGGTGTCATGGCAAGGTTTGAGCAAGAGAGCCGGTGACGAGCAACGGATTCGAACACGGTTGTGGATGAGATGGAGTATTTTGGGAACTTGCAAAGTATTATTACGGTGGATTACTGTAGCTTCTCCATGATACTATTCGATGTGCAGTGGTTCAAAGTGGTACTTGGAGGAGCTGGAGCAACAGTTCGACGAGGTCCATTTGGATTTCTCGAAATAGATTCTGAAAAAAAATGGACGGATTTGCGCGACACCTTTGTGTTGCCAGTCCATTGTGAACAGGTGCAAAGAGTCATTTGCTTGCTAATTGTAATACGACATGGTTTATGTCACAATGGTTTGAACTCGCTTTGTAAGTGTTTGTGAACAGGTAATCTTCTATCCAAACCCTCGACAATCTCGATGGTGGTATGTTATACCTTCAACTCCTCGAAGTGCGAGAGTATATGATCAAAGCGATGTTCAAGGCATAGATGAAGAAAATATGCAAATAGAGGGGTCGATATTACAAGGGGTGGAGGCCACCGCAAGCTTGGAGCCTGCATCCGGCTAACAATGATGGAAATACAGAAGTCCAAGAATTTTTTGAGAACGAGGTAGACTTGTTCTTTTGTGGTGACATGTCTATCGATCTTCTAGTGTATAGAGAGTTGTGTCAGGAGATTAACATGGGACCATAGAATACTTCATTCTTGGAGAATTGTATTACTCAATTCGTTGTTTAGATCTTCCATAAAGGTACATAAGATATGCATTTTAAGAGGGATTTTTCAAAGATGATTTATATTACTGTGCTTTGTATAGTTTAAATTGATTATTCTAATATCATATTTTATCTGTGCAGGTGACATTTTCAGGATGAGCCGAGGGATGAGCGATGAGGAGTTTCAGGACATGATGGCACGCATGTCTCCAGATCAGCTCATGAGATTCAAAGAGATGGCAGACCAGGAGCTGTCTCGTTCTTCGTCAGGGCGCTCTGCTAGATCTGCTTCAGAGCGATCAGATGCTTCAGCTTCAAGCAGACGATCTCGACGCTCACGACTTGGGCCAGAGGGAGGGACTGCATTGGGATCAAGGGGTGTTGTTGTGGAGACATGGACGTGGTGTCTCCATCTCGTCGTTCAGCTGGAGCTACGTCACCTCTAGGATTTGTCACACCTGTGGGGACGTCTACTCCAGTTACTCCTGCTTTTGCGCAGCAGTCAGCAGGTGGCACACCTTTTGGTGGCACTCCTTTTGGTGGCACCCCTTTGAGTGGCACTCTGAGAGAGGGTACCCCCGTCGGTACACCGGATGTACAGGGGTCTCCTGGATATGCCCAGGAGCATGGACGGAGATGGGAGAGGACCCATCTTAGGCAGACTCCTAGGGGTTATGGATACCTAGTTGATAGTAGGTCAGGAGCCATCATCATGAATGATGAGGGGAGGAGGGTGATGGCTCGCATGAGGGAGTTGTGCCAACAAGTTTTTCGGCACAACGTCCTAGATCATTGGAAGAACATACCGGAGGGGAGCAAGGACTACATAGTAGCATCCTTGCACGAGGAGTTTCCGGTGCCAACTGCAGTAGATAGATTCTCTACGGGCTGGATGATGGATTGTATGCGTACATACATGTCACATAGACGATTCGACGCACGCAAGGCAATCAAGAGTGGGGCTGCAAAGCCCGAGTGGTTAGATGTAGATGACTAGCGCCGATTGAGGGAGGAGGCTATAGATTCGCCAGGACGTTGGAGTCAGCAGAGCGGGAGGTGGCGAGGGCACGACTCGAGGCCGGAGTGGTGCATCATCTTGGGAGTGGCGGCCACAGGTCATCTTTGGAGGACTTTGTAAGTTTCTCTTTTGTTCTGCTTATTTGCTTTTTTGAAATATTCTTTGTACTGACAATCATGTTTCTAACAGTTAGCATTTTGTTTTCTTTGAAACACTCCATTACAAATCGCGATCCGCAAGGCCTTGAGACTCGATATGCAGAGAGGCACGGTCTCAATGCATTGATCAGCCGATTATATAGACGCAACGGCCTTGTAAGTCACTCATCTTTCTTGTCCGTAGTTACCATGAGATATTTGAATGCATTGTTGTATGGTGGATTAATATGTTGTTTCTTTTTCTACAGAATCCGTTCGATGCTCCTTTGCGGTGGGATGAGCTTTCGAGGGACGAGGATTTCTAGCTCGCCCTTGGATCCTTGGAGCTCACACACCTTTAGTTTTTAGTCGCCTGATCTATGTAGACATTTTCTATGTATTAGTGATATCCTTTCATGATTGTACCAATCGCATTTTATGCGATCATGTATTTATTTCATGTATCATTTTTATGATTTCAGTATACATTCTTTTTGTTTGCAAACGCTTTGTATGTAGTAGTGCAGAAACTATTTTGTATGTCTCTCAGCCACAATTTTTTTTTTCCCTGTTACCGTCACTATTTGCGTCGCAAATTTACTGCACGCGTCGCTATTGGCCTCGCTATGAGCGTTGCAACCTTTACTACTTGCGTCACTATATGCGACGCTATTTGCGACGCAAATAGCAACGCATATAGCGATGTTTCTATGGCGTCGTCAATAACGACACTTTTTGCGACAACAGGGGCAAATTTTGTTGTTTGTATTTTCGTCGCTTTAAACATCGGTATAAGGTCTATATCTTGTAGTGTAATGTTAGAACTAGACATCAAATTATGAAAGTAATCAAAATTGATAGCATAGACGCATAGAGCTTTGAAATTGATCATTTAAAAATTATGAATTATGGTGTTAATCTTACGCTAGAAGCTCACATAGAAAACCTCCAAAGGTAGAGCATTAAATTCTCCCTCCAAACATTAAAAAATAGAAGAAATAGAGTATATGGATAACTAGAGAGCAAAGGTTTTGGGAATATATAGGAGATTGGTATTAGCTTCAATTGGCATCTTACAACATTACCTAAAGTTTCCTATTTAAGGAATTGTGTTCTGCAAGCACCTACCCCTCCCCCCCACCTAGGCCTCCATCTCTATATAAACATCCATCATACGCCCTATTGGTAATCACTACTTTCATATTTCTAGCAACATGGTGATTCCTTGAGACTTCCATCTTACATCCTTTAACCCTCCCCCCCAATATTCATGTACCATCATTCATCCTCTCCTCCTATTGAGACATTGAGTGAGTCATCACCTCCATCCTCTCAACCTATAAGATAGACATAAGTTTTCTCTTAAAGCTTATAACCTTGTAACATTATGAAAACCTCTCTCTTTTAAACCAACTAATCACCTCACTCTACTTACCATAGACCTTATTCTCACTCTAATTTCTAAGCTCCAATTTTGGAGAGAATATTTTTTCAAAAAGTTATTGTGACTCAATGGTGGTCTAAGGAGCTTGTGGCCTACACTTGAGAAGTAGGGATGGGCAGAAGCACTTTCGATATCAAGACCATGGATGAGACAATAGGAGACTAATTTGATATGGAAACAAAGAGATGTTGCAATCTGCATAAGAAGCTATTAAAGATAAATCCACAAACAAGTTATTAGTGAAACCCAAAGTGCTAATGGTTGTTCAACAAGATGATGGCTAGTCAAAGTAAGTTAATTATGTGTTTGAGTAAAATAGCAATCATCAATACTAAAATTACTCTATTCTTTACATAACAAGCTCTCAAAAAATAACTTAGAGACATAAGGATCCTAAATCAATAAAGCATATATTGCGGAAAATAACTCAAAAATATCAAGAATTACAAAATCATAGCAATTAGTATGAGTTTAACTAGGAAAAAGGCCTAAATTGAAACCCTAAAAAGTGAAGCGGGAATACTAAAGCTCTTATGAAGGAATCCTAAATAATTAAATCTAGGGAAAAATTGAAGAGGAAAAGAAAAGCTAGAAGTGTGCATATTATAAGGTGTTTCAAAGTAATAGTTAATTAGAGTATATTTACCTTTGACACTATATATTAGGCAAAAAAAAAAAAAGAGGAAGCCATAGACCACAACTAGGAAAACTAATTTTCTGGAGGTTACGCTACAACAAAAAGGCTCCATAGATGCGCTTGTAGATGCAATATTTGAGCTCTGTTAAAAAATGTCGGGCGCATTTATGACGGCATCTATTGCTGCGTCTAAAATTTCGCGTCTAAAAGCGCGCTTATAGTCAGAGTTACATGCCCATATAGATGCGCATATAGACGTGCTACATAAATATATAATCATATTTATAAAAAAGTGGATATATTCATATTGTGCGTCTATACACGCGTGTATCTACGCATCTAAAAAAAGCATTTACTCTGTAAGTTTTTGACGAGAATAGAAGCGCATTCATCCTGCAATTTAGACGCGTTGATAGACGCGCAAAACAAAGGTGTGAAAAAAAAACCAGAGATCCACATGCTCTCTGGTTTTTTTCCCCCCATCAACATCAAATTGTATGCTTAGGGAAAATAGAGAAAGATTATTTCGAAGATTTTTGTACTGAAAACAAAACAATGTATGTAGAACACGAAAGTTCATATATATAGATGAAACATTTTTACATGATGAGTTCTAGTGCTTGTGACCTCAAGCATGGTCATCGTCGCAAGCACTAGCTGAAAGTAATACATATCAAAAATGAAAACTACAAGCCAAGGGGAGGCATGCATGCATGGGGCTCCTCTACATCTCCTTAAAAGAGGCATCATCATTGCTACTACCACCGCTACCTGTGCCACTACCGCTGCCGCCACCGCTACTGCTAGTCTCCCCTTTGCTATCTTCAATTGCATCAGGGTTCGCCTACAAAAAGGATTAAGGTATATAAATACCATTATAAACAATAAATTAGAGTTACCTATACTTTTCATGTAGAAAATAAAGCATATCTCTTCTGGCTGTGGAATCCTCATGGCACGATTGTATTGCTCCTCCGTGATCAGTCCCTCCTCGTGGAAATGCTGCCAAGTGGACACCTGGTTATGACCTCGATGGTAGCCTACCTCTCTAGGACTAGGCATCCTACCAACGATATGATACTACAAAACAATTTGAACATACAACGTATTAGAACACACTACATAATGAAGTGAAACAAATTACAAATTTTAATTTAAAAAAAGAAATCAAATAATACTTACAAACTCAGCCTCCCATGACTCCCTGCCACCCAATCCATAATGCGACAATCCCATGGTTGCCATTTGGATACGTCACGCCTCTGCATACTAGCGACTTGTCATTTTCTCTACTGCTCTCTTCTTGGCCTCTTTCCACTCCCTGCGGTAGCAATTGGGTGGTTGGCCAAATCCAGGGCGCCCCTGCTCTTGTCTCTGCAGTGACTCCCTGGTGCACGTCATAAGGTGAGACCTCTTGTTATGAAGCACGTCTCTCACCTTTGACCGTCCCTAATCATCTGAGAATCATGAATTCTCGGGATTAGGGTACCTTCTATGTAGTACTGTCTGTAGCACCTCTTGCCACAAACCATTTTTTTGGTGCTTGAAGAGAATCATACAATCTTTGTATGTGGCATGCACGACACTCCTCAAGTAGGCTATCACTTCCCTCGCCTGAGAGTCATGCAAGATACCAGCAGCAGCAGTGATAGAGTAGTACATTTGTGGAGGCTCACCTCTCTCATTTCCCGATGAGGGTGATCGAGAGCCACCTCCTAGGCAACCCCCACAAAGCCCTCGACCTCCTCATCCTCCTGCACGACTCTCCCTCCTCCCTCAATGTGCAGTACCCTTTACCTCACTCGATGCACATGCTTCTGCAGATGCACGTGCTTCAGCCGATCCATGTACTTCAGTTGATCCCTGTGCATCACCTGATCTGTGTGTATGCATAGTGCGTGGAGTACCTGTTAGTAGAGGTGTGCCAAGGTTTGGTGTTTGTGTGGCAATGCTAGGCAAATATGTGATAGGTGTCCCAGACATCACACTGAAAACCTCCTCTGCAGTGGGAGGGCGACCAAGATAATTGGTCATCTCCCCCATGAATTGCTCCTTGTTTGGAAAACCTCCAAAAAAGCTACTAACACCTCTAGAAAACTCCGCTAAGGTGTTGTTCATGCGTTCCAACTCAGGATCAGTGCTGGAAGATTGAGGATTCCACATCTACACAAGAAAAATCATATTACCTTTTGCAGATAAAACATATTATATGCTGCGTCTATATTTGCGTCTCTGTGTGCGTCTATCAGTGCGTTTATTTTCGTGTCTATACCTACGTCTACATTGTCAGCTGGACGCGCTGACAGACGCACACAGTCGGACCATTTTTTCCAAACTTGGTTTAAAAACATACGAAAAAGCCTCCATAGATGACAGTCTATAGCATGCAGAGAGAGAGAGAGAGAGAGACAAACAGACAAAGAAAGCAAACAAGATTGAGAGAGAGAAGAAAAACTCACCTTCTTTGCTTGTTCCGACGGGTGGCGGCTAGGTTGCAAGCTCATTGTTCTCCTTATCCCTTCCCTTGGTAAGTTGCTTGAATCTTCTTCTCTTCCTTGCTGTTTGGCTCTTGTTCTGTTTGGCTCTTGTTCTTTACTCTTTGGGTCTTCCTTCCTCCTGTCCTCTTTTTACTCTTATTTCCTTTCCTCATTGTCTTCATGAAGTGATAGATAGACATGATTAGTGATGTCGAGCTCGAATTGCAGAAAATACGTAAAAAATGCAAGAAAGCACCGGTTTGAAAAGAAATCCATAACTTTTTTTAAAAAAATTTAATATTTGCGTAGCGCGTCTGTAAGTGCGTTTATATGCACAGATAATACTTATTACACGCACTGACAAACGCACAGTAACAATTAAACTGATTAGATGCTAGCTTTTGGTTGTTTTTGGATCAACATCGCACTTGCAATTGCATGCAAGTATCAATAGGTGGATAAAGCACAAATGGTTTTTAGCTAGAGAGAGATAATGCAATGAAGGTGTATACGAAAGAGTTAGAGAAAGGGATATTATCCATCAATCAATCAAAGATATGTACATGAAGTGACTTGATATAGTAATTAGAGTATCGTCATATTTAGGATGCTCCATTGACTTCTGCAAGTTCCCATAACCTTAAAGTAGATAGCCAACCACACTGTCCATGGAAGAAAAACTTGACCTCATCAAATTGACCAAGTTAATTTACTTATACATTTCATAGATAAGAGATTTGTAGTTGGCTTGTTGGTATTGCAAAGTATCCTTACAGTGATCTATTTTAGTCACCAACAAGTGGACAGACTGGCTAAAGATGATGAAAAAAGGACATGTGCACATTGGATACATGTGGTCCACCTTATCTAAAATTATATGTGAGCTTTAAGTGCACCTTGACATGATTGGAATAGCTTGCACATGCACAAGCCAACTAATTTACATCAATCTACTCATGCTATGAATTGGCATGCATGTCTTGCTTTTGCTTTGATTGTATTGATTATGATGTATATTCCTCGAGAATAATGAGAATCAAGGGACTACCCTAAAAAGTGAGGATACTCCCTTGAATCACCGATTAAGCTTTGATATATAAGTTTATGCATGGCTAGGTTAAGTGCACAACAAATGAGACATGCGAGTGTATTGATCAGTTCTCTCTCTCTCTCTCTCTCTCTCTCTATATATATATATATATATATATATATATATATATATATATATATTGCACATGCACAAGTCAACCTTTGATCTATAAGTTTTAGCCATGGCTAGGTTAAGTGCACAACATATGTGACATGTGCATGTATCAATCACTTCTCTCTCTCTCTCTCTATCGCACATGCACAAGTCACTTTATTTGCATCATTCTACTCACACTATGAATTGGCATACATGTCTTGCTTTTGCTTTGATTGTATTGATTGTGCTGCATATTTGTTGAGACTAATGAGAGTCAAGGGACTACACTAAAAAGTTAGGATACTCTCTTAAATCACCAACTAACCTTTGATCTATAAGTTTATGCATGGCTAGGTTAAGTGCACAACAGATGCGACATGTGCATGTATCGATCACTTCTCTCTCTCTCTCTCTCTTTCTCCCTCTCTCTCTCTCTCTATGTCTCTCCCTCCCTCTCTCCCTCCCTCTCTCTCTCTCTCTCTCTCTGTCTTTATCTCTCTCTCTCTCTCTCTCTCTCTCTCTCTATTGCACATGCATAAGTCAACCTTTGATCTATAAGTTAGGCATGGCTAGGTTAAGTGCACAATAGATGCAACATGTGCATGTATCGATCACTTCTCTGATAATTATGTCGTATATGTATCCAATCATGCCCTATCCAATCACATTTGTATAGGGCATGATTGGATGTATATAGGGCATGAAATCACATATATATAATTAGCTTTGAATGATTGGATGTATATTTGTAATACTCAGAAAGAAGTAAAGTTGGTAATGTATATCATGTCCTATACATGTATGCCCTATACATTCATATCATGTTGTATATACATGTATATCATGTCCTTATGATCCTATACATGTATATCATGTCCTTATGATCCAGGTGTAATTATGTCGTATATACATCCAATCATGCCCTATCCAATCACATTTGTATAGGGCATGATTGGATGTATATAGGGCATGAAATCACATATATATAATTATCTTTGAATGATTGGATGTATATTTGTAATACTCAGAAAGAAGTAAAGTTGGTAATGTATTGAAACAAATACTAGCTATTAAGAGGTTTGGTCATATTTAGGGACTTTATGAGAAATGAAAAATATGTGCGTTTATTTTCACATCTATAGGCGCGTTTATAAACGCGGATATATAGACGCGTTCTGTATACTAGTGTAAATAGACACGCTGATACACACACTTATAAATGTGCCCGCTTTTTCGCGTGTACAATGCGCGTCTATAGGGCCTTTCTCTTGTAGTGTTAGGCAACCTAACTTAGGTAATGAAGAGTTATATTTGATGTAATAACTTGTTGGGTTTATTAGGGGAAAGTCCACATAAATATCAAAACAAGAGGAAGCCACATATTATGTGTTTCTTAGAACTAGAAGTTAGACCTTTTGTCTAGATACTAAAGCAAAGATAAATAAAGAAATGGACAAGGGAGAAGTTAGGCCTTCTTGGCTAGATGAAGAAAGGGTCACCATTTTTGTGGTTTGAAACACAATATTTCATATTGGTGGAGATGGTAGATCCCCACACAATATTTAACTAGGCACTTTGCACCTAGATTCCCCTAGATCCTTGTGCTAATGTTCTTCTAATGCTTCACATTGGGTTTCCAAAGCATGTTTCATGTGGCAAGAGGGTTCATGTGAGGTTGATATAAGGAACATAATTCTGACCTTGAAATCTTTGGTGACACACACATTCATATATGTGTGCGTGCATGGGTGTGCATATATATGAATGAATGGTATACACATGTCACACACACACACACACATATACTTTTTTTTCTTTTTTTCTCTTATTTCATTTTTCTATGATTGATGTATGTATGTATGTATGGTTGTGTATGCATGCATATATACATGTATATACATATATGTATACATGTATCTATTTGTGTGATCTTATAAATGTGTCCTCTATCTCTCTCTCATCATGCCTAATTTTTTTCTTTTTCTTCCTCTCATATTTCTTCATCTTATACATGTGCATACTATGTATGCATGTATATATATGTGTATGTACATGTGTATATGCATTACATGTATATATACATGTAAAGTTTTGTGTGTGGGTGTGTGTATCTATATATGTGAATGTGTATATGTTTGTAAGTGTGTATTTATGCTCTCTTCTCTATTATTTCTCTAAATTTTTCCTCACTCATATATATATTAATATGTGTGTGAGTGTGCATGTGTTTTATACATGTGTGTCCATTTGTGTGGTCTCTTAAGTATGCACACTTTTCACACACACATACACACAAACGGAGAGCCACATACAATTTTTCAAAGACTCGACTTTCTCCTTTTCATAATAATATCCTATGTTGAAAGAAAGAAAATGAGAGAAAGCATATGTGTGTGTTCTCAATTGGAAAAGGGAGAGTGTGTGGATGCACACATGTTCAATTGAGAGAGAGAGAGAGAGAGAGAGAGAGAGAGAGAGAGAGAGAGAGAGAGAGAGAGAGAGAGAGAGAGAGAGAGAGAGAGAGAGAGAGAGAGAGAGAGAGAGAAAGAGAGAGAGAGAGAATAAATGTATATAATCCCCACTCATCCTTCAAGAAAAAACTCCTTTTATTTCTTAAATATCAAAATTCTCCTCCTTGTCCCAAATAGGCTTGGGAGCCTTTTTGTTTCTTGGAAATCCCCAAGGCAAACCTCTAAATAAGATATACAATAGATACATCCAAAATTTTAGCCATATATCTCTCTCTAACAGCAAGCATGAGTCACTCAAAATTTCCCACAAATTTATAATTCATCCTTGACTTATGAGGATGCAAGTATACATCTAGAATTCAATAGTGCACCAAATCCATTACTAATAGAACATATGTTTTTAGTCCTATCAACATTAATGTTGTACATCGATCAAATCCTAATCAAGAGTGACAATGTTAGCCTAGAAACAACAAGGTATGACTCAAAGATTATACCAAAGCTTTTGCAAGTCTACCAATAGAGGATGTATTATCTTGGATTTTGATTACTGTGATATCGTTACAAGTTATAACAATTGGTTTGCTAAAAGAAAAGCCATGGAAATCAAAACTTTTCTAGAGGCTATTATAGCCACATGGTTTATCTAGCAACATCCAATGATCAAAGAAAATTTGGGACAAATAAAAGATCATTTAATAAAGAATTTTACATAATATAATATTACTCAAAGAGTGTGGCAGCAAATAAAAAATCTCAATAAAAAACATTAGCAATTTGAGCCAAATTTTTTGTTTGACCAAATCACTTATTGCTTAGAGTACATATGACACTACTGGAGGAGATGCAATTATTTTTCTTGTGGCCAAGAATGCTACATGAAATCTTAAGGAGGAGAGTTTGAGATCAAGGCCCTACAACATTTCACGACACTATCAAAATAATGCAAAGAATTGAATGCAATACATAATCAAAAGACACTCTCCAAAGTGACTTCATTTTCATCTTTTGTTTTTATTTTTCTATTAAGGTTAAATTATTTACCCCCTCCATAACCCTTTTCAACATCATCAGTTAGGCCACCATTGTCATCCTCAAATCCACTAACATTGACCATAATGCCCTCTCAATCAAATGTATGATGAAGAGTAATCATCAAAATTACCATTGGCATGCCTCTTCTTTAGCTAGCTCAAGTATTGGGTTGTTTGGCATGGATACCTTTGTGGCTAGAGATCTAGTTGTTGATGGATCTTGTAAGATTAGAGATTTTAGAAATGCCTTGCGACTAAGTGCATCAGCAATTACATTCTCCTTTCCAGGCCGGTATTTGATCTCAAAATCATATTCCTCCAGCACTTCAATCCACCGACGTTGCCTCATGTTGAGCTCATTTTGGGTAAAGATCCATGATATGTTAAGGGCACACTGCTGCCGTGAACCTAAAAAGTAGATTCAATATTTGCCACTGGTTGAGTTTGTCTACAATGCTTCCTACCAACAAAGCATTCGGATGACCTCTTTTTAAGCATTGTATGGGCACGATTATCGAAGTCCTTTAAACTTTTCGGATCCAACCTTAAGGGTTGAAGCCTCAAAGCAAATGCTGGAAGATATGGATGACCAAATCAAGTTAATAAGACAGGACATCCAAGCCACCAAGGATAGACAGAAGGCTTACGCAGACTTGAAACATCAAGATAGATCCTTCGATGAAGGAGATATGGTCTTCATTCGTGTACGTCCAAAGAAGAGTTCCCTATCCTTGGGTGAATGCAATAAGTTAAGTCTAAGATATTGTGGACCCTACAAGATTCTCAAGTGCCTAGGGCCTAATTCTTATAGATTACAACTCCCTAAAAACCTAAAAGTTCATAATGTATTCCATATTAGTCTACTGAAGAAGTATGTACCTAACCTTAGTCATGTGCTTGCTAATCAACAAGTTGTAATGCCTAGCCAAGGAGTCCTTGAGCTACGGCCTGATAGGATCTTACATGTTAGGGAGAGACATTCGAGATCCAGAACCTTAAGAGAATACCTCATCCTCCACTGGAAATATTATCCCGAAGAGGATGCCACTTGGATGGATGAAAGTACTCTCAACCAATAATACCCCCAGTTCTTACCGAGATGAGGACATCTCGATTCCTCTAAGGGGGAGAGAATGTAATATTTCTGCACGAAATACTAAAGAATTTTGACCACTACACGCCTGTGCAAAAGCAGTGCTAAGTCATCTCCCACAACAAAATAATGTTAGTGGCTAAGTCCTTACCCCATGCGCGCAATAATAAACCCCAACCACGTTGTGCAAATAAGGATGAGGCTAAAACCCGCAAGCCGCACAAGAAAACCCTTCATGGGAAAGGCAAGTGGATAATGGATAAGAATTTTGCAATTTTTTTAAATGATAACCCCCTCTCCTCAGCCGATGCATGGCAGGGAGAGGGAGTGTGAGAAAAAACATGAGTCGTGGAGGGCATGGGGAGTGGCATGCAGCCCGACTCATGAGAGGCTATCCCTCCCCCCTTAGCCCTATAAAACCACCCCCTCCCCAAGCTTGGGGGAGGGGAGAGAAGATGGAGGAACTGTCGTGTTGCCTAGGCCGCCGCCTTCACGCTGTGTTTCCGCCTACTATAGTGCTGCTGCCGCCCACTCCACCTCCTCATCACCATCGTCATAATCATCGCCATTGTCCTCTTTTTCACCCTCTCCATCATCAGGATTCCTTCTTCCACATTTTCTGATAGTCACACAGAAGCATAGAAGCTTCTTTAGAAGCTTCTAAATTTAAGCTCCCTAAAGTTCTGTTCCCTTGTGGTTCCCTGGGAATTGAAACCCAAGCCTCCAAGTCCCTAATCCTACGTGAGAGAGGGAGATCGCGGACTGTGAGTCTTCAGGATGTGCGAGTAACCCAAGGGAAGTGGTTGGAACAAAAAAATACACTGCATAAATTGCCCCAAAGTTAAAGACGCGAGGTGCACATGTGGGAGCCTCCAACCCATGTCTATGTGTGGACATCCCTACGAGTCCTCATGCCGAGGTTCTTAAAAGATTAATTCCGCATAAAAGGAATGCATTAGGCACGTTTAATTTTCATGGGAAGAATGCATTTACGCATGTCTCTAATTCATGTAGTCAAGTTGAAATACATTTGGGAATTTATCTCCTTGGATGATTTACAAGAGTTAGTGCATGTCGTGGATTTGGGTTTGCTTGCATCTCCAAGTTGCAAATCCTAAGCGCATATTGCATAGGTTTAAAAAGATGGAATTGTTTAAATGCATCCTTGATTGGCCATGGAAAAGAAAAGCGCATAAGGCATTTAGGTAGTAATTTTCTACTTGTGGATTCGTATGAGATCATCCTTGTCGTCCATTGGATGTTGTCCAAGTAGTTGCATTGCATGGAAATGAAACCATGAACTTTCCTGTTGCATGCAAAGATGCTTGCATTTTAAGACGGATTAATTGCCGTAGAATGGATTAAGACAGCATTAGTCTTATGACATTTGTCATACATGGACTTCATTTATCGAAGTTGTATCTAGAAAAGGTTGCATGTCATATTAAAGCCTGAAATTCAATTGCATTAAATGAAAGGTTTGTAGGCAAAGCTCTTGATGTAAATCTATGTAGGTTTTATGCAAGTTATCCCCCAAATTTTCAATCATCATGATTTTAGCAAGAAAAAGAAATGGTCATTGCAAACCTTATAGTTGCATAGAAGTAAAAGTCTATGATTCGCATACTTGCATGGAATGTTGCATCTTGAATTTATTTATTTGCATCTCTTAGGAAAAGTATTTGCATCTCTTCTAAGAAAAGATCACTCTTGTCGCAAGACAATGAGATCATTTTAGGTAGATCACTTGTAATGGTATAACCCTAAAGGGTTTCGTAAAAGCATAACTAGTTGGTACAATGAACACTTCAAAGTGCTAGGTAGGGTTTAGTATGTTAAAAATTCTGCCTAGTATCGCACATGGGATGCCAAGTCAAGACTTTTGATCCCAAAGGTTCTCCCCACATTCGCAAAATGTTAGGGTTAGCTAAAATGCAAGAATGATCTAGGGTTTTATCCTAAGGATCATTTGGTCAAATACTAGACTTCCATTAAGTTTAGAAACCCTAGGGCCAATCGTTATTGGCCTAGTAAGGTTAGGGTTGGGTTGGGTAAGAAGACAACCCAAACCCTACATCTTGACCAAATGTATTTCTTGACCAAGAAACACCGTTTGATGGGAGAAATGATTCCACAAGTTAGGTGCGACACTTGTGCATAAGTTGCAATGTTGCATGGCTTTGTGTTTAAATGAAAAGATAGATTTGCCACTCCTTGGAATGAGGTTGGTAGGTTCTAGTGCAAGTCTAATTTGCAAGAGGATGAGTAGACATCCTGCTACATCACCCTTCCTTGGGATGATTTTCCAAGATAGGGAATTTATGTATTGCCTAGCAAGAAATTGACCAATGAAGTTGGGGCGATGAGATTTCCCAGGATTTACTGTCTTAATTTAAGGAACCTAAGGTGTTGGTTAATTTGGGTTAACAGGGTATAAACCCTAACCCAAGGATAAAAGGGTAAACAAGCAAACCCTTGGGGACCTTGCCAAGTCGCAATTGATCCCGGATCGAATGTTAGATGCATTCGGAGAGAGGGATTCACACCTTAGCAGTTGGCCAAATAAACGACCACTGGATTGATTGTGTTTGTACAGTTAGGAGCACTGTTTGTACTTCTTTGCTCAATGAACTAAAAATGGAAAAATAATTAATGCTTTAGGCTGAAGGCCTGGAGGGAGAGGCAGCATCAGTTACCCCTTGACTGCCTACCTCACCCTAACCAAGGGGGATGTTAGCGGTGCCAAGGTATGTGGACCGAACCCGCCACGAGAGGTCTCTCCGTGGGTGCTACTTGGAGTAGGAGGACGCTTGGGTATCAAGGGGGGTTTGGCCATAAATTCCTTGCCTCCAGGTCCTGCACAAGAGGCCGACATGACTCGAGATTGGATCTTGAGGCCCGCATACTAGTCTACAGGCGGAAACTTGGATTAGTAATCCCTCAGGATTGCTGGATTGCCTTCGGGTGGATTATGGATTGCCTTCGGGTGGATTATGGATTAGCCTTTGGGCTAGATTATATGATGTATTTCAAAGACTGATAAATAAGATCAATTGTTGAAAAGAAACTTGTTTGACATTGTTTTTCTATTTGAGTGCTAAGATTACGTGAAGGAACCAGTGAGTAATTGGCAAATTAAGGAAGCTATTTTATGCGTGTCCAACTAAATGTGGTAGGTAATTAGACAACTAAAGCAACCCTGAGGAAAGTGCGGTGGATGTGGCCATGGTCGTTCTACGGAAGGGTGGTCCCAGTTGGCCGGGAACTTTTCTCAAAGGAAATTGACATCAAGGAACGATGACCTAGAATCTAGAGTACTAGAGTCCCGATTTATGTTGTTTTAGGGGAACAGAATGGGACTATGCCTTATAGGCAGAGAGGTCGAGCTTTGCATCCCTCTCGTTTTCCATTCTCCTTGAACTAAGTGCAGCTTGAATCCGCTTCGACCCTGACGTTTTTGCGTAAAGTAGTTCGCCTGGGGTTAAATGCTAGCTAACGTTCTAGGAATTTGACTACTAGGAAAACCCTGATTCAGGTCGGTCCTAAGTGGGAATGGCTAGAATGCTTCCGCTTCATGGCAGACTCCAGAAGACCTAGATCGCAAACTGCATGACATTTTGTGGGAGTGCGAGGCGGTGCTTTCTGGACTCTCTTCCTGATGGGCTGCTAAGACGTGTCCTAGGAGCGAATAGGTGGACACGTTACAACATTGCATGTGCTATAGAATATGAAGAACAACTAGATGGGCTATGGGTATAGGCACCAATGCATTTTATATAACCATTTTTCAATCTGTTTCCCATTTTTATTTCTTTATAAGATAATCTTCCATGTGTACTCTTACCATGTCATTGGCACTCTATGTTCATTCCAAACTACTTGGGACTGGGGGCAATCCTAGAATAGGTTCTTAGTACATTCCTTGTTATTACTACATGATACACACCACGAGGGTACCTTAACAATCTTCGAGATCCTAGCTCTAATAGGTATCCTATTGATTGTCATGTGCCATTTTATCAGTGCATTTGATTTGTTTGAATTCATAGCCCACCGCGCCTTTTGAGCTCTCTTTCTTTATGTTGATGGTCTAGTGTGCAAGAATCCCTTCCTCCATTCTACCTAGGTCTTCATAGCCAATTGGGTGGATGGGCCTTTAATATCCTTTTCTTTCTTGCACACCCACATTGGGTTGCCTATGGGGGATCTAATAAGCTTAGTTAGGTGTACTGGTTTGGGGGTTGAAGTTGACCATTGGGTTTTGTGTTCGGATGTGACCTTACAGAGCCAATGACTTTCTCTCTCCGTAAGGCCAATCGATGAGCAATTGATGACATGTAGTTCTTTCTAGGTTCCTCCATCCCCAAGATCCATCTAAGTCTTCAAGGCCTTCATATGGATTGCCTTGGATAGCCTTAGGTCTTTTGCAATTGGGGGGAAGCTCCCCTCTTGCAAGATCACATTCTTGGATTGTGGTGGATTGTGTGTTTTTAATTGGTAGTCTATTGCCAAGAATATTAAACCTGTTGGATTTTGGCCAATGGCCCCTTGTAGTCAGAGAGGACTCAATCCAATCCCTTAAAAGGTGTACCCACAATTGATGATAAAGAGCCTTCTTAAGTAGACCAAAGAGCAATCTATTGGCCTTTTTTGGGAGGGACTCTAATCAAAATCCCCCATCCTCATCAATTGTGAAGGTATCCTAGGAGATATGGTCCAGACCACTTCCATCATGACTCTTCCATATAAACTATTTGAACATTGTTTCTACCTGCTCCACAATGTTGTGTTGATTTGAAGGAGAGCCCATATATATAGTGTTCGATGTAAGGATTGACTTGACCACCATCAACCTACCTGTCAACATCAGTTGGTTCTCTCTCCACTTAGCTACCTTCACCTCCACTTTATCTTTATGACATTGGAATTGTTGTTTGATATTGACCGCAACATCTAAGGGTTATCCCAAGTACCTAACAATCCACCTAGTACTTATCAACCTAAAACCATATGCTTCTAGCCATTACTGATATCCTACAAAAGAGAGGGGAATTAGTTTAGTCTTATTAATACTAATCTTGGATGCCTATAGAGTTGCAAATTCCTTATAGATAGCCAGTAAATTGATCCGTGATTTCTTAGCTTGCAATATGCTAGGCATTGTCATTAGCAAAAAATTGCACCATGAATTGCTATTTGTTAGGCATGGGTAGGCCCTAAATAGCAGCATTAGCCATTGCCTTATCATTTCTTTTAAGTGAAGGGTTGATGATGAGGGCAAATAATGGAGGGGCCAATGGGCATCCTTATCGTATCAACCTCTTGAGGGGAAGGGGGGGGGAGCCAAACCATTAACCATCATACAGGCCAAGGGATTGGAGAACAATGCTAAGACCATCTTAATGAAATTTGGTCTAAATCCAAAGGCATAAAGTGTAGCAGTGATAAATCTCCAATTGACACTATCATAAGCTTTATTGAGGTACATATTAACCAAGACAAAGTTGATTTGGTAAATCAGAGTCTCATCTATAGTAAGCAAAAGGTTCATAACCACATTCTATATAGAGCACCCATGGATGAAACCATATTTTCTCTGGTAGACCACTTTGGACAACAATATCCTAATTCTCATAGCAAAAGTTTTGGCTAGAACCTTGTATGCAAAGGGAGCATTGTTAACAAGCCTCCAGTGAGTTGGCCTTCTTCTCTCAAAGGACTTCGGCACTAATTTAATGAGCCCTCTATTTAAAATCTCAGAGAGGTATCCTAAGGCATGGACCCAATTAAGTTCAAGGGGGAGGCCCTCATGGCATTGGGCCTCCCCCTTTTTCATTTCCCATAGTACCATATTGATCTCATCCTTGTAGAAGGGCTTTTTGAGCATTAGAGCTTCATGCATAGGAATGCGTTTAACAAAGTCTATGAAGAAGGCCTCAACCCTAGCTTCATAGTCATGTGTCTTTGGGGGATGATTTCGAGCAATTGAGGAGAGGTGGCGGCTAAAAACCCAAGCAATCCCTTGATCATCAAAAACCATATTACCCATCTCATCTTCTACAAAAACAATGGTTTCTATATTGTGTTTAGATCTAAGTCCACCTAGAGACCAAGCAATGGGAGCATCACCCATGATGTCCCACATACCTTTGAGTTGGCCCTTAGCAATAGGGACCTTCCTTTCTTCTTCCTTTCAAAAAAACTCCTCGATTCCAACTGCAGTACATGATCTCCAAGAGTAAGGCCAAGAGCACTAATAGAAACTTCTCATTCTTTAGCAACAAGGGGGCAATTTCTTCTTCTACAAGCAACCATCTTGGTGCCATGTCTCTTTGAGGCCTTAACAAGTCTCTCTGACCATTTGATCCCTCTGAACACAGGAGATTGCATGTTGTCCTTGAATCCTTTCCATGTTCCATGTAGGGATTTAACAAATTGTTTATCATCCAGAAAAGAAGTGTTGAGTCTAAATGGGGAGGGACCATGAGATGTATTACCTAAGAGGATCACCCTAAGGGATACCAACAAGGGGTTATGGTTTGATGCCATCGCTGAGAGGATGGAAAGGACCCAAAGACCATTGGAGATCCACCATGCATGCATAATAGCATAGCACCTATACAAGCGGGTAGTGCACCATGTGGTTCCCTGGTGTTTGTTGTGCCAAGTAAACACATCTTCCACCTTCTTGTGCTACACCAGGGTTGAATAGAAGGTTTAAGGTGGTCCCAACTATCCTTGTGACACAATATATATCATGTGTATGTGCGACTTTAATAAATAAGTGTATATGCAAATGCATGATTATCTAGACATTAGATATATAAACCATGCATGAGAATATGAATAAATATGTGGGATATTAAAAAATTACATTGGCAAGTTTACACCTTGATAAATTGGCAAGTTTCCTATGTTACCATAATAGAATCTTCACAATACTACATCACATTACAAGTTCTACACATCATGCGATTAGTACATAAAACTATGTTTGGTGTAAACAATAGCTATATGAAATGGTTTTTCTATCACTACCTTCACATGAAAAGTGTCTTTGAAATGCAAAGCATGCAAGAGGAGATTGAGATGTAAGTTACATTAATAGTTGTCCAAGACTTCATAACATAGGTTCGGGTCCAACACATTAGCATAAGATGGTTTTAAGAAGTGTTACTTAGCTTATTATGATAATGACTATTTTCTATGACTTATAAGTTATAATATTTATTTGTTAAGTAAAAACTTATTTTACTAGCTATAGATGCCTTTATATTTATCTAATAAAATTAAAATCCTAGTTTAAATCCAAAACTACCTACATGGTAACTAGAAAAATGCATGCATTTTCTAGATACTAGTCTATTTACTAGTTAGAATAACTTCATTTTTGTATAATAAAACAAAAAACCTAGTTGAGATCTAAAATTCCCTACTTGCTAACTATAAAATTTTATACATTTACTAGATGTGAGTCTTTTTACTATCTAGTTTAGTGTCTAAAGTTCCTTGTCCCACTTGAGTTAAACGATATGTATGTTTTCAAATCATGTGGTATTTCTAGCTATTATAGACTCTTCCATATGCTTTTGTCACCACAAACTCTTTTAGAAGTGGTAGCTACATGGAGTATTATGTGCACTTGATTGTGCACGACCCCTCATAGCTAGCTCTCATGATTGTGGACATTGGCAGCAACTTGTTGTAGTTCAAGCATTGCATTTGATCTTATTTCCACATTCAAAATAGTTTAAAAGCTTGATCACTATTTCATTTCATTTTGAAATTGAGGTTTTAGCATAGCCCTTCCTATAAAAATTCTGAAGTGCATTTGGAAAGTTGTAGAGAACCTCTCCTCTTTCTTCTTATGAGATTGTACTTGCATACTACCAGTTCTTTGAAGTGTAGTATATATTTGAACTTCTCTAGAGAGGTAAAAGTCACCATTTGAGGGTTTTACAACCTTGAAAATTTTAGGCATGTTGAAATTCAATATTTCAAATTTATTATTATTCATTATATAAAGAAAGAGGCCTTTAAAAGTATTTAGCTAAATATCCGCTATGCTTTCAACTTGTAAAATGCCTATTTTTATAAAAGAGTGGTTTATGGCTTCTAGTTTAGAAAACAAGTTAATCAAGTCATCGACATGCTTATGTGACTAGTGAAGATGATCATTTTCTATTACTCACTTGTATATATACATGCACACTTTGATATACACATTCATGATAAGAGAAATCTTGCTAATTGATATGCGTTATACATGTAATGAGATAGTTCTTGTTTCTTATGCATTAATTGTGTAATCGAGTTTTTATGTGTATATGTATTTGTGTATTATCACATGCAAAGATATGACACTCATCTTTGTCAATATGGAGCCATTGAGATCTCATTCCTTCTTTTTTGGATAATTGTCTCCTCTCTCTCTCTCTCTCTCTCTCTCTCTCTCTCTCTCTCTCTCTCTCTCTCTCTCTCTCTCTCTCTCTCTCTCTCTCTCTCTCTCTCTCTCTCTCTCTCTCTCTCTCTCTCTCTCTCTCGTTGTACATGTCATGAGATGGTTCTCCTTTGTTGCACATTAGTTGTATAATCAAGTTTTTGTGTAAATACTAAGTCTAAACAATAGGGAGAAATCTAAAATAGATATAAGAGCATAAAGATTGTATAAGAAACTAAAGAAATAATAAGGAGAACCTTTTTGGTGAAGATGGGCCTGGGTTATAAAAACACTCATAGTGAAATAATCACAAACTCAAAAGTAGTTTGAAGAGCTTCAGAGATATGACAAGCTCATTCACTCGTTATTATTTTGGGGATGTGTTGAAAGGACTCTCAAGAATAAATGATTTCATGGATAATAATTTCCTCCTTTCAAAGGATTTTATAAATTAAAATGGATGATATTCAAAGATTTTGTTTGGGTGAAAAATCAATTTCACTTTCATACAAGTACCTTTAATCCTCAAAGTAGATAGTTACTACTACTTTATGGATAGGTGGTGTATGTAGGAAAATGGACTTGGCCTTATGCCTCAACGGACTCTAACTATATTATGAACTCTCTTTCATAAAGTTTTTTTGAAGAGACAAAAAATATTATTCATAAATTTTATGTATTCCTAGGAATGTTGTCGTGCCACTATGTAAACATAGTGTGAAAAACCCTTGAGTGCATCATTATCCAGCTTTCTTATTGTTGTGGTACTATGTAAACACAGTGTGAAAAACCCTAGAGTGCATCACTATCCGTCCTTCTTATTGATCTAGAGAGTCAATGACATATTAGTCATTAATGTTAGTGTCCATAGTATGGATGGATAAAAAATACGAGATTTTTGGACAATTTTAGCCTATTTTTGATATCTTGGATATTACTTCTTGTAAATGTCTTAAAAATGTGTAGAAAACTTCTAGAATAGGGTGACATGCAAAGAGTAAATTGCTTTTCAGTCAATTTTGGAGATCTCATGAAAAAAGGAGCTTTCAAATTTTTGTGGTGCGCGACTGTAATTTTCAGGCAACAAACAACAATCTAGATGGAAAAAAGAAGAAAGAGCGATCTAGGAGAATTTTGAATAGCCATCTTGAGGTTTTACCCTCCTTTTAGAGCCAATGAAATCATCAGATTTCTCGTTTGAGTAGCTAAGAAGAAGCTCATGTTTAGTGTACATTTTTGGTCTACGAGGGAGCTCCACAAATGGATAATGTTTCTGATGCTTTGTCTGATGCCTTGCCAAGAAATGTAGAGATGCTTTACGATTTGGAATATTTAGATGCTATTAGAGATAGTCTGATTATGTTGGATGCATTGATTATATTGGGAGAAAAAATATTATCAAAAGTATCTTCCCATGCGATGGATTCTAAAAGAGCACGCATGTTGCTATGTATTTGTTAATGGGTGTATTTTGAGTATCTATATAGGTATGGCTCAAGAGTTATATAGATGTTGAGTATTTTGATTGATGATCTAGGGGCATGTCTTCTTATGTACATAATGAGTGGCAAGTTGACGCTATGGGTGTTTGACCTAGGTGGTGCATCGGTGGCACATACCAAAGGATGTGCAGATTTAGAGGCGGTGGATGTCCTGCTGCTATATGGATACAGTGTGAAAAAACCTAGAGCACATCATCATCTAGATTTCTTATTGATCTAGAGAGTCAATGCTAGATTAATCATTAATGTCACTATCCATAGTATGGATGGTTCCAAAATATAATATTTTTGGATAATTTTAGTTCATTTTTGATATTTTGGATATTATTTTTTGTAGATATCCTAAAACGGTGTAGAAAACTTCTAGAATAGGTGACATGCAGAAAGCAAGTTAATTTTCAGCTAGTTTTGGAGATCTCATGTAAAAAGGAGGAGCTTTTGAATTCGCACGACATGCAATCGTAGTTTTCAAGAAGCAAACAGTACTCCGGATGGGAAAAAGAAGAAAGAGAGATCCTGGAAAATTCTAAGCAAGTGTCCTGGATTTTTATCCCCCTTTCGAAACCAAGGGAACCATCAATTTTGTGTTTGAGTAACAAAGAAGAAGCTAGTGTTTTGTGCACTTTTTTGCTCTACTAGGGAGCTCTAGGAGATCTAATGCCTGGATATTGCTTCCAAGTAGTCCTAGACAAGGATTTTGTTTATCTTCTTAGGGTTTATCAATACATAGTGCTTTGAATCATTGAGCTTTGTCTTTCTATTGTGTAAAGGCTTTGGTAGATTTGAATCCCTTACCGGAATGAGTTAACACTAGCTTTAGTTGGTATAAACTTCGTTAACTACATCGTAGCTAGGAGAATGTTGCGTATTGCATAGTCATCATGCGAAAATGTCATTCATCAGAAGCCGCATTTAGGAAAGGTTGCATGGTTAGTCAAAGCTTAAGATTCGAAAGTAGACAACAAGGTTGTAGGTATGATTATTGATGTAAGACCTAGTAGGTCCTAGGAAAAGTTAGTATCCAGATTATCGTGCACCAAAGAAAGATAAAGTTATCGTGGACCATGTGATGCGTAAAAGCAATAAATCGCATGTTTACGCGTGTTGGTGGAGTTATAACTATTGTTCTCCGTTAGATTTAGTTTATTACCTTTGGAAGGATCATCCTCGTCGCAAGACAAGTATAATTGAATTGACTAAGTAACCTAAACCACAAGGGACTCATATGGGCATGGCTCAGATGATATGATAGGTATCCCAAGTGTTCACTAGGGGTTAGTGCAATAAGATTTCGACCTAGTTTTACACTTGTTGCCAAGTCTAAACCCGCAAACCCAAAGATCTTACACACGTTCACGAAATGTCGAATCAATTGGATGTTCATGCATAAAATGATCTAAGGTTTTATCCTAAGGATCATTCGTTCTAATGATGAAACTCCGACGGAGTTGCCTATTTTTAGGATCATGGGCCAACATAATTAGGAATGGTTTGGAGGATACCCTAAACCCTGCTACTCGGCTAGAGGTAATTCCGTGGCCGGAGGACGCCATTCAATAGGTGGAATGATCCCGTGGAATGATGCAACGCATGTGCAAAAAGGTTGCAACATCGTATAGACTTGAGATTTGTCCACAAGAGAGTTTTGTCATCTCTCGAAATGAGGTTGGCAAGTTATTGAAATAATTTAACTTACAAGAGGATGAGTAATCATCCTGTTACTCACTTTTCTTGGGGAATAATTGCCAAGGAAAATGAAAGTTAGGTATTTGCCTTGAAACAAATGACCAGACAATAAACTAAAGCGACATGGTCGCTGGAATCTACCACAACAAAACCTAAAAGCATTGGTAGGGTATGACCCTAACCCAAGAATGATAGGAATCTTGCCAAGTTGCAATTGATTCCGGATCGAGTGCGGGTTGCATTCGGGGAAAAGGAATCACTCCTTAACAGTTTGCCAGCTAAACGACCACTGGAAATTGATTGTGCTTGTAACAGTTTAGAAAGCACTGTTTGCAATGTTTGCTTAATGAACTAAAGGATGAAAATACATCTAAATACTTCAGGTTGAAGGCCTGAAGGGAGAGGCAGCTTCAGTTACCCCCGACTGCCTGCCTAACCCTAACCAAGGGGGTTGTTAGCCGCGCCGGGAACGTGGACCGAACCCGCCGTGAGAGGTCTCTCCATTGAGTTCTGCTTGGAGCAGGAGGATGCTTGGGTGCCAGGGGGGGCTCTGGCTGTAAATCCCTCACCTTCCGGGTCCTGCACAAGAGACTAACATGACTCGGGATTGGATCTCGAGGCCCGCATACTAGTCTACGGGCAGAAACTTGGATTAGTGATCCCTGGTGGATTACTGGATAGCCTTCGGGCGGATTATGAATACGCCTACGGGCGAGGAACTCCTTGTATTTCAAAGATAAAAGGATAAAATGATAATAAAGAAGTTGCCTAAGTTTAGACTCATTACTTTGATAATGTACCAAAAAAACTACATGCGACTAGTCTTTTAAGGTGGATAACTCGTTCAAATTCATGATATATTTCCAATCTTGCCTAATGTTTCAAAGATACTTATCAAATGTATTTTTTTCCCAATTTCCACATGCATTAAAGTTACGCGTAAAAATGCAATCCCCTTTATGAGCTAAGCGCGCCTAATCATTTCTTTATGCGAAAATAACTCGAAAGAACCTGGACTTGAGGGGTCGGGGAGATATCCACTTGTATACTCGGAGATGAACCTCCCGCAGTCGCATCTTGTGTCCTTTTTGGGGCCATCGTAGGCGTGGTCTCAGCTTCGGCCTATGAATAGACTTGCCTTGGCATGCAATCTCCCGACCTTTGCCTTCTTCCCTTGTACGTAGGAGATCCCTTTACGGGATTTGGATAAATGGTGCTTGCGGAAGGGGGGTTTTATGAGTTCTTTTGGCACGGAATTTCTTCTTGGATGGCTTGCGGCTTCAAAAATCTTTTTGCGGAAGCCTTTTCGATGGGTCTTGTGGGGGACTTTACGGCTTCCACCCTCTCCTCTTCAAATTCCGGGAAGGGGTATGAATGGTCTTTGGGAATTGTGGTGGGAAGGGGGCTTAAGGAGGCCCCCCCCCCCTTAGAAGCTTCTAAGAAGCTTCAGCTTCTGCAGGACACGTGGGGGGGAAAATTGTGATCAGCATGGGTGGCGGACTGGGCGGCAGAACGACTGGTGGCTGGGCGCAACGTTGGCGGACTGGCGGCAGCTCTGGCAGCTGGCGGCAGCGCGGCGGCTCCTGCTCGATGGCGACGACCTCCACCTCCCACGTTTTGCCTCTCTCCTTCAGCTCCTCTCCCATAGTTTCCTTTCTCTCTCCCTCTCTACCACACCCCCTTGATGGGGGGTGTTTATATAGGCATGGGGGTGGGGAAGAGGGCCTCCACACACGTGGAGGACTCCCCTCATGCAGTCCCCACTTCACTCCTTCTTGGCCATCCCCCTCCCACTCCCTCTCCTCCAGCCATGCATCGGCTGCTGGAAGGGATAATATTAAAAAAATTTGCCTTGTATTTATCCTATTGCCCTTCCCAAGCGGTCGTTCCCTTGCGGTTTTTCGGTCCTCAACCCCGGCCTTTAATTCTCGACGTGGGACCTCATTTTCGAGCGTGCAGGGTGTGGATTAGGTTACCAATAATCACGAAGTAGGGAAATACTCTTGCACAGGGTTTACACGGTGTGCGGGAAGTTAATATTTGCAGTACGGGGTACGCGGAAATATTACATGTGGGCAGTAAACAATTCATCAAGGGATCTTTATGCAGCTTGTCCAAATGTACCCGTGACTATTGGAGATGTTAGGGATGAATATCATTTTTTTGTGCAAGATTCATATAGTTATCTGGTGATTTTGAGGCAGCCTTATATTTCAAAATCAATGCTGGAAACGAAATCCTTGGATGATGATCCTTCATATGCTCGAGTTCAGAGTAAAGATAATGCAAAGGCCATATAGTTTCCCATCACTCTTTGTGTGAATCATCCCCGCAATCAAGATAGGCTATGGGATAATCCCATGCCACCTAATGCATGAGAGTTTAAGGGTTTTTAGACAACACTGTTGTAAGTGGAGGCTATGGTAGTGCCTCTAGGAAGATAATTATGCCTCCAAGAAAGGGAGAAACAGTATTTGTGTCTTGATTGTAGGAATGGAAAACATGCAGTCTTGGCAGTTTTAAGATTTTTTCAGCCATGTGCATGGCTAAAAAAATATATCTAGGATGGGCCGAAAAAGAGCTAAAGACATATGGTTTGATGGCTGCAAATGAAGGTATTTCATGGCTGTTTTTAGGGCTAGTTGATGTTGATAGAGTGGCTAAAATTTTTGCAACAATTAATGCTGAAAAGAGGGTAGGAAAAGAGATCATTTATGTTGATACTTTAGAGATGTATGAAGTCATTAAAGAGTTTGCTAAGCATGAATGTTATGGCCTACAATATGGGCTGAAGCAAGGGTGGATACAAAGTACAAAATAGCTGCAAAGAAGGTTAAGCCTGTGGCTTTGCCTTTACCACTTGAAAGTGATGGGCTGGCTGAAAAAGAAACTCAACAATCTAGTTTACAGGATCTACATGGAGTAGGATATACATTTACAATTGAAACTTTACAAAAGTTGAAAATTGGTGATTTAAGCTTTCTTTTGTGTGCACAAAGAGCTTGTTTTTTGCAGATGTTGGCAAGGCCTGGGAAAGCCTTAGCATTTCAACCAAATGAAATTGGATGTGTTGAACCTATGGTGATCTTTATAGTACCTCATGTGCCACAAAATTTAAAGCCTATTCTAGTATTTCAAGCATATTTGCTTAAGCTACTGGAGCTTTTGAACGAGAAAATCAGGTTGTGGATTTCGGAGCCCTCTTCAGCTCCATATTCAAATCGGTGGTTTACCATTCCAAAGAAGAATGGTTCTTTGACATTTATATAGGATTTACAACTAGTTAATAAAGTCACCATAAGGAATGTTGGATCTAGCCTGATAGTGGATGGATTTGCAAAAGCATTTGCAGGTAAGGCAATTTACTCTATGGGAGATTTATATTCAGGATATGATTAGTTCCAGCTTGCATTAGAAAGTCGGGATATCACTACCATGAAGATACCACTTGGATTGGTCAGGATTTGTATGCTTCCACAGGGACCAACCAATTCAGTGGCGCATATGATGAATGCCCTGCATAAAGTTTTGAGGGAGTATATTCCTCAATTGACCTTACCCTTTCTTGATGATGTGCCAATTAAAGGATGTAATATCTATAAGAAGAATGAAGAGCTAAATGAGCAAGGATGTAGAAGATTTGTGGCCGTCTGATTTTGACAAGATTTTGAACCGTCTTGAAGAAGTGCATTTGACTCTATCAGGAGAAAATTCACTTTTTGGAGTGGAGGAAGTATTATTTTTTGGGCACATGTGTGGACCATATGGGAGAAAGCCCTCACCAGTAAAGATTGATGCCATAAGCAGGATGAGAGAGACATGTTTGAATGTATCCGAGGTGAGAAGATTTCTGGGTGCATGTGTCTTTTACTTGATATGGATTTCACATTTTTCTCATGTGGCTGAAAGTTTATATCAGCTCTTGAAAAAGTGGAAAATGTTATTGTGAGGTAAACAGCATACAAAGGTAGTTCAAAAGTTAAAGAGCTTATTGATTGCAGCCCCAATACTAAAGAGAGAAAATTATGAGAATGGGTAGCCTATTATTCTCACAGTCGATACAAGCCCAATTGGCATTAGTTGGGCGATGGGTCAGGATGATGTTGATGGGAATAGGTATGCCATTCAGTTTGGAGCAAAGGTCCTCAATGAATGACAATGGCAATAGAAAAAGAGGTAGAAGATGAAGATATTGACATGGCAGAGGATACTTCTTCTAACACTGCAGATCCCTAAGACTTTGGCACATGCTGGACGATGTGCAGGTTAGGAGGGGGTGGATGTCATGCTACTACATGCACATAGTGTGAAAACATCTATGGTGCAACTTTCTTATTGATCTAGAGAGCCGATGCCATATTAGTTATTAATGTCAATGTCCGCAGTGTGGATGGTCCAAACATATTAGATTTTTAGACAAGTTTAGCCAATTTTTTATATTTTAGGTATTATCTCTTATAAAAATCCAAAAACTGTAGACAACTTCTAAGAAAGCATGTATCTTTTAGCCATTTTGAGAGGATTTTATGTAAAAAGAAGGATTGGAAAAATCGCACGAGGTGCGATCATAGTTTTCAAGTAGTAAACAACACTCCGAGAACTAGGAGATAAAGAAGAAGTGATCTGGCAGAATTCTGGCCAAGTGTCTTGGTATTTTACTCCCCTTTTGGAGCCAATGGAAGCATCAAATTACGAGTCTGAGTAGCATAGAGGAAGGCATTGTTTTATGTACATGACATCACTGCCATGCATCGAATCATTGTCCTCCAAGACATAGATGTCATCATACATCAAATCATATGTATGTGCCCCTTGGGCCACAAAATCATAAGCAACTGAACCAAATACTGCATGATATGCATAACCTTCCTCATGCTGATGATCTTCCTCATGCTAGTCATGATCTTCATGATCCACTATGTCATCCACTTGTTCGTCTTCCTCTTCATTGTTCTCGTCATCTAAAAGCTCTAAAACAATTACATGTATCCTTGTGATTGGAGGACATAGGTTCAGCACATCGGTAGCATAGCCCTTGAGCATGCAATCATCTTATATCAGCATGGGTGAGAAGCTTTCCTCGAGTAACATCATGCTATCCCCAATGATGCTCATGCTGCTCACGTACATAAGCATGCTGCTCATAGGAACCATGTTGTTGTCCATAGGGATAATGTGGTTGAGCATATAAATTTTCTTCCACTATTGTTTGCTGCTCACGCACATAAGCACGCTGCTCATCGGAACCATGTTATTGTCCATAGGGACAATGTGGTTGAGTATATGCATTTTCTTTCACTGATGTAAATCTTGCTCTCTTCTCTAGTTCTGCTTCTTCAATTGCAAGTAATTGATCAAGTTTGTCAAAAAGTGTGGCAAATTTTGCATTGAGATTTTTCCACCCAAATATGTCTTCACTGTATGTCTCAGCACAGGTAGTTGCATTGCAATTTGCATACATGTTGCCTACTAATGTTGCTCACTATTCCTTTAAACTTCACCCCACGTAAGCAACTATTGCCCACTAATGCTTCAAGCCTCAGAACTGCTGCTCTGCTGAATCTGCTATTGTTGCTAGTATGTCTACAGCTAGTGTTGATGGAACCAAGACTGAAATCTAGAGTATTCTACTGCTACCACTTGCATTCCACTTCATTCTCTACCATTTGTGCTACTGATGTTGCCCTTGTATGATAGGTAAGCCATGACTTGGCAAAGAACCTGAAATCTGCCAAGCTAATGAGCTTCCCAATGTTTGTAAACAATACCACAAGAGTCTCCTCTGGAAGATACTATGGCAGATCAAGCAAATAAAGAAGGAACTACAGTTCACAGCCTAGTAAGTCTTGGAAAGGAGCCTGAAATTAGTTCTCACACTTTGGAACAATATTGTTATGATCAAGCCCTAAATTCAGTTGAGAGCCAATCATCCAACCCCAACCTTCTAGATCAATCATAGAATGTTTCTATAAATGCTCCCTACCAAAAGGGGTCTGAAGTCAGCTCTTTATTCTAGTCTGCACTTTACAATGCACTGAACTGAAGTCTGCACCTTGGCTTGAGGCAACTGGCAAGTATCTGTACCTTCTTTTCAATCACTGGTAAATGGCTGTATTGTGTTGTTCCTGATTCAGTCGGTGGATAGATTGACTTAATGTTTGGGTGTGGTGTGGATCAGCTGAAGAAGATCGAACCTATACCAAAGGTACAGTCATTTCAATCTGATGATCTGGAGCAACCCAATGCTGGCTATCCGAAGGTGCTCATTCAGATGCCTATGTGCAATAAAAGGGAGGTATATCAACGATCAATTGGAGCCGTTGCATAGTTAGACTGCCCTAGAGATAGATTACTTGTCCAAGTACTGGATGATTTTGATGACAAAGACACACATCTTCTCATCAAAGGTGAGGTGCAGAAGTGGCACCAAAAATGTCTGAATATTGTGTACATACACCTCTTAGTCATGACTGGATACAAGGCAAGAGGCAATCATAGCAGTCTGAACAGTGTTGTAGAGAGTAGATCTTTGGTTTTATTGTTGGAAAAGACAAAAGGAACCCCTGCATACAGTTCAAGACTGGAAAATAGGAAGTACCATCTGCAGCTATGCAATTCAGATTTTAGAAGTCTCCATAAAAAATCTTCTCTGTAAGGACTCAAAGTATTATTGTATCCAGAAACTTCAAAGGCAGGGGAAGATCTTGAAATATTTATGAATCATGGTAACACTACTTTGGATGAGTAGCCAAATATAAAATTGATGGGTGCATTTAATGCCTAGAGATGCCCTTCTCTCCAATCCAGTAGGCAGAAGACATTTGCCAACTATGAGACTAGTGAAACCACAGAGCCTACTATGACCAACCCATTAGAGCTCCTTGACAAGAAAGAACCAAATTTGTTTGATAGAAGTTATTCCTCAAGACCAAGACATTGTATGTCCTGAAATTGAACCACTAAGAGGCCTTGTAGACTGCAATTGTCCCTTAATCACAGCAACAACCACTTGAAGATTGCTTCACTATAGCAGAGCCATTCGCTTCCTTGCAATCTCAACATCTATATCTACAATGCTATCATCAAGGCTATATATTTGAAGTGTGATCAATATAACTAGTAAGTGCATAGCAAATGATGGTACACAGATCGGACGTCGTATGCGCGTGTAGTGAGCGTCAGAAGGTCCCCAAGAACAAAAGAACTCTACTTTTTACACAAAAATCAATGAAAAAAGTTTGCACTACATGAATAAGAGACAAAAAAGCTTGCACTACATGAGCATGTATTTTAAATATTATTCATCTTCAAGCTCAAGAAATAGCCCAATTTACAAAATAACACACTTTAGCTTTTGTGTTTGCTTTTGTGCCACTAAAGAATTAAAGCTATTGGGTGCCCAAGAAGTCAGGCGGTACCCAAATATAATGTCCAATACAAATATTTAAATCGTGTGCCCATGTGCATACAAAAATAATAAAATATCAAGCGCTTTAGTAAATAAGAACGACAAAATATGGGTGCCATGCCTAAGATACGCGGCCTTCAAAAATTGACGATAATTTGAATACACGCTATCCTCCAATGCTTTCCAATGCCACCACTGCTTGCTCTACACATCAACTGAAGCATTCACAATTGTTAGAAAAATAATACAATTAAAGCGACAAAAGTGAATACCTAGCAGTCTTCAGCTACAAAAATAAATTGGTTAGAAATCAATCCTAGCCTTAATTTATTACGAGTGCCCACTCTAAACTCATAAACGTTTATTAATTTAAATATGTATTTTGCAGAATCACCCGCTATGGAATCACCCACTTACACATTAAATTAACAAAACGCCCAAAAAGGATAGGTATCCCCATCGACTTTTCGCACAAAGAATCCACTTTGTGTATAAGCCCCGGTAATAAAATTTTACGGAATCCACCGCAAAACCTCATGGAATCCACTGTGGAATATGCCTCATGGCATCATACCCCCAAGGTGGGATAGCAATTGACCTCAATTGCTATTAGCTCCATGTGGAGCTAACAGTGTGGGAAGAGCACTTAAGTCTCTAGCGTGCATCCATTGGGCTTCTTCAACAGGATGATTTTTAAACTTGATCAAATATCTAGAATATCTACGGCCAGTTCTAGTGGTCATAAAGTCAGTATCTATAATAGTTTCAGGCTCAAGAATTTAAGTTTCATCATCTAGCAAAGGAGGGTTTTTATAGACAGGGTGTACATGTAGTTGTCCTCTAAAAGGTCGTAATAAACTTATGTGGAAGGTGTTGTGGATTTTCCAATGTTGTGGTAATTCTAGTTTAAATGCATTGTCATTGATTTTGTGTATGATCTTGAATGGTCCATAAAATCTAGGTGCTAATTTAACAATGGGGTGTTTATCTACACTTTGTAATCTGCGTTTTTCAATTCGTAACCAAACATAATCATCAACTTTAAAATTCGTAGCCTGTCTTTTCTTGTTTGCTTGTTTTGTGTATGATTGCTGGGCTTTGGCAATCATATCCATAAAAAATAGTAGCATGCATGTTAGTAATATCATCAGCAGTCTGAATTTTGTTTGATAATGATGTAACAGATATAGGCAATCGATATCCATAAATAATTTCAAATGGTGCTTTCTTAGTAGCTATATGTGGTGTGTTGTTATATGCAAACTGAAGTAAATAATACAATATTAGTGAGTTTGGGAATCTCCAAATTCCCATTTATTGAATATAAAAAGGTGGCACATGGATAACATGTCCATAAGTTTTTCAAAACCATATGATGTGACCTATCAATGGAAAGCACTTGAAAAATGGAATCCATTGAGCTATAGAGCACTCAATTTGGAGTTACAGTTTTCAAGTTATGACAAATACAAAGATTTGACCACATGTCCCAAACTTATGGAAAATTTCCATATTCCCCAATATGGTGTTAAATGTAGATATGTATCCCATGTGTGTGGTTTTGAAATGGTATAAGCACGCAAAAGATCTAAAATAGTACTGTTAGTAGCTTCTGTTTGACCATTTGTTTCAGGATGAAATGCAAATGAAAAATCAATCTTTCTTTCTAAGTTAGTAAACAAAGTAATCCAAAAATTATTGCAGAATCTAGAATCACGATAAAAAATAATGACTTTTGGTAAACCGTGGTTAGTGAAAACAGTTTTCAAAAACAATTGAGCAGCTTGAGATGCAGTTAAAGTTTTCTTGCATTGAATAAAATATGCTTGTTTGCTAAATCTATCTACAACAGTCCAAATCATATCATGATTAGCTTTAGTGTTAGGTAGACCAGTGATAAAATCCATTGAAATCTGTTCTCATGGTCGTGATGGAATGGATAATGGCATTAGTTAAACCATATTGTTTACCATGGTATCTTTTAACTCGTTGACAAATTAAGCATTCAAATACAAAAGTAGATACATCAGTGTCCATATGTGGCCAATAAAAATCTTCAATCAATGTACGCAAAGTAGATATAACTCCTCTATGACCTTGATATATGGGGGACAATGAATTTCATGTAAAACAAATGATCGAAATGGAACAGTTACACATAATCTTTTCTCATAAAACATAAATCCATTAGTGTAAGACAATGAATCAATAGGAATCCAATTATTTGCAACTAGTTTATTCCAATCATTTTGAAAAGTAGGATCTTGATAATAAGTATCTTTCATAGGAATAAGGGAATCAAATGATATCACAGAAATATCTTGAATTGTCTGTCTTCTACTCAAAGCATCAGCAACAACATTCTCTTTTCCAGGTTGATATTGTATAAGGGGATGAAAACTTTGAATAAAAGTGGCCCATTTAATGTGTCGGTCAGATATTTGTGGTTTACTAAGGAGTTGTCTAATGCTTTGTTGGTCAGTCTTGATCATGAATTCAGATCCTATTAAATAATGTTTCCATTGACGCAAGGCTTGTACTATGGCTAACAATTCCTTATCGTAGGTAGAATATCTAAGTTCAGATGGTTTGAGTTTGCAACTAGAGTAGGCTATGGGATGAGAATCTTGGATAAGGAGTGCTCCTATTCCAAATCCACTTGCATCAGTAACTACTAAGAAGAATGGTCTACTGAAGTCAGGTAATTGTAATACAGGAGCATGAGTTAAAGCATGTTTCAATAATTCAAAGGACTTTTGTTGATTGTCAGACCAATTATACACAATACCCTTCTTTAAGAGTTTTCTCAAAGGTAATGCAAGTAATGAGAAATTCCTCACAAATTTTCTATAAAAGCTAGCAAGTCCTAGAAAAGAATGTAATTCATGCACTTTTTTGGGCATGGGCCAATTTAAAATTGCTTCTATCTTTTTAGGGTTGAGTTTAATACCTTCTGATGAAATAATATGTCCTAAATATTCAATTTCTATTTGAAAGAATTCACTCTTTTCGAGGTTAGCATAGAATTGATTGTCTTTTAACAACTTAATAAAGACAAATATTCATAATGCTCATTCTCATTTTTACTGAAAACTAATATGTCATCAAAGAAAACAATGACACAATGCTGATGTTTCAGAAATATGCAATTCATCATATGACTGAATGTGGCTGGTGCATTAGTTAAATCGAAAGGCATAACCAGAAATACATAATGTCCAAATTGTGTTCTAAATGCAGTTTTGAATATATTAGATTTGTCCAATCTTACTTGATGATATCCAGATTTAAGATCTATCTTACTGAATATGGCAGAGCCTTGTAGTTTATCCATAAGATCATCTACCCTAGAAATCGGGTATCTATTCTTAACAGTAATTTTATTTAGGGCACGATAATCAATGCACATGCGATAGGTATTATTTTTCTTTTTCACTAATAAGACATGTGCGCCAAATGGAAAAATACTAGGTCTAATTAATCCTCTGTTAAGCAATTCTTCTATTTGGTTTTGAATTTCTTTTTGTTCAATTTGGTTATGTCTATATGGTGCTTTACATGGTGGTTGTGTTCCAACAATTAAATCTATCTTATGATCTTCAGGATGTGAAGCTGGTAGTCCAGATGGTAAATCAGTAGCAAAATAATCTTGGAATTGGGCAAGAAATTGTGCATGCCTAGGATACATCTGTTTTTCTTTAGCTTGAATTTCATTCACCCATATTAAATAGGATTTGCTACTTTTACGTAATGCACATTTGGCCTGAGTATGAGTAAGCAATGGAAAATTATTGAAAGTGTGCATACCATGTAGTGTGATTTGTTTTCCTTGAAAATAAATTTTAATTGAATGCATAGAATAATCTATATCAAGATTGTATTGATGACGCCAAGGCATTCCTAAGATAATGTCACTAGACTACAAAGGTACAACTAAGAAATTTCTTCATTCAGTATAATCACCAATTTTAATTTCTAAATTATGCACCTCTTGTGTTCCATTATATCTCATACCTAGGAATACAGCCTTGATGCGATAATGTGTAGAAACAATATGTAAATTCAATTCTTTGACTAATTTTACAGAAAATAAAGTGATGTGTGCTCCCATCATCATGTAAAATAGTATTTTCTTTACCATGCACAAAACATTTCATTGTTAATAAGGAATGGGGAGTTGGCATACCTGGCAAAGTGTCAGAAGTAGTACCAATGTCGTCATCGTCTTCCGTAAAGTCCGGCATTTCCTCACATTCTTCATCTTCTATTGCTCCCAGATAGTTGATATGGACAGATGGATTTTTGGATTGACAATTGGCTACTAGATATCCAGGTTGATGACATTTATAACCAACTATGGGTTTTGCTTTGGATACATTATTGGTAATGGCTGGAAGTTTAGGAATGTTGGGATTTGACTGTGGGGATGACTTAGGGTTTGGATTAGTGTTTGATGGCAAGGCAGGTGGTCGTATCCAAGATTTACGGAATGAAGATGGAAGAAAACGACTTTGATTGAATCTTCAAAAATTTGAATTGAATTTTTTGGAAACAAAGTTACCATTAGTTGGGAATTGTTGTGGTCGCTTGTCTCGTCCGCGAATTTTGTCGTCAGTGTCATGGGCCAAGGAAATTGCATCTTCAAGGGTTGTTGGCTTGAACATATTGACTTCCGCATAAAAATGTCCAAGTAGGCCAGACATAAACTTGCGTTTATGAGTTGCTTCAAGTACATCTTTGAGCATACGTAGTTGCAATAGAGCATTCCAAAAACGTTCAATGTATTGGAAAATAGATTCGTGATCCCTTTGTTGTAGAAGATCCCATTGCTTAATGGCTTTTTCGTGGAATTGGGAAGGAAGAAAATTCTGTAAAATTTTCTTTTGGAAAGTCTCCCAAGTAGTGGGACAATCAACGCTTTTGCGGACCACAGTCCACCATAAGGATGCTTGGTCAACTAAATGGTTAGTGACACATTTAATTTTGTCTTTCTCAGCATATGTTTCTTCATGGAAATAATCATAAAATTGACTGATAAAAGCAAGAACAGTTTTTCCATCGTGTGATTCATTGAAAGTACGAAATTTGAAGTTTGTTTTACTTATCTTTGTTTCTTTCCGAATGGTTTGGGCTTCAAGTGTTGCATCGATGGTACTTCATATAAGATCTTCAGGTTGCGATCCATCTTGGTCGATGGTAGTTCGTTGCAGATTGGCCAATTGAGCTTGCAAAGCTTGTCGAGCTCTTCGTTCCTCTTGTAGCTGCATCATAATCAAATCCAACTTTTGCTCCATTGTTGGTTCCGGTAAATCACATTCAGCCATAAGATCGTCCATGTTTTGATCAATCATCCTACAAAATTCCAAAAGACCTCACACACTCGAAACCTTGTTAGTGGAATGAGCGTAGCTCAAAGGCGGGTTTACAAGGCTTGTATATATATATATTTTTAGTTTGGCTTTTGTAGTATTTCTCTTTTACGATTGCGGAATTCGTTGTCACAACCGTCTTCCAAGAAAGTAATTTTGCATATAGACTACGTATAGTCTGCGTGTTGATAATTGATTGCTGTAATCTTCTTCTGTCAGTTCACAGGTGTGAATAGGGGCTTCCAGAGGGTAGTAAATTGAGTCATGTGTTGCTGAGTATGAACCGCCTTTATGATAGTTGTTGAAGATGACTTTTATGACTTTAGTGACTTGAGGAACTTGGAGAACTTGGAGTCTTTAGTGTAAAAGACTAATCGTGATTTTAAGGACCTCAGGAGCTTTTCGCCAGAGTCGACGACAGCCAATTCATGCTGCCGCCGCAAGCAGAAAAAAATGGCTAATGAAGCTTTTAATAAGCTTCTTGTAAAGCTTAATAAGCTTTTTATGCAAACTTAAAGAACTATGAATGGAACTTCTTATCTATACTCAACGACTTGATGAAGGAACTATCCGTGTGGTCCTCCGCCTATAGAGGCTGGTCCCTCACGATCTAAGTGTATAGCAGGGGGTTCTTGACTGCCAGGAACACGCTGGTATTGACTGTTTGCCACGAGACTAACTATAGAGCTCAATCATTCCAGGAACTCCACCTTCGTGCGAGATGGTAAGCGATTGGAAGCTCTCAATCTCAGCTTCGCTCTAATACCATTGGTGCACAGATCGAATGCCGTATGCATGCATAGTGAGCGTCAAAAGGTCCCCAAGAACAAAAGAACTCTACTTTTTACACAAAAATCAATGAAAAAAGCTTGCACTACATGAACAAGAGACCAATTGGGTGCAATCTCCCCCCATGCCTTGTGTGAGCACTCCACAAAGCATGTATTTTAAATATTATTCATCTTCAAGCTCAAGAAATAGCCCAATTTACAAAATAGCACGCTTTAGCTTTTGTGTTTGCTTTTGTGCCACTAAAAAATTAAAGCTATTGGGTACCCAAGAAGTCAGGCGGTACCCAAATACAATGTCCAATACAAATATTTAAATCATGCGCCCATGCACATACAAAAATAATAAAATATCAAGCGCTTTAGTAAATAAGCGCGATAAAATATGGGTGCCATGCCTAAGATACGCGCCCGTAAAAAATTAACGATAATTTGAATACACGCCATCCTCCAATGCTTCCCAATGCCACCGCTGCTTGCTCTACACATCAACTGAAGCATTCACAATTGTTAGAAAAATAATACAATTAAAGCGACAAAAGTGAATACCTAGCAGTCTTCAGCTACAAAAATAAATTGGTTAGAAATCAATCCTAACCTTAATTTATTACAAGTGAGCACTCTAAACTCATAAATGTTTATTAATTTAAATATATATTTTGCGGAATCACCCGCTATGGAATCACCCACTTACACATTAAATTAACAAAACGCCCAAAAATGATAAGCATCCCCATTGCCTTTTCGCACAAAGAATCCACTTTGTGTATAAACCCCGGTAATAAAATTTTACGGAATCTACCGCAAAACGTCACGAAATCCACCATGGAATATGCCTCTTGGCACCTTTTTTTTTCAACTTGTTGGTTAATGGTGCTGCAATTGTGGCATAATGAAGAATAAATCTCTAATAAAAAGAGGAGAGGCCAAGAAAACCACACAAGGAGGTAGTGGTAGTGGGGGTGGGCCAATCCTGGAAACATTGCACTTTCTTAGAATCAGCTTGGATGCCTTTTTCACTAACAATGTGTCCCAAGTACTGAACCTCTATTTGCATGAAGACACACTTGCTTTGCTTGGCAAATAACCCGTGCTCTCTTAGTACATAAAAAATTTGTCTGACATGCTTCAAATGCTTATGTAGTGACTTGCTGTAAATGAGTATATTATCAAAGAATACCAACACAAACTAGAAAAGCCATGGTTGCAATATTTTGTTCACTACAAGGAAACGCAAGCATAGTGACGCAGGAATAGCGGTGTCGCTATTTGCATCGTATTTGCGACGCAAATAGTGACGCCCCACAGGGAAAAAAAAGATGGCTGAAATCCAAGTGCATTTCATTTCGTGCATTCGTGAGACATTTCGAGAGGGAGAGCGAGAGAGAGAGCGATCGTTTTGCATAGAGGGTGAGAGAGGGAGAGGAAGAAGACTTGCCGCCATCGCCGTTGTAAAGAGGAGCTACCAAACCCTCACCAAATCTTTACGGTGAGTCCATTCTCTCTTTCTTTTACTTGTTTAGGGTTTAATTTGTGTATATTGAGAGAGGAAGAGGAAATGAGAGAGAAAGAGGGAGAGGGAGAGGGAGGGAGAGAAAGAGAAAGAGAGGGGGAGAGAGAGAAAGAGAGGGAGAGGGAGGAGGAGGAAATGAGAGAGGGAGAGAAAGAGAAAGAGAAAGAGAAAGAGAGGGAGAGGGAGAGGGAGGGAGAGAAAGAGAAAGAGAGGGAGAGGGAGGGGGAGGAAATGAGAGAGGGAGAGGGAGGGAGAGTGCATTCTCTCTCTCTTTTAATTTTTTAAATATAATTTATGTATATATATTGAGAGAGGGAGAGGAAATGAGAGAGAAAGTGAGGGAGAGGGAGAGGTAGGAAACGGGAGAGGGAGGGGCAGGGACAGAGAGAGAGAGAAAGAGAGGAAGAGGGAGGGAGAGAGAGGGAGAGAGAGAGAGAGAGAAAGAGAGGGAGAGGGAGAGGGAGAGAGAGGAAATGGAAGAGGGAGGGGGATGAAATGAGAGAATGAGAGGGAGGAAGAGTGTATTCTCTCTATTATTATTATTATTTTTTATAACTTGTGTATAATGAGAGAGGGAGAGGGAGAGGGAGAGGGAGAGGGAGAGGGAGAGGGAGAGGAAGAGGGAGAGATAGAAAGAGAGGGAAATTGAAGAGAGGGAGAGGGAGGAAATGGGAGAGGGAGGGGGAGGAAATGAGAGAAGGAGAGGGAGGAAGAGAGAGAGAAAGAGAGGGAGAGGGAGAGGGGGAGGAAATGTGAAAGGAAGAGGGAGGGAGAGAGAGAGAAAGAGAGGGGGAGGGAGAGGAAATGAGAGAGGGAGGAAATGAGAGAGGGAGAGGGAGGGAGAGAGAGAAAAAGAGAGGGAGAGGGAGAGGAGGAGAAAATGGAAAAGGAAGAGGGAGGGAGAGAGAAAGAGAGGGGGAGGCAAAGGGAGGGAGAGGAAATGAGAGAGGGAGAGGGAGACATTAAACATAATAGGGAAATAAGGGAGGGAGGGGAGAGAGAAAAAAAGAGAGAATGAGAGGAGAGAGAAAAAGAGATAAGATGTTAAACATAATAGAAAAATAGAGAAAGAGAGGGTGTGGGTGAGGGTGAGGGCGAGGGAGGGAGAGGGAGAGGAAATGAGAGAGGGAGAGGAAGAGAGAAAAGGAAATTAGAGAGAGAGAGGAGAGAGAAAAAGAAATGAAAGGGAGGAGAGAGAGAAAGAGAGAAAGATCATTAAACCTAATGGAAAAAGAGAGAAAGAGAGGGTCAAGGTGAGGGAGGGAGAGGAAATGAGAGAGTGAGAGAAAGAAAAACAGGGAAATGAGAGAGGGAGGGGAGAGAGAAAAAATGAGAGACGGAGAGGAGAGAGAAAAAGGGAACAAAATCATTAAACCTAATAGGGAAAGAGAGAAAGAGAGGGTCAGGTGAGGGAGAGAAAGGAAATGAGAGAGGGAGAGAAAGAGAGAAAGGGAAATGGGAGAGAGAGAGGGAGAGAAAGAGAGAAAGGGAAATGGGAGAGGGAGAGGAGAGAGAAAAATAAATGAGAGAGAGGAGAGGAGAGAGAAAAAGAGAAAAATCATTAAACCTAATAGGAAAAGAGAGAAAGAGAGGGTCAGGGTGAGGGAGGGAGAGAAAATGAGAAAGGGGGAGAAAGAGAGAAAGGGAGATGAGAGAGGGAGAGGAGAGAGAAAAAAATGAGAGAGGGAGAGGAGAGAGAAAAAGAGAAAAAATCATTAAACCTAATAGAGAAAGAGAGAAAGAGAGCATGAGGGTGAGAGAGGGAGAGGAAATGAGAGAGGGAGAAAGAGAGAAAGGGAAATGAGAGATAGAGAGGAGAGAGAAAAAGAAATATGAGAGAGAGAGGAGAGAGAAAAAGAGATAAAAATCATTAAACCTAATAGGAAAAGAGAGAAAGAGAGAGTCAGGGTGAGGGAGGGAGAGGAAATGAGAGAGGGAGAGAAAGAGAGAAAAGTAAATAGGACCTTACAATAAGCTTAAGGTACTATGATAGTGTGTACTAAGAATGAGTCCACCTCACTAAGAATAGGATTGGCGATTCACCTCACTAAGAATGAGTCCATGTACCTAGCACATACCATCATAAGATCCCTTTTAGCATCATCCCCATAGCCTCATAGTATTCTAGAATCAAGCTTCCACTTATGTCAGCACAAGGGTACCATCGTATTTTACCCTCCTCCTCTCTATATTTGTGTATGCATCTAGGTACAAAGGGTACAAATACATTATCCTAGAAACTACATTATACAAGCTTCCACTTGTGTTGGCAAAAGGGTACCATCATATTTCACCGTCCCCCTCTCTATATTTGTGTATGCATCTACGTACTAAGGGTACAAATAAAAAGAAAAGATACCCTAGCACCTGCTACATAGTATCATAGTACTGGGTACTTGGCACTATGATACTAGAGTACTAGGTGCTAGATACTAAGATGCTATGATATTATCTGCTAGGTACTGAGTACTAGGTACTAAATACTAGTGTTCTATGATACTATATGCTAGGTACTAGGTACTAGGTACTAGGTACTATATGCTAGGTACTACATAGCCATGGTCGTGGTCGTAGTCATGGTCATAGTCGTGGTCGTGGTCGCGGTCATGGTCGTGGTCGTGGTCGTGGTCGTGGTCATGGTCGTGGTCGTGGTCGTGGTCATGGTCATGGTCGTAGAAAAAGAGAGAGATGGAAGGAGAGGATAACAATCTAAGAAAAAAAAGAATGATAACAAAAACAAATTGTTTGTTGTAACGTAGACAAAATGGAAAACGATGAAGATCCTGTTGTTCAAGATCGCGAGGCATATCTTAATCAGCGTGTCCCATGTCCTTGCTCTCAATGCAAGCTGGCAATCAGATGATCAAAACGCCGATTGTCTATAGAATATGTACGACGATTTGGCAAGTTTCAATCTGAGATCATTGATCAGGGGACTGCGGATTTTCAGCAAATGATAAGAAAATTTATCATCAATCATGCATTGTACTTGCAAGCTAATTGAATACCATATACAATAAGATTGGGTCTTGCTAGAAAATTTTCTATCCAGGGAGGTGATGTCTCGTCCCAAGGAGGAGTGCACCCTTTGCGGCCAATTAGAAGAGTTCGTGGATGTGCGATGGATGGAGTGTAGGAGCCAATCCACCACTTGCAAGGCCAATATATACCGTCAATGCCAGAGGAGACAAGCAACCTTCCAGTCCTACCTACAATCTTGGAGCCTGAGATGGAGGCAATGATTGATGCATTGATTTCCATCGATGTCGAGACTTCTGATCCGCTTAGAGAGGAAGCATCCATACCATTATATGATGGGCACTGAGTATCTCACCTAAAGACACAGCTTGCACTCTTAAGTGTGTAAGAAAAATACGGGTGGAGTGATACAAGTATGACCGAGTTGTTCGGGTACCTTGTACCTACGCTTCGTTGATTTTTTTTCGACACTATTATTACAAACATTTGTGATTTTTCAAGGTGTTTATGATTTTTTAGGTTATTGAAATATCACATATTACCACCTGCAAATACCATGTCTGAGTCTTGTGATGATGCACAACATGTTTTACGAAAGCTTGGCATGGACTACAATAACATCCATGCATGTATCAATGATGGCATACTGTTTCAAGGAGAATACGAGACTATGGAGACATGTCCAAAGTGTGGTGCTCACAGGTATCAACAGGACTTGCAAGGGCAAACCATCCCTCAAAAAGTTCTCAGACACTTTCTGCTTATCCCCCTCTTAAACCACATGTTTTGTACGTCCCACATGGCGAGCTTGACAACATGGCATGCGTAGAATAGGTCCACGGATGGAGTTCAACGAATATCAGCGGATTCACTGCATGGAGCCACATTGACTCTACCTTCCCAGGCTTTGCCTGAGAGCCAAGGAATCTTTGGCTCAGTCTTGCAATGGATGGCGTGAACCCATTCGGTCTGCGCTCAATTTCTTACAGTGTGTGGCCTATAGTCCTTGTCAACTACAATATCCCTCCATGGCTTTCTACAAAGAAAGGACATCTCATCCTTAGCTTACTCGTCCTTGGCCGCTACAAAGTCAAAAATATGGACGTGTATCTTCGTCCATTAGTCGATGAGCTTAAGATTTTGTGGGATGAGCCTAAGATGTGGTGGTTGGAAATGGGGTAGAAAAAATAATGGATGCCTCAATGGAGGAGAAGGTGAATCGTTTTTGTATGTTGCACCATGCCTCTATGGAGACGTGGCTCGCCAAGTACCAGATTGCTAGGCAAGATCGAGAGGAAGTGCGAGATGAATTCCGATGTAGTATGCATCATCGACCGATTTGATATCCAGGGCATGGAGGAGATGCCACGGTTCATGTCAACGCAATGGTTGCATGGAGATTTGACCGCAGCGTCTCGCAAAGGGATAGAGGTCTCAATGGAGGAGTGGGAATTCTTGAGGGAATGTAGTCCAAAGGTGATGAGGGGTTTAGAATTTGTCGTATCTAAATTTTAAATGTGACATCTAATTTGAGTGTTTCAATGTATAATACAAAATATATAGTGCAGCATGGTAGCGCGGATGGCATTTTCGCGTAGAGTGTATTGACAAAATGTGCTCCACAATGGACTGTGGTATCATGGCAAGGTTCGAGCAAGAGAGCCGGAGATGAGCAATGGATCCACGATTGTGGATGAGATGGAGTATTTTGAAAACTTACAAAGTATTGTTACGGTGGATTACCGTAGCTTCTCCATGATACTATTTGATGTGCAGTGGCTCAAAGTGGTACTTGGAGGAGCTAGAGCAACAGTTCGACAAGGTCCATCTGGATTTCTCGAAATAGATTCCAAAAAAAAATGGACGGATTTACACGACACCTTTGTGTTGCCGGCCCATTGTGAATAGGTGTATGGACTCATTTGTTTGCTAATTGTATTACGACATTGTTTATGTCATAATGGTTTGAACTCTCTTGTACGTATTTGTGAACATGTAATCTTCTATCCAAACCCCCAACAACCTTGATGGTGGTATGTTATACCTTCAACTCCCCGAAGTGCAAGAGTATATGATCAAAGCGATGTTTCGAGCATAGATGAAGATAATATGCAAATAGAAGGGTTGATATTGCAAGGGGTGGAGGCCATCAAAAGCTTGAAGCCAGCATCACCTAACAATGATGGAAATACAAGAGTCGAAGATCTTTGAGAATGAGGTGGACTCATCTTTTTGTGGTGACATGTCTATCAACCTTCCAGTGTATGCAGAGTTGTGTTAAGAGATTAACATGGGACCATAGGATACTTCATACTTGGATCATCCACTTACTCAATTCATTGACCAATCGCTTATAAGGGTACATAAGATTGTTGAGTGTTGAAATGACTTGTTTTTTGGTTGATTTTTGTTGTTTTTGAGAGCTAAATGGTTGATTTTATGAGATGATTGATTGGTTTGGAAGTGTTTTGAGAGTGTTTTGGATGATATTGATTGTGTTTTGGAAGTTCATGATGTTTATTAGTAGAGATATGAGGTTCTGTGATGTTTTGATAGGTTTTGATTGGTTATGTATACCTTCTGTATACCTTCTGTTTTGTTCTGTTTTGTTCTGATTGTCTTTTGTAAAGGAGGGATGGAGTATTAATTGATGAAGATTGAGATCTTGTGAAAGCTTATTGAATGGTTTGTGAGAAGTTTGGAATGGTTTGAGTATGAGTTATGAGGTTTTGATGACCTTCTGTAGGTCTTCTGTAGAGCTTTTGTCTCTGTTCTGTTGTGTACTGTAGCTGTTCTAGTACTGTACTGTGACTGTTCTGTATGCTTCTGTATGTGTTCTGATGGAGGAGAGTGTAGCTTGGGAAAGTTTTCTAGAATTGGAAAGAGCTGAATACAAGTGCAAAAGAGCTAAAAAAAGTAAAATAAGTAGCTGTTGAAGACTCAAGTAAAGTCTGGAGTGAAGTGACAGTAGTGAGCTATGAAAGGACATTGTAGTAGCTCTGGTGACTCTTCATATCAGACATACCTCTTGGGAGGGGTATCCACGACCTAAGAAGGATTATTGAGAGTGATTATGAGAGATTGTAGTGAGGATATGATGTATTATTGATGGAGAGAGAAAGAGAGAGAGTCAGAGATAGCCAATTCTACTAAAACAGAGTGATTGTATATGAGAGATTGAGAGAAAAAGACTATGAAGATATTGAAGATGAATACTATGTGATGTATTTCCATTCAAAGATGGTGTATTCCTTTGATTTCTTTGTTATATTAATGGATTTTGTGAAGATATTGAAGAATATGGTCGATTCTATCAAATCCGTGGGAGATCTACATGATGCTGCATGAAGATTTGTTGTGCCTGGTGTTCTTTTCTTCATTGTGATCATATAAAACCTAATAAACAAGCTTGTTGGTGTTACAAGATAGATTTTCTTGCAAGAGAATTCCCTTTTCCTTGGTGTTCCTCTTGGGGCTCCATGTTTTTGGTGCGCAGCCGGGGAATCTTGCCATCAACAAGCAATAGAAAAGGCTGAAAACGAAGGAAATGGCATTGCCAAGAAGAGAAGAATTCAATGGATGTTTGTAAAGTTCCTTCTTCCACTGAAGAGTTGTAATTTTTCATAATCAGAGCCACTTTCCACAAGAAGTTCATCCCACAATGGTGGAAACACATCACCATCATGATGCATGCTCTATGTAGTGGATAGTTTCCTCTTCTTGTTGAAGCAGCAGAAACTTGCATCTTGGTGGCAAACTGTTTGGGAACAAACTGAAGAGTAAAAACAGAGAGAATGACCATACATGGAAGATTTGGCATTCATTGAGAAGTTTCCAGACATCATCAAGTGGGAGATTGTGAAGAAGCTTCAGGAGTCTTGGTCTGTGGAGGTTCACAAAGACAAGAAGGAAAAGAGTTGGAATTTGTTTGTAGATGCTCAACAGCAAGATACATGGGATGCTTGGTGCACTGATAATCTTCTGTTTGTTCAATTAGCAACCCACTGGAAGTTGATAGACAGAGTGTTCTTTACAACATACACTGTTGAAACCATCAGAAGCTGGCATTATTATGATGATGGCACTACCACAATGCTCAGACGTATGCATTTTGACACCTTCAGAACCGAATACCTTCCTCTGTACAGCAGCATGAAAGCAGAATTCAGAGACGTTGAAAAGGAAGAAGTAGAAGAAATGTTGACAAGACAGTCCTCCAAAGATTGAAGCCTTCTGTTAACTCTCTGTGGAGCACTAACAACATAGTGGAGCCAACCCCCTAATGAATGACGCAATAAAGAGGCAAGCGTTAGAATGAGTCCAGAGGTACGTGAGAAGAGAGAAAGCAAAAATCAGAGCTGAGAACGAGCTCGCAGCAGAAGCCGCCTTTGACGCCCTTGCAGAACTCTTTACAGAAGTCCCAATGGCACATCAAGCCCTTCCTCCTCCTGCTGGAGGTCCACTTCCAAGCCAGATCTGTCCTAGAAATATTGATGACAGGCCAGCGAATGTAGTTCCATTGCCAGTTTTTAAGGGAGAGTACAATGAAGACCCCGATCTTCATATAGCAGAGTTTATGGTAGCATGTGTGGCTAACAATGCCAGAACCCCTGAGCATTGGTTAGCAATATTCCCCACCACTTTCAAGGGCGCCGCGTTTCAATGGTATGAGAGACAAGCAGCAAGAAGTTTTGGCACATGGGACGACCTAAAGTTGGCCTTCCTCACTAAATTCAGGTGTGAAGGTTTTGAAGAGCGGATGCGAGAGGAATTTATGAACCTAAGTCAGTCCTCTGGAGAAAGAGTAGAAGCTTATGTCTCACGAATGGAATCCATCCTGAAGAGATGGACTAACCATAATTTAGATGATGGCATTCAGAAGGGGGTGTTTCTCAGAGGATTACAACTAGAAGTCCGTAAGTTTGTGGAGCTGCAAAGACCAGCCACGCTGCAAGCTGCAACAGAAGGTGCACGACTGTACAATGAAGTGGAAGCTAGATTGGCGATGAATCCAGGAAGAGGAGTCCTACCTCCTCTGATGCCAAGAATGATGTACTCACCAAATGCAATCCCAAGGACAGTCCCCTACCCCTACCAATAGATGCCCCTAGTATCACAGTACAGTGCACCAAATCCACAGTGGCCACAATCAATGCCTCAAATGATGGTTCAACCACAACAACAATGGTCCCAACCAATTTTCCCAATGCCAAATCAGCAGCAGCAACAGTGGAACTCTACTAACTGGAGCCAATAGCCAACAGTTCAAACAGGAGCTCTGAATCAGAACCAGAACAGAGACCCCTCTGCACCAGCCCAACCTGCTTATGCAGTGATTACAGAGACTCCTCAAAACCCTACTGCTAGTACCTCCGGAGGAGAAAGCTTGAAGGATTACTTATCCAACTTAGTTGCAAATATAAAAAAGGAGTTGATGGATGTGATTACAGAGCAACTACAAACGCTGAAAGTGAATACCGCTAGCATATCCAATGTGGCAGGAGCAGGAAGAGATGTGATGTGGTCAAATACTTGGTGTGGTAAGTGTCATCAAGCAAGTCATTTAGCCACTGAATGTACACAAAAACCAACCATCCTTGGAGCTTTCTATTCCAAGTGTTTGCGGAAGAACCATATAGAGGACATTTGCTCTCTCAAGGAGATGCATGATAGGAGAAGGAAGAAAGAAGACGCAAGCTTCAACTTGCTGGAATTCAAAATGACAACACAGGATATTGGACCCAAGCCTAGAGAGTTTGGTCCTAATTTCGGACCCAGAAGATTTCCTTCTCAAAGTTACAGAGGAAGACAGTCTGGCGGTGGTCATAGATGAGAAGTGGAGTGTTATAGATGCGGAGAAAAGGGACACATTTCACCAAATTATCCAAATCCCAGAAGTTCAGTGGATTACAAGCCCTTATGCAGTCGATGCAAAGGAGAAGGCCACACTGCAAAAGACTGTCCAAGCCCAGTCCCAGTGAAAAACAATGCTACTGATAGTCTGGCCAAGGCCCAAGAGCCTACCTCCAATTTAGTGGAATTGGAAGTTGCTGCCATCACGCGTGCAAAGAAGAAGAAACCACCTATCCAGAAAGAAAATAATCCTCCTGCCAGAACAGTGAAGTTCAATCTTCCACCAGAAAAACAGAACAGAACAGAGCCTGACAATGCCGTACAGAGCACTACAGTGCCACAGAGAGTTACAGAGACAGTTCCAGAGACAGGACCAGAGGTCCAGGAGATAGAAGAGGAGGAGGTGCCACCAGTGGTGGCAGAAGAAGTTCCCATGATGCCTCTATTGGAAGAAAGAGGGAAAATGAAAATGGGTGTTGCCCCATTCCCTAACCAATTAGAGAAGCCAGTGGATCCTATTAAGGAATACGATCTGGTCAGAGATCTAGATACCTTTAAACCAAACCTCACATTCTGACAATTATTGATGTTGTCTCCCACTTGCCGAAAAATATTCAAAAGTATACTGACAAGACGACGTGGCTTAAGGATTGCTCCCTCAACAGCAACAAAGTCCAATAAAGCTCCACAGCCCGTAAAAGAAGTGGATGTGGCTAACGCCTTCCTAGGTTCGGGTACCCCAGAGACTGGCGTGTAGATAAAAGGCTGCTTCATTGCAAATGCACTGATTGATGGAGGTTCATCAGTGAACATTATGACGGATGTGACAATGAAGGATCTAGGCCTACAAGGTGCGCAACCCACCCAATGGCTCATCAGACTGGCGGATCAGAGCAGAATCAAGCCTTTGTGCATTCTCCCATATGTGAAGACTACAGTGGCTGCAAAAGATTATTGGCTAACCTATCTGGTGGTGAAGCCAAACTCTTATGGTACATCCTACCCTCTGTTACTGGGCAGACCATGGCTTTTTGAAGCCCGAGCAAGGACGGATTGGTTCAAAGGAACCTTGACCTTGGGTAGAGGACCCAATAAAGTGGTACTGAAGTTATATGGTTCTCAAAAAGGGCATGGATCCACCTCCTTGGAATTATCTTCTGACTTCCCTAATGAGGCTACAGATGGAACATCAGCGGACAAAGATGCTGTCAAACAAATCCTTCCCAAGAAGACAGTGGCACGTTCCTTAACAGTGGATATTGTAAGCCAACTCCCAAGAGATGGAAAGCCATTATCAATGGGTGAATACTTCCTGCCTGAACCAGGAACGATTTCCAAAATCACTTCTGACAGTGAGATAGAAGCATGGATGTACTGCTCTCCCTATTACATGGCCAAAGCAGAGCCAGAGATAGAGGTAGAAGATGAAACAGAGAACCTGTTCTTCTCTTACAGAGCTCCCACAGAGACAGAGACAGAGACAGAGTCAAAGACAGAGATAGAGACAGAGACAGAAGAGGATAAATATGATATGGATGAAGAAGGTTATGAAAGTGAGCTAGAAGAATCTATCCCACCTGAAGAGGATATATATGAAGAAGAAGTTCCAGAAGCATCAGAAGCAGACGAGCTCATGCTATGGGACAGAATGGTGATGGTACCATTTGGTCTGGTAAATGGATCTTCTCATATGCAAAATCTTTATAAGAAATGGATTAAGAAGACTAAGCCATCTTTCAACAGTGGCTCTTGCCGTCCTCACCCATCCTTGCCAAAGAAAGATGATGATGATGCACCATGCCAACAAGCACCAGTCCCACAAACCCAACAGAAATCAGAGGTTCCCTGTTATGTGACGTTCCTAGATGTGTCATCAGAAGAGGAGTCTTCAATCCAAGAGGTAACTAATTGTGAAACCAAACCCGAAACAACTCTAATCCCATTTCAACATCTTAAGGAGCAACCTAAGTTTCCATCAAAAGAAGAAGTTGGTTCTAGTGGGACATCCGAAGAGGACATCACTTCCTTGAAGGAGTCGGATCTGTATCCAGAAGCAGTCCATGGGACCTTCATTCGTGAAGTAGAAGGTGAAAGGCAGTTAACTTTTGTGGATGCAGATGGCACTGAATGCCACTTGAAGGTGGGTAGCAACCTCCCAGAAGAGGAGTTGTCAACCTTGTACAACTTGTTGAAAGAAAATTTGGACATGTTTGCGTGGTCCTACAAAGACCTAAAGGGGATTGATCCCACAATATGTCAGCATCATATTGACTTGGAGCCTGATGCTAAGCTAGTACGGCAACGACAGAGGCAAATGAACCCGAATTATTCCACATTGGTAAAAGCAGAGCTGCTGAAGCTTCTGGAAGCCGAGTTCATCTATCCAGTGGCAAATAGTGAATGGGTTTCACCCATCGTGGTGGTACCCAAGAAGAATGCCAAGCTTTGAATATGTGTTGACTTCTGAAAGCTCAATTCCAAGACGAAGAAGGATCACTTTCCTATCCCTTTCACAGACCAACTGTTGGACACAGTGGCAGGACATGAGCTTTATTCCGTTCTGGATGGATTGAATGGATATAACCAAGTCCAAATCGCAGAAGAGGACCAGTCCAAAACAACCTTCACTACTGAATGGGGGAGCTACGCTTACCGAGTGATGCCGTTTGGGCTCTGCAATGCCCCTGCTACTTTCTAGCGAGTCATGATGGCCGCATTCCAAAATCATCTGTACGATTTTATTGAGGTATATTTGGATGACTTCTGTGTCTATAGTTTGATCCGTGAACACTGGGGACACCTGGAACAATGCTTTGACCGATGCCGGGAGTATGGGATTTCCCTCAACCCCGACAAATGTATATTTGGGGTCTCTTTTGGAGTTCTGTTGGGCCACATTGTCTCTGCACAAGGGATATTAACAGACCCTGCAAAGATCGAAAAGATTGCAGCTTTGACAGCACCCACCAACCTCAAACAGCTGAGGGGATTCCTAGGCCATGTGGGTTACTACAGAAGGTTCATAGCCCATTTTGCAACAAAGGAAACCTCCTTGCACAAGCTTCTGAGGAAAGATACAGAGTTTACTTGGACGGAAGAATGTGACAAAGCCTTCAACACTCTGAAGCAGTGTCTAATTGAGGCACCCATTCTTCAACCTCCTGATTGGACGAAGGAGTTTCATGTACATACTGATGCATCAATTGAAGGCTTAGGCGCTGTCCTATGCCAAAAGGGCTCCTTAAAGCTGGATCAACCGATCTATTATGCAAGCCGGAAAGTCATTGATAGGGAACATAACTATACAGTGACAGAGCTTGAGTGCTTGGCAATAGTGTTTGCCCTAGAAAAGTTTCACCACTACCTCCTATCTATCCACTTTAAATTTTATGTGGATCATGAGGCCCTATCCTTCTTGATGAACAAAGCAGATGTGAAAGGACGAATGATGAGATGGCTCCTTCTATTCCAGGAGTTTGACTTTGAGGTAATTACCAAACCTGGTCGTTCCCATGTTCTGGCTGATCATCTGTCGCGTATCCCACAAACTGCAGACGAGGAGCAAGATGATCCAAACCTCCCTGATGCTTCCCTATTCCTGGTAGAAACTGTAACCCCCTAGTATGCAGACATTGCCAATCTGCTAGCAACCTAATAGTATACTCCTGGCATTTCTAGTCGAGAGAGGAAGAAGCTTATGTTAGAATCAGCCCCCTACACCCTGCTAGGCGATGCACTGTACAAGAAAGGCAAAGATGAAGTGCTCCGAAGATGTGTTGCAGGAGATGAGATTGGGATTGTTCTGAAGGCTTGCCATGACGAGCCATGTGGAGGCCACTTTGCAAGAGAAGCTACAGCCAGGAAGGCTCTGCTAGTAGTAGGATACTGGTGGCCTACCATTCATAAGGATGCCTATGATTACTGTAAAAGATGTGATGCTTGTCAGCGAATGGGGAAACCTACCAAGACAAGTGTCATGCCACTGCAACCTATTCTTCCCTTAAATCCGTTTGAGAATTGGGGCATCGACTTCATAGGTCCAATCGATCCTCCCACCAGAAGAAAACAGAACCGATACATCCTCATATGTACGGATTATGTTACAAAGTGGTGTGAAGCTAAAACCTAAAGCGGGACGATGGTAACAGCGTGGCCCTATTCATGTACGAGAATATCATCACCCATTTTGGCAGTCCCTTAGAGCTGGTAAGTGACGAAGGTACTCATTTCCTTAACAAAATCATGGAGGAGTTGACAGAGTTGTATAAGATCCACCACTGCAAGTCCACTCCTTATTACCCCAGAGCCAATGGCCAAGTCGAAGTCACCAATCACATCCTTTGCTCGATCCTGACAAGAACGATTGCCGCACATCGTCGTGATTGGGACGATCGACTTATAGAGGCCCTCTGGGCGTATAGAACCTCCCATAAAGCAGCAACAGGACAGACACCCTTCCAGCTGGTGTATGGTACAGAAGTTGTTTTCCCTGTTGAACTGGAATTACCCTCTTTGAGAGTGGCTATCAAAGAGCATTTGGGGGACGATGATTCACTGCAACGCCGTCTCCTACACTTGGAATGTTTGGACGAAACTTGCCGGATGGCTCTACAGTGCATGGAAGCCATGCAAGCTCGACGTAAGGCTTACCATGACAGCTTCATCAAGCACAAGGAGTTCCATGAAGGTGATTTGGTCCTAGCCTATGATTCACAATTTGGCAAGTTTCTTGGCAAGCTCCAACAGCGGTGGATGGTCCCATATAAGGTACTTGCCGTCAACCCTAATGGCTCTGTCCAAGTGCAGACCATTGATGCCTCTGATGATCCCTTCCTGATCAATGGATATCGCCTGAAGAAGTACTTCCCTCCTTGGGGATCTTGACAATCACGGTCATCTGATCCTTTCCCTCGTTGGCACGGCACTGTACTTCTTATGATGCTACTTCTAATAGCCATTCTTCAGCCACTCCTGATAAGGTGGATGCAACCCTCTATCCCCTCAATCCTATCTTCCAGCCTTAATCTCTTATCCTCTATTTTCCACCAGCGACAATGGCGAGGTTGGTTCTGATACATGGTATTTCCACCATTCCCTTGCTTAAATCGAAAAACAAAGGAAAAAAATATACATATCGGTCATGGGAGAAAAGGACTTAGGTCCTTGTCATGCCGACCTATTCTTCGAGAAAAGGTGGAAACACCCTCGAGAATAGGGGAAAACAAAGAAAAAAAAAGAAAAAAAAACAAGATAAGAAAAACAAATCTATTATGGGAGAAAGGCAGCAATTCCCTGTCATAGCAGGCCTCGTTCCAAGAAAAGGTGGCACACACCCTTGGGCGAGAAGCTGGCTGTGGAAAAGGTGGCAACACCCAGCAGTCTAGAAAGTGGCATCATCAATTGAAATTTCGAGGATCCAGTTCGGAAGCTACTTCCCTTGGTACATTGTGTCATGGGTCTTTCTGCAGAGTGTCTAACTGTCCTCTAGCAGACGGCATGTCCTATTCAACATAACGTTCGATTTGATGGCTACCTCCCTGGGTATGCCTCTTCAACAACTGATGACGCGATCTTCATCGACAAACAATCGAGTGATGTGAGCTTTCATCCTAACCGGATGGGGAAATGTGTATGGTTTCCCTCTGTAACTATCAACCACGAGTGCGACAGAGGGTGGGCCGAGTGACCAGTCTTTTCCCTTCAAATCAAATGAGAGGTGAGTAGTGTGAATGAAGTGTTGCATGCACGGGATGGGCCTCTCAATGCACAAAGCACAATTTGTTTTTGTGCACTGCACTATAAGGGTCCCTGGCCTTTCTTCTCGCACCGTATGTCGGCACACGGTGGGATGCACAGTTGCACCATCAAATGCACACAAGGCATACAACCTTTGCACAAGTGACCGTGAGGATTACATCAATGGGTTTTAGGACATGGTTGCCCTCCTGTATATATCAACAGAGCGTGAGACAGAGGGTGGGCTGAGTGTGTCTTGAGTTTCTTCAATCAATTACCGAGAGGTGTGATTGAGGGACGTTACGACACTTGGAATCAGGTATGTTCGAGTTTCCCTATGCACCCACCACGGGATGGGTCTCTGTCGTCATCACAGGACTCGTCACCCTGTTCTGTACACTGTACTGTAAGGCTCCCTTGCCTTCCTCCTTGCACTTATGCCAGACGGGTTGGACGCACTAATGCACCATCAACAGTGCACCCTGGCATACTCCCTCTGCACCATTCCCCTGTTGATTTCTAAACCGGGTACAAGATATGGGTTTCAATCATTCTTCCTCGAGTGATATTAGTCATGGGGCGAGTGACAGTTCTTTCATTCCATTTGAGTGACTCTGAGTTGAGTGCAACATTCCTTATCATCGATAAATTTCCTGCGATTCCTTCAATCAGCTACCTCCCTAGGAATTGCTGCGTGGTCCTTGCCATGACAGATGTGTGCTGTGAAGATGCCTTGGTACCTCCTGCAGCCAACAACAACATAGGAAGTGCCATCGACAATCAACTGTGATCCTCAACAAAATGGGCCAAGTTTTTTTAACCCTACATCCTGTTTCTCAGTGACGTTCATGTTTTAAGTGTGGGGACATTAGTGGATGGTCTGTGGCATGGTCCTAGGTCCGTGTTGCTCGGTTAACCCTATCCGTTAAGGTTTTAAGTGTGGGGACGCATCCCTGCGCGTCTACATTGCATACCCTTTTGCATATGCCTCAACCTGCTAATGCCTCTATGCCATGACTTGCTTTTACCCTGACGGGGTCCTTTTCCACCTACTCGTTTATTTTTCCCCCACCCTTGGGGCTGTTCCCTTGCAGTTTTCCTTCATTCCCTGCTTTTGCGGTCCTGCCATGTGAACGCACCCTACGTTCACCGAAGTCCAAATCCAACCTTATAGCCATGTTCCTCCCTTTGAACTGACCATTTTTCCTTTTTACCTACCCCTGTTCCGGTGCACGATTTTCGAGTTATTAATTTTTGAAGCATTTTGCGCAAATTAGCCGGTTTTCCATATGAATGCGCTTTGCTTGCTTCGGAACCATGATATGACATTATAGCCCTGACAACAAATTTTTCCCTGACATTTTTTCTTTTTTCTCCGAGTCATTCCGATGCACGGTTTGTCCAATATTAATTTTGCGGTTTTTTAAGACTTTTTCCTACGTCTTTTTGACATTTTTCCATGAGAACCTGCCCTGTTTGCATCATAATTCCAATTTGATTTGATACCCGTGTCCCCCATGCCTTTCCCCACCTTTTTCCTTTTTCCTCCACCCTCTTTCAACTTCTAGATTTTTAATTATTAATTTTTCAATGAGTTTTCGGACGTATTTTTGGTGTTTTTTGCATGTGAACCCCTCCTCCTTCCACCGGAACTGCATTTTAACATGACAACCCTGTGCCGTCCCTTCCGGCAGACATTTTTCCTTCTTACTGCATGTCCTTCTGGTGAACGGTTCGTCCAATATTAATTTTTGATCCCATTTTTGAATTTGTTTTTTTGGGTTTTTCCCACGTGAACGTGTCTTATCTCAGTCAGAACCATGTTTTGACATGATAAGATTGTCAGGCATGTCTTTCTGCACATTTTTCCTTTTTCCTGCACCTCATTCCGATGCACGGATCTTCTGATATTAATTTTTAATTGCGTTTTTAGACCCGTTTTTGCGTTTTTTGCACGTGACCGCCCTTTACCCCCCTGGAACCTCCGTTGCACATTTTTCCTGTCTTCCCCCTGTCGTCTTGCCCACTTTTTATTTTTACGCCATTTCGTTTTGACGATCGGATTGGGAGTTATTAATTTTTCTTTATTTTTATGTGTTTTCGCGCGCCCCATCTTGCGCGTGAACGCGCCCGTTTTCGATTTTACGCGTCTTAATGTGCCTCGGTCGCATCCGCGTGCCGCGTCCCAGCATCCGAGCGCCCTTTCAATCCCATCACGGCAAATTTTTTTACCCCGCCCCGCGCACGCGCGCAGGACGGGGATACGCCTCCTTTTAGGGCCCCTACCCTAGCCTCCCTAACCTAACCTTTCCACCCCCTCTCCCTACCCCACCCATTGGGCAACCCCCCTATGGGCTCCCCTACCCCACCCTCCCCCTACCCTTCCCCGGGCACCCCCTACCCCTACCCCTCCCGCCCATTGCCCCTTCCCACCCCCACCTTTCCTTATTCCCCTTCCCCTCTCCCGACCCCTTCCCCATCCCAACTGCCTCCCCTTCTCTTTCCCTCTCCTTCTTTGCGTATCCCTCCCCTCCCTCCATCTCATGCTCTCCTCCACCTCCTTCCTCTCCTGCTTCCCCCTCCTTCTCTTCTCCCCTCCTTCCCCTCCCTCTTCCTCCTTGTCGCCTGGTGGCCACCGTGGCCGCTGCCTATGCCCGTCCCTACCCCGCCGCCCCGTGCCTGATAGCACCGTGAAGCCGCTTGGGCTGCCGGTTTGCTGACGCCTTTGTCCCTACCACCGCGCGACGCCGCTTGACGACACCTTGCATGACGCCCCCTCTGTTGCCAACGCCCGCGCCGCCCTCCCTCAGCCGACGTCCTTGCCGCCGCGCGACGCCGCCGACAGCCTCCTGTACGTCGTGCCAGCCTGCCCTCCGCCCGCCGACAGTGCCCGCCACCCGCCCTCTGCCACGTGCAGCCCACCACCCACTTACCCCCCTTTCGCACCTTCCCCCCCATTACCCCCCTTTCCCACCTTCCCCCCCATTACCCCACCACCCCCCCCACCCCCAACCAAGCCTCCCTTCCCCCCCCATTACCCCCCACACCCCCACCCCCAACCAAACCCTCCTTCCCCCCCCCAGCAAGTGTTGAAATGACTTGTTTTTTGGTTGATTTTTGTTGTTTTTGAGAGCTAAATGGTTGATTTTATGAGATGATTGATTGGTTTGGAAGTGTTTTGAGAGTGTTTTGGATGATATTGATTGTGTTTTGGAAGTTCATGATGTTTATTAGTAGAGATATGAGGTTTTGTGATGTTTTGATAGGTTTTGATTGGTTCTGTATACCTTCTATATACCTTCTGTTTTGTTCTATTTTGTTCTGATTGTCTTCCGTAAGGAGGGATGGAGTATTGATTTATGAAGATTCAGATCTTGTGAAAGCTTATTGAATGGTTTGTGAGAAGTTTGGAATGGTTTGAGTATGAGTTATGAGGTTTTGATGACCTTCTGTAACCTTCTGTAGGTCTTCTGTAGAGCTTCTGTCTCTGTTATGTTGTGTACTGTAGCTGTTCTAGTACTGTACTGTGACTGTTCTGTATGCTTCTGTATGTGTTCTGATGGATGAGAGTGTAGCTTGGGAAAGTTTTCTAGCCTTGGAAAGAGGTGAATACAAGTGCAAAAGAGCTAAAACAAGTGAAAGAAGTAGCTGCTAAAGACTCAAGTAAAGACTGGAGTGAAGTGATAGTAGTGAGCTATGAAAGGACACTGTAGTGGCTCTGATGACTCTTCATATCAGACATACCTCTTGGGAGGGGTATCCACGACCTAAGAAGGATTATTGAGAGTGATTATGAGAGATTGTAGTGAGGATATGATGTATTATTGATGGAGAGAGAGAGAGAGAGAAAGTGAGAGATAGCCAATTCTACTAAAACGGAGTGATTGTATATGAGAGATTGAGAGAAGAAGACTATGAATATATTGAAGATGAATACTATGTGATGTATTTCCATTCAAAGATGGTGTATTCCTTTGATTTCTTTGTTATATTAATGGATTTTGTGAAGATATTGAAGAATATGGTTGATTCTATCAAATCCGTGGGAGATCTACATGATGCTGTATGGAGATTTGTTGTGCCTAGTGTTCTTTTCTTCATTGTGATCATATAAAACCTAATAAACAAGCTTGTTGGTGTTACAAGATAGATTTTCTTGCAAGAGAATTCCCTTTTCCTTGGTGTTCCTCTTCGGGCTCCATGTTTTTGTTGAGTGTTGAAATGACTTATTTTTTGGTTGATTTTTGTTGTTTTTGAGAGCTGAATGGTTGATATTATGAGATGATTGATTGGTTTGGAAGTGTTTTGAGAGTGTTTTGGATGATATTGATTGTGTTTTGGAAGTTCATGATGTTTATTAGTAGAGATATGAGGTTATGTGATGTTTTGATAGGTTTTGATTGGTTCTGTATACCTTCTGTTTTGTTCTGTTTTGTTCTGATTGTCTTCTGTAAGGAGGGATGGAGTATTGATTGATGAAGATTGAGATCTTGTGAAAGCTTATTGAATGGTTTGTGAGAAGTTTGGAATGGTTTGAGTATGAGTTATAAGGTTTTGATGACCTTCTGTAGGTCTTCTGTAGAGCTTCTGTCTCTGTTCTGTTCTGTACTGTAGCTGTTCTAGTACTGTACTATGACTATTCTGTATGCTTTTATATGTGTTCTGATGGATGAGAGTGTAGCTTGGGAAAGTTTTCTAGCCTTGGAAAGAGGTGAATACAAGTGCAAAAGGGCTAAAAAAAGTGAAAGAAGTAGCTGCTGAAGACTCAAGTAAAGACTGGAGTGAAGTGACTGTAGTGAGCTATGAAAGGACACTGTAGTGGCTCTGGTGACTCTTCATATCAAACATACCTCTTGGGAGGGGTATTCATGACCTAAGAAGGATTATTGAGAGTGATTATGAGAGATTGTAGTGAGGATATGATGTATTATTGATGGAGAGAGAGAGAGAGAGAGAGAGTCAGAGATAGCCAATTCTACTAAAATAGAGTGATTGTATATGAGAGATTGAGAGAAAAAGACTATGAAGATATTGAAGATGAATACTATGTGATGTATTTTCATTCAAAGATGGTGTATTCCTTTGATTTCTTTGTTATATTAATGGATTTTGTGAATATATTGAATAATATGGTTGATTCTATCAAATCCGTGGGAGATCTACATGATGCTGCATGAAGATTTGTTGTGCCTGGTGTTCTTTTCTTCATTGTGATCATATAAAACCTAATAAACAAGCTTGTTGGTGTTACAAGATAGATTTTCTTGCAAGAGAATTCCCTTTTCCTTGGTGTTCCTCTTGGGACTCCATGTTTTTGGTGCGCAGCCGGGGAATCTTGCCATCAACAAGCACCAGAAGAGGCTGAAAATGAAGGAAATGGCATTGCCAAGAAGAGAAGAATTCAATGGATGTTTGTAAAGTTCCTTCTTCCATTGAAGAGTTGGAAATTTTCATAATCAGAGCCACTTTCCACAAGAAGTTCATCCCACAATGGCGGAAACACATCACCATCATGATGCATGCTCTATGTAGTGGACAGTTTCCTCTTCCTGTTGAAGCAGCAGAAACTTGCATCTTGGTGGCAAATTGTTTGGGAACAAACTGAAGAGTAGAAAGAGAAAGAATGACCATACATGGAAGATTTGGCATGCATTGAGAAGTTTCCAGACATCATCAAGTGGGAGATTGTGAAGAAGCTTCAGGAGTCTTGGTCTGTGGAGGTTCACAAAGACAAGAAGGAAAAGAGTTGGAATTTGTTCGTAGATGCTCAACAGCAAGATACATGGGATGCTTGCTGCACCAATAATCTTCTGTTTGTTCAATTAGCAACCCACTGGAAGTTGGTAGACAGAGTGTTCTTTACAACATACACTGTTGAAACCATCAGAAGATGGCATTACTATGATGATGGCACCACCACAATGCTCAAACGTATGCATTTTGACACCTTCAGAACCGAATACCTTCCTCTGTGCAGCGGCATGAAAGCAGAATTCAGAGACAATGAAAAGGAAGAAGTAGAAGAAATGTTGGCAAGACAGTCCTCCCAAGACTGAAGCCTTCTGTTAACCCTTTGTGGAGCACTAACAACATAGTGGAGCCAACCCCCTAATGAATGACGCAATAAAGAGGCAAGCGTTAGAATGAGTCCAGAGGTACGTGAGAAGAGAGAAAGCAAAAATCAGAGCCGAGAACGAGCTCGCAGCAGAAGCCGCCTTTGACGCCCTTGCAGAACTCTTTACAGAAGTCCCAATGGCACATCAAGCCCTTCCTCCTCCTGCTGGAGGTCCACTTCCAAGCCAGATCTGTCCTAGAAATATTGATGACAGGCCAGCGAATGTAGTTCCATTGCCAGTTTTTAAGGGAGAGTACAATGAAGACCCCGATCTTCATATAGCAGAGTTTATGGTAGCATGTGTGGCTAACAATGCCAGAACCCCTGAGCATTGGTTAGCAATATTCCCCACCACTTTCAAGGGCGCCGCGTTTCAATGGTATGAGAGACAAGCAACAGGAACTTTTGGCACATGGGACGACCTAAAGTTGGCCTTCCTCACTAAATTCAAGTGTGAAGGTTTTGAAGAGCGGATGCGAGAGGAATTTATGAACCTAAGTCAGTCCTCTGGAGAAAGAGTAGAAGCTTATGTCTCACGAATGGAATCCATCCTGAAGAGATGGACTAACCATAATTTAGATGATGGTATTCAAAAGGGGATGTTTCTCAGAGGATTACAACTAGAGGTCCGTAAGTTTTTGGAGCTGCAAAGACCAGCCACGCTGCAAGCTGCAACAGAAGGTGCACAACTGTACAATGAAGTGGAAGCTAGATTGACGATGAATCTAGGAAGAGGAGTCCTACATCCTCTGATGCCCGGAATGATGTACTAACCAATTACAATCCCAAGGAAAATCCCCTACCCCTACCAACAGATGCCCCCAGTATCACAGTACAGTGCACCAAATCCACAGTGGCCACAATCAATGCCTCAAATGATGGTTCAACCACAACAACAATGGTCCCAACAAATTTCCCCAATGCCAAATCAGCGGCAACAGTGGAACCCTACTAATTGGAGCCAACAGCCAACAGTTCAAACAGGAGCTCTGAATCAGAACCAGAACAGAGACCCCTCTACACCAGCCCAACTTGTTTATGCAGTGATTACAGAGACTCCTCAAAACCCTACTGCTAGTACCTCCGGAGGAGAAAGCTTGAAGGATTACTTATCCAACTCAGTTGCAAATATCAAAAAGGAGTTGATGGATGTGATTACAGAGCAGCTACAAACGCTGAAAGTGAATATCGCTAGCATATCTAATGTGGCAGGAGCAGGAAGAGATGTGATGCGGTCAAATACTTGGTGTGGTAAGTGTCATCAAGCAGGTCATTTAGCCACTGAATGTACACAAAAACCAACCATTCTTGGAGCTTTCTGTTCCTACTGTTTGCGAAAGAACCATACAGAGGGCATTTGCTCTCTGAAGGAGATGCATGATAGGAGAAGGAAGGAAGAAGACGCAAGATTCAACTTGCTGGAATCCAAAATGACAACACAGGATACTGGACCCAAGCCTAGAGAGTTTGGTCCTAATTTTGGACCCAGAAGATTTCCTTCTCAAAGTTACAGAGGAAGACAGTCTGGCGGTGGTCAGAGATCAGAAGTGGAGTGTTACAGATGCGGAGAAAAGGGACACATTTCACCAAATTATCCAAATCCCAGAAGGTCAGTGGATTACAAGCCCTTATGCAGTCGATGCAAAGGAGAAGGCCACACTATAAAAGACTGTCCAAGCCCAGCCCCAGTGAAAAACAGTGCTACTGATAGTCTGGCCAAGGCCCAAGAGCCGACCTCCAATTTAGTGGAATTGGAAGCTGCTGCCATCACACGTGCAAAGAAGAAGGAACCACCTATCCAGAAAGAAAATAATCCTCCTGCCAGAACAGTGAAGTTCAATCTTCCACCAGAAAAACAGAATAGAACAGAGCCTAACAGTGCCGTACAAAGCAATACAGTGCCATAGAGAGTTACAGAGACAGTTCCAGAGACAGGACCAGAGGTCCAGGAGATAGAAGAGGAGGAGGTGCCACCAGTGTGGCAGAAGAAGTTCCCATGATGCCTCTATTGGAAGAAAGAGGGAAAATGAAAATGGGTATTGCCCCATTCCCTAACCGATTAGAGAAGCCAGTGGATCCTATTAAGGAATACGATCTGGTCAGAGATCCAGATACCTTTAAACAAAACCTCACATTTCGACAATTATTGATGTTGTCTCCCACTTGCCGAAAAATATTCAAAAGTATACTGACAAGACGACGTGGCTTAAGGATTGCTCCCTCAACAGCAACAAAGTCCAATAAAGCTCCACAGCCCGTAAAAGAAGTGGATGTGGCTAACGCCTTCCTAGGTTCGGGTACCCCAGAGACTGGCGTGTAGATAAAAGGCTGCTTCATTGCAAATGCACTGATTGATGGAGGTTCATCAGTGAACATTATGACGGATGTGACAATGAAGGATCTAGGCCTACAAGGTGCGCAACCCACCCAATGGCTCATCAGACTGGCGGATCAGAGCAGAATCAAGCCTTTGTGCATTCTCCCATATGTGAAGACTACAGTGGCTGCAAAAGATTATTGGCTAACCTATCTGGTGGTGAAGCCAAACTCTTATGGTACATCCTACCCTCTGTTACTGGGCAGACCATGGCTTTTTGAAGCCCGAGCAAGGACGGATTGGTTCAAAGGAACCTTGACCTTGGGTAGAGGACCCAATAAAGTGGTACTGAAGTTATATGGTTCTCAAAAAGGGCATGGATCCACCTCCTTGGAATTATCTTCTGACTTCCCTAATAAGGCTACAGATGGAACATCAGCGGACAAAGATGCTGTTAAACAAATCCTTTCCAAGAAGACAGTGGCACGTTCCTTAACAGTGGATATTGTAAGCCAACTCCCAAGAGATGGAAAGCCATTATCAATGGGTGAATACTTCCTGCCTGAACCAGGAACGATTTCCAAAATCACTTCTGACAGTGAGATAGAAGCATGGATGTACTGCTCTCCCTGTTACATGGCCAAAGCAGAGCCAGAGATAGAGGTAGAAGATGAAACAGAGAACCTGTTCTTCTCTTACAGAGCTCCCACAGAGACAGAGACAGAGACAGAGACAGAAGCAGAGACAGAGACAGAAGAGGATGAATATGATATGGACGAAGAAGGTTATGAAAGTGAGCCAGAAGAATCTATCCCACCTGAAGAGGATATATATGAAGAATAAGTTCCAGAAGCATTAGAAGCATCATATTGACTTGGAGCTTGATGCCAAGCCAGTATGGCAACGACAGAGGCAAATGAACCCGAATTATTTCACATTGGTAAAAGCAGAGCTGCTAAAGCTTCTGGAAGCCGGGTTCATCTATCCAGTGGCAAATAGTGAATGGGTTTCACCCATCATGGTGGTACCCAAGAAGAATGGCAAGCTTTGAATATGTATTGACTTCCGAAAGCTCAATTCCAAGACGAAGAAGGATCACTTTCCTATCCCTTTCACAGACCAACTGTTGGACACAGTGGCAGGACATGAGCTTTATTCCCTTCTGGATGGATTCAGCGGATATAACCAAGTCCAAATCGCAGAAGAGGACTAGTCCAAAACAACCTTCACCACAGAATGGCGGACCTACGCTTACCGAGTGATGCAATTTGGGCTCTACAATGCCCCTGCTACTTTCCAGTGAGTCATGATGGCCGCATTCCAAAATCATCTGCATGATTTTATTGAGGTATATTTGGATGACTTCTGTGTCTATAGTTTGATCCGTGAACACTTGGGATACCTGGAACAATGCTTTGACCGATGTCGGGAGTATGGGATTTCCCTCAACCTCGACAAATGTATATTTGGGGTCTCTTCTGGAGTTCTGTTGGGCCACATTGTCTCTGCACAAGGGATATCAACATACCTTGCAAAGATCGAAAAGATTGTAGCTTTGACAGCACCCACCAACCTCAAACAGTTGAGGGGATTACTAGGCCATGTGTGTTACTACAGAAGGTTCATAGCCCATTTTGCAACAAAGGCAACCTCCTTGCACAATATTCTGAGGAAAGATGCAGAGTTTACTTGGACGGAAGAATGTGACAAAGCCTTCAACACTCTGAAGCAGTGTCTAATTGAGGCACCCATTCTTCAACCTCCTGATTGGACGAAGGAGTTCCATGTACATACTGATGCATCAATTGAAGGCTTAGGCGCTGTCCTATGCCAAAAGGGCTCCTCAAAGCTGGATCAATCGATCTATTACGCAAGCCGCAAAGTCATTGATAGGGAACGGAACTATACAGTGACAGAGCTTGAGTGCTTGGCAATGGTGTTTGCTCTAGAAAAGTTTCGCCACTACCTCCTATCTACCCACTTTAAATTTTATGTGGATCATGAGGCCCTATCCTTCCTGATGAACAAAGCAGATGTGAAAGGACGAATGATGAGATGGATCCTTCTATTCCAGGAGTTCAACTTTGAGGTAATTACCAAACCTGGTCGTTCCCATGTTTTGGCTGATCATCTGTCGCATATCCCACAAACTGCAGACGAGGAGCAGGATGATCCAGACCTCCCTGATGCTTCCCTATTCCTGGTAGAAATTGTAACCCCCTGGTATGCAGACATTGCCAATCTGCTAGCAACCCAACAGTATCCTCCTGGTATATGGGACATAGCTGCGACCTACTGGACAGCCTTGCTAGGTTGTGAGGGTACAACTGCCTCTCTTTTTGGAGAGTCTAGATCTTCAACTAATTCACCTCTATTTAGCTCCTCAAGCCTAGGCTTTTGGTGTTTTGGAAGTGCTGGGGGTGTTAAGGATATTGGTTGCGACACCTCTTCCATAGGTGAATTGCTTAGGACGTATTCCACAAGGGGTGACATCACGGCTACAGGTTGTGACTGTTGTGATCCTTGATTGGAAGTAGTAGCAGCTAGTTCAATGGACTGGCCACTGTTAGTAGATTGCAGTGTCAAGTCCTCAAGCGGATCAGAAGTGGTTGTGTCCTTTATTGCCCTTTGAGCATTCACTTGTGTAGATCGAGCCTCAGTTGATCTAGTCACAATAGATTGTAGAGGCATATCCTTGGGCTGAGAGCTATGGGCAGTGTCATGTCCCACCTCTTGGACATCTAGAAGCTTAGATGGAGATAGAGGTTGGGATTGAACAGCTCCACTTGACGGCTGCTGTTGTGTTTCCTATGTCCGTTTAGAGAAAGAGGGTGTAGGAGACTTGGGACTCCTAAGAGGCTTTGACACTAGCTGGAAGATTTGCTCGTGGCTGCTAGATGGTTCAGCCCTTTGCTTTGTTGAGCATTTAGCCTTGCCGTGAGCAATGTTGTGCCTATGATGCTTGTTATCCACTTGGGAAATCAAAAGCTTCTTGGGAACTAGTGGCTTTTGCGTATTCTCAACGATTACATTTGATATCTACTTGTCAAGCACACTAGGCTGAGGATCTACCCTTTGATTAATCCCATTTAGTTTCTTGATTTCGATCATGAGGGGATCAATCACTCCAATGTTTTTGACTTGAGACTTGGTTTTTCATTTAGACTTCCTCCTACACTTCTTTGCTCTTGATGCATCCTCGCCTTCGGCCAACAGAGGAGGTTTAGTAGGTGGTTTTGGTACCCAAATCCATCCATTACCTACATAATACCCTTGTGCATATAGTAATGCTTTGGGTATCCATCACGGCGTTCTGCTAGCTCTCCATGGATGCCTTCGTCTATAAGGCTTGGGCTTCTTTTGGGGTCTTCTACGATATTTATAAGTCCAAAGCTTGTCCTTAGCATTGTCTCCTAATCTTCTTGTTTCAAGCATGGCCTCACTCACTGGTTCTCGTTGTTCAACATGTGCTTGTATCAACTCTTTCAATAGGTCCTTGCTCTCATTACTAGGCTTGCCTATTATGTTAGCACCTTCCTCGCCTTTCCCTCGAGGTTCGATGATGGTGCGCAGATCGGATGCTATATGCTCATGTAGTGAGCACCGGAAGGTCTCCAAGAACAAAAGAACTCTACTTTTTGCACAAAACTCAAGGTAGAAAGTATGCACGACATGAACAAGAGACCAATTGGGTGCAATCTCCCCCCATGCCTTGTGTGAGCGCTCCATAAAGCATGTATTTTATGTATTAATCATCTTCAAGCTCAAATAATAGCCCAAATTACAAAATAGCACGCTTTTGGCTTTTGAGTTTGCTTTAGCATAAAATAGAAATGAAGCTAATGGGTGGGCGCCCAAAGAGTCAGGCATACCCAATACAATGTCCAAATACAAATATCATAATCGTGCGCCCATGCGCATACAAAATAATAAATAAATATTCAACGCCTTAATAAATAGGCGCGACAAAATATAGGCGCCATGCCTAAGGTATGCGCCCATCAAAATATAAGTGATAAATCGAATACACGCTATCCTCCAATGCTTTCCTCTGCCACTACTGCTATCTCTACACATCAACTGAAGCATTCACAATCGTTAGTAAAATAATACAATTAAACTGACAAAAGTGAATACCTAGCAGTCTTTAGCTACATAAATAAATCAACTGGTTAGAAATCAATCCTAACCTTAATTTATCATGAGTGCACACTCTAAACTCATAAACGTTTATTAATTTAATATATATTTTGTGGAATCACCCGCTATGGAATCACCCATGTACACACTAAATTAATGAAACGCCCGAAAAGGATAGGCGTCCCCATCAACTTCTCGCATAAAGAATCCACTTTGTGTATGAGCCCTAGTCAACAAAGTTTACGGAATCCACCATAAAACCTCACGGAATCCACCGTGGCATGGAATCCACCGTGAAATATGCCTCCTGGCATCATACCCCCGGGGTGGGATAGCAATTGTCCTCAATTGCTATTAGCTCAATGTGGAGCTAACAAAGTGGGGAAAGCATTTAAGTCTCTAGCGTGCATCCATTGGGCTTCTTCAACAGGATGGTTTTTAAACTTGACCAAATATCTAGAATATCTATGGTCAGTTCTAGTGGTCATAAAGTCAGTATCTATGATAGCTTCAGGTTCAAGTATTTCAGTCTCTTCATCTAACAAAGGTGGGTTTTCATAAACAGGGTGTACAGGTAATTGGCCTCTAAAGGGTCGTAATAAACTAATGTGAAAAGTGTTGTGAATTTTCCAATGAGGTGGTAGTTCTAACTTGAATGCATTGTCATTGATTTTGTGAATGATCTTAAATGATCCATAGAATCTAGGTGCTAATTTCACAACTAGGTGTTTATCTACACTTTGTAATCTACGTTTTTCTATTTTCAACCAAACATAGTTGTCAACTTTGAAATTCATGGCCTGTCTTTTCTTATTGGCTTGTTTTGTATGTGATTGTTGGGCTTTGGCAATCATATCTTTAACCTCATCAAAAATATTAGCGTGCATATTAGCAATATCATCAACACTCTGAATTCTATTTGATAAAGATGCAACAGGTGTAGACAATCTATAACCATAAATCACTTCAAACGGTGCTTTCTTTGTAGCTGTGTGTAGTGTATTGTTATATGCAAATTGTAGTAAATGCAAATGTGTGTCCCATGTCTGTGGTTTAGAAATAGTGTAAGCATGTAAAAGATCTAAAATAGTACTGTTAGTGGCTTCTGTGTATCCATTAGTTTCAGGATGAAATGCAGATGAGAAATCAATCTTTGTTCCTAGGTTAGCAAACAAAGTAATCAAAAAGTTGTTACAAAATCTAGAATCACGGTCAGAAATAATAACTTTTGGTAATCCATGATTAGTGAAAATAGTTTTCAAAAACAATTGTGCTGCCTGAGATGCTGTTAAAGTTTTCTTGCATGGATTGAAATATGCTTGTTTACTAAACCTGTCCCAAATCATGTCATGGTTAGCTTTAGTATTAAGTAAACCAGTAATAAAATCCATAGAAATCTGTTCCCATGGTCTTGATGGAATAGATAAAGGTATAAGTAATCCATATTGTTTACCATGATGTCTCTTAACTCTTTGACAAATCAAACATTCAGAAATAAAGTTAGATATATCAGTGTCCATATGTGGCCAATAAAAATCTTCAGTTAATGTACGTAAAGTAGATATAATACCTCTATAACCTTGATATGGTGAACAATGAATCTCATTCAAAAGAAAAGATCTAAATGGAATTGTAACACATAATCTCTTTTCATAAAACATGAATCCATCATTGTAAGACAGTGAATCAATAGGAATCCAGTTATTTCCAACTAATTTATTCCAATCAGATTGAAAAGTAATGTCCTGATGATAAGTATCTTTCATAGGGGTTAGAGAGTCAAATGATATGTCAAAAATATTATAAATGGTCGGTCTTCTACTTAATGCATCGGCTACTACATTTTCTTTACCTGGTTTGGAGCCCCGAGAGGAACACCAAGGAAAAGGGAATTCTCTTGCAAGAAAATCTATCTTGTAACATCAACAAGCTTGTTTATCATGTTTCATATTATCACAATGAAGAAAAGAACACCAGGCACAACAAATCTTCATGCAGCATCATGTAGATCTCCCACGGTTTTAATAGAATCAACCATATTCTTCAATATCTTCACAAAATCCATCAATAGAACAAAGAAAGCAAAGGAATACACCATCTTTGAATGGAAATACATCACATAGTATTCATCTTCAATATCTTCATAATCTTCTCTCTCAATCTCTCTTATACAATCACTTTGTTTGAGTAGAATTGGCTATCTCTGACTCTCTCACTCACACTCCATCAATAATACATCATATCCTTACTACAATCTCTCAAAAATTACTCTCAATAATCACTCTTAGGTCGTGGATACCCCTCCCAAGAGGTATGTCTGATATGAAGGGTCACCAGAGCCACTACAGTGTCTCTTCACAGCTCACTATTGTCACTTCACTCTAGTCTTCACTTGAGTCTTCAGCAGCTACTTCTTCCACTTCTTTCAGCTCTTTTGCATTTGTATTCACCTCTTTCCAAGGCTAGAAAACTTTCCCAAAGTCACACATACATTCCACAGAACACTTACAGAAGCATACAGAACAGTACCAGAACAGTTACAGTACAGAACAGAACAGAGACAGAACAGAAGCAGAAGCTCTACAGAAGACCTACAGAAGGTTATAGAAGGTTATCAAAACCTCATAACTCACTCTCAAACCATTTCAAACTCTCACAAACCATTCAATAAACTTTCTCAATATCTCATTCTTCATCAATCAATACTTCATCCCTCCTTACAGAAGACAATCAGAACAAAACAGACCAAAACAGAACAAAACAGAAGGTATACAGAACCATTCAGAACCTATCAGAACATCACAGTACCACCAACAAACATCACGAACTTCCAAAACTCAATCATTATCATCCAAAACACTCTCAAACCACTTCCAAATCAATCAATCATCCCATAAAATCAACCATTCAGCTCTCAAAAACAACAAAAATCATCCAAAAAACAAGTCATTTCAACACTCAACATATCCCCACACTTAATAAGGAAGCGTCCTCGCGACCCAGGAAAAAGGGAATACAAGTTCAAGGAAAAGCTCAACTTTGATCTTCAATATCTTTTCACAAAGAATGCATCCACCACGACCCCAACTTATAACCTGTTTCTGATATAAAAATACAAAGAAAGGAAAACTCTTTATACATTAACACCTCTTATCAAACTAAAAATCACCACAAATTTGTAAAGGATATAAGAATTTGCTTCTTCTTCATCAGCATCAGCTTCAACTCTCCAACCACGACCCCATCTCTACAAATCTCCAAAACATAGCTCGTACACGAAATCCAATAGGAAACCACCACGTTCGTATGACATAAATAAACTCACAACACAAACACTAATACACAACACAACCATCTGAATGACTCCTTCAAAAAGAGAGTTTTTCATTAAAAAGCTTCCAGTATACATTGGAAAGGTATCAATGAAGATGATCCCTCTTAAAAGATTGATGTTGTCGGAATCGATCCATAGATAAGGATTCATCTACAAAGTTTTTAGGAGGATTTTGAAAAAATTGGAGACAGCACATCCTTTCCAACAGGACCAAGTATCTGCTAGGCAAACAGAGGGCATGAAAATACAGTATCTCCAGCTGCTGGGAATTAATGCTAACATTGACATTCATGCACAACTTTGGAATATGGTTTGAATCAGTATGAGAGTGCCTATGCATATACGCCAAGTACCAAGCAAAGTGAGCAGTTAATCTCACTGAGGGATCTGCAGACTGTGAATATTGTTGGGCAAAATGAACATAGTTTTGATAAGCTTGACTAGAACTGTCCATTCTCCTGGAATTACTGGCCAATTAATATGCGGTCCTGTAAGGCAATCATCCGAACTCCATCCCCTTCTTCTGGAAATCTGATTATCAAAACCGTCACAGTCACTAACCAACTGAGGTGGATGAGATATGGAAGTGTTAGGAGAGGGTAGTGGAATAAGGGAAAGTGGATGAAGGGAAGGATAGGAAAAATCATAAAAGGAAGAAAAGGTTAAAGAAGGAGTGGCAGAAATTTGTAAGGAATCACTAAGGAACGGTGTTAACTGATAAATAGGAAATGTGGAGGGTACATTTATGAGGGGTGAAGGACAGGGTGGAGAAGGGGAAAATACCCTATCCTCAATAAAGGAACAGTAAGTGAAAATAGGAATTTGAGGGAAAGATGAAGGTTGGAAAAGAAGTGGTAAAATAATTGCGGAATTAGATTGACAAAGGGAAAGATATATAGCATAACGGTGAGCCATTTGTTGGTAATAGAGGAGAGTAGGAACAGAAGGTCCTAAGAGAGATCGTCTATGATAGGCATCAAAGAAGGTAGCATCAAATGGATTATGTTTGGAAGGATAGGTTAAGAGATCCATCCTCAGTTGGGTAGTACTTTGGGCAAAGGTAGGAGCTATGTTTTGTCTTTGATTTAGGACCACCGAATCAATCATGGGATGCCACGAACTATCCTGACAATCAGCTACTTTGGAGGAATAACTCTGGAACATATCAGCTATGCGCAACTCCAAATGATTGACATTTTAAACAGCCTGTAAGACCACATCCCCCACATACCATGCCATATCTACCTCAGCTGGAATTAACAAATCTCCTCGTAGATACATGTATGACATCAGCATGGTATCTGGCGTGACAGAATCTTCAAAGACCATTCTGACTACCTCTGTCAACAACTCAACAGACCAAGCCCCACTCCAGCCATCCTCTGGAAAAGGTAAATCCATCGTGGAAAGCTTCATATAGAAAACCAACTTCTGTAAGTGGTAGTGGACAAAGAAAGAATGGTCGGGTAAGACATATCCCTGAAACTGCTCAAAGGTAGACCATAACAAGTCCATTCTGGACTTCAATCTTTCCACTTTATCTTGGAATAGAGGGCACAAAGTAGCCTGTCTCTGTAGGGCAGCCAAGTCCTGCTGTGAAAGAGAAGGAATTAATGGAACAGGAGGGCTTGGAGGAACAGAGCGGAGCTTTGCAAGCTGATCTTGCAACTGCTGGATTTGGGAGGCTTGGTTGGCCACTGTGTCATTAGCCATCTGTAAAGCTGAAAGCTTGTCATCTAAAAGAACTTGGAATTCTTTCGCTTCGCTGGACATCCTCTCCTTCTCTGCTGAAAGGTTAGTAACTTGTGACTGAGCCTCGAATAACTGGGTCTTCAAAGAAGAAATCTCATCGCTTTGAGTGGCAACCAGTTGGGTTTGTTGTTCCATTTTCTTAAATAAATCTGCTAGGGTATCCTTAGCAGAAGCTAACTCAGATGTTGCCTTATGCAACTGGTCTTTGGACTGCATGAGCTCCTCATAGAAAGATGCGTACAGCTGTTGAACACAGGCTGTCACTGACAACTCAATGGAACTTTGAATATCCTTGCAGAGGAAAGGAATGGCATCTCCTGAGACGAGACTGTTCAGGGAAGGAACAGAGATCTCCAAGGATCCTTCTCAATGTGCTCTGAACAAGTTATTACAAGTGAGATACCCAGGGAGGTCACTGCCAGAAGTAGCAGGGATAGGTACTGAGGGAAGTACAGCAGGGGCTTTATCCGCTACCCTCTTCAAGCGTTTGCGTTGTATGACCAGGGGAGGCGGAGAATCATCATCCTCAATGTCAATGGGTGCTGACTCTTCTGAAGGTGGAGGAGGAGGTACTGGATCTGATGGAGGAGGTGGAGGCACAGTCTTCTGTAAACCTGAATAGGTCAAGAAGGCAGACAAATATGATCCATATGTAACATTGGTAACATTACCCCTGGTGACTTTAAACAAATGCTGATCCATTTTAGTAAGGAGGTAAGTGCTCCAATCAATAGCAACTCCTTTCAGCACCATCCTGGAAGCTGTAAAAAGCTCTTTGGACAAATAGTGGGATGGCATTTTGGCAGGCATAAACCTGTCCTGAAGGAACTGACAGATCGTCTTCCATACGGGATCAGTGATCATAGAAAAGGAAACTCCTGAAGAGTTTATCACCTTCTTAACATCAAGGACTTTCCTTGTCTGCTTCTGCAACAGCTTCAGAATCTCTTCATTAGAGAAGAGCTGACGAGTGGTCACAAAAGGTTCTCCTTTGAAGGGAAGAGACAGAGCCTTCCCTAAGCCTCGAGATGTCAAAGTCATAGATATGCCTTGGACTACTCCTGTCTTCTTGCTGTAAGAGGCCAGAAACTCATCACATAACGACGGATCCTCCGGAAGCAATGGAAAAGGAGTGGCCACAAAAGCAGCAAGTCCCGCCTTCGTAAGAGGCTCAAAAGTAAGTAGGGAAGAGTAATCCCTACTAACTAATGGGATGTACTGGATAGGGGGAGGAGCATGAGAAGGCGCCATTCAGATGGTTACACACACACCACAAACACAGACAATCAAGGAGAATGCCTGCAAAGCAACAGACAAAAACCAAGGATAAGAGAATAACCAAACAATAAAGCGTGACACAACCTACTAACCCCAAGCAAACCACATCCTAGAAAAAATTTGACATGACCTTGAGACAAATGCGACCGATCAGACAAACACCCTGAACCCCGTATCAGGCAACAAAAGAAAAAACTGCATACCGTACCCTTAACCGTAACTAAGACAGTAAACCAAAACAATACCATATCCGACACATATCAAGACTATATCTGTGATAAACCAAGACTGGACCATGGAAAACAACACTAATGACGGCGCATACCCATCCCACGAAACGCTTCATTAAAAAAAAGGGAATTAAGTGCAGTGAGGGGGAATTAATTTAAGGAAGGGTTGATTTTAATCAATTATTAAAAATGGGTGAATTTTTATGAGGTGATAAACCTTAGCAAGAAAACGGCGGTTCCTTATTAGAAATTAAATTACCAATTATTACGTGAAACGGTGCAGTTATGCGATTCCCGGACTTCGATTCCCGACTGGGTCTCTAAATGCAATTCATTGATTACAAATTAAGGTGATGTGGAGCGCTTTTTTGCCAGCGCGTGCTCATGTGACGGTTGGTTCTTTTTAATTTAAAATTTAAAGTGCCTCTTTAGCGCACGTAGCGCGTGCTAAGTGAACGGCTGGTTTATTTTAATTAAAAAGTATGTGTGTTTAGCGCGAATGCGCATGGAAACTGTGGGTGAATTAAAGGGTTCATTTTAACAATTAATTTGTGATTAAGGGGGAAATGAAAAATAAATAAAGCACATAAAATAAATACCTAGAAGGGGTGTGTATGTAATGCAGGAATGCGCACGGAAGAGTCCACCAAAAGAAGGGAATCCAGGAAAGGAAAAGTAAAGATCACTGATGAAACAACAAACAACACCTTAGCGGATGTGTGGATTTGATTTGTGTTGGTTATTTATTTTGATTTTATATTTGTTATTTGTTATTTTATATTTTATATTTTATATTTGTTATTTTTTTTTTGTGTTAAGTTGTGATTATTTATGTTTGAATAAAGGAAAAATGATGAAGGGAGGTGAGGGGAATTTTTTAGAAATTTTTAGAAGTTATTTTAGAATTTTTAAATGAATTTTCTACATTTATTGGCAATTTGGAGGTGAAATTAGGAAATATGGAATTTTCAAAAATTATAGGGTAGGCAATTGCCAGTGGACAAATTCCCAAAAATTGGCAAAAGGCAAAAGGAATTTTTAGAAATTTTTCTGAATTTTTTTTAATGGAAAAATTAATGTAGTGATTAATTAAATCACCTAAATCACATTAATCAGATAAGTCAGTGAGGCATAAGTCAGTTAAGTCTCGTTAGTGGGGGTAAGTCATGTTAGTCTGCCCAAGTCAAGTCAGGTTAGTCAAGGTTGCTTAGGTTAGTCAACTAGGCTAGGTTAGTCAACTAAGTTAGGTTAACTAGGTAGGGGTTAGTCAACTAGGGTAAGTTGGGGTTAGGTAATTAAGGTGACTATGGTTAGGTTAGCTAGGGTTAAGTTAGGGTTAGGGGTGGGGGTTAGATTAGTTAACCTAACTCAGATTAAGTTAGGGTTAGGTTAACTTTATTAGGGGTTAGTTTAACTAAATTAAGGGTTAGTTAACTAAATTAAAGGTTAGTTAACTAACCTAATGAGGGTTAGAGAGGGGGAGGAGGAGGAACTGGTGGTGTCGGCGGCGACCCGGCAGCAGCGGCGATGTCGGCGGCGCGACGACGGCGGAGGCAAGCTCCAGGCGGCAGCGGCGTAGGCGAGGGCTGCGGCGGCGAATCCGAGGCGATGGCGCGACGAGGGCGGCTGCTGCTGGAGGCGCGACGACCTGGGGCGACGGCGGCGTCTCCACGGGCGCGGCGGCGGAGGAGGGAGAGAAAGACGGGGGGTCGAAACGCTGGGGGAGGAGGGAGAAGAAGGGCGGGGGAGGAAGGACGGGGGGGGAAGAAGAAAAAGGGTGGGGGGGTCGCTGCTGGCGGGAGGAGGGAGAAGAAGGGCGGGGGAGGAAGGACGGGGGGGAGGAAGAAAAAGGGCGGGGGAGGAAGAAGAAGGGCGGGGGAGGAAGGACGGGGGGGGAGGAAGAAAAAGGGCGGGGGGGTCGCTGCTGGCGGGAGGCAGAAGGGCGGGAGGCAGAAGGGCGGGGGGCTGGCGAGAGGAGGAGAGGGAGGAAGTCGGGGGGGTAGGGAGGAGTAGAGGGAGAAGGGCAGACGGGCTAGGGGAGGAGGAGAGGGAGGAAGAAACGCACAGAGAGAGAGAGAAAGAAAGAGAGAGAGAGAGAGAGAGGAAGAAACGGGCGGTTGGGGGGAAGGGGTGGGTAGTTAGGGGAAAGGGGTGGGGCCCCATGGGGGGGCCATGGGGTGGGCAGGTGGGGGGAAGGGGTGGGGGGCAGGGGCGCATACCCCCGTCCCACGCTCGTGCGCGGGGCGGGGTAAAAAAATTTACCGTGACGGGATTGAAATGACGCGGAGAAGACGGTACGGGTTACACGGACACGACCGGGGCGCGTGGAGACTCGTAAAATCGAAAAAGGGCGCGTTCACGCGCAAAACGGGCGCGAGAGAAAAAAAACGTAAAAATAAAGAAAAATTAATAACTCCCAATCCGGACATCAAAACGAAATAGCGTAAAAACAAAAAGTGGGCAAGACAACAGGGGGAAAACAAGAAAAATATATGAAGGAGGTTCCAGGAGGGGTAAAGGCGGTCACGTGCAAAAAACACAAAAAACAAATAAAAAACGCAATAAAAAATTAATATCGAAAAATCCGTGCATCGGAATGAGGTGCAGAAAAAAGGAAAACTGGGCAAAAAGATGTGCTCGACAATCCTATCACATCAAAACATAATTCTGACGGAGATAAGATGCGTTCACATGGGAAAAACCCAAAAAACAAACTCGAAAATGGGATCGAAAATTAATATCGGACAAACCGGTCACCAGAATGACATGCAGTAAGAAGGAAAAATGTCCGCAAAAAGGAGTGGCACAGGGTTATCATGTTAAACTGCAGTTCCGGTGGAAGTAGGAGGGGTTCACATGCAAAAAACGCCAAAAATACGCCTGAAAACTCATTTAAAAATTAATAAGTAAAAATCCGGAAGTCGAAAAAGGGTGGAGGAAAAAGGAAAAAGGTAGGGGAAGGCACAGGAGACACGGCTGTCAAATCAAATTGGAATTCCGATGCAAATAGGGCAGGTTCACATGGAAAAATGTCAAAAATACGCATGAAAAAGTCGTGAAAACCCGAAAAATTAATAACGGACAAACCGTGTATCGGAATGATGCGGAATAAAAAGGAAAAATGTCAGGGGAAAAGTGATTGGCAGGGCTAGGATGACAGATCACGGTTCCAAAGCAAGAAAAGCGCGTTCACCTGGGAAACCGGCTAATCTGCACAAAATGCTTCAAAAATTAATAACTCAAAAACCGTGCACCGGAACAGGGGTAGGTAAAAAGGAAAAATGGTCAGTGCAAAGGGAGGAACATGGCTATAAGGTTGGATTTGAACTTTGGGGAACATATGATACATTCACATGGAAAAAACCTCAAAATCAGGGAATGAAGAAAAACTGGAAGGGAACAGCCCCAAGGGTGGGTGGAACATAGCCGGGTGGTTGGGAAGGGATCCCAGGAGGGTGAAAGTAAGTCATGGTATACATGCAGGAACAGGTTGAGGCATATGCAGGGGATAGACAATATAGACGCGCAGGGACGCGTCCCCACACTTAAGACCTTAACGGATAGGGTTAACCGAGCAACAGGGACCTAGGACCACGCCACAGACCATCCACTAACTTTCCCACACTTAAAACATGACCGGCACGAAGAAACCAAAGTGTAGGGTTAGAAAAACTTGGCCCGTTTCGTCAAGAATCAAGGTTGAGTATCGATGGCACGTCCAGTGTGGTTGTCGGTGCTGGAGGGACCAAGGCATCTTTACAGCGCACACGTCCGTCATGGCAGGGACCACGTGGCAGCACCCAGGGAGGTAGCTGATGGAAAGAATCACAGGAAATTCGTCGATGATGAGGGATACTACACTCAACTCACAATCACTCAATTGGAATGAAAGAACAGTCACTCGCCCCATGACTAATATCACTCGCGGAAGAATGATTAAAACCCATAACTCATACCCGGTTGAGGAATCAATAAGGGGAAAATGGTGCAAAGGGAGTATGCCAGGGTGCACAGTTGATGGTGCATTAGTGCATCTAACCCGTCTGGCATAAGTGCAAGGAGGAAGGCAAGGGAGCCTTACAGTGCAGTGTACAGAACAGGGTGAAGTGTCTTGTGAGGACGGCAAAGACCCATCCCGTGGGTGCATAGGAAAAGTGGAACATACTTGACTCCAAGTGTCGTAACGTCCCTCAATCTCACCTCTTGGTATTTGATTGAAGAAACTCCAATCACACTCAGCCCACCCTCTGTCTCACTCTCTGTTGATAAATACAGGAGGGCAGCCTTTTCCTGAAACCCATTGATGTAATCCTCACAATTGCTTGTGCAAAGGTTGTATGCCTTGTGCGCATTTGATGGTGCAACTGTGCATCCTGCCCTGTGCCGGCATACGGTGCAAGAAGGAAGGCCAGGAAGCCTTATAATGCAGTGCACAGAAACAAATTGTGCTTTGTGCATTGAGAGGCCCATCCCGTGCGTGCAACACTTCATTCACACTACTCACCTCTCATTTGATTTGAAGGGAAAAGACTGGTCTCTCGCCCCACCCTCTGTCTCACTCTCTGTTGATAGATACAGAGGGCAATCGTACTCACTTCCCCATCCGGTTAGGATGAAAGCTCACATCACTCGATTGTTTGTCGATGAAGAACGCGTCATCAATTGTTGAAGAGGCATACCCAGGGAGGTAGCCATCAAATCGAACATTGTGTTGAATAGGAACATGTCATCTGCTAGAGGATAGGTAGTCACTTTGCAGAGAGACCCAGGACGCAGCGTACCAAGGGAGGCAGCTTCGGAATTGGATCCTGGAAATATCAATCAATGAATCCACTTTCTGGACTGCTGGGTGTTACCACCTTTTCCACAGCCAGCTTCTCGCCCAAGGGTGTTTACCACCTTTTCTTGGAATGAGGCCTGCTATGACAGGGAATTGCTTCCTTTTCTCTCATAACAGATTTGTTTTGTTTTTTTTTTCTTTTTCTTTTTCTTGTTTTCTCCTATTCCCGAGGATGTTTCCACCTTTTCTCGAAGAATAGGTCGGCATGACAGGGACCTAAGTCCTTTTCTCCCATAACCGATATGTTTTGTTTTTTTTTTCCTCTTTTTTTTTTTTTTTCAAATTGAACAAGGGAATGGTGGAAAGACCATGTGTCAGAACCCACCTCGCCACTGTCGCTGGTGGAAAATAGAGGATAAGAGATCAAGGCTGGAAGGGGGGTTTGAGGAGATAGAGGGTTGCGTCCACTTCATCAGGAGTGATTGAAAAACGGCTATCAGAAGTAGCATCATAAGAAGTACAATGCCGCGCCAACGAGGGAAAGGATCAAGTGTTCGTAATTGTCAAGATCCCCAAGGAGGAAAGTACTTTTTCAAGCGATATCCGTTGATCAGAAAGGGATCATCAGAGGCATCCATGGTCTGTACTTGGACAGAGCCATTAGGGTTGACTACAAGTACCTTATAGGGGCCCATCCACCGCTGCTGGAGCTTGCCAGGAAACTTGCCAAATCGTGAATCATAGGCTAGGACCAAATCACCTGCTTTGAACTCCTTGTGCTTGATGAAACTGTCATGGTAAGCCTTACGTCGGGCTTGTGTGGCTTCCATGCACTGTAGAGCCATCCGACGAATTTCGTTCAAACATTCCAAATGCAGGAGACGGCGTTGCAGTGAATCATCATCTCCCAAATGCTCTTTGATAGCCACTCTCAAAGAGGGTAATTCTAGTTCAACAGGAAAAACAGCTTCTGTACCATATACCAGCTGGAAGGGTGTTTGTCCTGTTGCTGCTTTATGGGAGGTTCTGTACGCCCAGAGGGCCTCTGTAAGTCGATCATCCCAATCATGACGATGTGCAGCAATTGTTCTTGTCAGAATCGAGTAGAGGATGCGATTTGGTGACTTCGACTTGGTCGTTGGCTCTGGGGTAATAGGGAGTGGACTTACGATGGCGGATCTTATACAACTCTGTCAACTCTTCCATGACTTTGTTAAGGAAATGAGTGCCTCTGTCACTTACCAGCTCTAAGGGACTGCCAAAACGGGTGATGATATTCTCGTACATGAATAGGGCCACGCTGTTACCATCGTCCCGCTTTAGGGCTTTAGCTTCACACCACTTTGTGACATAATCCGTACATACGAGGATGTATCTGTTCTGTTTCCTTCTGGTGGGAGGGTTGATTGGACCTACGAAGTCAATGCCCCACTTCTCAAATGGCTTCAACGGAAGGATAGGTTGCAATGGCATGGCACTTGTCTTGGTGGGTTTCCCCATTCTTTGACAAGCATCACATCTTTTACAGTAATCATAGGAATCTTTGTGGATGGTAGGCCACCAATATCCCGCTAGCAGAGCCTTCCTGGCTGTAGCTTCTCCTACAAAGTGACCTCCACATGGCTCGTCATGGCAAGCCTTTAAAACAATCCCAATCTCTTTTCCTGCAACACATCTTCTGAGTACTTCATCTTTGCCTTTCTTGTACAGTGCACCACCTAGCAGGGTGTAGGGTGCTGATTCTAGCATGAGCTTCTTCCTTTCCCGACTAGAAATACCAGGAGGGTACTGTTGGGTTGCCAGCAGATTGGCAATGTCTGCATACCAAGGAGTTACAGTCTCTACCAAGAATAGGGAAGCATCAGGGAGGTCTGGATCATCTTGCTCCTCATCTGCAGTTTGTGGGATACGCGACAAATGATCAGCCAGAACATGGGAACGACCAGGCTTAGTAATCACCTCAAAGTCAAACTCCTAGAATAGAAGGAGCCATCTCATCATTTGTCCTTTCACATCTGCTTTGTTCATCAAGAAGGACAGGGTCTCATGATCCACATAAAATTTAAAGTGGGTAGATAGGAGGTAATGGCGAAACTTCTCCAGGGCAAACACCATTGCCAAGCACTCCAGCTCGGTCACTGTATAGTTCCGTTCCCTATCAGTGACTTTTCGGCTTGCGTAATAGATCGGTTGATCCAACTTCGAGGAGCCCTTTTGGCAGAGGACAGCACCTAAGCCTTCAATTGATGCATCAGTGTGTACATGGAACTCTTTCGTCCAATTAGGAGGTTGCAGAATGGGCGCCTCTATCAGACACTGCTTCAGAGTGTGGAAGGCTTTGTCACATTCTTCTGTCCAAGTAAACTCTGCATCTTTCCTCAGGAGCTTGTGCAAGGAAGTTGCCTTTGTCGCAAAATGGGCTATGAACCTTCTGTAGTAACCCACATGGCCTAGGAATCCCATCAACTGTTTGAGGTTGGTGGGTGCTGCCAGAGCTGCAATCTTTTCGATCTTTGCAGGGTCTGTTGATATCCCTTGTGCAGAGACAATGTGGCCCAACAGAACTCCAGAAGAAACCCCAAAGATGCATTTGTCGGGGTTGAGGGAAATCCCATACTCCCGGCATCGGTCAAAGCATTGTTCCAGATGTTCCCAGTGTTCACGGATCAAGCTATAGACACAGAAGTCATCTAAATATACCTCAATGAAGTCGTGAAGATGATTTTGAAATGCGGCCATCATAACTCGTTGGAAAGTAGCAGGGGCATTGCAGAGCCCAAATGGCATCACTCGATAAGAGTAGGTCCCCCATTCTATGGTGAAGGTTGTTTTGGATTGGTCTTCTTCTACGATTTGGACTTGGTTGTATCCGCTGAATCCATCCAGAAGAGAATAAAGCTCATGTCCTGCCACTGTGTCCAACAGTTGGTCTGTGAAAGGGATAGGAAAGTGATCCTTCTTTGTCTTGGAATTAAGCTTTCGGAAATCCACACATATTCGTAATTTGCCATTCTTCTTGGGTACAACCACGATGGGTGAAACCCATTCACTATTTGCCACTGGATAGATGAACTCGGCTTCCACAAGCTTGAGCAGCTCCGCTTTCACCAATGTGGAATAATTTGGGTCCATTCGCCTCTGTCATTGCCGTACTGGCTTGGCATCAGGCTCCAAGTCAATATGATGTTGACATATTGTGGGATCAATCCCTTTTAGGTCTTTGTAGGACCACGCAAACACGTCCAAATTCTCTTTCAACAAGTTGTATAAAGTTAACAACTCCTCTTCTGGGAGACTGCTACCCACCTTCAAGTGGCGTTCAGTGCCTTCTGAATCCACAAAGGTTAACTGCCTTTCACCTTCCACTTCACGGATGAAGGTCCCGCGGACTGCTTCTGGGTAGAGATGCGACTCCTTCAAGGGAGTGGTGTCCTCTTCTGATGTCCCACTAGAACCAATTTCTTCTTTTGGTGGAGACTTAGGTTGCTCCTTAAGATGTTGAAATGGGATAAGAGCCGTTTCGAGTTTGGTGTCAAAATTAATTACCTCTTGGCTTGAAGACTCATCTTCTGAAGATGATACATCCAGGAACGTCACATAACAGGGACCCTCTGATGCATGTTGGGTTTGTGGGATTGGTACTTGTTGGCACGGTGCATCATCATAATCTTTCTTTGGCAAGCATGGGTTAGGACGGCAGGAGCCACACTTGAAAGACGGCTTGTTCTTCTTAATCCATTTCTTATAAAGGTTTTGCATATGAGAAGATCCATTTACCAAACCAAATGATACCATTGCCATTCTGTCCCGTAGCATGAGCTCGTCTGCTTCTGATACTTCTGTAACTTCTTCTTCAAATATATCCTCTTCAGGTGGGATAGACCCTTCCCTTTCACTTTCATAATCTTCTTCGTCCATATCATATCCATCCTCTTCTGTCTCTGTTTCTAATTCTGTCTCTGCGTCTGCTTCTGCTTTTGTTTCTGCTTCTGTAGGAGCTCTATAACAGAAGAACAGATTCTCTGTTTCCCCTTCTGCCTCTGTCTCTGTTTCTACTATGGCCATGTAACAGGGAGAGCAATACATCCATGCTTCTATCTCACTGTCAGAAGTGATTTCAGAAGTCATTCCTGGTTCAGGTAGGAAGTATTCACCCATTGATAATGGCTTTGCATCTTTTGGAAGTCGGCTTACAGTATCCACTGTTAAGGAATGTGCCACTTTTTTCTTGGGAAGGATCTGTTTGACAGCATCTTCGTCTGCTGATGTTCCATCCGTAACCTCATTAGGGGAGTCAGAAGATAATTCCAAGGAGGTGGATCCATGTCCTTTTTGAGAACCATACAGTTTCATCACCACTTTATTGGGTCCTCTGCCCAAGGTCAAGGTTCCTTTGAACCAATCCGGCCTTGCTCTGGCTTCAAAAAGCCATAGTCTGCCCAGTAACAGAGGATAGGATGTACCATAAGAGTTTGGCTTCACCACTAAATAGGTCAACCAATAATCTTTTCCAGCCACTGTAGACTTCACATATGGAAGAATGCCCAAAGGCTTGATTCTACTCTGATCCGCCAGTCTGATGAGCCATTGGGTGGGTTGCACACCTTGTAAGCCTAGATCCTTCATTGTCACATCCGTCATAATGTTTACTGATAAACCTCCATCAATCAGTGCATTTGCAATGAAGCAGCCTTCTATCCACACACCAGTCTCTGGAGTACCCGGATCTAGAAAAGCATTAGCCACATCCACTTCTTTTACAGGGTCTAGAGCCTTGTTGGACTTTGTCACTGTTGAGGGAGCAATCCTTAAACCACGTCTTTTTGTCAGTATACTTTTGAATCTTTTCCGGCAACTGGGAGACAACAACAATAATTGTCAGAATGTGAGGTTTGGTCTAAGGTATCTAGATCTCTGACCAGATCGTATTCCTTAATAGGATCCACTGGCTTCTCTAACCGATTAGGGAATGGGGCAACACCCATTTTCATTTTCCCTCTTTCTTCCATCAGAGGAATTACAGGAACTTCTTCTGCCACTTGTGGCACTTCCTCCTCTTCTGTATCCTGGACCTTTGGTCCTGTCTCTGTAACTGTCTCTGTAACTCTCTGTGGCACTGTAGGGCTCTGTACGGCACTGTTAGGCTCTGTTCTGTTCTGTTCTTCTGGTGGAAGATTGAACTTCACTGTTCTGGCAGGGGGGTTATTTTCTTTCTGGATAGGTGGTTCCTTCTACTTTGCACGCGTGATGGCAGCAACTTCAAATTCCACCAAATTGGAGGTAGGCTCTTGAGCCTTGGACGGACTATCAGTAGCACTGTTTTTCACTGGGGCTGGGCTTGGACAGTCTTTTGCAGTGTGGCCTTCTCCTTTGCATCGACTGCATAAGGGCTTGTAATCCACTGACCTTCGAGGATTTGGACAATTTGGTGAGATGTGTCCCTTTTCTCCGCATCTGTAACATTCCACTTCTGATCTCTGACCACCGCCAGACTGTCTTCCTCTGTAACTTTGAGAGGGAAATCTTCTGGATCCGAAATTAGGACCAAACTCTCTAGGCTTGGGTCCAATATCTTGTGTTGTCATTTTGGATTCCAGCAAGTTGAATCTTGCGTCTTCTTCCTTCCTTCTCCTATCATGCATCTCCTTCAGAGAGCAAATGTCCTCTGTATGGTTCTTCCACAAATAGTAGGAACAGAAGGCCCCAGGAATGGTTGGTTTTCGTGTACATTCAGTGGCTAAATGGCCTGCTTGATGACACTTACCACACCAAGTGTTTGACTGCATCACATCTCTTCCTGCTCCTGCAACGTTGGATATGCTCACTGTGTTCACTTTCAACGTCTGTAGTTGCTCTGTAATCACATCCATCAACTCCTTTTTGATGTTTGCAACTGAGTTAGATAAATAGTCCTTCAAGCTTTCACCTCCTGAGGCACTGGCAGGAGGGTTTTGAGGAGTTTCTGTAATCACTGCATAAACTGGTTGGGCTGGTACAGAGGGGTCTCTATTCTGGTTCTGATTCAGGGCTCCTGTTTGAACTGTTGGTTGTTGACTCCAGGGGGTAGGGTTCCACTGTTGCTGCAGACTTGTCATTGAGGAAATTGGTTGGGACCATTGTTGTTGTGGTTGAACCACCATTTGAGGCATGGATTGTGGCCACTGTGGATTTGGTGCACTGTACTGTGATACCGAGGGCATCTGTTGGTAGGGGTAGGAAACAGTCCCAGGGACTGCATTAGGTGGGTACATCATTCCTGGCATCAGAGGAGGTAGGACTCCTCTTCCTGTATTCATTGCTAATCGAGCTTCCACTTCATCGTACAGTCTTGCACCTTCTGTTGCAGCTTGCAGGGTGGCTGGTCTTTGCAGCTCCACAAACTTACGGACTTCTGGTTGTAATCCTCTGAGAAACACCCCCTTTTGAATGCCATCATCTAGATTATGGTTAGTCCATCTCTTCAGGATGGATTCCATTCTTGAGACATAAGCTTCTACTCTTTCTCCAGAGGACTGACTTAGGTTCATAAATTCCTCTCTCATCCGCTCTTCAAAACCTTCACGCCTGAATTTAGTGAGGAAGGCCAACTTCAGGTCGTCCCATGTGCCAAAAGTTCCTGCTGCTTGTCTCTCATACCACTGAAATGCCGCGCCCTTGAAAGTGGCGGGGAATATTGCCAACCAATGCTCAGGGGTTCTGGCATTGTTAGCCACACACGCTACCATAAACTCTGCTACATGAAGATCGGGGTCTTCATTGTACTCTCCCTTAAAAACTGGCAATGGGACTACATTCGCTGGCCTGTCATCAATATTTCCAGGACGGATCTGGCTTGGAAGTGGACCTCTAGCAGGAGGAGGAAGGGCTTGATGTGCCATTGGGACTTCTGTAAAGAGTTCCGCAAGGGCGTCAAAGGTGGCTTCTGTTGCGAGCTCGCTCTCGGCTCCGATTCTTGCTTTCTCTCTTCTCACGTACCTCTGGACTCGTTCTAACGCTTGCCTCTTTATTGCGTCATTCATCAGGGGGTTGGCTCCACTATGTTGTTAGTGCTCCACAGAGGGTTAACAGAAGGCTTCAATCTCTGGAGGACTCTCTTGCCAACATTTCTTCTACTTCTTTCTTTTCAATGTCCCTGAATTCTACTTTCATGCCACTGCACAGAGGAAGGTATTCGGTTCTAAAGGTGTCAAAATACATACGTCTGAGCATTGTGGTGGTGCCATCATCATAGTAATGCCAGCTTCTGATGGTTTCAATAGTGTAGATTGTGAAAAACACTCTGTCTACCAACTTCCAGTGGGTTGCTAATTGAACAAACAGAAGATTATCAGTACACCAAGCATCCCATGTATCTTGCTATTGAGCATCCACGAACAAATTCCAACTCTTTTCCTTCTTGTCTTTGTGAACCTCTACAGACCAAGACTCCTAAAGCTTCTTCACAATCTCCCACTTGATGTTGTCTGGAAACTTCTCAATGAATGCCAAATCTTCCATGGATGTTCATTCTCTCTGTTTCTATTCTTCAGTTTGTTCCCAAACAGTTTGCCACCAAGATGCAAGTTTCTGCTGCTTCAATAGGAAGAGGAAACTGTCCACCACATAGAGCATGCATCATGATGGTGATGTGTTTCCGCCATTGTGGGATGAACTTTTTGTGGAAAGTGGCTTTGATTATGAGAAATTCCAACTCTTCAGTGGAAGAAGGAATTTTACAAACATCCATTGAATTCTTCTCTTCTTGGCAATGTCATTTCCTTCATTTTCAGCCTCTTTTGGTACTTGTTGATGGCAAGTTTCCCCGGCTACGCACCAAAAACATGGAGCCCCGAGAGGAACACCAAGGAAAAGGGAATTCTCTTGCAAGAAAATCTATCTTGTAACATCAACAAGCTTGTTTATCATGTTTCATATTATCACAATGAAGAAAAGAACACCAGGCACAACAAATCTTCATGCAGCATCATGTAGATCTCCCACGGTTTTAATAGAATCAACCATATTCTTCAATATCTTCACAAAATCCATCAATAGAACAAAGAAAGCAAAGGAATACACCATCTTTGAATGAAAATACATCACATAGTATTCATCTTCAATATCTTCATAATCTTCTCTCTCAATCTCTCGTATACAATCACTTTGTTTGAGTAGAATTGGCTATCTCTGACTCTCTCTCTCACACTCCATCAATAATACATCATATCCTCACTACAATCTCTCAAAAATTACTCTCAATAATCACTCTTAGGTTGTGGATACCCCTCCCAAGAGGTATGTCTGATATGAAGGGTCACCAGAGCCACTACAGTGTCTCTTCACAGCTCACTACTCTCACTTCACTCTAGTCTTCACTTGAGTCTTCAGCAGCTACTTCTTCCACTTCTTTCAGCTCTTTTGCATTTGTATTCACCTCTTTCCAAGGCTAGAAAACTTTCCCAAAGTCACACATACATTCCACAGAACACTTACAGAAGCATACAGAACAGTACCAGAACAGCTACAGTACAGAACAGAACAGAGACAGAACAGAAGCAGAAGCTCTACAGAAGACCTACAGAAGGTTATCAAAACCTCATAACTCACTCTCAAACCATTTCAAACTCTCATAAACCATTCAATAAACTTTCTCAATATCTCATTCTTCATCAATCAATACTTCATCCCTCCTTACAGAAGACAATCAGAACAAAACAGACCAAAACAGAACAAAACAGAAGGTATACAGAACCATTCAGAACCTATCAGAACATCACAGAACCACTAACAAACATCACAAACTTCCAAAACTCAATCATTATCATCCAAAACACTCTCAAACCACTTCCAAATCAATCAATCATCCCATAAAATCAACCATTCAGCTCTCAAAAACAACAAAAATCATCCAAAAAACAAGTCATTTCAACACTCAACATGGTTGATATTGGATAAGGGGATGAAAACTCTGAATAAAAGCTGCCCATTTGATATGTCGTTGGGGTTGGCTAAGTAAATGTCTAATACTTTGTTGATCAGTCTTAATCATAAACTCAAAACCCATTAAGTAATGTTTCCATTGTCTTAAAGCTTGTACAACAGCTAACAATTCTTTATCATATGTGGAATATTTAAGTTCAGAGGGTTTAAGTTTACAACTACAATAGGCTATGGGATGATTATCTTGCATAAGTATGGCTCCTATTCCAGATCCGCTAGCATCAGTAACTACTAAAAAGAATGGTCTATTAAAATCAGGTAGTTGTAATACAGGAGCATGGGTTAATGCATGTTTCAATAAATCAAAAGATTTCTGTTGATTATCAGACCAATGATAAACAATACCTTTCTTTAAATGTTTAGTCAAAGGCAAAGCAAGTAATGAAAAATTTTGCACAAAATTCCTATAAAAACTAGCAAGACCTAGAAAATAACGTAACTCATGCACATTTTTGGGTATAGGACAGTTTAATATTGCTTCTATCTTCTTAGGGTCAACCTTAATACCTTCTGATGACACAATATGACCTAGATATTCAATTTTTGTTTACATACAATTGATTATCTTTCAACAACTTGAAAACCAAAGACAGATGTTCATAATGCTCTTTCTCATTTTTACTGAATACTAAGATATCATCAAAGAATACTATAACACAATGTTGATATTTCAAAAATATGCGATTCATCATTCTACTAAATGTAGCAGGAGCGTTAGTCAATCCAAAAGGCATCACTAGAAATTCATAATGACCAAATTGTGTTCTGAATGCAGTCTTGAATATATCAAATTTATCTAATCTCACTTGATGATAGCTAAATTTAAGATCTATTTTACTGAATATGGCAGAACCTTGTAGTTTATCCATAAGATCATCGACCCTAGGAATTGGATATCTATTCTTTACATTAATCTTATTTAGGGCACGATAATCAATGCACATATGATAAGTATTATTATTCTTCTTTACCAATAAAACAGGTGCACCAAATGGAGAACTACTAGGTCTAATTAATCCTCTGCTTAATAATTCCTCAACTTGATTTTGAATTTCTTTCTGCTCTATCTGGTTATGCCTATATGGTGCTTTACAAGGTGGTTGTGTACCAGGAATTAAATCTATTTTGTGGTCTTCAGGACGTGAAGGAGGTATTCCAAGTGGTAGATCTTTAGCAAAACAATCTTTAAATTGTGCAAGGAATTCTTTATGCCTAGGGTGCATATATTTTTATTTAGCTTGTAGTTCATTCACCCAAATTAGATAAGATTTATTACTTTTGCATAATGCACGTTTAGCTTGAGTATGAGTAAGTAGTGGAAAAGCATTAGATGCGTGCATACCATACAATGTAATGTTTTTTCCTTGAAAATGAATTTTAATTGAATGCGTGGAATAATCTATGTCAGGATTATGCTGATGACGCCAAGGCATACCTAAGATAATATTACTGGACTGTAATGGTACAACTAGAAAATTCCTTCTTTTAGTATATTCACCAATTTGAATTTCTAGATCATGCACCTCTTGTGTTCCATTATACCTTGTGCCTAAGAATACTTCTTTAATGCGATAATGCGTAGGAACAGTTTGTAATTTCAATTCTTTCACTAACTTTGCAGAAATAAAATCGTGTGTACTACCATCATCATGCAAAATAATCTTTTCTTTTTCATGCACTAAACATTTCATTGTCAACAAAGAATGTGGAGTTGGCATACCTGGTAAAGTATCCGATGGAGTAGTAATGTCGTCTTCATCTTCCGTAAAGTCATGCATTTCCTCATGTTCTTCATCTTCTATTGCTCCAAGATAGTTGATATGGACAAGTGGCTTCTTCGATTGGCAATTGGCTGCTAGATATCCAAGTTGATGGAATTTGTAACACACTATAGGTTTGGCTTTAGATACATTGTTTGCAATGGCAGGAAGTCTAGGAATATTAGGATTTGGCTGTGAAGATGGCTTAGGGTTTTGATTGGTATTTGATGGCAAAACAGGTGGTTTTGTCCAAGACTTATGAAAATATGATGAAGGAAATCGACTTTGATTGAATCTTCTAAAATTTGAATTGAATTGCTTAGAACAATAGTTACCATTTGTTTGAAATTGTTGTGGACGCTTATCTCTTTCTCGAAGCTTGTCTTCAGTGTCATGAGCTAAAGAAATTGCATCTTCAAGAGTTGCAGGCTTGAATATATTGACTTCAGCATAGTAATGCCGAAGTAATCTAGACATATACTTGTGCTTGTGAGTCGCTTCAGGTATGTCTTCAAGCATATGTAGTTGGAGTAAGGCATTCCAAAAGTGTTTGGTGTACTGAGAAATAGGCTCACGACTCTTTGCTGAAGAAGGTCCCATTGCTTTATGGCTTTTCCATGGAATTGTGGAGGAAGGGAATTCTGCATAAACTTCTTCTTGAAACTCTCCCAGGTAGTGGGACAATCTATGCTCTTACGAACCACAGTCCACCAAAGAGATGCTCTATCCACTAAATGATTAGTGACACACTTGGTTTTATCTTTTTCAGCGTATGTTTCCTCATGAAAGTAATCATCAAACTGACTGATGAATGCAAGAACAGTCTTTCCATCTCGAGTGCCATTGAAAGTACAGAATTTGAAATTTATTTTACTTATCTTTGTTTCTTTGCGGATGGATTGAGCTTCGAGAGTCGCATCGATGGTATATCGGATAATATCTTCGGGTTGTGGCTCCTCTTTGTTGGTAGTCGATCTTTGTAAATTGGCCAATTGAACTTGCAAGGCTTGCCGGGCTCTTCGTTCTTCGTCCAACTGCATCATAATTAAATCCAACTTTTGTTCCACCGTAGGTTCAAGAAGATCACCTTCAGTCATTAAATCTATCCATATTTGGTTCCGTCATTCTACAAAACTTCAAAAGACCTCACACTCTCAAAATCCAATTAGCGGGATGAGCGTAGCTCAAGATCGCGTGTACAAGGCTTATAGATTTTTGTTTGGCTTTCACGGTCTTCGTCTTTGGCAATTGCGGGATTTGAAACCTTTGTAAAATCTATGTTTGACATTCTGCATGTGCTAAAACTGGCTCAACAAGTCTGCGTATGCGAACAGAGTCTTCCAGGGAACAACTTTGCAGTTAGGTGCTTCTGTGTAGGAACAGTCCTTATGGGAGTTTTTGGCACAAGTTAGTTCTGATTTCTGCTAACTTGACTGATTTGTTGGGTTAGTAAATTTGAACTTGCAGAACTTGCAGACTTTGAAGACTTGTAGAACTTAGGAGTTACTTAGTAGTTTAAGGCTTTATGAAGCCTATGTGATTTTCAAGTAACGAAATATGTTAGCAACGGATTTGAACGCGACGACGGTATACTGACGCCGCCCGATGACGAATTTGTGGAGTTAAGCTTCTTAAAGCTTAACACTAAGATTTCTAATCTTTAAACTTAAGATTTTAAGCTTTATGAAAGATATGGAGATTACTGTTTTCTCTGTATAAAGCGACTGGGAGAGAGGGATGTAGGAGTGGTCCTCTGTCGTTACAGGCCAGGGTCCTTCGCGATCAGAGGCTATAAACAGAGGTTCTTGACCGCCAGGAATCCACCTGTATCGACCGTTCGCAATGAGACTGACCATAGAGCTCGATCTTTCCAGGAGCTCCGCCTTCACACAAGATGGGTAGCGATTGGAAGCTCTCGATCTCATCTTTGCTCTGATACCACTGGTGCGCAGATCAAATGCTGTACGCTCGCATAGTGAGCGCGAGAAGGTCCCCAAGAACAAATGAACTCTACTTTTTGCACAAAACTCAAGGTAGAAAGCATGCACAACATGAACAAGAGACCAATTGGGTGCAATCTCCCCCCATGCCTTGTGTGAGTGCTCCACAAAGCATGTATTTTATGTATTAATCATCTTCAAGCTCAAATAATAGCCCAAATTACAAAATAGTATGCTTTTGGATTTTGAGTTTTCTTTAGCACAAAATAGAAATAAAGCTAATGGGCGGGTGCCCAAAGACTCAGGCATACCCAATACAATGTCCAAATACAAATATCATAATCGTGCGTCCATGCACATACAAAATAATAAATAAATATCCAACGCCTTAATAAATAGGCGCGACAAAATATAGGCGCCATGCCTAAGGTATGTGCCCATCAAAATATAAGTGATAATTCGAATACACGCTATCCTCCAATGCTTTCCTCCACCAATGCTGCTATCTCTACACATCAACTGAAGCATTCACAATCGTTAGTAAAATAATACAATTAAACCGACAAAAGTGAATACTAACAGTCTTCAGCTACATAAATAAATCAACTGGTTAGAAATCAATCCTAACCTTAATTTAGCACAAGTGCGCACTCTAAACTCATAAGTTTATTAATTTAATATGTATTTTGTGGAATCACCTGCTATGGAATCACCCATGTACACACTAAATTAATGAAACGCCCGAAAAGGATAGGCATCCCCATTAACTTCTCGCACAAAGAATCCACTTTGTGTATGAACCCCAGTCAACAAAGTTTATGGAATCTACCATAAAACCTCATGGAATCCACCGTGGCACGGAATCCACCGTGAAATATGCCTCCTGGCATCAGATGAGGTCACCCTTGCTAAAGGTTGTGACTATCCTCACACCCGGTAGTATCAAGTGTATCCTCTGTGCTACGTAATTAGCCTCAGACTTTGTCGCCCTTTTGAAGGGTCTTCCTAGGAGGGTTTCCTTTTCACAATTAGCACCATTTGGAGGAACATGAAATAGGATAGGCAAGCTCTCAGTTTCAATTGTCGCGAGGATTTTGCACTTCCCTATAAGTGCTTGTGGGTGTCCCCCGTAAGGACGAAGAGTTGCATTAGTTAGTGTGAGCTCTGGTTGGCCTAGTACATGCTTCATAGATCAAGATATTAAAATCTGCTCCTTCATCAATCAGAGCATCGATAGTGTGCTCTCTTTTTGAAGTGAGTTGGATCCTAAGATATGTAGGTGGTACTATGTCTTCATCTTCGGGGTCTTGGCTTATAAATTTAAGCCTTCCGAAAAATGCCATTGAATCCCCAACTGCATGACCAGATGTGGATTCTCCACTGATGTCTTGGATCATCTGTGCAGTGCTATTCAAGGTGCATCTATCGTTAGGATTGTCATATCTAGTCATCCTCTGTGTTGTAGCTTGATGTTGTTGCTCTCCTCTTTGACTAGATGTAGTCCGAATGCAACACGTACGTGTTTTTGCAGTGTAGCCTTTTTGCCCTTGTTGGCTAGATTGGCCCACTGAGGTTCTAGGGTCTTTTTGTCTTTGTTCAGGTGGCCTTTTTGCCCTTGTTGGCTAGATTGGCCCACTGAGGTTCTAGGGTCTCTATTTGTCTTTGTTCGGGTATGGGCTTTTGGTTGCTCTTTTGCAAGTGAGAATCCATGCTTGTGTAGAGCCATTAGTACACTAGGGTCTAATTTAAAGGACATGTCACTTTGCGCATTTTCTCTCCAACCTACTTAGGGGAGGTGCGGAGCGGGTAGAACCCCCTCTTCGTGTGTCCGAGGGGGGACAGTCCCCCCTGGCCCACAGGGCCATTACAATAAATGCCACGCCCAATTTGAAGGACAATTTTGAAGTACTTGCTCTAAATTTCAGCCCAATGATCGATCTATATATGGTTTTGGCACTATATGGTCTCTTGGTTAGTTTCAGGGTCTACAAACTAAAATTTGAAAAAATTCAAAATTGGTCCAACAGGCCTGAATTGTAGGGGCCCTATGCCCAATTTGACCTATTCAAATGGCTGAGGATTGAATGAGAAAGGGCAAAATGTAACTGGTCCCAATGTCAAATTTGGCCAGTCCGAGTATACTTGTCTGATGGCTGAGTGGGCCGAGGGCCAAGTAGTCGAGTCAGGTGAGCCAAGGGTCGAATGGTAACTAGTCCGAGCGGGGTTGGGCCGAGTCGGCAGGGACGAGGGCTGAATTTCAAAGTTGGTCCAAATGCTTCACTCGCATGGGCCAAGTGAATGGCATCTGAGTGTAGTTGGTCACTGGTGGAATACTAAAGGGCTGAATGGCCGAGTGGTTCGAGAGTGGGCCGAGGGCTGATTCTCAAACTTGACCCCAAGGTCGCCGTCGGGCTGAGGCCGACACGAATTTTGTAAGACTTCAAAGAATTCGTTGTGTCGAGCGATCGAGGCATTCCTACCTACTAAGCATCTCCAGATCCAAGCTACTCATGTAGGGGAAGGTGTGGAATTACCTGGGCTGGGCAAATAACTCCTAGATGACTAGATCGAAGTAGGTCCATGCGATGAAGCTCTCTCCCTCTCTCCAGCTCTCTTGAAACCTTGCAATGCAAAATGTGGCCTTTCTTGCCACTACTGTCCCCTTATCACCCTACCCAGGCCTGTACTCACCTTAATCTTGCTTCCCTTAATAACATTTAACCCAAATTTTTATTTTTTTCCCTTCTTTTCCCTATTTCAGCAACAGAAGACCCTACCATATGCTACAATGTTTTGCTCCTCTCCTTCCTAAACGCAAGAAAAAATCATAAGGGAAATACCTGCACTACTTCATCATGCTTTTTCAAGTTCAAAAACCAAAAACCTACTTGCTAAGGAGATCGAATACCTCTTCAAACTCCCTCACTTCTTACCTATTTATCTCAAGCACAGGTTCGGGGAAAACCCTACTTCAATGCTCGATTTGAAGCGTGCGAGCGCTCAAGGCTTGAATCCGTTGGTCTCGGCAACAACAGAACCAAAATGTGGGAGCTCTCGCTCAACCCCCAAGACCCACGGATCCCTTATTGCTTCAAGTGTTCCAAGTTGAGCACTAATGGCTACCTATAACATAGCCGGCGCACTACCTATCCATGAGTGTAGTGAGCTTACCTCCATGCATATCGAGTTACCTCCTCTCTTGCACACTCCAGTAGCTCCACGATCCAAGTGCAAGCTTCAAGCAAGCTCTGCACTCCAAGCTCCATTGCTGCGAGCAAGACAAGACAAGACAAGACAAGAGAAGAAGAGAGAAAAAGATGGAGAGCTTCTCCTTCCCGATCGCTCACCCTCACACACTCACTCCCTCACACTCTCACACTCCCTCTCTCAAGCACAAGCTCAAGCAAGTAAGAAGAAGAAGAAGAAGAAGAGGAGGAGAGCCACTTTTTGCCACACACAAGAATGAACTTTCTCATTCACTTTTCAACTTTATATACAAAACCCTAAATCCTTTTTGGGCGGTCATTCCCTTATCCCCTTTTTTACATGGCCGATTGTGGCCTAGGCCCTTTTTCCCATTGTCCTCCTATCTTTCTAGCTTCCTTTCCACCGCCCATCTACATTTACAAATCGCACGGGTGAGAGCTTGGTACTCTTAAAATAAATCATGATGTGCCTTGCACTTTTGTACAAAATTATAGACTCCCACTTTTTCTCATGCATCTTTTTCCTTGATTTAGGACTTTTTTGCACTTCTTGTGTTTCCAAATTCTTCTTGGGGCGCGTTCGTCTTCTGTTTCACTTTTGCCTTTGCCTTGTCTTCTGCTTAGATTTTCTGGCTTTTCCACCTTATTTGTTTGAGGGTTAACATCGCTGATTAGAGATGGAGGTGCCATGGCGACGTGTGGAGGAGAGGAGGCTATGGGGGGTGAAATCAACCCCCCCAATCGAGTATATGCATGTCCTTGTGTGTCTCTTTGCTCCCAATCGCCGATCTTCGTGCGTAGATTGGCTGCCTGGATGGCATGATCAAAATTCAGTATTTCTCTCTCCTCCCTCTCTCTCCCCTTAAGAGGCAATTCATACCCATGAAGAAGATTGAACACTAATTGAAGAATGATTGTCCCGCATGGTATCGGATCACTCCCAGATTGGTGGAGGGCTAGAGTTGGTTGTTTGGAGGTGGGCTGAGCCTTGAATGAGGGCTGATTTGCAGTCCCACATCAAATTTTAAAACCCACAAAGAAGGAAAAAAATTGGTAATTCTATTTTACAAAGGAAAATTGTTGTTTTTTTATAATTGATTGAGTCAATGTTGTTCCTATGGAGTGAAAATTGGTAGAAATGATGTTTACTATTTGTTCTGTGCTTGCATGATGAAAATTTTAGAAAACATAAGGTCAAAATGTTGAAAAAAAGTTTTAGAAACCCGTAAAACACGGTTTATATGAGAAAAATGAGATTTTTGGTATTTTTGGGTGGGATAAACCAATACACATGGGATAAAATGCCAATAAAATCTATATTTCTACTATTCTAAGAATCAAGAGCCACAACTCTTAAAATATATCAATTTTTAATTGGAAAAATAGAGAAAAAAGGAGAAAAATGAAAGAAAAACTAGGAACATGCCTTAGAAAAATACAAAAAAATATAATAAGTGGTTGTGGATGTATGATGGGGCAAAGCATGAGGTTTGGCCTCAGTTTGTCTTATCTTTTTGTTACAGTGTGTGATTTATTGCTATTTATACACTAAATCATGACAAATAATCTCTATACACCTATGCAACGAAGTAAAACTTAAGCGGTGAGGGACAGTAGGATTTTGTGCATCAGTTTGAGAGCTGAAATAGTATAAATTTGGATTATTTTTTATATGCATAGCATTTAGGAAGCAGCCTATTTGGAAATAAGGGATCTAGTAGCATAAGGTTCTCCTTGGTGCTAGATTCTTGCAACAAAGCATATATGTATTAGTTGGAATTCATGGAAAGATTTTTTTCGCACTACCACATAGGCTGATTTTGAAACATAACTGTTTGTGCATGATGAGACATCCACCATTGTAGTGATCATACATGTGGTATTAACTCTTGGAAATGCATAGCAATTGTTTAAATTATAGTTGACCCACACTTGAGAGGGTGAGATTCCCCTTGCTGTAGGTTAGCCGTTTGTTTCGTGGGAAAATTATTGGTGAGAAACATGGTATCTCCTAGATCTTGCTGAAAATAGAGTCTTATGCGAATGTATTTATATGTAAAAGTAGTGTATTGAGGGGCCAATCCCCAAGATGTAGGAGAGTTACAGTGAGGCCATGGCAATCAGCCAATGGGGTGCCTCCTGTGTCTGTGATACATGACACGTATTGCCAATATGTGTGGGATACCCCCTTTTAGTGATTTTAAGAAAGGTGTCAGTGGACTCTTATCCAGCTACAAATGCAATATTAGATGTATCTAGTGTGCATTTAGTTATTACAGACGCTCTTGGCCCGCGAGGCCAGGTGGTATGTGAGGTGTATGTCATATGCATGAGGTCACCGGCCCATTTTTGTGGCCCATTTTTGGTCCCATTAGTGGTGCATTTGTCAGGAGCTACCTCAAAGTGGTGGTTTCCGAATCTAGGGTCTCTTGGGACCTACTTGTTAGTTGATGTCCTTTAAAGAGATCCATCAAGCCGAACTCCAAAAATAGGAGAGAGTCGACAGTGCTAGACGGAGGGCTGAAATCAATAGACGCTATTCTCCTAAAAGAAGTAGTCCTCGACCTATTCAAGGGTGGGGTCTTAGTAACCTTAGCCTGGTCAGAGGTGGAAGCTCTAGTACTTCCCCCCTCTCGATTAATCTACCCACTTCGAGTAATGTGACAGCTTTGCATGTCCCAATTCCATTAGCAAATCGGATCATGGTCATGGCGCAACCTATTGCAATCCCTATGGGAACGATGGATTTGCCTGCCTTAGGTTTCCCCCTACCCATTTTGAATGGGTTAGTGGAAGAGGATGTGGAGCTTCATATAAGGGAGTTCCAAAAGTTGATGTTTAATTGCCGCATTTAGGAAGAAGGGCATCTAATGATGTTCTTCAATAAGACCCTAAAGGGAAGCGCAACTATATGGTATCATGGCATCGGAACCATAACCACCATGGATTTATTTTATGAAACCTTTCGAAGGGAGTTCGCCTCAGAGAGAGGTGGCCAATATTGGCTACGCATGTTGAATTTGACATGCCAAGAACCACATGAAGATATACGAGTGTATGCTAAGAAGATAAAAGAGGTTTTTTGTAAATTAAATGCCTCTATCCCTATCCCACCTACTACTGCCCAGTTACAATACTTCTTGCATGGTCTTGATTTTAATATCCAGGTGCAGCTAAGTAGTGTCAAATTGGTGGATATAGGCACTTCCATTAGACGAGTGCAAGAAATAGAATCCTGACTGCAAGCGGCCTATGCTTCTTATGTCAATCCCAACATGGGTCTAGCATTGGAAAATAATTCACAACTCATCAATGGTAGTGGAAGCCAAGGGGTAGGGATAGCCAACCCTAACAGGAGAGGGAACGTGGTGCCAAATGTGCCTTTATTGCCAGCTCTACCTAGTGTGACTATGCCGATGGCTAATCAGATGCCTCCAAATGTGGGAGGCCAAGCAACAAACCCTAACATCGTTCCTGTGGGCCAGCAACCAATGCAACCAATGCCTAATCAAATTGTGTGGCCAAGGGACCGACGGGTACATGATTAGGGCTATGAGTTAAGTTTGTCAAATGTCATTAGCGAAGTCAAGGACATGATGAAGCACTAAACAGATATGATCTTTGAACAATATAGAAAAATAGCCACGGATGCCAATTTTCTTAAGAAGCAGCAAGATTTGATAGGGAGTCAATGCCCTGAAGAGGGTGCCCCCTCAAGATTCAACTGTAGGTAGTGTGGTGGCCAATATTTCCCTAGGAATTGCCCAAATGTCAAATGTGATATTCGCAAAAATTCTAGCCACTTAACTGCTACCTGTTGAAGTAAGATTAGTTCTCTCCAACAAGGAAGTAAACAACCACGTCCAGTTAATCATTGTGCACAAGGGAATAATCTCCAGCAAGATGAGGGACCAAGACAAATATTGCAAAGAGGAAAGGCTGTTGTAGAGGAGTTGCCTCATGGGAGTGGGGTCTGTCTTATTGAGGCCGTACGTGTCAATGATGCTAAAACTTCTAATCTACGAGCTGTAACAAGAGGTAAAAAGATCAAAGAGGGTAACAAAGGAATTGTAAAACATGTCGAGGGAAATCCTAAGCAGGATACTAGGGAAAAGCGAGTGCTAAATCTTGATATGGAAGATGGACCTCTAAGGCTTGTTGATAGTAAAGTTGATCCCGAGAAGGATAAAGGATTTCTAAGAAAGAAGGCAAAAGTTAACAAAGAGGCATCAAAGCCAGTCAAGAGATCAAACGAGAGAATGGTTTGGAACGAGAAGAGAACTGTGGCTAACTACCATGACTTTGACCTAGCAAGCTCTCTTTGCAAAGGTAAACCAGATGTGAATCTCCTGCAATTGATTAAACTGTCTCCAGGAGTACGCAAGGAATTCAATAAAATCTTGCATTTTGGGTATATTGTAGACTCTTTGGGCATAGGTAGAGTGGTAAAATATTTTTTTGATCATGCTAAAAAGCATTGCCCTAGGGTTCCAGCATATGTGGATGGAATATTAGTGGAGCATGCTATCGTGGACACTAGATCCTCCGTCAATATCATGAGTTCAGATTTGATGGAGAGGTTAGGTCTAGAGATCCAAAAAGATAGCTCCACACTTCTTACGATGGGGCTGATGATAGTCTAAGACAACAAGAAGGTCGCATCACTAAATTCCACGTTACCATTGCGACCGCGGAATGCTATCTAGACTTTAGGGTGATAAGGTTTGCACGACGTCCTAGCTATTGAGTTTTGCTAGGTAGACCATGGATCCTACGAATAGGCTACCAAGTCGATATACTCGCTGGTCGAGTGATTCTAGGTAGAGCTGCCCATCATGTAATAGTGGATGCTTACCCTGAGTCTCCTCAGAGTGAGAGAGCTCTTTTATCCTCCACTGAACTAGAGACGTAGATGATCCATCTAGTAGTGAGACGTCATCGAGCGATGGATCTAAAGAAGGGTCCACTACAGAGGATATTTATGAGATAACATTGAATGAGCTGATAGAGCCTCAAGATCGAATAAGAGATGTAGACGTTATTGAGTTGGACCTTGGCACGCTTAATAATTCGTGGCCAATCAAATTGGGTTCCATGCTCAGTTTAGAAGAGAGAGAGGACTATGTATCCTTGATTGAGGAGTTCCATGACATCTTTGCTTGGAACTTAGGGGTATTCCCTCGAGTCTGACTATGCATACTATTCATGTAAAGGAAGGTACCCATCCTATACGTCAAAAAGTAAGGTGTATTCCTTTTGAACTAAGGGACGATGTCGCAGTGCATAGGGTTGAAGGTCACCACAAGGGTTTGGAAAGAGAAGAATGTATGGGTAGAGATAAGAGAAGGGTTAAAGGTTTCAAGCCAAGTTCTTGAAGGTAAGTGACAGTAAGGTGAAGGTAGATTCAAGGAGAGGAGTAGACGGAAGAGAAGGGGTTCGAAGAGATTGAAGATGTATAAGAATACTTCAAAAAAGAATTAGAAAATATAGAAGAATACTAACAGAGATGAAGCCTATTTGTTTCTTTCATCATTATGAGAAAATATAACTCTAATAGACAAAAACGTATACAAAATAATACCTTTCTCTATGCTGCTCAGATCACCAATTCGATCCTTCCAATGGCTGCGAAAGGGGGGTTAAATACTAGGACACCTACCCAGAATCCTGTCAGATGACGCCTTCTTCATCTCTCACTTTCAGAGTGATGTTCACTGCCTGAAAACAGCAATCGCGCATCGCGCAATTTTACTAATCTCTCTTTTTAAATAAAATCCTCTCAAATTAGCTGAAAGCTACATGCTTTCTTTTACATGTCATCCTAATCTAGAAGTTGTCTATAGTTTTGTAGATTTTTTTACAAGAGATAATATCTAGAATATTAAAAATTGACTAAAATCTAATATTTTTGAACCATGGACACTAACACTAATGCCTAAAATGGCATTGGCTCTCTAAATCTAAAAAGAGGCCACACTCTAGATTTTTTTACACGGTGTGCGTAATGACACGACATACACCCCCTCCTAACCTGCACATCCTTTGGTATGTGCTAAAGTCTTACGGATTTGTAGTGTTAGAAGAAGTATCTTCTACCATGTCAATGTCTTCATCTTCTGCCTCTTCTTCTTCCTCTATGTCTTCATGCTCTTGAATTATATTCAAGTCTTCTAGCTCATATGTTGAACTTTCTCTTCATTTGAAGAGCTTGATCTTTTTCTAGCTATGGGTATCTTCATGCTTGTTCCATCCAATTCAGCCAATGAATATGTGGCATTGTCATGAACGACCTTTACCACATATGGGCCAAACCAACGCTTCATCATCTTTCTAGAAGCACTGTATTGATTGTCTAAGCTATTGTTATAGACAAGCACCCAGTCATTTTCTTGAATTGCTCTTTGTAATATTTTCAATTCCTAACCCACGTTCTTCATAAGAACCTCCTCTTGATAGGAGGCCAAAAGGATAATATTGCAATAATGGCAACTTTTAAAAAATTATCCCCTCTTTCCCCCAGCCCCTGACAGTCGTGCTGGAGGAGAGGGAGGGGGAGGCACTATGACCAAGCACCACGTTGGATGCCATGGGGGGGTTAATGCCATGCAATCGGGCCATGTGGAGGGAGGGAGGTACCTCTCCCTTCCCTATAAAAACCCCCTGTGGGGGGACTAAGAGAGATATAGGACGGGACGCTGCCCAGGCCAAGGAAGAAAGAGATTGAAGATGTCAGGGTGCCGTTAAGAGGGAGTAAGCTGGGGAGAGTTGGGATGCCATCGTTGAGAGGGAGAGTAAAGCCGCCAGTTGATGCTTTAGCCGCCGCCTGAAGCTGAGACCGCCTCTAGTGCTGTCCCACATTCTTGCCGCCTACAAAGCCGTCATAATTAGTCATTTTCCTCTTTCCTCCACGTGGGTCTCCACGACACCCCAGAAGCTTTAGAAGCTTCTTGGAAAGCTTCTAAAGCTCCCCTTAGGAAGCCCCCCTTCTTGTGGGCTTCCATAAGGCCCTTTCAAGTGGGTTTAATAACCCCCCTCCCGGGGATTTAAACCCCCTTCCCGTGGGATCCCATCCAAGCCTTTAAAAGCGCATTAAGCCCTTTCCCCCCCTTGCATTCTTACATAAAGGGAGTCTTAACCCGGGTTCATTTAGAACTCCTTTTCTATTGGCCTTTCCAAGCAGTCACTTATATCCCCGAAAATTGGACCTTTTCTCCTTGCATCCCCCATAAGCCACACTAGTTGGATTTTAAAGGCCTTTCCCTAGCAATTCATGTAATATATCAAATATTTCAGGGGAATTTCTTTTTTTCGTCGGCGACGGTTCGTGGTGGAGGGGAGAGGGATTTAGAAAGGCCAGCAAGCTCCTCGCTGGAGCTTGCTTAGCCTCAATGGACATGCCTCGTGACACGAAGGCAAAGGGAGGATCCCCCTCCCTCCCCTATTTAACAGAGGGGGCTATTGCCGTGGAAAAGGAGGAACAGAAGACGCTGAGGCCATCTCCATAGAAGCTGTTGACGTGTGAGAGGGAGGACTTGGAGGAGCATTCTGCCAGTCGAGGGGTGTCTTCCCAGCGCCGCCGCCTCTGCAGCTGCAGGCCTCGCCGCCTGATCATCACGCCTTCACTCGCCACCGAAGTCTGCCTAATAAGTTTCCCCCCCTCCCATGTGGAAGCTTTAGAAGCTTCCTGGGGGGAGCTTCTAAAGGGCTAATTAAGCCCCCTTTCACCCCCCTCCCATTTTTAATCCTCTTAAGGCCTTTCAACCCCTTGTTGTGTCTTTTAAAAACCTTATGATTGTTTCCCCCCCCCCCTCCCGGTTTTAATCCCCCTAAGCCCCTTGTTTCCCCCCGGGGTTTTAATCCCTCTAAACCCCTTTTTTTCCCCCGGTTTAATCCCTCTAAGCCCTCTTTCCCCCCCCCTCCCCCGCCCCCGGTTTTAAAAACCTTTAAGCCCCATTTCACCCTCATACTAAAAACCCCTTACCTTCACTTTGAAGTCACTCCCCCTAAAAGCACGAAGACCTTAAGGGTCTTATTACTTTTTTCCCCCGTGTCTTACCACCCCTCTTATCCCTTAAGCCTACAACACCTCCGTGTTAGATCCTTCCCTAGCCCTTCCCTTATGGCGTATTGAAACCCCTTCCCTCCAAGTTAACCCAGGGTCTTTCGACCTCGCTTATAATCCTTGCGCTTACTATATTTCCTTCGAGTTCACTTCCACACCTGGTGTCTTTTCCACACCTTTTTATTCCCATTCGTGCGACCTTACAAAGGCCATTAAGCCTTCCCCATGGCTTCAATGGGTCTTAGTTGTAAAAGCTTCTAAAACACCCTTTCCAATTCTCGAATTCAAGGGGGGAGCCTTCCAAAAACTACTTTGACGAACGGTGCAAGGGAGCGACGGTGGAATTCTAAGGAGCAGTTGTAAAGCTTCTTCTACGTCTGAAGGACAACAATTGCGATGCCTCCTAAGAAAGTCCAAGGTGTAGCTGCGGGAGGGTCATCTCCCGGTATTCATGTGGATATCTCACCCCAAAACTAGGTTTTTCTTCTTGGCTTTAATTCGGTTTTAAGTCGATCATGCAAAGAGAAATTGTTAAGGATAGGATATATTTGTTCGAGTTATTTGTAACGAAGGAGTTTAGCTTATGAATGATAATGTATAGAACTTAGTTTTCTTCAAATTGCATCAAGCATTATAAATTACGAGCAAGATTATCCATTTACTATAGTAGTATATTTTAGTTAAATCCTAAGGTGTAGAAATTATATCTTGCACCATTAGTCTTATTCCTTTTGCAACGAATCATTGTAAATGGTTAAATTCATGAAGGGTTTCGTTCATGCTCAAATTACTAGGAAGTTATCTTTGCTAATTGCACATCTTAGCAAGGCAAATGTTGTTATTTGGCATGAGTTCATCTTTAAGGAAAACGGAAGTTAAATTAAACTGTATTGACTGGAAAGTAAATTGTCACAAGGATAGCAAAACCGTGACAAGACAATTAATATTACCTTCCAAAAGATAACTGAACCAATCTAAACATAGAAACATTCATACTCTAAACACTTGACTACTTTCCTTACTGTAGGGACACTAAATTCGTAAAGATAAGGAACTAGGGTTTGTCCCCAAGGTTCTTAAAAGAAGAAACCCTAGGCCTGACATACATCAGCTTAAAGGATCTAAACAGATTATTCCATCGTAGGACTTGCGCAACACGTACGAAATCATTTAGTCTTGTGATTGATTCACAAGGAGAAAGGGTAAAAACCCTCATTAAGGATGGCAGATCCCTACGCAAGTTATCTTGCAAAAAGACATAATTTTGGATATCCTTCTAAATAAGGAAAGTTGTAAACCGAAAACTAGCATATCTAAGGAACTTTAGGGTTAACCAAGTTGGGTATGGCCTACACCAGAATGTAAAAGATCTTGCCAATTTACAAGACACCTTGGGAACGAGTGCTGATACACTCAAAAAGGAAAGAACACTTCCTTAGCAGTTTGCCAAACAACACGGTTGATTAATGGAAATGTTTGTGCTTGCAAGAGATTTTAGGGTTCTGTTTGAATTATGAACTACAAATTAAATGAGTACCTATACTTCAGGTTAAAGGCTTGAAGGAAGAGGCAGTTTCAGTTACCCCCGACTACCTGTCTAACCCTAACCAAGGGGGTTGTTCACCGCGCCGGGAACATGGACCGAACCCGCCGTGAGAGGTCTCTCCGTTGAGCTCTACTTGGAGTAGGAGGATGCCTGGGTGCCAGGGGGGGCTCTGGCGGCCGTAAATCCCTCGCCTTTTGGGTCTTGCACAAGAGGCTAACGTGACTCGGGATTGGATCTCGAGGCCCGCATACTAGTTTACGGGCGAAAGCTTGGAATAGTGATCCCTGAGGATTACTGGATAGCCTTCGGGCGGATTATGGACAAGCCTACGGGCGGAACTCCTTGTATTTCAAAGATAAAATGATGAAATGTAAAGAAAGAACTTGCTTGATATTGTTTTTCTATGGCACGTGATAAGATTACGTGAAGGAACCAGTGCCTAATGGGATTAATTAAAGAAGCTGATTGTTATATGTCAAATTAATGTGTTAGATAATTACATAACTAAAACAAACCCAGGAAAGTGCGGAGGATGGGCCATGGGTCCGTCCTACGGTTGGGTGGTCCCGGTTAGCCGGGAACTTTTCTAAAAAATCTCGAAAAACAGCGGGATGATCATCATCATCAAAACGAATAATGAGAAGGATGACCTAGAGTTACATCTTACCCGATTTACGTTGTTTTAGGGGAACAGAATGGGACTATGCCTTATGGGGCAGAGAGATTGAGCTTTGCATCCCTCTCGTTTCCCATTCTCCTTGAATCAAGTGCAGGGTGAATCCGCTTCGGACCTAGCGTTTCTGCGTAAAGTAGTTCGCTGGGATCTGACGCTAGTTGCTATTAGCTAATGACCAATCAGGAAAACCCTAATTCCGCTACGTGGCAGACACGGGAAGACCTAGATCGCAAAACCCGTAACATTCCATGGGAGTGTCGGGTGGAGTTTTCTAGACATCCTTTCCGATGGACTGCTAAGACGTGTCCAGGATGATACTAGTGGACACGTTACAATTCCACAAAGCTTTTCTTTTACAAACGCGGTTTCCTTTTAAAAGCCTTCAATTTCAAGTCTTTTAAATCCATTCCCTACTTCGAGGAGGCAGCTTTAAGGCCTTCTAAAGCTCGATTCTGAAAGACAGTGGAATCAATCAAGGAAGCCAAATCACAAAGGGAGTTTCTCGTGCGAAGGAGACGGCCAAGATCATAAATCTGCGTCCAAGGAGAAAAGGCCGAATTGGCGATGGCCCCTAAGAAGGCACAAGGCGCAACCACAAGAGGATAATCTCCTAATATCCATATGGACATTTCGCCACAAGTGCAGGTTTTTCTTCCTAATTTTGATTAACGTCGTAATATTTAGATTGTGCATAGATCATTTATGGAATTAGGATGCACTTTTCCGATTGAAATACCTTGGCTAAATTAAAGGAAATAACTTCGATCGAAGAATCGGTCATTTGTATTAAACGAATGAAGAAAAAGAGCATAAGTTCTCTATGCGTTCCTAGCAAGAGGTTTTTATGCATTGCAAAGTAACGAATTTAGATCCATCTTTATAAACTCGAAATTATTATTGAACACTTCGATTAGGCATGGAAAGACTAAATCGCATGTCGCATTATTAGGCATCTTTTCTTCGAAATGATTCATTAAAAGAAGGTTGCTAATAATCCGTAGGAATTTGCAAGGCATGGAAATGGTTCTTGAGCTGCATGAAGTAGATTAAACTCTAGTCAATTGGCTTAAATCTCAATCAACTACTTAAATAGTTACGAAAGGTTGTGTAATGCTCATTCAGCATGCAAATATCGCATTTAGAAAAGAAGTTAGAAAAAGCTGCATGGTTCACATAAAACCCTAAATCTTAGCAGCATAAATCATGAATGCATCAATGGGAATTATGCCTTAACTCAACATATGCTTTGATCTTAATCAGAAAAGTTAGGGTTTGTAAAATCTACTCATACATAGGCAATGAATCATGTGATTACGAGAATGGTATCGTAAATATCTTTAAGAATAGACAAGTAAATTGATTTACCCTAAAAACACCTAAACCGTGAGGGACTCGTTAGGAATGGTTAAATTGATGCAACATATCCCAAGTGTTAACTAGGATTTAGCACGTTGAGGACATGACTTGATCACTCTTATTGCCAAAACTGAAACTCTTATACCCTAAAGACTTGCCCACATTCATGGAATGTAGGGACAATAGGACATACTTGCGAGAAATGATCTAGGGTTTTTACCCTAAGGTTCGCTTGCAAAAAGGATGAAAATCAATTTAAATTGAAACCTTAGAACCGACAATATCGGCCTAGTGCAATCAGGAATGGATTCTTATGAAGACACCCTAATCCTCTTCCCTATCTAATCATGACTTCGTGATTAGAAGACACAGTTTGATGGGTAAAATAGTCCCATGGATTGGATGCAACACTGCAACAAGTTGCAGAGTCGCATGATCTTGTGATTTGATCACAAGGGAATGGCCAAATTCCTCGAAATGAGATTGGTAGATTCTTATGCAAGTTTATCTTGCAAGAGGATAAATAATCGTCTTGATAGAGTACCTTTCTTGGGTAAAGTGACCAAGATACGGGGATTAGATATTTGCTTGGAAGCAAAAGACCAATCAATAAATTGGAATAACTTATTTACTGCTAATAGAACTTAAGGTATTGGTTAAGTTGGGTTAATAGGGTAAGGCCCTAACCCAAGGATATAAGGGTTAACAAAAAAACCCTTGGGAATCTTGCCAAGTTGCAATTGATCCTAGATTGAATGCTGAATGCATTCGGAAAGAAGGTCTCACTCCTTAGCAGTTGGCCAGAAATAACGACAACTGGAAATGATTGTGCTTGTAACAGTTTAAAGAGCACTATTTTGCTTTGTTTGCTCAAGGAATTAAAGGATGAAAAGATATCTAATACTTTAGGTTGAAGGCCTGAAGGGAGAGGCAGCCTCAGTTACCCCCGACTACTTGCCTAACCCTAACCAAGGGGGTTGTTAATTGCGCCGAGAAGGTGGACCGAACCCGCCGCGAGAGGTCTCTCCGTTGAGCGCTACATGGAGTAGGAGGACGCTTGGGTGCTAGAGGGGGCTCTGGCCCTTAAATCCCTCGCCTTCTGGGCCCTGCACAAGAGGCCAACATGACTCGGGATTGGATCTCGAGGCCCGCATACTAGCCTACGGTCAGAATCTTGGATTAGTAATTCCTGTGGATTGTTGGATAGCCTTCGGGCAGATTATGGATAAGCCTACGAGCTGGACTTTATAAATGTATTCCAAAGATAAATATGATAAACTGTTGAAAAGGAACTTGTTTGACATTGCTTTTCTATGTCAAGTGCTATGATTACGTGAAGGAACCAGTACCTAACGGGCTAATTAAGGAAGTTGATTGATGCATGTCCAACTAAATGTGGTAGGTAATTAAATAACTAAAACAACCTAAGGAAAGTGCACTGGGTGTGGCCATGGGTCTGTCCTACGGATGGGTGGTCCCAGTTGGTCTGAAACTTTTCTCAATCACGATGGACAGCAAGAAGATCGTTTCGAAGGATAGGAACAACAAGGGCGCTGACCTAAAATATAAGTTATAACAATCTTGATTTACATTGTTTTAGGGGAATGGAATGGGAATATGCCTTATGGCAGAGAGGTTGAGCTTTGCATCCCTCTCATTTCCCATTCTCCTTGAACCAAGTGCAGCGTGAATCCGCTTCGACCCTGGTGTTTCTGCGTAAAGTAGTTTGCTTGGGGCTCGATGCTAATCGCCGTTTAGAAAATGACCATTAGGGAAAACCCTGATTCAGGTCGGTCCTAAGTAGGAACGGCCAGAATACTTCTACTATGTGATAGACAAGGAAAGTTCTAGATTGCAAACCTCGTGACATTCCATGGGATTGCTGGGCGGAGTTTTCTAGACCTCATTTTTGATGGACTGCTAAGATGTGTCCTGAAGAGAACATGTGGATACTTTATAGTTGGAACCAACGAAGGATTTATTTTTAAGAAATCTTAATAAAGAGGTACAGCAAATGTTGTTGTTCTAAACATTTCCTTACTTTCAATGCTGTCTTGTAGAATTATGAAGCATGGAACAGGTTCTTAGTGTTCCAAGTCATGTTTATGACTGCGATGCATTCCCTGGATTATCGAAAAAGGGTTGAGATGATGAACATCCTAGACCATATCTATAATCCATCACCTTTGTACGTGGAACGAAGATGGATGGGTGACTCAAGAATCTACTATATAGTTGCCCACCAGTTTGCATACCTTCAGACCAACCTAAAGAGGATCAAGTGGTTGGAAGATCTGAAGATCGTAAAGCTGTTCATTTTTGTGGAGGCTCACGTAAACTCAACTTTACATATTCAAGGTCGGAGGGTTGAGTTGAACTCATATGTATACGAGGAAGTGACCCATGTAATCCCCGTCGACAGGATCAAGGTGTTGGGGCGCTATGAGAAGAATGGGTTCCAAAGGAAAGGATACCCTGATCTTCCAATGACTTACCAATTCCTGAAGATCCATGACCCGAAACCATACTATTATCCAGTTCCCGTAGATAAATGTAATACAACACTATTCTCCCCGAACTAAATGTAACACCTGCTTTGCCATACCAAGAGATGTTGTACTCCGAAAGGACTAGACCCATATAAATAGAATGATACTTCTTTTTATCAATGTCTATTTGTCTATGAGAATTGATAAAAAGTTAAGTGACTAGATTTCTTGATTGATAGTGGAAATGATGAAATATAAATCGTAACGATTAACAAGTAATAACGTTAAGAAACCTTTATCCAGGCACAACCCTAGGTACAGACTCCCAATTCGCCTCCTACATCAACAACTACTGTAATCCAGGAGAAGAAGTTTCTTCTCAAGCAGATTAAGCCGCCCGAATTTGACGGGAAAGGTAGGACTGTCCAAGCAGATGCTGAAATTTGGATAGCGTCTATGGAGGATTACTTTGAAGTAGCCGGTACTGCACTAGCCAACCAGGCTATGCTCGCCAAGCTAAAGCTCACCAACGAAGCTAGGCTTTGGTGGAAACAATGGTGCAGAGATCAAGGGATCACGGAAGGACTTGTTACCTGGGAGAAGCTGAAGAAAGCCGTGCAAGGAAGATACTTACCACCTGTGCATCGCACATAGAAAATGAATGAGTTCTACGAGCTAAAACATCTAGGACTCACTCTTGACGCTTACTACTCTAAATTCATCTCACTTTTTAAGTATGCACCACAGATGGACATGACATAGCAAGTGTCAAAATTTTGTGCTGGTTTAAATCCACCAATGAATACCCGTCTCGAATCTATGCGCCCATTAGATCTTCAGGATGCACTCATTCGAGCTGCACCTATAATTCATGAGGTGCAGGCTAGACCAAGAGGTAACAAAACTTGGTCTTTTAATGACCTGAACAGAGGAGCATTTAGGCCTCAAATGAAAAGGGGTTCAAGGTCAGAATTGGGGAAAAGAAAGAAAGCAAGGACTAATAAAGTCAACAACTTTGTCCCTACCCAAAGCAATGGCCGAAACCTCTGTTGTTTCCACTGCAACGAGCCTGGTCGCTTCAAGAGGCAATGTCCCAAGCTTGGAGGAGGACATTGCCATGCACCTTTCTAAGGAACAACAGGGAGCCGCTACCCGAGGCAGAGGAAGAACCGCCTGCATTGCTAACAGGGCTCCACACAAGAAAGGGCCGAATTGCTAGTTCTCAATGATTCAGACATCGTCGGACTATCAAGGTAAAAGTTTCAAGACCTTGATTGATTGTGGCAGTACACATTCCTTTATCTCACCAGCTTGTGCAAAAAGAATAGGAATAGCCATAGTAGAAGCACCTATCTTGCTTGTGGAATTGGCAAATAGTCATGAGGTCACTTGTACCAGGCAAACTACTAAGGTGGAATTCTTTCTGGGAGAAAAGATGACTTCGGTCAAATTTAGAGTCATGAACCTAGGTATCCATGAGTGTCTACTCGGTATGGATTGGCTTAAACCTAATGATGCCCACATTCATTATGGAAAGGGCCCAATTTCCTTTCAAAACTCTGAAGGGGAATTGGTCACAACTCAAGGTGAGGTAGCCAAAAATTCAATTGGCCAAAGCATCTCCGATTATAAAGGGAGTCAGAAAAGGACTACCTGTCTACTTGATTAAGCTCAACAAGTTAGATCAGAAGCAGGAGTCTAGTGAAGGACCTTCATGGCTAAAGGAATACGTGGACGTATTTCCTAAAGAGTTAACATAACTCCCGTCTCAAAGAGAAGTGGATCAGGAGATCAAGCTAGTGCCAAGAGCTGCGCCAATTGCAAAAGAGACCCTATAGAATGTCCATACCGGAAGCAATTGAGCTGAAGGGACAACTCAAGCAACTGCTACATCAGGGCTACATCCATCCTAGCAATTCACCATGGGGAGCTCTAGTACTGTTCCAGAAAAAGAAAGATGGAACACTTTGATTGTGTATTGATTACAGAGGGTTAAATCAATCAACTATCAAGAACAAGTACCCTAATCCTAGAATAGATGAGCTTCTTGATTGTCTTCAGGGTGCGAAGATCTTCTCCAAGATTGATCTTAGGTCTGTTTACTATCAGATAAGGATCAAGGAAGAAGATATCCCAAAGACAGTATTCAACACAAGATATGGGCACTTTGAGTTCTTAGTTATGTCATTCGGGCTTACTAGTGTGCCTGCCACCTTCAACAGGTTAATGCAGGATATCTTTAGGCCATATCTTGACAACTTCATACTTGTCTTCTTCAACGACACTTTAGTCTATTCCAAACAGGAAAAATATCATGAACCCCAACTTCGGATTGTCCTTGAGATAATGAGAGCACACAAGCTGTATGCTAAGATGAAGAAGTGTGCATTCTTCAAGCGTCAGATTGAAAATCTGGGATTCATCATATCAGCAAAAGGAATCTCAGTGGATCGGCCAAAGTCAGAGATGTGCTAGAATGGCCAATACCAACAACTGTCAAAGAAATACACAATTTTCTTGGATTGACAGGATGGTATAGTATCTCCATCAAAAACTATGCTTTGATTGCAGCACCTTTGACGGACTTACTGAAGAAGAAAACATCTATTGCATGGTCAACTCTCGAACAAACCAGCTTTGATAGATTGAAGCAAAGTTTGGTATCAACATCTATCCGAAAACTTCTAGACCTCAGTAAGGAGTTTGAGGTAGTAAAACTAATGCTAGCACACTTGCCTTAGGATGTGTGCTCATGTAGGAAGGTCATCCTGTAGCTTACTCTTCAAGGAAATTGAAGAGCCATGAGAAGAATTATGCTACCCATGATCTAGAACTGTTAGCTGTCATCCATGACCTAAAGCTTTGGAGACACTACCTGTTGGGTAACAAGTCTAAACTAGTGACTGATCATAAAAGTCTCAAGTGGATCTTTATCCAGAACGAGCTCAACATGAGGCAACGTCGGTGGATTGAAGTGTTGGAGGAGTATGATTTTGAAATCAAATATCGACCTAGAAAGGAGAATGTAGTTGCCGATGCACTCAATCGCAAGGCATTCCTTAATTCTCTAATCTTGCAAAACCCATCAATAGCTAGATCTCTAGCTACAAAGATATCCATGCCGAACAATCCAATACTTGAGCTAGCTAGAGAGGAAGCAAGCCATGACCCAGCCTATCAAAAGATGCTAAGGGATATCTCTATCAAAGATCAAGACCAAAAGCTATAGGCTAAGTATCATGAATTCTCTATCAATAGTGGACTTGTCTACTATAGAACGAGAGTACGTATACCGGCAAGCCAGTCACTTAAGCAAAAGATATTGTGGGAAGCTCATGATTCCCCTTTCTCAGGACATCCTGGCTATGCCAAGACTCTCAATGCAGCTAGGAAGAGCTACTATTGGGAGAGGCTTAAAGGTGACGTTCTCAAATATGTCACTGAGTGTTTTTCTTGTCAATGTATCAAAGCCGAACATGTCAAAATGCCAAGAAAGTTACAACCACTCAACATTCCCCAAATGAAATGGAAATTCATCAGTATGGACTTTGTTGTTGGCCTACCCTAAGTTCAGGGAGGATACAACTCCATCATGGTTGTGGTTGACATGCTTACTAAGGTTGCACACCTTATTCCAATAAAGACAAACTATAAAGCCTCAGACATTGCAAGGTTGTTTATCAAGGAGATATTCAAGTTACATGGGTTACCCAGAAGAATCATTAGTGATCGTGATTCTCTCTTCACATCACATTTCTGGAGAGCTATCTTTGAAGCCATTGGGACTCAACTCTGTTTTAGCACAGCTTACCATCTCCAAATTGATGGCCAAACAGAGCGAGTCAATCAAGTCATTGAGGATATGCTAAGGGCACACTGCTATCGTGAATCAAAAAGGTGGATTCAATACTTGCCTTTGGTGGAATTTGCCTACAATGCTTCTTACCAATAGAGCATTCAGATGACCCCTTTTCCAGCATTGTATGGTCATGACTATCGAAGTCCCCTAAACCTCTCACATCCAACCTTGAGGGTTGAAGCTTCAAGGCAGATGTTGGAAGAGATGGATGACCAAATAAAGTCAATAAGACAAGACATCCAAGCTACCAAGGATAGACAAAAGGCATACGCGGATTTGAAGCGTCAAGATAGAATCTTCGAGGAAGGAGACATGGTCTTCATTTGTGTATGCCCAAAGAAGAGTTCTCTATCCTTAGGAGATTGCAAAAAGCTAAGTCCAAGGTATTATGGACCATACAAGATATTCAAGTGCCTAGGACCTAATGCTTATAGACTGCAACTCCTTGAGAACCTAAAGGTTCATAATGTATTCCATATCAGCCTATTGAAGAAGTATGTACCTAATCCTAGCCATGTACTTGATGACCAAAAAGTTGTAATGCCTAGTCAAGGAGTCCTTGAGCTATGGCTTGATAGGATCTTAGATGTTAGGGAGAGACAACTGAGATCCAAAACCTTGAGAGAATGCCTCGTCCAGTGTCTCAACCATCAATATCCCCAGTTTATCTTGAGATGAGAACATCTCGATTCCTCCAAGGGGAGAGAATGTAATATTTTCGATTCCTAACCCACATTCTTCATAAGAAGCTCCTCTTGATAGGAGGCCAAAAGGATAATATTGCAATAATGGCAAATTTTTTTAAAGTATCCCCTCCTTCCCCCAACTGACGGTCGTGCTAGAGGAGAGGGAGGGGGAGGCGCTATGACTAGGCACTACGCTAGATGCCATGGGGGGGTTAATGCCATGCAGTCGGGCCATGTGGAGGGAGGGAGAGACCTCTGCCTTCCCTATAAAAACCCCCTTTGGGGGGAGTAAGAGAGATATAGGACGGGATGTTGCCCAGGCCAAGGAAGAAAGAGATTGAAGCCTTCACACTGCCGTTAAGAGGGAGTAAGCTGGGGAGAGTCACGACGCCGCCCTTGAGAGGGAGAGTAAAGCTGCTAGTTGCTGCTTCAACCGCCACCTAAAGCTGAGGCCGCCTCCAGCGCCGTCCCACATTGCTGTCGCCTACAAAGTCGTCGTAATTAGTCGTCTTCCTCTTTCCTCCACGTGGGTCTCCACGACACCTCTGAAGCTTTCGAAGCTTCTTGGGAAGCTTCTAAAGCTCCCCTTACGAAGCCCCCCTTCTTTTGGGCTTCCATAAGGCACTTTCAAGTGGGTTTAATAACCCCCCTCCTCGGGATTTAAACCCCCTTCCCGTGGGATCCCATCCAAGCCTTTAAAAGCGCATTAAGCCCTTTCCCCCCCTTGCGTTCTTACATAAAGGGATTCTTAACCCGAGTTCCTTTAGAAATCCCTTTCTATTGGCCTTTCCAAGCAGTCACTTATATCCCCGAAAATTGGACCTTTTCTCCTTGCATCCCCCATAAGCCACACTAGTCGGATTTTAAAGACCTTTCCCTAGCAATTCCACAAAGCTTTTTTTTTACAAACACCGTTTCCTTTTAAAAGCCTTCCATTTCAAGTCTTTTAAATCCATTCCCTACTTCGAGGAGGCAGCTTTCAGGCCTTCTAAAGCTTGATTCTCAAAGATGGTGGAATCAATCAAGGAAGCCGAATCACAAAGGGAGTTTCCCGTGCAAAGGAGACGGCCAAGATCATAAATCTGTGTCCAAGGCGAAAAGGATGAATTCGCGATGGCCCCTAAGAAGGCACAAGGCGCAACTGCAGGAGGATCATCTCCTAACATCCATGTGGACATTTCACCACAAGTCCAGGTTTTTCTTCCTAATTTTGATTAACGTTGTAATATTTTGATTGTGCATAGATCATTTATGGAATTAGGATGCACTTTTTCGATTGAAATACCTTGGATAAATTAAAGGAAATAACTTCAATCAAATAATCGGTCATTTGTATTAAACGAATCAAAAGAAGAGCATAAGATTTCTATGCATTCCTAGCAAGTGGTTTTTATGCATTGCAAAGTAACGAATTTAGATTAACTAATGCCCATCTTTATAAAGTCGAAATTATTATTGAACACTTTGATTAGGCATGGAAAGACTAAATCACAAGTCGCATTATTAGGCATCTTTTCTTCGAAATGATTCATTAAAAGAAGGTTACTAATAATCCGTAGGAATTTGTAAGGCATGGAAATGGTTCTTGAGCTGCATGAAGTAGATTAAGCTCTAGTCGATTGGCTTCAATCTTAATCAACTACGTAAATAGTTACGAAAGGTTGTTTAATGCTCATTCAGCATTCATGCGAATATCTCATTTAGAAAAGAAGTAAGAAAAAGCTGTATGGTTCACATAAAACCCTAAAACTTAGGAGCATATATCATGAATGCATCAATGGAAATTATGTGGTAACTCAACATATACTTTGATCTTAACCAGAAAAGTTAGGGTTTGTAAAATCTACTTATACATAGGCAATGAATCATGTGATTACGAGAATGGTATCGTAAATATCTTTAAGAATAGACAAGTAAATTGGTTTACCCTAAAAACACCTAAACTGCGAGTGACTCGTTAGGAATGGCTAAATCGATGCAACATATCTCAAGTGCTAGCTAGGATTTAGTACGTTGAGGACATGACCTAATCACTCTTATTGCCAAAATTGAAACTCTTATACCCTAAAGACTTGCCCACATTCACAGAATGTAGGGACAATAGGACATACTTGTGAGAAACGATCTAGGGTTTTTACCCTAAGGTTCGCTCGCTAAAAGGATGAAACTCGGTTTAAATTGGAACCTTAGGACCGACAATGTCGGCCTAGTGCAATCAGGAACGGATTGTTATGAAGACACCCTAACCCTATTCCCTATCTAATCATGACTCTGCGATTAGAAGACGTCGTTTGATGGGTAAAATAGTCCCATGGATTGGATGCAACACTGGTGCAACAAGTTGCAGAGTCGCATGATCTTGTGATTTGATCATAAGGGAATGGCCAAATTCCTCAGAATGAGATTGGCAGATTCTTACGCAAGTTTATCTTGCAAGAGGATAAATAATCGTCCTGATGGAGTACCTTTCTTGGGTAAAGTGACCAAGATACGGGGATTAGGTATTTTCTTGGAAGCAAAGGACCAATCAGTAAATTGGAATAACATATTTACTGCTAATAGAACTTAAGGTATTGGTTAAGTTGGGTTAATAGGGTATGGCCCTAACCCAAGGATATAAGGGTTAACAAAAAACCCTTGGGAATCTTGCCAAGTCGCAATTGATCCCGGATTGAATGCTGAATGCATTCGGAAAGAAGGTCTCACTCCTTAGCAGTTGGCCAAAAATAACAACCACTGGAAATGATTGTGCTTGTAACAGTTTAAAGAGCACTATTTTGCTTTGTTTGCTCAAGGAATTAAAGGATGAAAAGATATCTAATACTTCGGGTTGAAGGCCTGAAGGGAGAGGCAGCCTCAGTTACCCCCGACTGCTTGCCTAACCCTAACCAAGGGGGTTGTTAACTGTGCCGAGAAGGTGGACCAAACCCGCCGCGAGAGGTCTCTCCGTTGAGCGCTACTTGGAGCAAGAGGATGCTTGGGTGCTAGAGGGGGCTGTGGCCGTAAATCCCTCACCTTCCGAGCCCTGCACAAGAGGCCAACGTGACTCGGAATTGGATCTCGAGACCCACATACTAGTCTACGAGCGGAATCTTGGATTAGTAATCCCTGTGGATTGTTGGATAGTCTACAGGTGGAATCTTGGATTAGTAATCCCTGTGGATTGTTGGATATCCTTTAGGCGGATTATGGATAAGCCTACAGGCTGGACTTTATAAATGTATTCCAAAGATAAATATGATAAGCTGTTAAAAAGGAACTTGTTTGACATTGCTTTTCTATGTCAAGTGCTATGATTATGTGAAGGAATCAGTGCCTAACAGGCTAATTAAGCAAGCTGATTGATGCATGTCCAACTAAATGTGGTAGGTAATTAAATAACTAAAACAACCTGAGGAAAGTGCGGTGGGTGTTTCCATGGGTCCATCCTACGAATGGGTGGTCTCGGTTGGCTGGGAAATTTTCTCAATCATAATGGACAGCAAGAAGATCATTTCGAAGGACACGAACAACAAGGGTGCTAACCTAAAGTCTAAGTTATAACAATCCCGATTTACGTTGTTTTAGGGGAACGGAATGGGACTATGCCTTATGGCAAAGAGGTTGAGCTTTGCATCCCTCTCATTTTCCATTCTCCTTGAACCAAGTGTAGCGTGAATCTGCTTCGACCCTGGTGTTTCTGCGTAAAGTAGTTTGCTTGGGCTTCGACGCTAGTTGCCGTTTAGGAAATGACCATTAGGAAAAACCCTGATTCAGGTTGGTCCTAAGTGGAAACGACCAAAGTACTTCCGCTACGTGGCAGACACGGAAATTTCTAGATCGCAAACCCCGTGACATTCCATGGGAGTGTCGGGCTGAGTTTTCCAGACCTCCTTTCCGATGGACTGCTAAGACGTGTCTTGAAGAGAATAGGTGGACACGTTACACTCTTGGCCAAAGGCGATGTCGCTTATCAAATCTTCTCTTGTTCTTTAGTCTTGCTATCTTTAGCTTCTTAATAGCTGCTTGAACGTTCATCTTCAAGCCTTATTTCTAGCTGCCATATGCACAAAGTCAGCAACTCTTCTCTACTGATGCCTTCCTCTCAAGGTAGAAGACTCCATGTGAGAATAGATTTTTCAATTGGCATAATTGGTTGTTGTTTATGCATAAGTTTAGTTGGCATATAGCTAGTCACTAAACTGTGAGTAGTCGGATCAGTCCATAATGCAAAAGGTAGCATTTTAGGACATTCTTTGATGTTTCCTCTATAAGACTTTACTAGAGCTTTGAGAATAGGTTGATGGCCTCTCTCACTCTTTCCATTGCCCTCAAGGTTGTAGGCTGATGTTAAAGCCAACTTAATACCCAATTGAGCAAAGAAGTTGTGTGCCTCATCAACATCCAACTCTCCTCTATGTGCAGTTACTTTACCCACACCACCCTATCTACAAAACACTTCTTCAAGCAAAAAACGACAAACAGCTTGAGTGGATTTGGCTGTTAAGGCTTTTCCTTCAACTTGATTCATTAGATCCTCTCTTGCAAGCACTAAATACCGCATATCCCATATTTCTGTAGGCATGGTTACAAGATCAATAACCCATCTATAATGTATAGACAAGGGATAAGTTAGTTGTAACCCATCTCGATGCTTAGCCATAGAATACATTTGACACACATAATAGGTTTCAACAAAATGTGCTATGTCCTGATACATGTTTTTCCACCAATATTTTTCTTTGACTTTACTAAAGGTTCCCCATATGCCTCTATGGCTAGCCCACAGGCTTTCATGAAATTCCTTCATTACCTATCGTTGCAATATTTTGTTACCTAAAACTCGGACATGCGCTCCTTTCTTCTTCTTTGCATGCTTCCATAGATGTCCTTATTTAAGAAAAAAGCCATAAGCTTTCCTCTTGATATGCTTGAACTCCTCATCAGTCCAAGTCTCCTTCTTCTTCATTGTGCTCAAATATTTGCCGATCTTCAGTCTCTTCTTCATAATTTTCTTCAAGAAAATGAACTAGAACTTGAGCAATGCAATGAGTATGCTGGCTTCTAGTTGACCATCCTCTTGTTTTCAGCTTTGGATCAGTATATGCAGTAATTGAAAATGTATTTTCAGTAGCCATGGAATGAAATTCAGCAAGTATAGATTCTTTAGCTTCATCTTCTTCCATTAGCTCTTCTTCATTGTCATATCTTGCACATGATAGCATGTCAGCAACTGGATTTTCCTTTCCTGCAATATGCTTTAATTCAGTGTTGAGAGATTTAATAAATGCAATCCATCTTAGCATAGCAATGTTGGGTGTAGAGCAGTTGGCAATCATGCTCGAGAGTAGAAGACAATAAGTTTCTACCACTACGGAAGCACCTATAAAGTATTCACGATCACAATTTAATGTTGTTACAACTCCCCACAATTCCCTTTTTACTTGTGCATACCTTCTTTGACATTCATTGAGAACTTTTGCTCCAAAACAAATTGCAAACCTGTTACCTTCAAGATCCTCTTCGCCAATAGCCCATCCTATCCCAATGGGACTTGTATCCACAGTAAGGATGATGGGTTGACCATTTGAATAATCAACCCTTTTGAGAGTGGGGGCTAATATTAACAACTTCTTTAATTTATGCATAGTGAGAGTATGCTCATTACCCCAAGAGAATCTTTGGACTTTTCTTAATAATTGATAAAGATTTTTGGCTACATGAGCAAAATGTGGTATCCATATGAGATAGAATACACATGCATCCAAGAAATCTTCTCACCTTTGAAACATTTGTGCATTTTTCTTGCATTCTGCATTCTGTTGATGGCATCTATCTTGATTGGAGAAAGTTTTTGTCCATAGGGGCCACATAGAAGACTGACCACTAGGACTTCTTCTACTTCAAAAATCAACTTAGCTCCTAAAAGGGTAAGATGTACCTCTTCTAGCCTTGTCAAAATCCTGTCACAATCATGAATATGGTTAACTACAAATGTCCTGCAGCCATCTTCATCAAGCTTCTCATTCTTTTCATTGACTTCACATCCCTTAATAGATACATCATCAAGAAATGGAAGAGTAAGTTGTGGAATAAAGTCCCTTAAGACATTGTGCATGGCATTCATCATATGGGCTACGAAGTTTGTTGCACCTTGTGGTAGAGTGTACATACGGACCAATCCAAGAGGTGTCTTCATTGTGGTAATGTCTTGGCTTTCTAATGAAAGCTAAAATTGGTCATATCATGAATATAGATCACCCATAGAATAAACTGCTCTACCTACAAAAGCTTCAGCAAACTCATCAACAATTGGACCCGAACCAACATTTCGGATTATGACACGATTAACAAGCTATAGATCTTGAATGAATCATAAAGATCCATTTTTCTTGGGCACGGTAAACCATCGGTTTGAGTAGGGTACTAAAGAAGATTCTAAAATCTTAATTCTGATATTTTCATTTAGAAGTTCCAGTAATTTGGGCAAATGCGCCCTAGGAACAGGAATAAGCTTGAGGTTCCAAGGCACATGTGAGACCGTAAAAATGACCATAGGAGCCATAATATTTGGATCCACACAGCCTATTTCACTTGGTCGAAATGCAAAATCTTTTCCATGTTTCATTAGCATTTGCATAAAAGAGTATTTTTCAGCGGGCGAAAGAAGAGAATTTTCACCTATTTTGAGCTCTTTTATGCTTTCATATGTGAATTTGTGACCAATGTTGGAAGGATCAGGAAGACTTGGCTCATTTGTTGCCCTATCAGCTAGCCCTTCACTTTCAAGATGCAATGGGACTGCCACAAGTTTGACTTTCTTTTACACCGTCTTGTATTTTGTCTCCACTTGCTCTTCAACCTTGTTGAGTAAACCAATGTCTTCTTGCTTAACAAATTCTTGAATTGTTTGATAAAAATCCAATGTACATATTTCTATGGACTCATTTTTTGCTTAATTTTTTTGCATGAGCAGCTGCATATATTTCAGCCAATGTGTCAGTAGTAATCAGTCAAAAAAAAAAGCTCCAAATATCTTTATTTTCATCCATCATGTCATAAGTTTTCAGCTCCCTTTTTACATGACATAAATATTTTCTTTCAGCCTTAGTCATGGCCGGAAGAGTCTTATAACAGCCCATACTATTGGCTGTACATACATACAAATTTTCTAAAGACACAGTTTCTGTAGCATAAGGAGGTTCAATCTTTTTACATGGCGAACTACCATAGCCTCCTTTTATAGTAGTGCAGCCCGAAAACCCTTGAATTCTCAAGCATTAAGAGGCATAGGATAATCATGCAATAATCGATCTTTGTTTTGATGATGGTTAACACACATAGTAAGAAATTGGACAGCTCGTTCATTATCCTTGCTTCGGATTCGAGCATAGGAAGAATCATCATCAAAAGCTTTTGTTTGCAAGCAGGCTTCAAAAATGTAAGGTTGCACAAGAATGATAGAGTAACTACAAAAGTCTTGAACAAAAAAGTGAAAATTGCCTTTTATGTCTCCAATAGTTACCTGCACATTAGGACATGCAGCATATAACTCTCCAGAAGAGTTGTTTGCAGCTCTCATTCACCATCCTAGATCAACATCTATGGGCCATCCGCCACTTTCATAGAGACTCCTTGCCATGACGTTTATCTCCAAGCCATGGTCTAAGAGTACAATACATGGTATTTCTTTTTCTCCAATTTTGACGACTGTCTCCATTTTTGCTATTGTCCAATACATGCCGGAGTAGTGACTACTTGGAATAAACTGAGCCTCTTCCTCCTCATGCATGTGATGTAGACAACCTTCTTTTTGAGAGGTGGCCTGTCCAACTGGTTTGGACTAGCTGACCATTACATTTTTAGCTTTCACTTCTTTTATTTTTACACTCATGTTTTCTTTATCTTCAGCTTCAATTACTGCAATTAATTCTTTAACTGCTTCAAGATGAATTCCTTGTGAAGTTAGCTTATCTTCATCCTGCATAAAAACTCGAAGCACTTGCAAAAAAGCATGCACTATTTCTTCAACTTCATCACCAATATATTGTCTTTTCCTTCCGATTACATTAATAATTACATCATGGAATTCACGTTTGGCAATTCAAATAATTTTGCCTAAGGTGAATTCAATTTTTCTTCTTAGAATTCGTTCTTCTAGGACTTGTTTGAGATTGGTTGCAAATTCTATGTTACACTGCAATTTGTAGCCTGGCTACTTGACTTTCTTCTTTCCTTCGGTCTTCTTTTTTTGTGGCGCATCTTTCATCTCTTGATCTAGGGTTATATTTTCAGCAAGCTTTGGTTGTTCAGGCGTTCTTCTAGTCACCCGTTTTGGAGGGCCAGAAGAGGAAGGCCCTAGTTCATCTTCTCTTCTTATCTTTTCTTCAATCAAGACTTCTTTATGATTGACGTCAGCCAAATGTGCAAAGGTGGAAAAATAATCTACCCATTCTTTCCAACTAGTTATTCCTCGAATGCACTAGCTGGCATTAGCCAAATCTTCTTTGGCTGCTTTACCACGTTCCACTTGATCTAGTGCCTGCATCCATACTTTAGATTGCACATTAGCTTTACATGCTTTCAAACTTGATTTAATTGGGTCAATTTGTAACCCATAGGTAGCTGCATTAATTGCTACATAGGCATTCTTTATAGCTAAATCTTTTAATATTTTCTTCATTCCACCATTGCCAAAATTTGGCTCCAGTGGAAAACCAGTTTCAGTTGCATGGATTTTTCCATCTTTTCAAAAGACGAGCTTCTATGCTTCAGCCTCACGGAAGGCAAAACACTCCCTCTTGTCATGTTGTTGGTTATCGCACCAAATACAATGCGTCTTAAAGCCTTCTCTCATGGGTCTTTGAGTTGATGATCATCCTTGTTCTTCAACTTTGACATCCAGCTTCTCTACTTTGGAACTAATTTCTGTAAGATTCAAATGAAGGTCACACATGCTTTTAATAAGTTCATCCATGACATCATTTTTAGAAGGAACAAAAGAAGAAAGAGTTGGTTGATTAGTCAAAGGAATAGGGGATTTTGAAGGTGGAACAAGCTCCATCAATGGAGTTGTTGAAGTTGAAGTAGAGCCCAATCTTAGTCGCATCCACTCTCTTCAAGAAATCGTGTTAACTGTAGCACTAAAATCTATCCATGCAATCTTGACTCCTGATTTGGAGTTAGCATCTTCTAGGCGTTGCATTCATATGGCATAGCCCTTTTTGGAGTATAACATTTCCAGAGATGATAGAGCAACTTTTTACATTTAGTCTGGGGAGAATAATGTTATATTATATTTATTTATGGGAACTAGATAATAGTATGGTTTCGGGTCATGGATCTTCTGGAATTGGTAAGTCATTGGAAGATCAGGGTATCCTTTTCTTTGGAACCCATTCTTCTCATAGCGCCCCAACACCTTAATCCTGTCGGCGGGGATGACACGAGTCACTTCCTCATATACATATGAGTTCAGCTCAACCCTCCGCCCTTGAATATGTAAAGTTGAGTTTACGTGAGCCTCCACAAAAATGAACAGCTTCACGATCTTCAGGTCTTCGAACCACTTGATCTTCTTTAGGTTGGTTTGAATATATGCAAACCGATGGGCAGCTATATAGTAGATTCCTGAGGCACCCATCCATCTTCATTCCACGTACAAAGGCGATGGATTATAGATACGATCTAGGATGTTCATAATCTCAACCCTTTGTCGAAAATTCGAGGAATGCATCGCAGTCATAAACATGACTCGGAACACTAAGAACCTGTTCCATGCTTCATAATTCTGCAAGATAGCATCGAAAGTAAGGAAATGTTTGGAACAGCAACATTTGCTTTACTACTTATTATTAAGATTTCTTAAAAATAAATCCTTCGTTGGTTCGATCTGATACTAACTGTAACGTGTCCGCCTGTAATCTTCAGGACACGTCTTAGCAGTCCATTGGAAAGGATGTCTAGAAAGCTCCGCTTGGCACTTCCATGGAATGTTACGGGGTTTGTGATCTAGAACTTTCCACGTCTGCCATGTAGCGGAAGTATTCTGGCCGTTCCCACTTAGGACCGACCTGAATCAAGGTTTTCCCTAATGATCATTTCCTAAACAGCAACTAGCGTCGATTAGCAAGCTTTTCTTGTAGAATGGGATCTGCAGTCTTAAGGAATAATTCAATCTTCTAACCTTCCATACTTTGTTAGTCTTCAGCATCAAGTTGTCCAATTTTACTTTCAAATTCATGGTATAGAGCTGTTGCAGCTAAACCTTTGTTGGGTTTTTCAACCCATTCAGTGAAACTTTTCTTCGTCATAAGGCCAGAGTCTTTTAAGAAGAATTCTTCACATAGGGCTTCTTTGAATGCAGCCCAATCCGCATCTTGTTGGAAAAGACCATGGATTCTTTCTTGAAGACCATGCTTGGCTAGTCTGACAAAATAACGGCTCCATACATGTTACGGTACACTAAAGAAGAGCATTTTCTCAACATACAAACAAATGAAAACAGAGACATTTTGACCATTTAATTGTTTTAATTCATGCCCAACTTCTTCTAGGGCCTTGATAGTTGTGGAATCAATCTTCTCTTCTTTTTGCCTTTTTTGTTTTTGTTGTAACATTTGGATTTTTTGTTGTTGAGTGTGTCGCAGTATGCACACCAATTGTTGTAGAGTAAAATCTGAAGAGTCCCCCATCTTGGAGTTCTCTTACACCGACCTTCACGTTGGGTTCACCAATGTCGCAGTGCATAGGGTTGAAGGTCACCACAAGGGTTTGGAAGGAGAAGAATGTATGGGGGTTCAAGAGCTTACACTCCAGAGATGGTAGAGATAAGAGAAGGGTTGAAGGTTTCAAGCCAAGTTCTTGAAGATAAGTAACAGCAGGGTGAAGGTAGATTCAAGGAGAGGAGTAGACGAAAAAGAAGGGGTTCGAAGAGATTGAAGATGTAGAAGAATACTTCAAAAAAGAATTAGAAAATATAGAAGAATACTAATAGGATGAAACCTGTCAGTTTCTTTCAGCATTATGAGAAAATATAACTCTAATAGACAAAAACGTATACAAAATAATACCTTTCTCTATGCTGCTCAAATCGCTAATCTGATCCTTCCAATGGCTCCGAAAGGGGGTTTAAATAATATGACACCTGACCAGAATCCTATTCGAATCAGTTTGCGGATTTATTAGCCAATTTTACTTATGAAGAGGACCTCTTCTTCAATTGTGGTCCTAGTTTGGATGTTGTTATTGATAATGAGACCAGACCTGGTCGCTTGTGGGGAATGTTATCAGACCACGAGTTATATGGCAGGCGATGGTTGGTATGGGTAATGTGAAGAGTGGCCGAGACCCATCTACCACTATTATCTTGGACCCATAGGTTGATCAGACGACATATTATGCGTATGCCTCTTGCTATATATGCAGAAGGTATGGGTCGCAACTTGATACATTTAGTTTAGGGCTGAGAGCATTCTTTCCCTTGGAATAGAGCATATTTTTGTATATTTTCCTTCTTCCAAGAAGAGATCTATATGAGCTGGTTTGATTGATTTCTTTAGGCGAAGAGGGCTAATTGTTTTAAGGGTTTCATGTTTGGTTTCTTTAGGCCAAGAGGGCCCTATGTCTGTTTGGTGCAGGTACGTTTAATGGTTTGTTGTTTTAGTGATTGCATGATACAAGTTTATGAAGTTGCTGGAGGGAGCCTTTGCTGTGGAGGAGCTTCTTATGGCCATTCCAAGTGGTTTCATCCCCCTTTCTAAGTTTTTTTTTTCCTTATGCAAATAATGATACATATGCATGTGCGGGTTACTTTCTTTTTGTTTGATGGGGACCGGCAATCGAGGCATGACATCCCAGGTTTAGGTTTGGTATGTCTATGGGAGGTTTGAACACCATATTGGGAAATATGGGAATTTCCCATAAGTTTGGGACATGTGATCAAATCTTTGGATTTGTCATAACTTGAACACTATAACTCCAAGTTGAACACTCTATAGCTCAATAGATTCCATTTTTCAAGCACTTTCCAATGACAGGTCACATCATATAGTTTTGAGAAACTTATGGGCATGTTATTTGGGTGCCATCTTTTTAGTATTTAAAAAATGGGAATTGAGAGATTCCCAAACTTACTAATATTGTGTTTTTGGGTAGTCATTGCCTCCTTCAAAGGTATTGTCATGCGTTGAAAGATCTATTTTAGATGGGAGTTCTAGTGACCTTGTTTTGCTAACCTACTAGGCGGTTGTTCTAGGAGGTCCTGTTAGTGTGAGCTAGTTAGGAAAGCCTACCAGACAAAATGATGCTACAAAGAAGAAAAACCCTAAATATCTTAAACAAAATATATAAATATACAGACGTGTGTAAAAAGGGGCTCTAACCCCTAAAATAATAAAAAAGAGACGAAAGAAAAATCTTTGAGTAGTTATTTATCGCCTTGCGAAGGATGGTAGGTTCCTGGGGATGAGACAAGACCCAGGGCCAATGCCTTGTCTTCCTAGGGGTGGCAACTAGCTGAAAAGCAAAGAATAAAAGAAGGTTAGAGTGAAAATAAAAGTGAGCATTAGCAATGGATTAAGTGTCACCTCGTGAGAACTTGGTAGGTTCTTGGGTACTGAGATAGGACGTGAGGCCAATGCCCTATTCTCCTTGGGTCACTACGCTCAACTCCCTCCTTTTTACATGCTCGAGTATGGAAAATAAGCGGTTAAGGAACCAATGTGCTAAAAGATAATATTTGTTGATCAGGCTATAGGATTCCTCGCCTAGTAGGAGCTCCTAGTTGAGTTATCCTTAGTCGGGTAGGTAGTTCAGGCCACAACTTAGGATGCCCTCTTTGACCGTTCCTTTTAGCTTGGCTATGTTAGAACGAAAGGTTAGTGACTAGCTTTAGAATTTTTATCACATTATGCTAGCCCTGTTCCTCATAGATTTCATGCCTTGGTTTTGTCAAAGGGTAGGGTGAGAGATGTGATGTGTTTTGATGCGTATCTATATTGTATCAGCTTGATGCTTCCTTTGGTTGTGTATGTGCAGATATGTTCGAGGGATTCGACATGGTGAGTCACCCTATCTCGTGGTCGCCAATGGTAGATGATTTTTTACTTTGAGAGCTACTTACAAATAGCCAAAATTTCCAAATTTTAGGGAAAAAATAGACTTCGTTGAAGGCGGCGGCAATCAGTATGATTTTAAGCGACAATACCCAAAAGTGCCTTAAAGACTCACTGGACGGCAGTTGGTAAATTTTCATAATCTTTGGCATGTCAGATGGGACTTTTGGAGATTTGCGGCAATGGGGGACTTTGAGATGGACACCCATGAATTTTCAGATCGCAATTCGAACATCGGACAGTCAAATGGGGTGCCTAGGAGGCCAAGACCCAAAGGATGTCAAAGTGTAAATTATCACTAGGCCAAGGGGGGTGACCTTTGGGGTCTTACCCCCCAAAATCTCACAAAATTGGGGGGGACCATGTTTTTTTGGCAATGATCAGAGATGGAGGCGCCATGGCGATGTGTGGAGGAGAGGAGGCTATGCAGGGTTGAAAGCAACCCCCCCAATCAAGTACATGCATGTCCTTGTGTGTCTCTTCACTCCCAATCGCCGATCTTCGCATGTGGAATGGTTGCCCTGATAGCCTGATCAGAATTTTTTCTTTCTCTCTCCTCCCTCTCTCTCCCCTTAAGAGGCAATTCATGCCCATGAAGAAGATTGAAGACCGATTGAAGAATGCTTGTCCGGCATTATACTGGATCACTCTCGGATTGGTGGAGGGCTAGAGTTGGCTGTTCGGAGGTGGGCTGAGCCTTGAATGAGGGCTGATCTATAGTCCCGTATCAGATTTTAAAACCCGCAAAGAAAGAAAAAAATTGGTAATTCTATTTTACAAAGAAAATTTGCTTATTTTTTATACTTGATTGAGTCAATATTGTTCTTATGGAGTGAAAATTGGTAGAAATGATGTTTATTGTTTGTTCTATGCTTGCATGATGAAAAAATCAGAAAAAATAAAGTCAAAATGCTAGAAATAATTTTTAGAAACCTGTAAAACACGATTTTTATGAGAAAAAGGGGGTTTTGGGTATTTTCGGGTGGGATAAACCAATACACATGGTATAAAATACCAATAAAATATATATTTTTGCTACTCTAAGAATCACGAGCCACATATCTAAAAATATATCAAATTTTTATTGGAAAAACAGAGTCAAATAGAGAAAAATAGAAAAAAATACGATGGAAAATAGGAATATGCCTTAGAAAAATACGGAAAAAAATAAAAAGTGGTTGTGGGTGTATGATGGGGAAAAGAATGAGGTTTGTCCTTAGTTTCCCTATCATTTTGTTATACTGTGTGATTTATTGCTATTTATACACTAAATCATGACAAATAGTCTCTATACACCTATGCAGCGAAGCAAAACTTAAGCGGTGAGGGGAAGTAGGATTTTGTGCAACAGTTTGAGAGCTGAAATAGTATAGATTTTAAATTTTTTTATATCCATAGCATTTAGAAAATGGTCTATTTGGAAATAAGGGATCTAGTAGCATAAGGTTCGCCTTGGTGCTAGTTTCTTGCAACAAAGCATATACGTATTAGTTGGAATTCATGGAAACACTATTTTCATACTAGCACATAGGCTAATTTTGAAACATAAGTGTTTGTGCACGATGAGACATCCACTATTTCATTGATCATACATGTGGTATCAACTCTTGGAAATGTGTAGCAATTGTTTGAATTATAGTTGATCCACTCTTGAGAGGGTGAGATTCCCCTTGCCGTAGGTTAGCTGTTCATTTCGTTGGGAAAATTATTGGTGAGAAACATGGTATCTTCTGGATCTCGCTAAAAGGAGAGGAGTCTTGTGCGAATGTATTTATATGTAAAAGCAGTGCATCGAGGGGCCAATCCCCAAGATGTAGGAGAGCTATAGTGGGGCCACAGCAATCAACCAATGGGGTGCCTCCTGTGTCTGTGATATGTGGCACATATTGCCAATATGTGTGGGATACCCCCTTTTAGGGGTTTTGGGGAAGGTGTCGTTGGACTCTTATCCAGCTACAAACACAATATTAGATGTATCTAGTGTGCATTTAGTTATTATAGACGCTCCTAGCTAGCGAGGACGGGTAGTGGAGGAGTCTGTTGTATGCATGAGGTCATGCTAGTGCCATAGCTAGTGCTGGGCCATTTTCGGTCTCATCATAGTGCACACTACACATGTATACTAGTGTAAATGCACATGTATACATATGCACACCATCCAATGCAGACACATGCATACACTAGATCTTCTTTGCTCTTTCGTTTGTCTACCTAATGCCACCATGTTTGCAAGGGGGAAATAAGGGAAAGAAGGAGAAAGAAAAGAAACATCAACAAGTGTTCAACCTTTGTACTATATATATACATGCACTATGCATGGTGCATAAATATACTATACTCTTGTTGACACCATGCACATAGTAGCTTAAACCTGGCATAGAGTAACTCTCATGTCCTCATTAGGTCTATCCTAGTTTTCTCTCTCTTAATGTGACACTACCCAATTCACAAGGGGAGAATAACACACATATGGATTAGTGCATGGTGCATACAAACTAGTGCATAGTGTAGAGTATACATGCGTACCACATCATTAAAATCATCAAGCATGATAAGTCTTGTCTTGCATCATATTGATTCACCTATGGACACACACACACACACACAGCCTTGCACATGTACACTAGTATGCTTGTTATGCCTCCTCTTTGAAATGGGGGATTTGAGAGGTAGAAGAAATTGAGGACGACATACTCTCGAGTGCCTTGTGTACCATCTTAGAACCTTGCACAAGGATTCTATCCTAGTCCACACACACTATGTGATAAATCTACAAAAGCACATTTCACGCGAGTGCATTGCATGCCCACCCATTGAAACATACTTAATCCTAATTGAACCTAGGGAGGGTAGTTTAGTAGTCACTTAAAAACCATTCCTAGTCACCACCATTGATTCTAACTTGGAGTACTTGAGCTTAGATAACTAGGCATTCCCTAGGTCTACCTTGCATGTGAAGTACTCGAGCTCATCCCACAAGGATTGACCTACATGTTCTTGAAGATAAAACTACGGTCTCTAGCTGTAATATGACATCAAAATTTAAACAAACACATTTTGTGAATCATCCAAGATTGAGGTAGGAAAGCACCACACTTGGTTCAATGAGAGTGGGAAATGAGGGGGAGCTAAGCATCAACCCCTCTCCTTATAAAGCATAGTCACACACTAGCCCCCTAAAGCACCACTTAATAGGTTTCAGGAATGACTCAGAGGAAGCTAAAGCTTGGTCAGTGTCATATGGACTATCATCCAGTGCATAAGCCTTTGAATGTGTCATGCCCTAGGAAAAATTTAAGGTGCAAATCTTGAATGTAGAATGACCACAACTCACAAAGAATGCATTAAATACAGGGTTCCCACTATCTTGGTTCTAGTGAAAACATGTTTATAGGTATATCACTCTTATAGATTGCCTCATGAACCAAGCTTGCAGACCTATCATGGATAATAGGGACTATTTGATAGCAACTAACATGGAAATAAGGAGAGATTGAGTTAGTTAAATGTAAGAAAATACCAGGAGGGCAGCAACCAAAAGGGTTCTTTTGCAATGGATGTGTATGACATATGGTCCTCAATTTTATGAAGGGCACAAAAGGGAAACATTCATAAGGATTTATTTTATTATGCATTTAATGAGCATCATCATTATCATGATGTTATATAAATAAGATAAGGCTATGGTTTGCTTAATAAAGGATGTAAGGCAAGCAAAAATGTAAGTTTATGCTACTTGTTGAAGATAGAGAGAAGGATAAAAAGTAATTATTTTATACATGCTTTTGGGGGTGGGGAGTGGGTGTGAGTTATTATTCTCAAGGAGATTCAAGAAGGTAAAGGAGAAGAAAAGTAGGGGTTGCCTTTGGGTGGGCATGATCACGACTTGGAGACTAGGAGGGAGGGTTGAGTATGGGCTATGAAAAAAGGAGAGAAGCGAGTCAGAAAGAAAGGGTTTCCCTAAGTCTATAGCAACATGAACTTGAGGAGGAACTTATGGGAAGACGCCGACCACATGATAGTCACTGACTTCTTGTTGAGATGAGTGTATGGGGTGATGATGACTAGTATAAATTACATGGAAATGAGGTTGGCGAAGGAATTAATCATGCTATGACTTGAGTGGCACAAGGGACTTTTAATCATTTCCTAAATAGGAAAAACAAGGGAATTCCCTATCATTTCCCTAGATAAAAATACACATAAGTAGTGAAAGTAAATAATAGGGAAAATGGAACATTTCCTAGTTAGAGAAACTAAGGAATAACATAGGGAAATTTCCCTATGTGAGTCCCTAGTAAGGAAAATTTCCCTATGTGATTCCCTAGTTAGCAAAAATTCCTTATGTGATTCCCTAGTTTCTCTAACTAGGAAATGTTCCATTTTCCCTATTATTTACTTTCCCTAGTTATGTGTATTTTTTTCCAGAGAACTGATAGGGAATTCCATTTTTTTCCTTTCCTATGTACACAAATTTTCCTATGTGGGGAGTTTTCCCTACATAGGGAAATTTTCCTATGTTTCCCTACAAATGAAAAATTCCCTACATATGATAGTTTTCCTACATGAAATTTCATATGTGATTCTAATTTTCTCTAGCTTGGAACAAGCATGAGTTTGACTTTTTGTATCCATATGGTATCAACCAATGAAATATTGAAAGTGATTGTATATCATAGTTCCAATATCACTACAAGCACCCTCTACTACTACAAGCACACTATTTAACAATATATGACAACCCTACATTTAAAAATATATAACCACATCTAGCTCAAAATATTATTTTAAATTCTTGTGCATCTTCAAGAAGGCAACCTTTGGCATACATATATTGCTACATGGCCGACAACTTTGTAGCATCCCTAATTTCTAAATTGCAATGTCTATTAGTTGTCACTTGTTTGTAGCTCTAATTCTGCCACAAGCTTTTAAGACGTAAACAAAGGCAATTGTATCTAGAGAAAGGCCCTCATCTTGCATTTGGTCAAAAGAATTCAAAGCTCTCACTATGACCATGTTGGACATACACTGAGATAAGTATGTTCAACATGCCTAGGTTATGTCTAGAAATCTCATCAAACACTTCTTATTTATTGTCCCTTAATTGTAGATTCTAAGCTACCACAAACTTTCAATATATTTATTCAAAATACCCTAGTTTCTCTCCATAACCATCATGTATAGATCGTGCTATCAGCACATTCCACAAAACTAGATTTGAAAATGGTAGCTTATCAAGCACCTGTGCTTTTGCAAGTAAGCCAAGTTAGCATGCATATCTACCAATACAATGCCAACTACTATATCATGTGTATTTCTTGGTCCTTGTATGATGCTTCTATGCACCCATATGTCTTCAAGATGCAACCAAAAGTGACTAAGTCAACATAAAACACTTTCAATTTCATCTATACAAAAAGTTTGCTTGCTCACCATACTCATTATGTACATATTCTATAATTGGTACATTCCATGAGACTAGACTCCAACCTATGCTTCTCAAACATCTCTTACATTTTTGCAAGCAACCTACTTTTTGCATATATGTCTAACAATGCATTGCCAGCTAGAATACCTTATTTTAGAGAGCATTATTTAGCAATCTCAAGATGTATTTCTTGTCCCTCAACTATAGCTTTGATACAACCATAGGTTATTAGTATTTGGAAAGATCCCCCTGTATCATGTTCTTTCATAACAGTTTCGTACTTTCTTATCATGCCCATGTGGCACATATCTTGCTATATTAGGGAGCTCCATAAACCCACCTCTTAGACTAGAAGTTGGTCAAAAACTTATTGTGCTACTACAAGTAAAGCACATTTCACATACCTATCAACCAATGCAATTCCATCAATAATATCCTTTTCCTAGCACCACAAGCTTTCAAGGCACAAGCAAAAGTGAAGAGACCGTCAAGGTGCATCTATTCATAATATGTCAAGGCCTCCTATCCACACCCATATTGTACATATCCTGCAATTCAAGCATTTCATGATGACATACTCCAAATCTCTTTTGTGTTTGCAAGTGAATCATATTTAGCACACATATTCTTAAGTTGTTTCCTAAGTAAATGTTTCTTTCCTAAAAAAACCAATATGAGAATGTCAACAAAAATTTTCTACCCCTATGAAGATCTATTTTCTTAGTATAAGACTTTAGTATGGCCATGTACTTATATGCCCTTCTCAATTTCTCATATGCTGCCACAAGCTTGAAAATAGTGGGGAAAGGCCCTACCAACATGTAGCCAACAAACCATACTCTACACAACATAAAAGTTTTCTCAAACCACTTCATAAACTATATGAAGTTTACCACCTAGTATTGAGAGAGGAAAGATCTACTCTAAATTTTCAAACACAATTCAATGCATGATTGGAGCAAACATACTCACTAAAGAAATTCAGTGGACCACCACTAAGTAGGAAAGTACCTCGCGATCCGAACCTGGTTACAAGTTTTCTTCATTTGCAACTGCAAGCTGAATGTCTTCTCTCTTCCTTCAAGTAGTTGTTGTGGTTTGCCTTCATAAATGGAGCCAATGATCTCTTTCTTTACCTCTTTCAAGTAGACCAGCAAAACCACCACTTTTGATGCCTATAGACATTTGACTACAAAACTTGTCCTTGTAAGAATCAACTCAATTTTGCATCTCTTCAAATTGATCCACTACTAAAAAACCATGTTGAAGAAAAGGACAAGAATAGTTCTTAAAACTCTCACATGAGCATTTTTGGTTACTTCCTTTGTGCCATGATCCTTTGGCATTTCATATTTGATCATCTTAAGGTAGCATCTTATAGACATCTTGCAAGCTAGAAACCAAAATTGACCGATATTTAGTACATGTGCTTAAAAATTACTTCTAATCTAGTAGTTTATCAAAGGCTTAGAAGCTAGCTATAGACACAAGAAGATAATGGGAACCAACCATCACTAACACCAAAGCTATCAAGGGAAGAGCAAGTATGTATCTAGGGCAACACCTCCTTCTTGATTCAAATCAAACAAACTTGAGCTCCTATGTGGCATAACAAGAGGAATTGAAAATGCAAAGGATAAAAGCCCTTTTTAGGCTCACAATTGACCTCTTTGCTATAATAGCTCTCCTTTGCCTATGATTGAGACAATTTATCTACATTGTAGCATGACATGATAAAGTGAAGTTCATCACTAATCAATCGAGCCACTCAACTAGTAGTGCCAAAATAGAAAAATCAGAGCTTGTTGCCATTCACTTAGTCTTCCAATAAAATCTCTCTCTCTCTCTCTCTCTCTCTCTCTCTCGTTAGCTTTAAAAAAACTTGTCCTGCTCTCTTATACCAAAGAGCTCACTTGTATATGATCCTGATCCTGTGAAAGAACAAAAACAACTACCATTGATATGATCGCATCTTGTCCTCCCTTGCTTGGCTGACGTTCTTAGTGCTCTACCCTAAACCTCCATATTGAGATCTATCCCCCTTTGATCATTCTCCAACTTTTGCTAGATTGTCTGTCCATCTTTGTCAAATTCTAATAAACTTCTCAGCAATGTGTAAAGTGTGACAGTCAAGGATAGGGGCATATCCATTACTAATCTAATTATCCTTTCTTCTCAAACGCCTTCATGACACCCATGACTACTATAGAGAATAGACTAGTTCATCTTCTTGACCTCCAATATAAAGCTAGATTTTGTTGTTCGAATGCAGGGTGGAGAAGTAGAAGATGTAGTAGCAGATCTTGCTGATGAGGATGAAGTAGTCCTTCCTATTGCTATTACCCATGGCACAAATATGTGCCTTACTATTGTTGTTCATTCTCCAACTTTTGCTAGATTGTCTGTCCATCTTTGTCAAATTCTAATAAACTTCTCAGCAATGTGTAAAGTGTGACAGTCAAGGATAGGGGCATATCCATTACTAATCTAATTATCCTTTCTTCTCAAACGCCTTCATGACACCCATGACTACTATAGAGAATAGACTAGTTCATCTTCTTGACCTCCAATATAAAGCTAGATTTTGTTGTCTGAATGCTGGGTGGAGAAGTAGAAGATGTAGTAGCAGATCTTGCTGATGAGGATGAAGTAGTCCTTCCTATTGCAATTAGCCATGGCACAAATATGTGCCTTACTATTGTTGTTCTATTACCAGATGATGGTCAAGATAATTCTGTCTCTTCTCCTTATTGATGATGATTTCTTCATAGATCCTCATGCCAATATTCTCCATGGAACTCTTTCATGTGATGTATTTTTCCTCATTGCTATCTGTGAGGACATTTATGGTGCTAATGGATCTAACACTACTATTCTTGATTATTATTTTCTTGGTGATCTTGTTCCTACTCCCATGTGTGATGCTAGTGATCATGTTGAAGTTGTTGATTCCCCTGTTTGTTTCACAATCCTAGGCCCTATTCCACACGGAATTCCCCTCTAGCTCAATGTGTTTTTTCAATCAGTAGTTCTAATGTTACTTTTGCATTTATTTGTTTGGCATGGTGCTATTGTTCTTGAAGGTGCCTCTCTGATGAAAGCCATGCCATGGTGCTTGATGTTGCTTGATGTAGCCCTTCGTGTTACCAACGAATTTCCAATTGTCTTGACTCCTCAGCATCACCTTCTTCTTGTGCCCTATGTCCTCAATTTTCTACTAAATGTGACTGCTAGGCACCACCTATTTGGGCTCCTCCTTGATATACAAGTTTGTTTAGACCTATATTTGCGATGCTACTTCTCATAGCTCTCACAACTTTTGCATTTCCCACCTTCACAGCTTCCGCAAGGAAAGTCTTGTAGTCTTCTTCCTCTTCTAAAAGATTGTTGTAGTAGAGCTGGCCCAATAGTTGAGCAACCGGTTGATATTACAAGAGCTCTGGCCATATCAAGCTGCATAGTAGAGAACACTCTTCTTGTACTTGTTAATGACTGAAATCTGTGCATCCTTTTGACTCTCATGCTTGTGTGTGCTTGCACACATGCATGTGTACTGATCTCCCTTTTAGGGTTTTCCTTGTACAAACTCATAAAAAATCTTGAGAGGAATAGTCTAAAAGAAGAGCCAAGAAAGTTATGCTATATATAAGTAATCAGAATAGCTTTGACAAGACCCAAAAAAAAGAGAGAGAGAGAGAGAATATATGCCACCTCATCTAGAGGATCATGCTTCTGCCCTAGTAGATTATACACATTTCTCTCTCTCTTTTCTAGTTCCTCCTTGGAGCCTTTACTCTTCTTTGAAACATCCTTTGATGATGATGCTTTGCGTATTGAAACAAAAACCTACATATGCAACAAATATTAGTACGCATAGTGAACATTAGATGAGAAAACCTCACACCATCCTAGTCCTTGAAATATTAGTACACATAGTGAACGTTAGATGAGAAAACCTCACATCATCCTTGATAACCAACGCCACCTCTATAACCAATAACCATTTTTATAATTAGTAGAAACAACACCAGTAGTCTTTAGTTTTATCACTATAAATCACAACAACTCCATGTCATGGATCAAGAGATCTCAACCTAGTAGACAAACTATAAGCACCTATATTTATCCTTGCAACTATAGATTGAGATGCTCAAGATCTGAGATGGAATGAAATATCCCAATCATGGAAAACATGTAATCTCCAACTCTCACTTGTAATTACTAAAAGCTAGGACCAATTTAAAGCCGCTTGTTAGTGATATACCAGTACATCTTCTCCATGACATGATGAAATATCTAAATGTATGCCCTCTCTTGATCATTCTAGCCCATCTTTACACTTTGAATAGATTTTTCTTTTATATATGCATCTTCTTCTACTTTTGAATAGTTGGGTAAGTATAAGATGGAGACCCTTTTCAAATCAACAGTCTAACTACTTCTATCTCTTTGATGGCCCAAACATTCTCTTGAAGTATTTTAACATATCATACAAATATAGGGAAGAAGATGGATTTTTTTAAAAAAAGTGTTGCATATTTGTCAAGTATCTGCATCACCCATAACCATGCCCATGTTCAGATTACACACCCTTGGCTGCATCCAAGAATGCAACAATGAACACATTCTCTCCTTTACATTCCTGAGAACATTGTCTTTAGACCACATGCCAAATCCTATCATGTTGCATTGATAGTAGAAAATAATATCTTTTTTGCGCCAACCAACATGTGATCCAATGATGGAATTACAAGAAGTTACATCCCATTCAAATATATTGTTGAAACCTCCAAGGAACTTCCTAGGCTGCCACATTAAGCATATATCATGACAATAATATTAGAAAATTGTATGTCCACCTCAATTCCATTATCCAGATTATTCCATAATATAGCTTATAGATGTAGATATCCCATCAAGAAAGAATAGATTATTTGGATGTATCATTTTCTTTGGAATTTCATAAGAAAGTAGAAATACTTCTTGATTGTGCCCTTATTTATTGGGCATGTGCTTCAATCATGTGTGTCCATGGAATCACATCATTGTTAGAAATTTGAGAAAACACTATGTTCATCAGTCAAGCTGCCACATTTTCCATCTAGACAAATCAATGCCTTTTGAATAACACTATCACCCCCTCCAAAGGTTCTTTAACACAATGAAACCATGCACAAAAGGACAAATTGCAAGCACTCACCTTTTGAATGAGGTTGATAACCGTCATTTGAGATAAGGCTATTGGGGTTTGGTACATCCAAACGATATTCAATTCTTGCCAATGTACTCGCTTCACTATAATTGTTAGTTCCCATCCTTGGAATCAACCTGTGAACATAATTGATGAACATAAACAAGATCTATGCTCATTGATAATTGAAAAACAGATAGGTCTTGATAGATAAACATTTAGGAAATTGACATTTGCATACTGACCATGCATTTTAATGAAATATTTATCCACTCTAGTCATCCCCTCCCCACATTAAACCCTACTGTGCTCAAAGCCAAGAGCTCGTGTCGATTCACAATATGTGACACCCCACCATCGCACACATAAACATCATGCTCTTGCATTCGGGTATTGCATGCAAGTTTTTTGAAGTAGTTGAAGCTTCTTTGACTATGCTTAGCTATCTGGGCAACATTCTCATTATTAACCTCAATACTATCATGGCTAGAACCACAAGGGCACCCTAGGCGACTCTCTTGTTCCTCCTCCTCCTCCTCAATGCCAATTCATTGTAAGGCCAACCCTAAGCTTCATGATTGCACTCTAATGGAGGTAAATGACATCCCAAATATCATACTCATCATTACAACTGTTATTCTTGCGTGTGTTTTGAAAAGGTTCATAGAAATGGATAGCTATATTTGGAGTTAGGAATGGTACTTTCTTCACTTGGAACAAGTATGAGAATGCAAGAGAGAAGAGAATCCAATGCTTGCAAGAAATAGTTTTCTTGAGAACCCAACCGTACCATGGTTTTTACATAGTGATACAATTTCTTCAATACATTGGAGCCATCTAAAGTTAATGGCAAGATAATTTGTTCTTGTCAAAGTTAATGCCTTTTTAAGGGCAAAGACAAACCAATCATTGTATAACAGAGACAAAATCAATCAAATTTCTTAGGAAACTTTATCCAGACCTCCTCCCTCAAAGTTGGCTACATAAATAGATAGTTTTTAAGGAAGTTTGGAGGAGTCTCACAGCCTTGCAAGGATCTCATCAACTCATTTCACAAGGCATTTAACATTACAATTCGTTAGTCAATAAGCTCCTCTAGTTTTACATGTAGGCTCCCAATCTCTTTCCATATTACTTTAGGTGTTTTTCTTTTGTGAAAATCTTGCACTAATGGAGAACTGGTGAAGCCCAAAGTCATCCTCTTCTCTAATGGTTGAGAGTCCTATCATTCTCATACATTGTCTTGCCATGAGAAAACCCATCATCTAAGCCTATCTACATCAATATCCTTTCTATTAAGGAATGTTGCAAGCTCTAGTTTTGTGATAAATTACCTAAGGTCCTATTCTTCGTGGCCTTGGTACTCTATAACCAAATAGTGCCATCTTGAGTTGTTTTGGAGTGATAACTCAATCCCAAGAACAAAAGAGGTCCTTAGCATGGCACCGATTTATGGATGGATGTCTTTTCATTTGAGGAAAAATACTCTAGAAAGCCACCAAGAAATGCATAGGACTGGGACAACCATGAATCTAGCATTTTGTTGAACTCTTTTAATCATATTAACATCTCTTTACTCATAACTTTTATTGAGCATCAAGAGGAGGTGTTAAAAGTTTGTATATTGCTTTATAAATTTTTATTAGGGTCTCTCTTGTAGGGTTTCTATTAGGACTTGTCCTCTCAAGACTCATCCCACTTGTAGCCTATATATAAGGGCAACCCTTTTTGGAACCCCACATATTATGTGCAACTGATATACTCACTCTTGGTTGGTGCTTCACTCTTGGCTCTAGCTCCTTGCAAGTGTTCTTCGTAGCTTGTTTTGGGATAATTCTTATGTGATCTCCATCATTATTCAATTAGTTTTATTTTTCCTCATTAATCTTGTTTATGCTTTGCATTGCCTTCAAACTAAGTGCATAGCCTTATGATGGTGTAACGGCATACTCTGTCGTGCTTCAGGGGAGAAGCTTGCTAACCAAGGAAGATAGTAGATGAGTCCCCTCTAAACCCAACCAATCATGAACAAAGCCCTTGCCAAAAAATGTGTATTTCACCATTTGTGAAAGATCCTTCTGAAAGGGTATCCTACCCATGGATAATATGATTATCAATAGCCATATCTTGAAATACTAAACATTGGATAGATGGGTAGGAAAAGATTGATTTCTCACATCCAATGTCTATTTGGCTCAATGCTTTGGCCCCCTTTAAAAGGGTTACATTTCTATTAACAAAAACCCTAAACTATCATATCATATCTCTTAAAAGGGAATCAAATGTTAGAAGAGCTCATGGCAACACAAGGAACTAATAGGGTGCCTTTGCATCTAACTAAATGCCAATACTCCTTGATGTCATAGGAAATGGATTGATTAACTGAAATCATGTCAATGTCTAAGGACATATTGCCCACTTTACCTACGATCAAGTTTGATTCAGGCTAAGTTATTTGGGATATCAAGGTATCCCTTTAGAAAATGTGAGAAAAACCAAAGCCCTAAGGTAGATAGGCTATTTTCTCAAGGCATATGTGTTCTAAGGTAAGCATAATAACTTATGGATGTGAGTGATCAATGCAAAAGTCTAATTTTTGCAACATGGAATGCCATGCATTTTGGTACATTTAAATTTTTATTTGGAGGCTAGTTGTGTTGAAGATTCCCATAGAGATTAACTTAGTAAGTGTATACATCTTTTATAACATTGTATATTGTGCAAAAGACAATTCTAATTGTTTTCTATTGTACATAGGTATCGAGCTAGGTCGAATGATGGTAAATGTCAAATCATTGATCAAAAGAAGTTACAAAGAAAAGGATTGTAAAAAAGTTGATGTAATGTTCTATTAAGTGCTTATGAAATGAATTAAAGAGGTCCATGTAATTAGCATAGGACTAAGAGACTACTTACTTTAAAGCCTAATTTATATGGCAACCATTTCCCATGGATAGTGCTAGAAAAAAAAGCAAGCAAAATGTATAATCTTGATATGGTCATCTATAGTTCCCTAGTATAAGATGTGGGGAATGGAATTCCCTAGTTGTGTGGTTTATAATTCCGTACCATGATATGTGGGGAATAGAATTCTCTAGCTATATAGCCTATAATTTCCTAGTAAAAGATGTGGGTAATGGAATTCCCTAGTTGTATGTAGGGAATTTATGTAAGCATACCTTAGATTTCCTGCTATGAGCTGTAGGGAATGTAATTCCCTAGTTATATGTAGGGAATGCATTTAGACGTACCTAAGAAACATTAGATAATTTCCTACATTTCATGGGTTTTCCTACATAGGAAGTCTTCAAAATCTCCTTGTCAAAGATTTGGCCATGGGGCTAAATCTTAATCCATGCTTCAAAGTGGGACTTGAAACGACAACCTATATAGTAATTAAGGTAGACTCCACTTTCAAGTAAAGGGAGAATATTTGATTATGTGGCCAAATATTAACTATATTGGGAATTCCTAAACTATATAAGAATTCCCAAATTCCCTAGTATAGTGTTGAGAGCAGTCAATAAAAAAGAAGGGGTTTCTTTGCTTTCATGTTGTTCATGAAGAGGGAGAAGAATTTGGGACTGACTATGAGCATGGAGGAGGATAGAGAAAAAACTCTTATGTGTATAGTGGGAGTTTTTGGTTTTTGTTTTGTAGAGAAGGATTGTGGAGTTGTAGTAATAAGGATGGTAATAATGATGGCCAAACATAATTTCAAAAGAGGAGAGTGGGACGAGTGACTAAATTTCTTTTTCTTTTTCTTCTTGTGATGATGAAAGAGTACTATTATCAATGGGGCACACAGGAGGAGGAGGTGGCCTATACTAGAAAGCAATAAACAAGAAGATGCACTGGGAAAAAGAGGGACGATTGACCAAGGGAGCGAGAGGATAAACAAAAGATTAAGACAAAATGAATAAAATTCCTAGTTGATGATCTAGTAAAATATTCCTAGATAAGAAAACTAGTTGAAACCATAGATAGAGTAAAATTTTCCTATACAAGAAAACTAGTCAAAACCATTAATACAAGCCCTTACCACATTAATATATCATGTTAAACAAACTAATCATGATTTGTTCACAATGTTGTATTGTTAGCAATAGAAATGTGATTGAATCCACTAATTTTTTTTTGTCTGGAACACTACATTCTCTTTGCTTCACCATGTTCTACAGCACCTAAGTAGGTCTAGAGTTGTCATCCTCTTCGAATCTGCTCCACCATTAAAAAAATTAAGTCTTGTTGGCTCTTCATAAGCCTTCCTTCTTTTTTTCTGAAATGCAAATCCTTGATGCTTCACCAACAATGTTGTCCCTAGATGCATTTCATGCTTACAATCACCATGGATATCAAAAGGCTCAAACATGTGCATTGCAAAAAAAGATCAAAGCAACAAGAGAAGACCTACCATTTTTAGCAAACTTCCTTTCATTTGATCTTAAAAGCACTACAATCTCCCATAGCTCCACAACATAGATCTACTCTCTACTGGTTGTATGCTTCAAACCATGTAGGCCTATCCACAATAAGACAAATAATGAAATGATATTTAAATTATTTGCTCATGGAACCATATTATATCATACTTACTAATGGGGATAAATGTAATGCCCATCCAAATCAATGCATACTCTTGTGGGAATATGCAATGCTATCTAGACTCTCAAACAATAAGATTTACCAAACACATATGCTAGTGTTGAGTTTGCCCACAAGATAGGAATCCAATAGATTGAAGTATCATACCAAGTCAAATTGATTTAGCTTACCACTACATGCAAATACGATATCAAAACCCTCAACTTACATTCTTCATTTTCAATGTTTTAGCAAGTTGTTTAGATAGGTGGATGAAACATACAGATCCATCAAGCTCAAATTTCAACCAAGTTAACCTTTTATGGGCTTGCTACAACCAAAGTAGCAAGAGGTGCATCTAATGTAAGAGCACTAAAGTAGCAAGAGTTGTACCTTCTATGGATTTCCTTTCATAAGGATACATACCTCTCGGGGGGTTCACTATATATATATTCTCTATATAACGTGCGTTCATGGACTATTTATAAATATCCTGATCTGTGATTTTTTCTTGAATAAAACACAACCCTTTTCTATTCAATCTATAAGTAACCCCTTTATATGACACCCTTCTATATGTAGATAATGTATTAAGATGGTATTTTAAAAACCCCTTATTTTGAACTCACGTTATATATACATATATTCATGAGTGACCCCCCCCGAGACATACCTTGTGGTGGTAGTCCAAGGTTTGATATGATTTCCTTCCTCCAAGCACCTTTTTGGCATTGCCCATGTTTGGAAGAGCTGCTACCATGACCACTCTCACTCCATAGGCAAAAGCTGCTAGATAGAACAAGCCTCTCAGCTGTGAGGTTCCAAGTGCACATAGGCTTCATCTAAAAAATTAGACAATGATTCACAAGAAAGAAGCCTTGATTTTCTCAAATGCTAGCTAAAAATTAATACTCCTATTAGAAATGGTGATGCCAATGAAAAATGTCCTACAAGCAAGCCATATTCCACAAGAAGTTTGATTGGTCTTAGCTATTGAATATCCAAGGTGAACTAATGTACCAATCCATAGATGGTCTCAAGAGAACTCAAGAAGCCACTCCTTCAAATCCAATATGCCCAATGATTTTTATTAATTCATTAAGCTCCAAGAATTCAATACAAAAGGGATCATTTTGAGTTTGCTTCTACTGATTCTGTGCATCATGGAAGTCAGCGTGATCTCTATTGAATACATCTTCTACTTCTTCCACATGCCATTATGAGCCGGCAGCCCTTAGCTTACCCATTGCTGTTAGTGATGTTTGCACTGATGATTATACTCCCAAACATGTCTATCCACATGCTTTTTCACAGGGCCTATGATAGGGGGTACTTCAAAGGAGAAAGGCATGCATTGTGTTGTTAATTGTTGTCCTACACACAGTTTTACTAGTGATTGTATATCAAAATTAAGATTTTGTTGGTGAAAATTGGTACCTGAGCAATGTAGGGATCAATAATTTCAAATGATGTGTTATTGCTCCCTTAGCCACACCATAACCTATTTAAAGAGTTAAAATTAGCACCATGTAAATTTGTAGCTTGTGATCCTTCACATGATGGCTGCAAATTTTGGAGTTAGTATATTGATAGCATTATAAAGAAACCAAATTCATTGTTTATACACTCATACATACAAAGCTTTTAGTTGGTTACACCTTAACACAATCTAATACTACAAAATCACAGAAAAGCCTATCAATAGTATTTTATAAAATCATAAGGCAGTCCCTCCCAGCTTGCCGTGCCCATCCTTACTTATCCTCAACCTGACCCACCCCTCTCCTTTCTAGAGTATAACTTTCTGTACATGATACATCAGCTCCCTGCCCTGCTATTCCTTCCTTGAGCTTTGTCTTCGACTTTGCTATCCACCATTGAATGCTTGACTCACCACTTCATCCTTTTCTCGTAAAATAAAGTGTGGCTAACTATATTATTCAGAACCATTAAAGAACTACCAAGGGCTCAATAGCATAGTTGGAGCTGAAAGATGATGTCACACATCATGAATACAAGCCCTCCCAAGTCAATTTGGGGGGATTGGGAAAGAGAAACCAAGGAGCTAGGCAAACCTGGTATCAAGGAACAACTGCCCAAGCTCTATTGATGTCAAGCGTCTCCTTGAAGCTGCTCCCAACCCACAAAGAGAGTGGATAATGGAATTGTCACACACTGAATGGCTCTCACTATTGAAGATTGGTTGCAATGGACCCTTACGGAAGTTACTATATGTATATCATCTACATCACGTGCGTTCAATGCCTATTTTTATTATTATCCTTATCTGTGAAATGTTTTTGAATAAAACATAACACTTTTCTATTCAAATCTGTAAATAATGCCTTTATATTACACCCTTTTGTATGTAAAAATTTATGAAAATGGTGTTTCAAAAATACCTTATTTTGAATCCACGTGATGCACACATATATTCATGAGTAGCTTACCCGAGAATGGACCCTCCAGATGTGCCACTATTACATACTTGGACATCATGGATGGGTATCGTGATATAACCAAGAAGTGTCTATGTATCCTTAAAAAGGAATTCAAACACAATGTACCTCTCCATATCAGTGCATCCTCCTCCATATCAATGCATTGATTCCACTAATACTAACTGAGTTCTTTTCAACCAAAGTAATGAGAGGGATCAACCCGAGCAATTTTTCAATCTCTACCTGATGTTCCTTGGACTGGGATATAGCAATCCACCCCAAATCTAGCCAGTACAGATCGCTCTTGTTTTTGTAACTATCCACAAGGATATGAGCCCTCCTCAGTGCCTCTTCAAGTTCCTCTAATGGTTCCCTAGTCTCATGCCATAAGCCTTGAGATCTAAGAGCTTCAGTTGCTCCAACAAGTTATCTATCAGTTTGAGATGCTAGGTAAACTACTTGTAGTTCTTTTTGTGCATGTGAGCATTGCTTGCTGCATTTACAATCAGAGCTACCAATTTGATAGAATCTAGGCCAATGAGCTAGGCTGTTGTGGGAACTTCCCCTAGAGAGTTCCAACTCTGACGTAAGGCATCTCCCTTTGAAAGTTTGTGATTTGCCAAGTGCAATTTGAATGATGAGCCTTTGGTGCTCTCACTAATCAAGAATCACATAGTATGGAAGTGCTTTTGTTAACCGGTCACAACCAAGATGATGATGATGATAATGATGATGTTATGAAATGCTAAAATGCATTAAAATAAAGGGGGGAGGAACACACATAGAAAATCTTACCAGTAGCCTTATTGCCGAATCAAATTGGAATGCTTCAATAAATTCGATTCCTATTTCCACAACAAACTCGACTTCAACAATAAGAATTGATGCAAGAAAGAGGGGAATACCTTCAACAAAGACCTGCAGGATCGAGAATGTAGATCAAGGAGGCAAAGAATACAAAGAGGGGCATACCTCCATGGAACTTGCAAGATTCGAAATGGAGAGAATGGAGGCCGACTGCAAAAATAAGTTATCAGTCTTGGGACTATCAAGCTCATGTAGGGTTGCACTGTATGATCCATGCACCAATCATACCTTGTGTCTATAGGAGTTATAATAGATCGAGCAAGTAAAACGTATCAAGGAGCTAGGACCGGATGGGGATGTGAGTCTATTGTCTCTTCTTGTCACGCTCTCCTCACTTGGAGCATTCCTATTAGTATCTGTGTTGCAAATGAATGGTGTTGAATGGGGCTGATCTTAGGGTCTCATAACCCCTTTACTCGATCCAACTATGAGGGCTTTGTCGATTTGTAGGGCATAGAATATGTTATCAGGTTGGATGTAAGTTTGTATGGCATAGAATATGTTATTAGGCCAAGTTGCTATTCTCTCATGAATCAGCTACAACTTGTAGCGAATAGATATTTTTTATTGTGCCTTGGGGATGTGGTACGCAAGGTTTGAACTCACACACCCCAATAACTCAACCCACACCCAAACCACTACGTCACAACCCCATTGGCATGAATCCGCTAGTGCTTGGTCCTAGAGGATTTAAAAAGATCCTTAGTCCTTCGTGGTTCTAGCCACTATCTATGTTGAAAATTCTATATTAGTTAGAGCTAATTGGTCATGGAGGCTTAAAAAGGTCATTTTAGTCATTCTTGGTTCTAGCCATTGTCTCTATTAAAATCCCATAGCTCTTCCCACACTTGAATGCTCTTTTTACATAACTAGGCAATTGTAAAGAAGACATGACAAGACACATTTCCACAATAAACACTAAACCAAATAGAGTTGGGAGCTATCTAGGTTAAGGTGAAGTTGAGGGTGTGACTAAGGTTGATATAAGATTTATGTTTAAACCAAGATTTCCATATTGTCTTGGCCAATGGGGATGTTTTATTCATTATTGATGGGATTTCAGTGAAGAGTTTATTTGCTAATTTTATTAGATTTGTAAGAAACACTCCTTGTTCTTTGGGCAAGATATATGTACTCTATAGAGTCATGACATACTTGATCAAAGGCTTCCCAAACCCCATGTCATCTAGGTATTGAAATATAAAATTCAATTCTAATCGATTATACTCTTCATTAAAGTCTATTTTGAAGAAAACAAAAACCTTGCTTAGTTTCCTCAAGATAATCCATTCCTTTCCATAAGACTATGATGGATTCTCGAATGTATTGAGCCTTAACAAAACCTTTTTTAATCTCCTCTAATCCATTTATCTAGGTGGATTGAGATTGTTTTAGCAAGGGTCTTGGTGAGAATTTTGTACGCCGAGGTTAAGTAGCTGATAGGACTCTATTGGTCAATTGGGATTTATAATCTCTTTTATAGATTAAATTGATGACCTTGACATTTAGATAGTGAGGCAAGGCCCCCAAAGTGGAAATAATCCTTCTACACAACTAGTAAGGGATCCAAAAGGAAAATTTTTGAATACTTGATAAAATTCATTGGGGAGGCCATCAAGCCCAAGTGTTTTACCCTTTCTAAGCTCCTTGATGGTGCCGCAATTTTCTTGTTTAGAGATCTCTTGATCCAATATATTGTAAATGAAATGTGGAACTACTTTAGTTTTAGCTAGCACTATCTAAGCTCGGGCCCTAGTCTTATCATCGGAAAAGGATTAGGGATACCGAAGATGCTAGAGTACTAGTTATGAACTAATGTCAATCTTTCTCACTAGTAGCGTTCTCCCCATTATCATTGAAGGGGAGGATTTCCCTATCCTTTTTTTTTATATAAGATGAAATGGTTCCTTAGAGGGAGAGATCTTGCCTGCCTCTAACTATTCATTTTTCTTGACTTGAACATGTATAGGTATAATAGTTCTTCCTAGTTGTCATTGAATCCTTAGCCAATTTAGGCTTTCAAGTCCTCAACTTTTGCATATTTTTCTACCCTAGTGTTTAGTTTCTATGAAACCAATCATTTTCTAACACTTCAAAGAAGGTCTTGCATTTGTTTTGGGCATGCTACTAAGCAACACCTAGGGGAAGTAGAGAGGAGAAGGTCCTTTGATTCAAGCAAGAAGCAAAAAAAAAAAAAAGGCAAATAATGTGCTACGAAAACTTTAGCTCCTATAGATTCCCAATTAAACTTCATCAAGCTATGCATCAATCCCATAGGTTCGTGAGGCCCATGATAAAATTGATGAGGGCACCATTTGTGAAAGATCCTCCTTAAAGGTTATCCCACCCATGGAAAACATGAATATCAATAGGCATATCTTGAAATACTAAACATTGGATAGATGGTTAGGCAAGGACTGATTTCTCACATCAATTGTCTATTTGGCTCAATACTTTGGCCCCTTTAAGGAGGATACATTTTTGTTAACAAAAACCCTAAACTATCATATCATATCTCTTAAAAGGGAATCAAATGTTAGAAGATCTCATGGCAACACAAGGAACTGATAGGGTTCCTTTGGATCTAATTAAATGCTAGTACTCCTTGATGTCATAGGAAATGGATTGATTAACACAAATCATGTCAATTTCTAAGGACATATTGCCCACTTCACCTATGATCAAGTTTGATTCAAGCTAAGTCATTTGGGATATCAAGGTATCCCTCTAGAAAATGTGAGAAAATCAAAGCCCCAAGGCAAATAGGCTAGTTTCTCAAGGCATATGTGTTCTGAGGTAAGCATAAGAACTTATGGATGTGAGTGATCAATGCAAAAGTCTACTTTTTGCAACATGGAATGCCACATGTTTTAGTACATTTAACATTTTTCTTTGGAGGCTAGTTGTGTTGAAGTTTCCCATAGAGAATAAACTTAGTAAGTGTATACATCTTTTATAATATTGTACATTGTGCAAAACAGAATTCAAATTGGTTTCTATTGTATATAGGTATCAAGCTAGGTCAAATGATGGTAAATGTTAAATCATTGATCAATAGAATTTACGAAGAAATTTTTTGCAAAAGATTATAGGTGTTAGCTAGCTATGGACGTTGAAAGACCAAGATGGGAAAATGAAGCTTTTCTTGTGCACTTAGGTTGAGCTGAGGTTTGGGAGACCTGAAGGGATTAGAGGTGGCTCTGATACCATATTGAAATATTAGAGTGAGAGCAAGAGAGTGTGCACAAGATGGAGAGAGAGAGAGCTCGAGTACAAGAATAAGATCTTGCTTAATGAGTTGCTCACAAGTACAACTGGTACACTCTCCTCTACATTGAGAGTGACCTCTAGGCTGTTTAACTAGCCTCTAGATGGCTAGGGTTAGGGTTTCCTCCTACTCTCCAGTTCATTCACACCTAGTTGCCCTTGTCCACCCTTGCATACATAGGGTTCATATGCCTGTGTCTCAACATTTAGTTCCACAACTCCTTGGACATTATATATAAAGACACACATCATAGATATTGTATATCATAGGCATAACAAGCTATTATGTCCTTGGCCATACATGAGTGACTTGAGGTAATGCACTTGGCCACAAACACAAGTGATTGAGGAAAAACAGATCACTAGAAGCTAGCAAGGAGAAATTTTCTTTACTCTATTCTAAAGCTACCATAATTAGAATGGTGATAGAGGCTTTGTATCTCAATTAAAGTAAACTATAACTATTTATTGGTATATCAAATCCAAATAACACAATAAAATTTCTTCAATTCTAAAAAACTTATCTAAGATTCCCAAAATATGGTAGGTTTTGAGACTCCACAGGGGTTGAAAAATACAAGATGAAATCGATTTTGAGCTTTTATAAGAGCATATGGAAATTTGATTGCTAGGTAAAGAATTAGTTTAAATTTAGTTAGACATCTTGATGGATAATCATTCTGACTTGAATATACAAGTGGCCTATGCATCATCAAAAACATTTGTACTTTTGTATTTATAGCATTTTAAACAAAGATTTTCCCCTTACTTTGAGAAAATAGATTGATGTCTTTGATACTCTCACTTTGATATTCTCACTGAAGGTTGCACTATGAATGAAGCTTCTTCATTTTAGGAAATTTGTTGCATGAAATAGGACCAAGAAAAATTGTTGCTTCAATTGCAAGATGCGTGGAAGATCAACCTGTATTGTGTATGTGAGAGTTTGTTGAGAGAGGCTAAGTATTCTTTTTTGGCTAGTCATAACAAGGGTTTGTTGTGTTTTGTTGGATCATGAGAAAGACAAAGTAGCTTTCTTGGGTGGATCATCACTATTGCATCACTATCTTAATATGTTGTTGGATGAGATGCTTTTTAAAAAAAAGAGGAAAACAAACTATGGTGTAGAGGCATAGAAGTCTCACATGTTGACTAAAAGTAAAACGTCATGGAAAGCACACAAATCCACATAGCTCTTAAAAGAAGACTCTCGAATGAGAATAGAACCACTCTCTGTGCATACATCAATGTTATCATCTTTGTCAGCTTAAAGGGAGGCTCTAAACTTACCCTCATGAATAGCAAAGTATTAGCACATAAGGATACCCATTAATGCCATCATATATAGCCTTGAATGAGTGTCAAACAATGGCATTTGCATCTCTATCTTTATTTATAAAGCCAGCCACCTTTATTGCCAACCCAATGTGTTGTCCACTAGAGTTTGAATCTGAATATGCTAGAGAATGTAGTGTATCTTGGTTTTCCCAAAGGTATGACATATCTACTATTAGCATTCTTCACTAGAAAAAAAGGGTTAGGGCATTTTATACCTCAATTTTACACATACTTATGAGGGCTCATGGCATTCATTTAAGGAAAATGTGGTTATAATCCAAATAGTTTGTATGCTATCAATAGACATGTGTGCCCCTTGTTTGTAAGGGTCCCAAATTGATTATTGTTTGTGCTCATGTTGATGTATGCTTTAGAGCCATTTTAATCCAAATAGTTTGTATGATGTGAATAGATAGGGACATTTTGAGCTTTAGAGCCATTGAATTGAATTGGAATTTGTGCAACGTCTATGGGAATTGAAATGAATCTAAATGCTTATGAAGGAGGCATGAAGTGTATCTTAGCTTACATGTACATTTTGGACATATACATGCATATCCATTATGAGCATATATCCATAATTTCTCTTTTGAAATTGTTCTACATGGATAGCATGACTATGTTGGATGTTATACACAAATTTGTTCTCATTTGCTATGTAAAATTTTGCTAGTTGTAGCTTTATTTTTTAATCTATTAAACATGGCTATATTAGATGTTATATAGAAAATCTTCTCACTTTACCATATAGGAATGGATTTCATTACTTATAGCTTCAACTTTATCTAGTAAAACCAAAAACCTAGTTTCAACTAAAAAATTCCTAGGTACTATCTAGAAAAATGTGTGCATTTCCTAGATATGTGTGTATCTAATTTTGTGTCCAAATTTCCTTGTGCTACGACAAGTCAATGTATGTAAAAAGCAAGCTGTGTGGATGGTGTCAACATGTTATATGCAAAGTTTTTTGTGATTATGAACATTGACACATTGTGTTTTGATCGCACGTAGTTGATTGTACCAAGGCGATTCATGGCTTGTGACTCCTATTGTGAAGGAAGAGCGTTGATGGTGTGCCTACGAAATTACGAAATTCGAATTGCATCAACAAGCAAGCAATCTTCAAACCTGGTGAACTATAAAGATAGGACTATTGAGTATAGGAGCACGAACTTGAGGAGGAGCTCATGGGAAGCCTCTGACTACATGGAAGTTAATGACTTCTTGTTGAGATGACTATATAGGGTGATGATGACTAGTATAAACTACATGGAAGTGAGTTTGGTGAAGAAATCTATCAGTTGTGACCTCAGTAGGTAATGTTAGACATTAATGAAGGTTGATCATGTATCCTCTGACTATATAGGGTGATGATGACTCGTATCAATTGCATGGAAGTGAGGTTGGTGAAGAAATTAAACAGCTGTGACCTGAGTAGGTAATGTCAAGGATAAGGCAACACCAATCAACGTTGATCATGTATCCTTGGGATGGGTGATTTTGTTGCCATCAGGAAACTTCATACATGGAGCTCCTCCACCTCAATTAAGGTAGCAGAAGTGCTGTTATTGTGTGAAGTGTTTTGGTATAGGATCAAGGTCTATGTAGCAAAATCGTAGTTCTATTGTGTTTTGATGTGATTCTACTGCAGCTGATCAATAGATCCACGATACTTGAACACACGTTTTCCTATAAACTCATTATTTTCTTATAAACTCATTATAGCTCCATCGTTGATATATCAATGCTAGATTCACTAAAGTAAGAGACTATGCCCTTGTGGATTGAATAACACCAAATTCAGTTTCATGTTCCTATGAGTTCCTTCATGGGTAATAAAGTAGGAGCCATCTAAGTTGTTTAGGGATATATGTTGCTAGTGGACACAATGAAGATCAAAGGAAGTAAGAAGTGGCATAGGCAAAAGAGTTCCATGTAATCAAACTTGAACAAGATTAACTTACAAGGGTTTTGGTTAGGTCACGACCACTCCTAAGAGATAAAGGGCCTGGATGAAACAGAAGACTAATCAAAAGGTTCCTTGAGTCACATATTGGGTATTGTCTTTATACTAATGTTAGGGCCTAGTTAGGTCACGACCACTCCTAAAAGATAAAGGGCCTCGATGAAATTTATGTCTAATCAAAAGGCTCATTGAGTCACATGTTGTGTATTGTCTTTACACTAATGTTTGGGCTTGATTTGCATGTTTGATAAAAAAAACCACAATTGAGACTATTTTTATACCTTCTTAGGATTTTCATTTATCTTTGAAAATATATTCTCAATGAAATCCCCTTCAAGCATTTATAGTTAACATAAGATAGCAGTTGAAAAAAAATACAAAGATTTCTTTTGGTTAGGAAAGTATATTTTTTTAGAGGCATCATAGAAGGTGTTTTATGAAAAGATGGTTCAATTTGAAAATTTTCTTAATAACTCTATCAATAATTTTTTGAGTACTCTAAAGTTTTTGTCAAAATGCTTTGACATGTATAAAACTCATGCATATAGGTGTTATATCATTTAAATAAAAATTGTTAACTTTTTGAAGCACTTGAAGCTATAGAGAAAAAATAATATAGTTTTTATGGCTTTATTTATAATTGCTATTTTTAAAATTAATCAAAAGCATAAAATAGGATTACTACAATTTTTAATCATGGTTATTAATCTAGAATTTATCGACCTTATAATTTTTCAATAACACATGTGAAAGTTATAAGCAAATTAGTGAAATTTTGTCAAATCCAGTTTTAGCTACTTATTTGGCTTTAAGCCAATTTTGTGGCTTCTTGACAAGACTAGTGTTAATTAGTGTCTACACTTGTTTCATCAATATTCCCTTAAGTTACGAACACTAATCAATCCCTTTGAAAATAATTGTTTTGACTTTTACTCTTATATATATCATCACTTCAAAAGTGAACTTATCCAAAACTGGGTTACAACCCTTGCCCTACTCATTTTGGGCCTTCAAATGCTAAACTGTCTTGGGCTCCAATGCTATGTTAGGTCCAAAAGAGAGATAAAAACTCAAACTAGAGCCTTGCTAGTTCTCGCCAACAATAAGGGTGAAACTTCTTATATGGAACACCAAAATGTACCTAGTGGTGGGGCCAATTATATTAGGCAATGCACAAATACTCCAACTAAAGAGTAATTGAGGTGGCCCTAGGGATACGTCATGCCTTGCTCCTGTTCGAGTGCTCAAGCCACAAATGTAGCTAGAATACTCTTTTGCATACCTTAAGAAATCATAATCAATTTCTAAATTTTCTACCAATTCAAAATAATTCTTAGTAAATCAAAAATCAATAAGTAAAACTTTTTCATACTTTCTCAATCACAAGTTCATCTCATCATTTACACGTATTTTACTTACATATATAAATGCACATTTTTTTTCTATTTTTTACCCACAAAAATAAATCAATTATTTCATTGCATATGAATGCTTTTTTAGTCAAATAATAAAACTAAAGTAACATATTTATACGAAAAGAACATCAATTTATTACAACTAGAGTATTTATTCTAAGTTATGTAAATTTCAATAGTAAAATAAAAATGTTTATACACACACACACACACACACACACACAGACATACATACATACATACATACATACATACATACATACATACATACATACATACATACATACATACATATATATATATATATATATATATATATATATATATATATATATATATATATAAATAATATCATAAAATAATATTTTTAATAATACTCAATTCAATTTAATTTACAATTAAGCTTATTTTTATCATAATTTTCAATATTTTTATATTATTTTAAATATTTTTATACATTTTAAAGATAAAAATTCTTAATTAATTTAAATAAGGATAGTTGTATTAATTTAAAAGGATTTCCATTGAATAATGTCAAGAATAACTTAGTTTTCAAACACAAAATGAGAATACAATTAATTTTAATATTATTTTGATTAATTTTTAATAACAAAATATAGAATATTATACCTTGATTGTATTAACAATTGAAATTTCAGCATCATGGCCGCTCGAGGATATTAGTATATCGATGTGCTTTTGAGGGGCCATCATAGATAAGAAAGATAAGGAAAGAAATGATATTGGGATATGTGCATCCTCAAGAGTCAACTCATTATTGTTTGTGTGTTGAAAATGAGAAGATGGCTCTCCTCCAAATAGCTTTTGTGAAGAAGGGGGAAGGACGCGGAAAGGGAGGTTTGCCTTTTAGTAAGGTTTTCACAAGAGGAAACTATTTTCCTTTTATTACTGAAGGCTTAAATTTCCTATGTTATCAAAGAAGGGGATTTCAATTAGTTTATTGTATTTTTTAAACATTTTCCTTTTGTTTTTAATAGAAATAAGTAGGAGGGGGCGGGGGGGGGGGGGGAGGGGGAGGGGGGAGTGATGTGATCTTTATTTCCAAAAAAGTATAAGGGAGGGTAGGGACTAGGGCACACCGTGTTGTGGAAAAGAGAGCGAGAGAGAGCTCCAACATGATTCATGTGGCTGATTAGTATTATAAGACTACTTCATTAAGGTTATAAAGCCTTAAATTTTTTTCTTTTATATATATATATATATATATATATATATATATATATATATATATATATATATAATTTACTTTTTAAATATGTAAAAATTATAAAAAATGATCAAATTTTGTAAAAACTTAAAGATAATATTGGTATTATTTTAATGAGAATATGATTATTTAATATTTTAAAAAGTAGTAATAAATTAAATTAACTCTTAATAATTATTTTAAAAAGTTATTAAAAAAGTGTTGCATTAGAAAAAATCCCTCACATAAGAGTCCCCAAAGAAAATCATTCTATCCTACAACTTAGGGATTCTCACACTCTCATCATTAGTCGATAGGTTTAGTAATCAAGTGTTATGTATTCAAAAGAAAACCATGTTTAAATGAAGATGCAATGTGCAATGCCAAATAGTACTCAAACAAATTAGCCACAAATCAACCAAGGTGTTGTGTGCAAAACATTATTTCAATGATTTTATTTCTAATGTAGTGCTGCGTTGCTTGGAAATAACATCAAACTAATCCCTCCTATTGTCCATTTTGACTTTAATGAAGCAAGTCCTATATGTTTCATTTCAATGCACAAGCACTTATATTTTTGTGTAAAATTCTTGACATTTAAGCTTTTTTATGTGTTCATTTATCATGATATTTTTTCTATAAAAATGTCCTCTAAATGACCACTTTAGCATACAAATGGGTGTAGAATGAGAAAAATCTTATGCTTTATAGCCATTATACACTCATGAACCTTCCCTTAATTTTAAGTAAATTTTTACACCCTTAAACTATTTCTAAAAACAGAAAGCCATTGATGCTCTTTTACAACTGCTGACACCTCCTTTGCACTTGATCCATCCCTTGCATTTCATTATGAATCCACATCCATTCCCCCTTATTCTCTCAACCTATATGAACCACGTTTATGGCAAGAGAAAAGGATTCAGTTCTGAACTTTATTCCTTGCACCAAAGTGTACGCAGTCAAGAGCAATACAAGGCAAAGAATTGTAGAAACTCAATCCTAAAATGAGGAGGGCTGATTCCAATAGTTGCAAATCTCTATTTTTAGAGGAAAAATAGGGTACCACAAAAATGTCCCCCCCCCCCCTCCCTCTTTATTGAGTTTCAAGAGTTTTGTGGCTTCTCTAATCTTGTTTATCACTAATCCTTTAAAAAACTAGCTTATTTCTCTTAAGTTAGCATTGTAGGAAAGTGGTTTCAGCCTGAATTGAGGGGCAAATGACCTTGAAATCACAATCTGATTAGATAAGTGGCTTAGTGGCATCAAAATCTATTTTTTTGGCCTTCCTCACTTGCTTTCTAGCTTTCACATGTAGTAGCTACTCCATAGTGCTAAACCTTGTTGCGGCCATTAAATGGGGGGTCAAACAGACTTCGATAGACAAACCGACACTTGCATTGGATAGACTTCGATAGACAAACCGAAATTTTATGAGCCACACATTGCCAAAACCTTGGCGCATTGCATAATCCAAAAGCCATAACATGATATGCAAAGGTGCCAAATACGGTGATAAATATCATTTTCAACTTATCTTTCTCTATGATAGACATTTGGTTATAAATAGCGAAGCAGTCTACAAAGAATAAATATCCCTACTAAGTAATCTAGAATTTAATCAATAAATGGCGGTCGATAGTAACATTTGACCATCTATTTATTGAGCTCCCTAAAATCTATGCAAAGCTAGATTTGATTATTTATCTTTTGCCCGATAACTACTGATGAATACCACTCCATTGACGTGACGCTGCACATCCACCATTTCCGAACCTGAGGGCCGAGTTTTTTGCCAAGAATTTAAACTCATTAGTCAACGCCATTAGGAATTTGTTTTTTGTTGTAGTGTCTTTTTGTTTGCATTTTGCATGATGCACAAGCACATGTAGTTAGGCTAGGCACATTTTCTTCAGTGCATTCATAATTTTTGTGTGCACATCATTTCATTGGTTGCACATCATTGGAAGAACAGGTTCATATGAAGAGAATGTCCATTATGAAGATTTCAAGTATAAGTACACCATGCAAGAGAAGAAGGATGAAGATAATTCAAGATTGGGGTAAAGGGACATTTGGAACATCAAAGTGCTTTGGTCCTAAGTGGAGGAGCCTCAAGTAATGATCATCAATTTATGTAGCTATTGATTAGTGACTATGGGAGTTTGTTCTCCAAGGTTGCTTGTCAAGCATAGACTTGTGTGGAGAAGATATGATTGAGCAATTTTGACTAGTTTTCAAAGGCCAATGCATGATAAAGGTTAAAGACTCCTTAACAAATAATGGTTTTTTACAAAGGAGACAATTTTAGAGAAGTTGTAGCAGAATGGAAAAACAAAGCATGAAAAAGCATGAAGATAACTGTGAAGCATTTGTTGACCGATTGAAATAAAGTTTCCAAGGAGAGCGTAGTTTTGAACGAGAGCTTGAGAAATAGTGATGATAATTGGCATTATTTATGATTGGCACATTGATGGAGGTAAAGGAGAACAAAATGCAAGAGATGGTGCATTAATCAATGAACCAATTATATGCAAAAGATGAATATTCTGGTTAGAATCAAGGTTGGCCTTGGCCGTGCAAATAGTCAAAAGCATTATAAGCAATGGTGCAGCCCGTTGACTCAACGACACTATTAATGATTGAAAGATAGATCGCTTAGGCGGAGACGTTGAAGACGGGTACTAGATGACATATTAAAATGCAGTGACGACAGGCATCGGATTTTGGATTGTGGACGTAGATCAAAGGTTGGGTGGCACCGTGGCGGCATGATACGGCCCTATTAATCACGGGCGCAGATGTGGCTATGGCATCATTCATAAGGCAATGGCAAACGGCAGCTATCTCGAAGTGAAGACGGCATAAATGCTGACGCAGAAAGGTGACAAAGGCGCAGGCCAGCATGCTTTCGGCATTATAAGGATGGCGATCATAGTTCCGCGAAACAGCGAGCATGGGATTGCATTAAACATGGAGATATGGCGGCATTCATGATGTAAACATTCACGTTAGGACAGCGACTGGGAAAATAGCAAAAGCTTTGAAGTTTGAGCTTTGAAAAAAAAAGTTTAAGCCTTAATTGGAAAAAGCCATGGATTTTTAGCATGACCGCATGCAGAAACGAGGAATCCAGGGTGGCATTATTAACGGAGGTGGTTGACTGAGTTTAAAAGGAGGGGAAAGAGACGACGAGGAGGAGGGATCGACGAACACTACAGGAACGAGGCTGACGATTTCTGCCGCTGCTTTGGGGGACATTGCGGCGGTACGGGTGTGGCCATTGGCGCACCCCCTTCTCCGGTAGTGCCTCCCAGCATATTTACACTCATCGCACCAATCGAGCGTCTTATTCGATGAGCTCGTGTTCTGGCGGAGCAGCTTAGCACCACATGATGACTGTTGCGACAATACGCGATTGTAATTTGTCAGTGTCGTTATTGTAGTGATAAGTTTGGAATCTTTTGAAGTATCCCTGCAATTACAATTGTTAATCAGAGAGTGTCAACGGATTCTTCCTTCGTTTCTACACTTTGTCATATTTTCTAATCATTGACGCTAACTTTGGGTTGCTAATCTATCTTTTGGACATTGTTGAACAATTGCCACATCATGGATTTATTAATATGCATGGCAATAATCATGCTTCCCCGCTGATGAGCATCTTGGCTTCAAGAATTGTAACTTTCAGATGGAAGGATACGTGTAAAAGAGGTGTTCTGGTGGTATATTTATTATCAATGTCGATACAAAGACTGATATCATATTCTCTTCATAGCACTTTCACCAACGCATGCTATGCTTACATATTTGATAGTATGATGTTACGTGGAGTTTATCTTCCCACTACCAAAAACTTGAAATGAGTTGATATAGTCCATCTTATCAACTTACTTCATGTTTCTAACAAAAACGACCTACTCATCATTCGTCTTGTATAGAAACAGCTCACCAATGTCACACGCATATTCAAAGATTATGTATGGAAAATCCAGGCTTTGATGCACTTCATTTCCCTTTCAAAATATTCTATCCTTGTAATAAAAGAATTTGCCACCATCCAATAACATCTTATATGCAAGTTGGAGGTCAATAAGCTTGAGTTCTCCAATCAATGTCAAGAGAAAAGGATAATAAGTCAACATATGTTCTAATTTTCCCTTTGCCTTTATCATACTTCCTTACTTCCTTGAAACTTACCTCCAATGGAGTATTTTAATTCTATATATGTACTTACCCTGAATTGAGTGCTCTTTAAAATCTGTTGCTCCCATCTCACAAAGCATCCCTACTGCGAGAGACTTTCGCGAACTCCTGTGCGTATACCATGCGACATCTAGTGAACTTGACGTGAAAGCGTCACTTCTGATCATCAAAATGGGAGACCCTTTGAATAATATTCCACCTTCATCATTGACTATTTCTTCCTTTTCAACCAATGAGATAAAGACTTTATAATAAACTCTTTCTTCAGCCATTCTGATATAAAATTAGTAGATGCAGTTATCTATGCAGAGCAGCAACAGTTATATCAGCAGCAATTGGATCAACAACGATTGTTGCGTCAAGAATAGGAGCATATGCATGGTGTGACCAAAGCAATCGAGGTTGTGGTTAGTGAGTAAAATTTATTTAATGACTGGAATGTTTTAGTTTACATTAAAGCCTTTGAAAGCCAAATACGCTTCTTCAGAGTTCCGACCAATTGAGGCAATTATTGCTTACGGCTTGTCACACTTGCTTTACAAGTTATAAGAGTGACAAATCTATTTGTATATGACTCTACTTGGGATGCTTTCAAGAAAGTGCTTAAAGATGAATATTTTCTGGAGGATTATGGTATTGCTATGCGAAAGACATTTAGAGAGTGGGTTTATCAAACCAACAAAGGACTTGTTGTAGGAGTTTCAAGAGTGATATAACTAGTTGGATGCACTAGAGCAAAGAGCTCTAAACTCGGAGAAAGTAGAGATATTCTTGCAAGCGGGTGATCCTGCACTTTAAGATGAGTTGGGAGAGCTACTAGAGGAGTATACATACCCTATGGGATTGAAGACAGATTGGCAGGATGTTTTCGATGTGGTTTCTACACTGACAAAGAGGCGGAGATGAAAGGCTCGCTTGCAAAAGTCACCACTAGTGATGTCTTCTTCTACCACAACTTCTCCTATTGCACCGTCCACTACTTCTCCTATTTCTCATCATGTGTCTATGCCTATGCCTATTCTTCCTATGGTTGTCAGACCATTTGCAAAACGGACTATTGCAGATATGTTGGAGGAGATTTCAAAGAACTTAAAAGACCTACAAATCAGGATGACTAGAATGGAGCAACAGCCACTTAGTCCACCTCCAATTTCAGCCCCAACTTCTTCTACTCCTGCAAATTATTCTAGGAATTATCATGTTCATCATTGTATGTGTGCAATAGTGTAGATCACGATCAGAAGGATTATCAAGATTTTGAAGAGGCAAGAAGACTGAAGTTAATAGTCTAGAAGGACAAGCTTATATGTTTTGGAGATATAGAGTAGTCGATTAAACTAAATTTTGGTGAGGGTGGTATGAAGAAATTATTGGAGGAATCTCTTTTCCACTCTTCTTATGTGATGCGAGAGGTCGCAACGAAAGCTGCTACCTATGATCTTCAGTTAGAGCAATTGTTGAAGGACAAATCTCCTCTATGGTCCTATGCAGCACTACATGCAGAGAAATAGGAAAAAGCTTTATCATTTGAACTTTTAGCCATAGGTGATGCGATTAGAAAAGGGGCTGGATGGGATGATCGAGTTGGTGTCTTTTCTATCTATGCTTATATGGAAAAATCTCAAGGATTTAAAATGCTTGTTGAGGAGAAGCGAAAAAAAGAGATAATGATCAAACTGAAGGTTCGAATAGGGTGACTAGGAGGAGTGATCCAGTTTCTCAGCTTTCTTATTCAGGACCAAAGCAAAGTATGGTTGACGTTCAAAAGCTGAAAGTACAAGAAGAGTAGAAAACTCCAAAGACAAATGATCCAAAGCCAAAAAATCAACTTGGATTCAAGTTGCTTTCCGACATTGAGACGACTACGGACTTGAAGAAGGTGCTTGAGGATCAGATTCTTAATTACAAAATTGAATTCACTCTTGAAGAAGTCTTGGGGATCACCAAAAGAGAATTTCATGATGTTATCATTAACATTATTAAAAGAAAACGATATGTTATTGAAGAGCCGACACAAGATATGATCCATTGAGAGGCTTTAGCAATTGCTAAGGCTATTATCTATGGCTTGCAGTTTGAGGAGATTGATTCTAATGAGGAGATTACAGAGGAGTCAACAGATGGAGCTTTATGTGTGCAATCAAACAAGACTCTTCAACCTTTACTTCAGCCTGTATAGTATGTACAGAGTGATGACATGTCTAGATTGGAGCCTTGTAGCCACTTTTCTCATAGTTATTAGGCTCATATGACTACGGAGATGGTAGTCAAGCTTGGTGAGATAGAGACCCCTTGTGTTGCTCTTTTGGATTATGGCTCCAAGATCAATGTCATAGTGTGTGGATTGTATGATACTCGTAGATGACCAATTGATGTGGATCATGATTGGTGTATACGTGTAGCCAACAACAATATAGGAGATTTGGTGCACAAATCGAATGCTGGATGCCTATGTAGCGAGCGTCAGAATGTCTCTAAGAAGAAAGAACTCTACTAAAACTCATAAAAGCAAGAAGAGAGTTTGCACGACATGAGGCAAAAAGATGAATTGGGTACAATCTCCCCGCATGCCTCATGTGAGCGCTTCACAAGGCATGTATTTATAAATTTATTCATCTCAAATCTCAAAAAAAGCCTAATTTTACAATTAGCATGCTTTAGCTTTTATGTTTGCTTTTGTCCAAATAAAGAATAAAGTGGTTGGGTGTCCCAAAAGTCAGGCTGTGCCCAAATACAATGTCCAATAATGAAATATATAAACCATGTGTCCATGCGCATACAAAATAATAAATATTTGACAAGTGCTTTAATAAATAAGAGTATCTAAATAAATATTAGCACCACACCTTTAATGATAAGACGCGCGCCCATCAAAAATGATAATTTCTTCTAGATAATTTGAATACACGCTATCGCCCAGTGCTTCCCAACACCACTGTCGCCTACTTTACACATCAATTCAAGCATTTACAATTGTTAGAAAATAATAAAATTAAATCGACAAAAGTGAATACCTAGAAGTCTTCAGCTACAAAATAAATAAATAGATTGGAACTCTAACCTAACCTTAGTTTAATACAAGTATATTCTAAACTCATAAATGTCCATTAATTTAAATATGTGTTTTGCAAAATTACCTGTTATGGAATCAACCACGTGCACATTAAATTAATATGACACCTGAAAAGGAGAGGCGTCCCCATCAACTTCTCGCACAAGGAATCCACCTTGTATACAAGCCCCCGTAAATAAATATAGTTTTATGAAATCCATCGCAAAACCTCATGGAATCCACCATGGAATAAAAAACCCACGGAGTCTACCGTGGTCTCATGGAATCCATCATGGAATTTGTCTCCTAGCATCATACCTAGAGGGTGGGATAACAATTGTCCTCAATTGCTATTAGCTCAATGTGGAGCAAGGGATGAGAGGTAAGCACTTAGGTCACATACATGCATGCATTGGGCCTCTTCAATAGGATAATTTTTAAACTTAACCAAATATCTAGAGTATCTACGGCCAATTCTAGTAGTCATAAAGTGATTATCTAAAATAGTTTCAAGTTCAAGGATTTTAGTGTTTTCTTCTAACAAAGGAGGGTTGTGTTAGGTAGGGTGAACAGGTAATTGGCCTCTAAAAGGTCGTAACAAACTGATATAAAAAGTATTGTGGATTTTTCACTGTTGGGGTAGTTCTAATTTAAATGCATTATCATTGATTTTGTGAATGATCTTGCAAGGTTCATAAAATCTAGTGGCTAACTTAAGAACAGGGTGTTTCTCAACAATTTGTAATGTTCACTTTTCAATGCGTAACCAAGCATAATCATCAACTTTGAAACTCGTGGCTTTTCTTTTCTTGTTAACTTGTTTAGTGTATGATTGCTGGGCTTTTGCAATCATATGTTTGACTTCAAAAAATATAGTAGCATGCATATTGGCAATATCATCAATAGCTTTAACTTTGTTTGACAATGATGTAACATGTGTAGGTAATCTATGTCCATAAATGATTTCAAAAGGTGCTTTGTGTGTCACTATATGTGGTGTATTATTGTATGCAAATTGAAGTAGATGCAAACGTGTATCCCATGTTTGTGGTTTTGAAATTGTGTACTCATACAAAAGATCTAAAATTGTACTGTTAGTAGCTTCTATTTGCCCATTCGTTTTAGATGAAGTGTAGATGAGAAATCAATCTTAGTACCTAAATTAGCAAACAAATTAGTCCAAAAATTATTACAGAATCTAGAATCATGATAAAATAATAATAACTTTTGGCAAACCATGGTTAGTGACAATAGCCTTCAAAAACAATTGTGCAGCTTGAGATATAGTTAATGTTTTCTTGCATGGAAGGAAATATGCTTATTTGCTAAATCGATCTATAATAGTCCAAATCAGGTCATGATTAGCTTGGGAGTTAGGCAAACCACTTATAAAATCCATTGAAATATATTCCCATGGTCATTCAGGAATTGGCAAAGGAATTAATAAACTATATTGCTTGCCATGGTGTCGCTTGACTCTTTGACAAATTAAACACTCAGATACAAAGTTAAAAATATCAAATTTCATGTGTGGCCAATAAAAATCTTCAATCAATGTATGTAAAGTAAAAATAATACCTCTAGTACCTTGATATAGGAGACAATGAATTTTCTGCAACACAAATAGTCTAAATGGAATAGTTACACGCAACCTTTTCTTATAAAATATAAATCCATCAGAATAAGAAAATGAATTTATTGAAATCTAATTATTAGCAACTAATTTATTCCAATCAGCTTAAAAATTGGGGTCTTTGTCATTATTATATTTCATAGGGATAAAAAAATCAAAATATATAATGCATATATTGTGAATACTTGGTCTTCTACTTAAGGCATCAGCAACATTCTCTTTTTTGGGTTGATATTAAATAAGTGAATGAAAACTTTGAATAAAAGTAGCCCATTTAATATGCCAGTCAGAGATTTGTGACCGACTAAGAAGATGTTTGATACTTTGTTGGTCTGTTTTGATCATGAATTCAGATCCCATTAAATGATGTTTCCATTGATGTCAAGCTTGTACTAAAACTAACAATTCCTTATCATAGGTAGAATACTTCAATTCAAAGGGTTTAAGTTTGCAGCTAGAATAGGCTATGGGATGTGAATCTTGAAGGACACCTCCTATTCGAGATCCGCTAGCTTTAGTGAGACTACTAGGAAGAATGGTCTATTAAAGTTAGGTAGTTTTGCAAAATAGGTGCATGTGTTATAAATCAAAAGACTTTTGCTTATTATTAGACTAATGATATACAATACCTTTCTTTAATAATTTCGTTAAAGGTAATGCAAGCAATGAAAAATTTCTCATAAATTTTCTGTAAAAGCTAGCAAGACCTAAGAAAGAAAGTAACTCGTGTACATTTTTAGGCATCGGTCAATTCAAAATTGCTTCTATCTTTTTAGGATTAACTTGAATACCATCAGAAGAAACAACAAGTCCTAAGTATTCAATGTGGATTTAGAAAAATTCGCTCTTTTCATGGTTAGCATATAATTGATTCTCTTTCAATAATTTGAAAACCAAATATAAATGTTCATAATGCTCATTCTCATTTTTACTGAAAACCAATATGTCATTAAAGAAAACAATTACACAATGTTGATGCTTCAAAAATATGTGATTCATCATATGACTAAATGTGACTTGTGTATTAGTTAAACTGAAATGTATAACAAATAATTCATAATGACCAAATTGAGTTCTAAATGCAGTTTTGAAAATACCAGGTATATCCAATCATATTTGATGATATCCAAATTTGAGATCTATCTTGCTAAATATTGTGGACCCTTGTAGTTTATCCATGAGGTCGTCTACCCTAGGGATCGGATATCTATTTTTGACAATGATCTTGTTTAGGACACGATAGTCAATGCACATTCTATAGGTATTATTTTTCTTTTCACTAATAGGACAGGTGCACCAAAATGAGAACTACTAGGCCTAATGAGTCCTCGGGTTAATAATTATTCAACTTGAGTCAGTAGCAAAATAATCTTTAAATTGTGAAAGAAATTGTATATGCCTAGGATGCATTTGATTTTCCTTAGCTTCAATTCCATTCACCCATGCTAAATATGATTTGTTACCTTTTTTCAATACACGTTTAGCTTGTGTGTGACTAAGCACTTGAAAATTATCTAAAGTGTGCATACCATGTAATGTGATTTGTTTTCCATTAGAATGAATTTTCATTGAATATGTGGAATAATCTATATCGGGATTGTATTTATGATACCAAGGCATTCCTAAAATAATGCCACTAGATTGCAAAGGCACAACCAAGAAATTTATGTGCTCAATATAATCACCAATTTTAATTTCTAAATCATAAACTTCTTGTGTACCATTGTATCTAGTGCCTAAGAATGCAGCTTTTATGCAATGATGAGTTGGAATAGTATATACATTCAATTCTTTGACCAATTTTACAAAAATAAAATCATGCATGCTCCCATCATCATGCAAAATAATCTTTTTGTGGCCATGCACAAGTCATTTCATCATTAATAATGAATAAGGATTTGGCATACCTGATAAAGTATCTGAAGTGGTTCCGATATCATCATCATTTGTGAAATCTGGCATTTCTTCATAGTCTTCATCTTCAGTCGCTTCCAAGTAATTGATGTGAACAACTGGCTTTTTGGATTGACAATTCACCGCTAGGTATCCAAGTTGGTGGCACTTGTAGCAAACTATAGGTTTGGCTTTGGAAACATTATTGGTAATCGCTAGGAATATAGGTATGTTGGGATTTGGTTGGAAAGATGGCTTAGGATTTGAATTTGTGTTTGATGGTAAAGTAGGGGGTCATATCCAGGGTTTACAGAAAGAAGAAGGAACAAAGTGATTTTGATTAAATCTTTGAAAGTTAGAATTGAATTGTTTTGTACCAAAGTTACCATTAGTTGAAAATTGTTGGGGTCGCTTCTCTCATCCACTAATTTTGTCTTTAGCATCAAGGGCCAAAGAAATTGCACCCTCTAGAGTATTTGGCTTGAACATGTTCACCTCCGCATAGAAGTGACCAAGAAAACTAGACATATACTTGCGCTTGTGGATCGCCTCAGGTATATCTTCAAGCATTTGAAGTTGCAACAAGGCGTTCCAGAAATGCTCAGTGTATTGTGAAATAGGCTCACAATCTCTTTGTTGCAGAAGATCCCACTGTTTGATTGCTTTTTCATGGAATTGAGATGGAAGAAAATTTTGTAAAAATTTCTTTTGAAAAGCCTCCCAAGTAGTAGAACAATCAATACTCTTGCAGACAATAGTCCACCATAATGATGATCTGTCTACTAAATGGTTAGTGACACATTTGAGTTTGTCTTTTTCGGCATACTGTTCTTCATGAAAATAATCATCAAACTAATTGATAAAAGCAAGAACAGTTTTTCTGTCACGTTGCCCATTAAAAGTATGGAATTTGAAATTTCTTTTACTTATCTTGGTTTCTTTCGTAATAGACTGTGCTTCGAGTGTCGCATCGATCGCATGTCGTATAACATCTTTGGCTTGCGGTCCATCTTGATCGACAATAGATCATTGAAGAGTAGCTAGTTGAGCTTGCAAAGTTTGATGTGCTCTTCGTTCCTCTTGAAGTTGCATCATAATTAGGTCCAATTTTTGCTCCATCATTGGTTCTAGTAAATCACCTTCGGCCATAAAATCTTCTATGTTTTGATCAAACATCTTGTAAAATCTCAAACAGCCTCACACACTCAAAATCTCGTTAGAGGGATGAGCGTAGCTCAAGGTTGGGTTTACAAGACTTGCTTATATATATATATATATATATATATATATATATATATATATATATATATATATATATATATATATATATATATATATATATATATATATATATGTATATGTATATGGCTTTTTGCAATCTTCCTTCTTTGTGGTTACGGTAATTGATGAAGTCCTTCCAAGTGGGAAATAGACAACATGTGTTAGTTTGCTTGCTGGAAACTATCTCTGCCAGGGTACAGATACGAACAGGGGCTTGTAGGAATTGTGAAACGGATTCGGGATAAGCTTGATGTGAACACCCACTATGGAAAAGATTGAAAATTGGAATCTTAAAACTTTAATAAGCTTTGGCTTTAAACTTTATGTTGAAAATTTTAACAAATTGCAATTTCAGCGTACAAGACGAAAGGATGTCGACGTCAGATTTGATGATGAGATCAGTTCACACTGCCGTCACAGTCGTTGGATTTAGGGCTTAAGCTTTTTTTAAAGCTTTTATTTAAGCTTATTACTTAACTTTGATGAAAATTCTTGCATTTTTTTTAGAAGAAGAAAACTTAATAAAGGAAAGTGGTCCTCCATCGAGAGAGTGTGGTCCTTCGCGATCTAACAACACAGTAGGGGATTCTTCATTGCTAGGAACACACTGGTATTGATAATTCATAGAGCCCGTTCATTCTAGGAGCTCCGCCTTCCTGCGAGATGCTAAGCGATTAGAAGCCCTTGATCTCAGCTTTGATCTAATATCATAGGTATGCAAATCCGATGTTGGATGCATGCATAGCGAGCGCCAAAAGGTCTCCAAGAACAAAGAACTCTACTAAAACTCATAAAAGCAAGAAGAGAGTTTACGCATGACATAAGGCAAAAAGACAAATTGCATATAATCTCTCCCCATGCCTTCTATGAGTGCTTTACAAGGCATATATTTATAAATTTATTCATCTCAAAGCTAAAAAATAGCCCAATTTTACAATTAGCATGCTTTAGCTTTTGTGTTTGCTTTTGTCTAAATAAAGAATAAAGTGGTTGGGTGCCCCAAAAGTCAGGCTATGCCCAAATACAATGTCTAACAATGAAATATTTAAACCGTGTGCCCATGCGCATACAAAATAATAAATATTTGACAAGTGCTTCAAAAAATAAGTGTGCCTAAATAGATATTAGTGCCACAACTTTAACGATTAGATCTCTGTCTCATAAAAAATAAAAAAAAATTATTGGTAATTTAAATACATGCTATCACCCACCAGTGCTTCCCAATGCCACCGTCGCGTGCTTTACACATCAACTGAAGCATTTACAATTGTTAGAAAATAATAAAATTAAATAAAAAAAGTGAATACTTAGCATTTTTTAGCTACAAAATAAATAAATATGTCAAAACTCTATACTAACCTTAATTTAATACGAGTGCACTCTAAACTCATAAACGTCCATTAATTTAAATATGTATTTTGTGGGATCACCCACTATAAAATCACCCACGTGCACATTAAATTAATATGAGGCCCGAAAAGGATGGGCATCCCTATTAACTTGTCGCACAAGGAATCCACCTTACGTACGTGCCCCGGTAAATAAATATACTTTTACAAAATCCACCGCAAAACCTCACGAAATCAACCATGGAATAAAAAAATCACGGAATCCATTGTGGTCTCATGAAATCCATCGTGGAATATGTCTCCTAGCATCAAGATTTATATGCTACTTGTACGAACTTCAAGATTTCTATTGGAGATGTGAATGAGACTTATCATTTCTTTGTGCAAAACTCTTGTTCCTATCCTATTATTTTGGGATAGCTATTCATTGATGAGTCTCGGATGGAGACTAAGGTTTTGGACGATGGGTCTATCTATGCATGAATTTGAGATGAAAAGAGGGTTGTTCAATTCATGACAGTTTGTGTCAACCATCAATGGAATAAGGATATTTGAGGGAATCCCCTCTTCCAGCAGGAGAGCCGGATTTTTGTTAGGTACCACTATCTTACAAGATGATAGTGGTACAAGACAAGGAAAGCTCTCACCTCTTGGCAGTGGCAATTTTTCCTTAGGTGTTTATAGTGTATCTACTGAAAGTACTTTGTGTTTTCATCATATTTCAGACCTGCCTAGAGCTACTAGGCAGTATGTGAAGAGAAAAGAGAAAGAATTGAAGCTTGCAAGTATTTTACAGGATGAAGACAAGGTAGATGGTCTCTATGATGGGCTGTCATGCTCGAATACTATGGAGGATATTTCAACATTGCTGAAAATTGAAAATCAAGAGTTTTTATATGTCTTATAGGTCCATTCTCTGGCGATGTATTGCGAAATTGCTGATTTCATGTTACAAGAAAATTTGGATGCTGCGAATTCTCAACAAAAAGTGTTCTTTGTTGAAATATTTTAGGAAAATGAGTTGGGTGCTATTTATAGGCAACAAAATTTGTATTTACCAAGGTATTTACAACAAAAGGTGAAATTTATAAGTTGTAGCAAAGCAGCCGGAGTACAGACAAAATATAAGACAGTTGACAAGAAGGTTAGACTAGTTGTAGCACTGCTATGTTTGGACAGTGATGAGATGATTAGGAGAGCAGCTATGCAGCCTCCTTTATGAGATCTTGTAGGTATTGGACATAGGTTTACAGTCGAGACACTAAAAGAGATGAAGATTGGGACTCAAAATTTTTTACTTCTAGCAGAGGTGAGATGTTTTGAAGAGATGTGAAGTAGACATGGGAGAGCTTTTTTTTTTTCCGAGCAAGATTGGATGCGTTGATTTTAGGGTTGTGACACCTATGGTTATTTTTACCATTTTGTATGTCCCTTGGAATCTACATCCTATTTCTATGCCTAGGGATCACTTGCCCAAATTGGTAGAGCTTTTGAATGAGAATATCAAGATGGGGATTCTAGAACTATCTTCAGCGTCGTATTCTAACAGATGGTTCATATTTCCCAAGAAGAATGGAACATTGAGATTCTTTAAGGACTTACAACCAATGAACATGGTCACTATACAGAATGTTGGTGCGGGACCTATTGTGGATGAGTTTGCAAAGGCTTTTACTAGACATGCTATCTATTCACTTGGCAATCTATATTTCGGCTATGATTAGTTCTAGCTTGCCCTTGAGAACAAATATTTAACTATGATGAAGACACCTTTAGGCCTTGTTTGGATGTGTACACTTCCATAGGGAGTTACTAATTTGGTTGCTCATATGATGCATGGGATGACCAAGGTCTTATGAGATTTTATTCCAAAGCTTACAATGCCTTTCATTGATGATCTACCTACTAAGGGTTGTTTGAAGAAAGAAAAGGATGAGAATTTAGATGATCATGGATGTAAGTACTTTGTGGTTGCGTATATGAGAGGATTCTTTGCAGACTAGAGCAAGTGAATTTGACCTTATTGGGGATGAAGTCTATTTTTGGAGCCAAACAGATTTTGATTGTTGGACATATGTGTGGTTATTATGGCAGGAAGCCTTCTCTTGTGAAGGTTCATGCCATAGAGAAGATTGTAGAGACTTGCTCTTCTACTTTGGAGGTTCGTAGGGTTCATAGATTTCTTGGAGCTTGTGTATTTTATCTTATTTGGATTCCTCATTTCACTCATATTGCAGATGATCTCTACCAACTCTTGAGGGAAGGAAAGCATTTTCCTTAAGACATAAGACATACTAGAGCTTTGCAGAAGTTGAAGAGATTATTGAGAGATGCTTTGACTCTTTGAAAAGATGATTATGAGTGTGTAAGACCTATTGTACTCACTATTGATACTAGTCCTATAGGCATTGGATGGGCTGTTGGCCAAGATATGCAGGTAGGAACAGATATGTTATTCGGTTTGGAACGAAATTTCTAAATGACCAACAATGCAGGTATCCACAGATTTAGGGGGAGGTCTTGGGAGTTGTCATGGCTCTCAAGAATGATAAAGAGTACTTTATTGGTGCTACTCTGGTGATGGAGATTGATTGCTTGCCTCTTCTAGGTATGATCATGAGTTGTTCTACTCCATACATTGCCATGCTTAGGTGGATTGGGTACATAAAATGCATGAATCCTGAGATTAGGCACATAGTAGGTAAAGACAACCCAGTAGCCGATATGCTTTCACGAGCAAGGTATGATGATATGCATTTTTCTTATATTGACAATGTTGATGATGGGGCTGATCTATTAGCCATGCATGTTGATCATACTTATCATGTATCTACTTTGGAGAGCTTTGACGAGTCTTTGTATACAAGAGAGTATTTGCAAATTGGATGTTATTTGAGTACTATGTCTAGACAAGATGGATGGGATGATGTAGACTTTAAGAAGATTAGGAGGAAATCTTATGGTTTCTTATTGCGAAGTGGGCTACTTTGGAAGCATCCATAGAAGTGAGGAGGATTTCCTTTGAGAGTTTTATGTAACAAAGCTTTATAGGTGCGAATCATGAAAGAGCTTCATAAAAGTCTTTGGGCAGGACATAGAGTTGTTTGGGCAACCTATGAGAAGATTAGATAGTGTTACTAGTGGAGAGGCATGTACAGAGATATGTCACAGTTTGTTGAGACATGCATTGATTGTCAGTTGTTCTTCGGTGAGGCATAAAGATGAGCTTCACCCTACTTACCTGCTATGTATTCACTGTAAGTGGGTTCTTCACGTGATTTCTATGCCTATTGGATTGTGGTAGATGTGTTACATTGTTTTGTCATGAGAAAATCACACTAATCAAGTGAAAAGAAGAGCATTGAGGATGAAGACTACTTCAGTGGTCTGTAAGTTTTTATTGGAGGATGTTATTTGCAGGTATGGTTGCATTCGAAGAAAAATTATAGCGGATAGATGTGAGTTGATGAGGCTAGGGATTTTTTCTCTCACCTTGGCATTAATATTTCTTTGACTTCAGCATATAATCCAAAATCCAATGGAAAGAGAAAAAGAGGTCATTCGTCGATTGTGAAAGCCTTGGCCAAAGCATGCGGTGGACAGTGGCCTAGATTGTCGCCTTACGCTTTATGGGATGATCATACTACCCATTGTGTAACCTTCGGTTATATGCTAGCTGAGTTGATGTATGGACAGAAACTAGTTATGCCTATAGAGACTTGCACACTTACTTGGAGTGCTTTACCATGGGATGAGATGACTAGAGAGGATCTTTTGGCTCTTTGTATTCATCAGTTTTGGAGAGGAGATCTTAAGATATTGAGAGAGCTTTTCAAAGCTCAAAGAGGCCAAAATTCACAAAAAAGACCAATTTGATAACAGACATAGATTGAGACCACCTAGAGAAATTGAGGGAGATTGGGTGTTGGTCTATGGCAGCAATCTAGACAACTATTATAGTGATATCCGCAAGGTTTCAAGACGTTGGTTTGGGCCTTATTTGGTGCAGCATATCCATGACAATGCTATGTATTCCTCAATAGAGCTTGATGATATGGCCATGCGGATTCCGATTGTAGGAAAGTGAATCAAAGTGTTCAAGAGGAGAGATGATGCAACCTATGTAGTTGAGGAGTTGGATGATGAGTTTTATGATGGACTTGAGATAGGAGATGATGTAGATGAGAATGTTGATATTGCATATGATTTTGGGAATGATGAGGAGATCACATTGACCATCAAGCTTTGCAATGATGAGGATGGGTAGCTGTGGCCCATTTGGAGGATGTGCAGGTTCGTAGGGGGTGAGTGTCATGATGCTACGTGTCCACCACTATGAACCTCAGAGGGGAGTTTTTTGCCAAGAATTTGAACTTATTAGTCAGTGTCATTAGGGATTTATTTTTCATTGTTGTGTCTTTAGTTTGTATTTTGCATGGCTCACGAGCACATGTAGTTAGGCTAGGCACATTCTCTTCAGTGCATTGATAATTTTTGTATGGACATCATTTGATTGGTTGCATATCATGCATTGGACATTTCATTTAGTCTCAAATCATGAGTGGATGAGCACGAAGTTCAATTCCAAAGCATATTTTTGTTAGGGCACATTGCATGGAAGAACATGTTCATATGAAGAGAATGTCCATTTTGAAGATTCTAAGGAAATTCAAGATTGGGGTAAAGGGGCATTTGGAACATCAAAGTGCTTTGCAATTTAAAATGGTTTCTAAGGAGAGCGTAGTTTTGAACGAGAGCTTGAGAAATAGTGATGATAATTGGCATTATTTATGATGCATTGACGGAGGTAAAGGAGAAAAAAATGGAAGAGCTGGTGGCATTAATCAATGAACCAATTTGAAGCAAAGATGAATATTCTGGTTAGAATCAAGGTTGGCCATAGCCATGCAAATAGTCAAAAGCATTATAAGCAATGATACAGTACGTTGACTTGACGTCACTATTAATGATTGAAAGACATATGGCTTAGGTGGAGACGTTGAAGACAGGTAGTAGATGGCATATTAAATTGCAGTGACGATAGGCATAAAATTTTGGATCATGGCCATAGATCACAGGTTGGGTGGCAGCATTATATGGCCCTATTAATTATGGGGGTAGATGTGACTGTGGTAGCATTCATAACGCAATGGCAAACGGCAACTATCTTGAAGTGAAGACAACATAAATGCTGACGTAGAAAGGTGACAAATGCATAGGCCAGCATACTTTTTTTTTTGGTGAAAACAAGAAGTTGTATTAAAAATAAAGTAAAGGTAAAAGTATTACAAAATGTGGGCTTGAGCAAGAGTCCCACCTAGACTTAGCTAACTAGTAGTTCTTTACAATAACTTGATCTTTACATGTTCAGACATGTTTTTCCATGACATCAAGCATGTTAGCAGTGGATTTTTGAAACATTTCAAGGAACCATGTTTCTTTGCGCTCCATTTTCCTTCTCCTTTCTTCATGGATGAAGAACTTCCTCATCTCAATGCCAAGTCCGTCATACAGGTCCTCCTTCTTTTTCTTCCTGGCTGAGGGATGTTTGCTGCAGTCCCTGGCTGATTGCTTTCTTTGACTCTTGACCTGAAACAAAAATTCTTCCTAAAAATTGTACATTGGATCCACATTTACTTGTTCAAACAATTTTTTATTTCTAGAGACCCAAATCTGCCACAAAAATAAACTGTGCAGATAGTTCCAAATGACTCGGTGCACTCCATATATTTCGCCCAGTATTATTTCTTTCCATGTTAGGGATGAGGGATGGAAGGGAGCTATCATTTTTTGCAGGAAATTAACATCATTCTGATTATCCTGGCACGAGAAGAAAAGATGGGGAATGGTTTTCTCTTGTTTTTGGCATCGAGGGCATAAGCCTGTGCCTAATCCTAATTTTTTGGCCGTGGAGGCTGTCCAAACAGCTTTCAACTGAATCAACCACAAAAGGGTGGATTTTTTTGGTTGGATGCGGGGAATCCAGATCATGACAAATTTGTGGTTCCACTAGTGATGATTCCAATTGATGTGCCATCTCTTGTTTAGTTTTTTGACCAATTTGTTGGGTGATTCCTTCCTCTCTTGAATAGGTAACAATGGTTTATCATTTAACCGACATATCCTTCTGACATTAAACTCTTTGTTTATCTGAATTGCACGGCAAATGTGGGGTCCCCATTTGTTTCTTCTCTACATCAACATGGTGATTTCTTCTTCAGTCAAGCTATACTGATTCATTAGAGTGTTTGGATCTTTCCAATCAGTTTTCTTGTAATCCCAGATATTTGACCATTGTTGGATTCCTTTTTTGAACATTTTGTATGCACTTGGGGTTTGTTCCTCCTCCACTAGTCCATGGAGTATGCTGAACTAGATTGAGTCAAAGGAACTCCATGGAAGAGTGAAGTTGTTGATTGAAGAAATGCCAACCTAATCTTTAAAAGTAAACCCTGAGGTCTAGATGCTTCTTATTAGATCTGAACACCCTTTTACTTTTACTTTAGCTTGACTGAAAGCAACTGTCAATGGATCCATCTCCCTCCATCCTGGGTAGGACGAGAGAGAGAAATTCCTGCAGGGCCTTCATGAGGATAGACCAACCTTCATTTTCATATTGGAATGTTATTGGAATCCATTTTGCTGCCAGCTTACTGGCAATCTTGTCCAACTTTGGGAGTTCAAGTCCTCCCATTTCCTTTGGCAAAGTGCAGTCTTCCCATGCTACCTTTGGAATTTTAAATTGTTCCCTGCTTTCTGATCATAAAAAATTTCTTGCAAGAGTCTCCAACTTTTTGATTCCAGCTTTTGAAGGTCTCCAGCAAGTTAAGAAATAGATTTTGGAAGGGATAAGGATATGCTTCAGTACCACCATTCTGCCAACAAATGAGCACTAGATTCCATTGAGATAGTCAAGCTTCTTTTTGACTTTATTCAACACCCATTCTTATCTTTGTTTCAATGAGACTCCAAAGCCCATTGGAATTCCAAGAAGCCTCAAGACTTCACCTTCTTCTAGCTCCCTGCATCCTGCATCAATCAGCCATAAGGGAGGAGGATTAATTAGTGTCTTTATACCAGTTTTACTTGGATTAACAATAGATCCTAATGCTTGATAGAATTCATGTATGCATCTCCAAAAGGCTTCTATGGAAGAAGGATTGTTATTGACTGTGCCATTTGTGTCATCCGCGAACAAATTAAGCACCATATCTTTGTTGTTAGGAAGTTTGATTCCTTTGAGCCTTCCCTTTTTAATTTCCTCCTCGATTAGCCAGCCCAATGCATATGAAGCTATTGCAAATAGTAGAGGGGCTAGTGGACAGCCTTGTCTTATGGACCTGTAAAGGGGGAAAGGAGCAGACGGATCTCCATTGATTGCCACTTTAGCACTTGCATTACTGAATAATGTACTAACATACTTAATAAATCTTCCCCCCAAGCTCATATCATGTAATGACTGTAAGACAAAGCACCAATCTAGCCGATCATAGGCCTTATCAAAATCAATTTTGAAGAATAAAAAGTCTTGTTTTTGTTTTTGGGCATGTTCAAAACCCTCCCAGAGGGCTGATAATGGCATCTAAGATAAATCTACCCTTCACAAAGCCTTTATGTTCTTTTCTCAGCCATCCATCTAGATGAGGGCTAAGTCTTCTTGCCAGAACTTTTGCAAATATTTTTTAAGCTAATGCAAGGCAGGTTATTGGTCTCTAGTTGGAGAGATTAGCCCTGTCATCTCTCTTATGAATTAGTTTAATCACTCCCTGATTGATATCTGTAGGTAGCGGACCAAATTTTACCGACTCCTTCCATACCATTAGTAGAGGGGACAAAACAGAATTTTTGTACTCTTTGAAGAATTCATTTGGGAGTCCATCTAGGCCTGGACTCTTGCCATTAGCTACGCTATTTATGGTATCCGAGAGTTCTATCTTGGAAATATCAGAATCTAGTATCTTTGCCAGGGATTGTGGAACTACTTTAGGTCTTATTCTTGCTATTTTGGCCCTAGCCAGCAATGTCTCTAGAGATTGTTGACTAGGTGAAGAAAAGATTTCTTCAAAGAATACTCTGGCTATCTCTAGATTCTTCTCTTTGGTTAAGGAAACCGAACCATCCTTTTTCAGAAGCATGGGGACTAGATCTCTATCTTTTTTTCTTTAATGTATTGAACATCTCTTTTGTGGATTTGTCACTTTTTCCAGCCCACCATGTTCTAAGATACAATCGGATTGCCTCTGCTTCATCCTCTTCCAGCTTCCTTAAGCTTCTTTTAAATTCCAAGATATGGTTTTGAACTTCCTCCTTCCCTTGGTCTACTTGGTTCTCTAATTCATTAAGAAGAGCATATTTAGAGCTTCTCTCTTGTTTTCTTTTTTTTAATCCATTCTTGCTTGGCAGCCGTTAGGATAGCTTGTGTAGTCCTTATTGCTTCTGCCCAAGCTTTTCCTCGATACTTGGAGTTCTTGAAGACAGAATCCCATATTTGTTTTATTTGATCTATGATTCCTTGGTCTTTAAAGAGGGCAGGATCCGTATGGAACCATCCAGCCCTAACTATTTCAGTACTTGAACAGAAACAAGAAGATACTGGATAATGATGTGAAAGGACGAAGTCTTTACTTACCTTAGAGCTTATGCTTGAGAAGGTTGAGATGGTGATCATAGTTCCGGGAAAAAGCTAGCATGGGATTGCATTAAACATGGAGATATGGCAGCATTCATGACGTAAACATTCACGTCAAGACAACGACTGGGAAAATTATAAAAGCTTTGAGCTTTGAAAAAAAAAGCTTAAGCCTTAATTGGAAAAAGCCACGACTTTTTAGCGTGACCGCGTGCAGAAACGAGGACTCCAGGGTGGCATTATTAATGGAGGTGGTTTAATGAGTTTAAAAGGAGGGGAAAGAGATGACGACGAGGAGGGATCGGCAAACACTACAGGAACGAGCTGATGATTTGGAGGACGTTGCGGTGGTACACCGGTGTGGCCATTGGTGCACCACCTTCTCCGACAACGCCTCCCAGCATATTTACACTCAGCGCACTAGTCGAGCATGTCTTATTCGATGAGCCCCTGTTCTGGCGGAGTGACTTAGCACGATATGATAATATGATGATTATTGCAACAACACGCAATTGTCGTTATTATAGTGATAAGTTTTGAATCTTTTGAAGTATGCTTGCAATTACAATTGTTGATCAGAGAGCGTCAACGGATTCTTCCTTCGTTTCTACACTTTGTCATATTTTCTAATCGTTGAAGCTAACTTTGGGCTGCTAATCTATCTTTTGGACATTGTTGAAGAATTGCTCTATCCACGGATTTATTAATATGCATTGCCAAATTGCTCCATCCACGGATTTATTAATATGCATGGCAATGCATATTAATAAATCCGTGGATAGAGCATCTTGGCTTCAAGAATTGCGACTTTAAGACGGAATGATACTTGTGAAAGAGGTGTTCTGATGGTATATTTACTATCAATGTTGATACAAAGACTAATATCATATTCTCTTCATAGCACTTCCACCAACGCATCTTGGCTTCAAGAATTGCGACTTTAAGATGGAATGATACTTGTGAAAGAGGTGCTCTGATGATGAGCATCTTGGCTTCAAGAATTGCGACTTTAAGATGGAATGATACTTGTGAAAGAGGTGTTCTGATGGTATATTTACTATCAATGTTGATACAAAGACTAATATCATATTCTCTTCATAGCACTTCCATCAACGCATGCTATGCTTATGTATTTGATCGTATGATGTTATGTGGAGTTTAACTTCCTATGGCCCGCAACCTGAACTGAGTTGATATCATCCATCTTATCAGCTTACTTCATGTTTCTAACAAAAATGCTCTACTCATCATTTGTCTTGTATAGAAACGGCTCACCAATGTCACATGCATCTTTAAAGATTATGTATGGAAAATCTAGACTTTGATGCGGTTCATTTCCCTTTCCAAATATTCTATCCTTGTAATTAAAGAATTTACCACCATCCAATAACATCTTATATGCAAGTTGGAGGTCAATAAGCTTGAGTTTTCTAATCAATGTGAAGAGAAAGGGACAATGAGTCAACCTATGTTCTTATTTTCCCTTCGCCTTGATTATACTTCCCTGAAACTTACATCCAATGGAGTATTTTAATTTTATGTATTTACCTTGAATTGAGTGCTCTTAAAAATCCATTGCTCCCATCTCACAAAGCGTCCTTGCGGCAAGTGACTTTCGCAAACTCTTGCATGTATTTTGTGTGACATCGTGTGTTGTACAAGAAATATCAAGCCAATCTTACCCAATTTTTGTAGCTCCTCAAATAGTCTATCCCTTAGCTCAAATGGCATATGCCTCATTTTTTGTCAAACAGGACTTCAGGGAAATAGTGTGTACAACCAAACTAGGAGGACTACCCCTCAGCTCATCATAGCTCCATGAAAAAAATATTATGGAGTTCTTGGATCAAGGACACGTAGTCCTTCCTCTCTTCTAGACTAAGCATAGATCCTAGTTTAATCAGTCTTGCTTCATTCCTCGAGGGATCACTATGTAAAAATGTAACAACTTCAAAAAGGATAAATAGACCATTCACATAGGAAACCCTCTTAAGGGTAGGATAATTATGGGGATAATTTCTTTTAAAGAAATAATGGCAATTTTTTTTTAATTCCCCTCCCCAGCCGATTGTTGTATTGGAAGGGAAGGGGAATAGAAAGCATGACAAAGCTCCTTGGTGGAGCTCGATGCTTCCAGCTGCCATGGCACGTCGACACGCTAGGGGAGGGAGGATCCCCCTCCCCTTCCCTATTTAAACATACGAGGCAACTGTGATGAGGTAGGGGGACGGCACTCTGTAGGCATCGTGAGGTGAGAGGGGGGCATTCTGAAATACGGCGGGCTGAAGAGAGGGAAGGCAGACAATGCTGAAATATGGTGGGTTGTGAGAAGGGAAGGCCTTGAGAGAGGGGAGGATGTCCGGAAGTTGGTGCAGAGCATGAACCAGGCTGCCATGGAAACGCCCTGCCGCTGAGGGCCTACGCCATTGCCGACTGTACTCCCTCCCTTGGAAACGTAGAAGCTTCCAGAAGCTTCTAGAAGAGAGCTTCATAAGCCCCCTTTCACCCCCCCCCCTTCATGTGCCTTCTAAAAACCTTTCATTACCCCCCCCCCCCCCCCCTCTGATTTAGCCTTTGAGCCCTTTCTTATGGGCTTCAAAACCCTTATCCCCTTTCACCCCCTCCTTCTTGTGGATTTTAAAACCCTTTGTGTTATTACCCCTGTCTTTTAAGCCCCCTCTCCCGTGGGTGTTGGAACCCCGGTTTAACCCTTAAGCCCTTCTTTTGGGCTTATTACCCCCGTGATTTAAACCTTTAAGGCCCGCTTTGAACCCTCTTTTCTTTTCCCACCGTGTTTTATCCCTTGAAACCCCTTTCACCCCTGTATCATAAAACCCTCCAAGGGCCCTAATTGTGCCTATTATCACCCCCCCTCCCCCCCCCTCCCCCCCGAGTTTAAACCTTAAGCCCTTTCAGCCCCCGTGCTTAAACCCTTTCACCCCCCCGTGCTTTAACCACCTATAAGCCCTTTTTCTTGGGCTTTATAAGTCCCTTTTCATCCCAAAAGTACTAAGGCTTTAAAAGGTCTTACTACCCCTTCCTCATGGTTAAACCCCTTAGCCGTTCCTTGCCCTTTTCAAAATACCCTTGGGACTTTGGTTTTTCCCCCTACTCGAAAAAAAAGAAGAGTATTGAAGTGCAAGGAAGCAATGGTGGAATTCTGAAAAGAAGTATAAAGCTGCTTCCACGTCCAAAGGACTACAATTGCGATACCTCCTAAGAAAGTCGAAGGCGCAACCGCGGAAGGGTCATCTCCCGATATCCATGTGGATATCTCACCCTAAATCCAGGTTTTCCTTCCTAATTTTTATTTGATATTGTTGCAATTCAATCATGCAAGGTTAATTGTTAGAAATAGAATATATTCTCGTCCTAGTTGTTCACAATGAAGGAACTTAGTCATGAATACGTTTAAATGAAACATGCGAATTAAGAAAGCATAAAAGCATTTTTAGCAAATAGCTTATGCATTGAAATGAATTATAAGATTAGATTATTACCCATTGAAATAGTATACTTCGATTAAGCCTAGAATTATAAACTGCATCTCGTACTATTAATCCATATCCTCTTTGCAATGAATCATCATGGAAAGTGTAAGTATAAAATGATTCTTATGATGCATAAACTCTAGGAAAATATCGTTTGTCAACAGCACAAATTATTAAGTAAAAGGTTGCTTGTTTAGCATGAATTTTATTCGCAAAGTGTAGAAAGATTATTTGGAATTAACCTAACCTCAAATCGATAAAGTTTAGGATTGAAAAATCAAATTACGCATAGTCCACAAATCATGTGGAAGTAATCTCAAAATTATCTTCCAGAGTTAACCAAATTGATATAAACTTAAAACACCTAAGCTGCGAAATATTCGTTGGGAATGAGTGAAATTCCAAGAAATGCCTATAACTTAAATACTTACCCACATTCACCGAATGTAGGGACAGTGAATAGTAATCGTAAAAGGAACTAGGGTTTGTCCTTGGGAATCTTACAAAGATGAAGCTTGGAAACCCTAGGTCTAATGGGGTCAGCGTAAAGAACCTGAAATAGATTGTTTCGTGACTCCATAGTCTCATAGTTCAATGCAGCACTTGCGCAACAAGTGCGGAGTTATATGATCTTGTGATTGGATCACAAGGGCATGGCCAAGTTCTCGCAAAGCAGTTGGTATGTCCTTACGCAAGTTATCTTGCAAGATGATGAATAATCATCCTAATTTAGCAACCTTCTTGAGTAAGGAAGATTGTTTGGAAGCTAACGACCAAACAATAAACTTAAGGTTTGACCAAGTGGAGTTAATAGGATACGCCCTAACCCGGGATATAGGGGTTTTTGCCAAGTTGCAAGTTATCCCGGATCGAGTGCTGGACGCATTCGAAAGGAAGGATTCATTCCTTAGCAGTTTGCCAACAAAAACGATCGATGGAAATGTTTGTGCTTACTACAGATTTTAGAGCAATGTTTGGCTTTGTTTGATCAATGAATTAAAAGATAAATGGATATCTATACTTCAGGTTGAAGTTCTGAAGGGAGAGGCAGCTTCAGTTACCCCCGACTGCCTGCCTGACCCTAACCAAGGGGGTTGTTGATCGCGCCGGGAAAGTGGACCGAACTCATCGCGAGAGATCTCTTTGTTGAGTGCTACTTGGAGCAGGAGGACGCTTGGGTGTTAGGGGGGGCTCTGGCCGTAAATCCCTCACCTTCCGAGTCCTGCACAAGAGGCTAACGTGACTCGAGATTGGATCTCGAGGCCTGCATACTAGTCTACGGGTGGAAACTTGGATTAGTGATCCCTGTGGATTGCTGGATAGCCTTCGGGCGGATTGTGGATAAGCCTATGGGCTAGACTCTTTGTATTTCAAAGATAAATATGATAACCTGTTAATAAGGAACTTGTCTGATATTGGTTTTCTATGTCAAGTGATAAAATTATGTGAAGGAATGAGTGCCTAAGGGGTTAATTAAATAAGCTGGTTGTTACATGTCCAACTAATGTGTTAGGTAATTAAATAACTAAAACAACCCAAGGAAAGTGGGGAGGATGGGCCATAGGTCCGGTCCTATGAATGGGTGGTCCCAGTTGGCTCGAAACTTTTCTCAAATCACGAGGAATATCAGGATGATCGTCAAAGGATACGAACAACAAGAGCGTTGACCTAGAATTATGGTTAATCCCGATTTACGCTGTTTTAGGGGAACGGAATGGGACTATGCCTTATGGCAGAGAGGTTGAGCTTTGCATCCCTCTCGTTTCCCATTCTCTTTGAACCAAGTGCAGTGTGAATCCACTTAGGACCTGGCATTTCTGCGTAAAGTAGTTCGCTTGGGTCCGACGCTAGTTGCTGTTAGGAAATGACCAATAAGAAAAACCCTAATTCAGGTCGATCCTAAGTGGGAACGGCCGGATTACTTCCACTATGTGGTAGACGCGGAAAGCCCTAGATCGCAAACCCCGTAACATTCCATGGGAGTGCCGGGCAGATCTTTCTAGACACCCTTTCCGATGGACTCCTAAGACGTGTCTTGGAGATACAAGTGGACACGTTAGAGTTGGTATCAGAGCGAACCAACAACGGAATTGTTTTATGAAATCTTAATAAGAAGAAGTAAAGAAAATGTTGATGTTCCAAACATTTCCTTACCTTCAATGCTGTCTTGCAGAATTACGAAGTGTGGAACAAGTTCTTAGTATTTCGAATCATGTTTATGACTGCAATGCATTCTCCGCATTATTGACAAAGGGTTGAGATGATGAACATCCTAGAGCAGATCTATAATCCATCACCCTTGTACATGGAAAGAAGATGGATGGGTGCTTCAAGAATTTACTATATAGCTGCCCACCAATTTGCTTACCTACAAACCAACCTAAAGAGGATCAAGTGGTTGGAAGATCTGAAAGTCGTGAAACTGTTCATTTTTGTGGAAGCTCACATAAACTCAACTTTACATATTCGAGGTCAGAGGGTGGAGATGAACTCATATGTATATGAGGAAGTAACCCGTATAATCCCCGCCAATAGAACTAAAGTGTTGGGCCGCCATGAGAAGAATGGATTCCAACGAAAAGGATACCGTGAACTTCCAATGATTTACCGATTCCTGAAAATCCATGACCCGAAACCATATTACTATACAGTTCCTGTAGATAAATGTAATACAACATTGTTCTCCCTAAACTAAATGTAACAATTGGCTTATCATCCCAAGAAATGTTGTATTCCGAAAGGGCTATGTCCATATAAATACAAATAAGACTTCAATTTATCAATGTCTGATTGTGCATGAGAATTGATAAAAAGTTTAGCTACATTGCTTACATGATAGAAAAATTGAAGATGTAATATAAATCAATAATGATTATCGTATAATAACGTTAAGAAACCTTTATCTAGGCACAACCCCACGTACATGTTCCTAATTCGCCTCCTATATAAGTACTGTTGTAATCCAGAAAAAGAAGTTCCTTCTCAAGCAGATTAAGCCACCGAGTTTGACGAGAGAGGCAGATTCGTCCAAGCGGACGCTGAAATTTGGATTGAATCCATGGAGGATTACTTCAAAGTAGCCAGTACTGCACCCGCCAATCAGGCTATGCTTGCCAAGTTAAAGCTCACTGGCGAAGCCAGACTTTGGTGGAAGCAATGGTGTAGGGATCAAGGGATCATAGATGGATCCGTTACCTGGGAGAAGCTGAAGAAAGCCGTGCGGGGAAGATACTTGCCACCTGCATATCGCACGCAGAAGATGAATGAGTTCTACGAGCTAAAATAGTTGGGACTCATGCTTGACACATACTTTCTAAATTTATCTCACTTCTTAAGTATGCGTCATAGATGGACATGACACATCAGGTGTCCAAATTTTGTGTGGGTTTAAATCCACCCGTCAATACCTGTCTCAAATCTATGCGTCCATTAGATCTTTAGGACGCACTCATTCGAGCGGCGCCTATAATTCAGGAAGTGTAGGCTAGACCAAGGGGTAACAAAACTTGGTCTTATAATGACCTGAACAGAGGAGCATTTAGACCTCAAATGAAGAGGGTTCAAGGTCATAATTAGGGGCAAAGAAAGAAAGCAAGGACTAACAATGTCAACAACTTTGTTCCTACTCAAGGCAATGGCCAAAACCTCTGTTGTTTCCAATGCAATGAGCCCGGTCACTTCAAAAGGCAATGTCCCAAGCTTAGCAGAGGACATCGCCAAGCGCCTTTCCAAGGAATAGGCCATAGTCAAGGATCCACTACCCAAGGAAGAGGAAGAACCGCCTACGTTGCCAATAGGCAAATGTGTGAAGAAGAAGAGGAGGAAGATTCGACCATGGAAGAAAAATTCGAAAGGACGACAGTCCATGCCGCTCTACACAAGAAAGGGCCGAATCGCCAGTTCTCGGTGATTCAGACACCATCGCACTATCAAGGTAAAGGTTTCAAGACCTTGATTGATTGTGGCAGTACACATTCCTTTATCACACCAACATGTGCAAAAAGATTAGGAATAGCCACAGTAGAAGCACCTACCCTACTTGTGGAATTGGCAAATGGTCATGAGGTTACTTGTACCAGGCAAACTACTAAGGTGGAATTCTTTCTGGGAGGAAAGAAGACTTCGATAAAATTCAAAGTCATGAATTTAGGTATCCATGAGTGTCTACTCGGAATGGATTGTCTTAAGCCTAATGACGCCCACACTCATTGTGGAAAGGGTTCAAGTTTCCTTTCGAAACTCTGAAAGGGAATTAGTCACAACCCAAGGTGAGACTAGAATACCAAGAATGCAATTGGCCAAAGTATCTCGCATCATAAAAGGAGTCAGAAAAGGATTACCTGTCTACTTGATCAAAGTCAACAAGTTAGATCACAAACAAGAGTCTAATGAAGGACCTTCTTGGCTAAAGGAATACGCAGACGTATTCCCTAAAGAGTTGATAGAAATCCTGCCCCGAAGAGAAGTGGATCATGAGATTAAGTTAGTACCAGGGGCTGCGCCAATTGCAAAAAGGCCTTATAGAATGTCCATACCAAAAGCAATTGAGCTGAAGGAACAACTCAAGCAACTACAAGATCAGGGTTTCATCCGGCCTAGCAGTTCACCATGGGGAGCTCTAGTACTATTCCAAAAAAAGAAAGATGGGACACTTCTACTATGTATTGATTACCAAGGGTTGAATCAATCAATGGTCAAGAACAAGTACCCTATTCCTAGAATAGATGAGCTTCTTGATCGTCTTCAAGGTGCAAAGATCTTCTCCAAGATTGATCTCAGGTCAGGTTACTATTAGATAAGGATCAAGGAAGAAGATATTCCCAAAATTGCCTTCAATACAAGATATGGGCACTTTGAGTTTCTAGTTATGTCATTCGGACTTACGAATCCACCTGCCACCTTCAACAGGTTAATGCAGGATATCTTTAGGCCGTATCTTGATGATTTCATGCTTGTCTTCTTTGACGACACTTTAGTCTATTCCAAACAGGAAGAAGATCATGAACCCCAACTTCGGATTGTCCAAAAGACAATGAGGTCACATAAGCTATATGCTAAGATGAAGAAATGTGCATTCTTTAAGCGTCAGATTGAATACCTGGGATTCATAGTATCAACCAAAGGAATCTCAGTGGACCTCGCCAAGGTGAGATGTGCTTGAGTGGCCAATACCAACATCCGTCAAAGAGATACGTAGCTTTCTTGGATTGACAGGATGGTATAGGGTCTTCATCAAAAACTATGCTTTGATTGCAGCACCTCTAACGGATTTACTGAAGAAGCAAACCTCCATTGCATGGTCAATGCCCGAGCAAAATAGCTTCGACAAATTGAAGCAAAGTTTGGTATCAGCACCTATCCTAAAACTTCCAAACCTCAATAAAGAGTTCGAGGTAGTAACTGATGCTAGCATACTTGCCTTGGGGTGTGTACTCATGCAGGAAGGTCATCCAGTAGCATACTCTTCAAGGAAATTGAAGAGTCATGAAAAGAATTATGCTACGCATGATCTGGAGTTGCTGGCTGTCATCCATGCTCTAAAGCTTTGGAGACACTACCTGTTGGGTAACAAGTTTACTCTAGTAACTGACCATAAGAGTCTCAAATGGATCTTTACCCAGAACGAGCTCAATATGAGGCAATGTCGGTGGATTGAAGTGTTGGAGGAATATGACTTTGAAATCAAGTACCGACGAGGAAAAGAGAATGTAGTTGCCGATACACTTAGTCGCAAGGCATTCCTTAATTTCCTAATCTTGCAGAATCCATCAATATCCAGATCTCTAGCTACAAAAGTATCTACGCCAAACAACCCTATACTTGAGTTAACTAGAGAGGATGCATGCCAGCCTACCTAACAATGCTAAGGGAGATCTCTATCAAGGATCAAAACCAAAATTGGCAAGCTAAGTATCATGAATTCTCTATCAATAGTGGGCTTGTCTAGTATAGAACAAGGCTGTGTATACCAGCAAGCTAGTCACTTAAGCATAAGATATTGTGGGAAGCTCATGATTCCCCTTTCGCAAGACATCCTGGCTATTCCAAGACTCTTAATGCAGTTAGGAAGAGCTACCATTGGGAGAGGCTTAAAGGTGATGTTCTCAAATATGTCACCGAGTGTTTGTCTTGTCAACGTATCAAAGCTAAACATGTCATGATGCCAGGGAAACTGCAACCACTTGACATTCCCCAAATGAAATGGGAATTCATCAGCATGGATTTTGTTGTAGGCCTACCCCAAGTCTAGGGAGGATACAACTCCATCATGGTTGTGGTTGACATACTTACTAAGGTTGCACACCTTATTCCAGTAAAGACAAACTATAAAGCCTCAGACATTGCAAGATTGTTTATCAAGGAGATATTCAAGCTACATGTTTTGCCCAAAAGAATCATTAGTGATCGTGACTCTCTCTTCACATCACACTTCTGGAGAGCTATCTTTGAAGCTATTGGGACTCAACTCTTTTTTAGCACCACTTACCATCCCCAAACGGATGGCCAAACAGAGTGGGTAAATCAAGTCATCGAGGATATGCTGAGGGCATACTGTTGTCGAGAACCAAAGAGGTGGATTCAATATTTGCCTATGGTTGAATTTGCCTACAATGCTTCTTGCCAACAAAGCATTCAGATGACCCTTTCCAAGCATTGTATGGTCATGACTAATGACGTCCCCTAAACTTCTCAGATCCAACCTTAAGGGTTGAAGCTTCAAGGCATATGTTGGAAGAGATGGATGACCAAATAAAGTCAATAAGACAGGACATCCAAGCTACAAAGGATAGACAGAAGGCATACATGGATTTGAAACGTCAAGATAGAGTCTTCAAAGAAGGAGACATGGTCTTCATTCGCGTACGCCCTAAGAAGAGTTCCCTATCCTTAGGAGATTGCAAGAAGCTAAGTCCAAGGTATTGTGGACCGTACAAGAACCTCAAGTGCCTAGGACCTAATGCTTATAAACTGCAACTCCCGGAAAACCTAAAGGTTCACAATGTATTCCATATCAACTTAATAAAAAGTATGTACCTAATCCTAACCATGTACTTGATGACCAACAAGTTGTAATGCCTAGTCAAGGAGTCCTTCAACTAAGGCCTGACGGGATCTTAGATGTTAGGGAGAGACAATTAAGATCCAAAACCTTGAGAGAATGTCTCGTCCAGTGGAAAGATTATCCCGAAGAGGAGGCCACTTGGGTAGATGAAGGCACTCTCAACCATCAATATCCCCAGTTTATCTCGAGATGAGGACATCTCGATTCCTCTAAGGGGGAGAGAATGTAACAACTCCAAAAAGGATAAATAGACCATTCGCATAGGAAACCCTCTTAAGGGTAGGATAATTATGGGGATAATTCCTTTTAAAGAAATAATGGCAATTTTTTTTTATTCCCCTCCCCAGCCGACTGTCGTGCTGGAAGGGAAGGGGAATAGAAAGCATGACAAAGCTCCTTGGTGGAGCTCGATGCTTCCAGCTGCCATGGCACGTTGACACGTTAGGGGAGGGAGGATCCCCCTCCCCTCCCCTATTTAAACAGATGAGGCAGCTATGATGAGGCAGGGGGACGGCACTCTGCAGGCATCGTGAGGTGAGAGGGGGGCATTCTGAAATACGGCAGGCTGAAGAGAGGGAAGGCAGACGACACTGAAATACAGCGGGCTGTGAGAAGGGAAGGCCTTGAGAGAGGGGAGGATGTTCGGGAGCTGCTGCAAAGCGTGAACCAACCGCCGCCATGGAGACGCCCCACCGCTAAGGGCCTATGCCACTGCTGACTGTACTCCCCCCTTGGAAACGTAGAAGCTTCTAGAAGGGAGCTTCATAAGCCCCCTTTCACCCCCCCCTTCATGTGCCTTCTAAAAACCTTTCATTATCCCCCCCCCCCCCCCCCCCCCCGCGATTTAGCCTTTGAGCCCTTTCTTATGGGCTTCAAAACCCTTAGCCCCTTTCACCGCCCTCTTCTTGTGGGTCTTAAAACCCTTTGTATTATTACCCCCATATTTTAAGCCCCCTCTTCCATGGGTGTTGAAACCCCAGTTTAACCCTTAAGCCCTTCTTTTGGGCTTATTACCCCCATGATTTAAACCTTTCAGGCCCTTCTTATGGCCTTTGAACCCTCTTTTTTTCCCCCCCCCGTGTTTTATCCCTTGAAACCCCTTTCACCCCCATATCGTAAAACCCTCCAAGGGCCCTAATTGTGCCTATTATCACCCCCCCTGAGTTTAAACCTTAAGCACTTTCACCCCCCATGCTTAAACCCTTTCACCTCCCCGTACTTTAACCACCTATAGGCCCTTTTTCTTGGGCTTTATAAGTCCCTTTCCCCCCAAAAGTACTAAGGCTTTAAAAGGTCTTAGTACCCCCTCCTCGTGGTTAAACCCCTTAGCCGTTCCTTGCCATTTTCAAAATACCCTTGGGACTTTGGTTTTTCCCCCTACTCGAAAAAAAAGAAGAGTATTGAAGTGCAAGGGAGCAATGGTGGAATTCCGAAAAGGAGTGTAAAGTTGCTTCCACATCCGAAGGACTACAATTGGGATGCCTCCTAAGAAAGTCAAAGGCACAACCGCGGACGGGTCATCTTCCGGTATCCATGTGGATATCTCACCCCAAACCTAGGTTTTCCTTCCCAATTTTTATTTGATATTGTTGTAATTCAATCATGCAAGTTTAATTGTTAGAAATAGAATATATTCTTGTCCTAGTTGTTCACGACGAAGGAACTTAGTCATCAATACGTTTAAATGAAACATGCAAATTAAGAAAGCATAAAAGCATTTCTACCAAATAGCTTATGCATTGAAATGAATTATAAGATTAGATTATTACCCATTGAAATAGTATACTTCGATTAAGCCTAGAATTATAAACTGCATCTTGTACTATTAATCCATATCTTCTTTGCAATGAATCATCATGGAAAGTGCAAGCATAAAATGATTCTTATGATGCATAAACTCCAGGAAAATATCATTTGTCAACAGCATAAATTATTAAGTAAAAGTTTGCTTGTTTAGCATGAATTTTGTTCGCAAAGTGTAGGAAGATTATTTGGAATTAACCTAACCTCAAATCGATAAAGTTTAGGATTGAAAAATCAAATTACGCATAGTCCACAAATCATGTGGAAGTAATCTCGAAATTATCTTCCAGAGTTGACCAAATTGATATAAACTTAAAACACCTAAGCTACGAAATATTCGTTGGGAATGAGTTAAATTCCAAGAAACGCCTATAACTTAAATACTTGCCAACATTCACCGAATGTAGGGACAGTGAATAGTAATCGTAAAAGGAACTAGGGTTTGTCCCTAAGAATCTTACAAAGATGAAGCTTGGAAACCCTAGGTCTAACGGCGTGAGCGTAAAGAACCTGAAACAGATTGTTTCATGACTCCATAGTCTTATAGTTCGATGCAGCACTTGCGCAACAAGTGCGGAGTCATATGATCTTGTGATTGGATCATAAGGGAATGGCCAAGTTCTCGCAATGCAGTTGGCATGTCCTTATGCAAGTTACCTTGCAAGAGGATGAATAATCATCCTAATTTAGCAACCTTCTTGAGTAAGGAAGATTGTTTGGAAGCTAAGGACCAAACAATAAACTTAAGGTTTGACCAAGTCAGGTTAATAGGGTATGCCCTAACCCAGGATATAGGGGATTTTTCCAAGCTGCAAGTTATCCCAGATCGAGTGCTGGACGCATTCGAAAGGAAGGATTCATTCCTTAACAGTTTGCCAACAAAAATGATCAATGGAAATGTTTATGCTTGCTGCAGATTTTAGAGCACTGTTTGGCTTTGTTTGATCAATGAATTGAAAGATAAATGGATATCTATACTTCAGGTTGAAGTCCTGAAGGGAGATGCAGCTTCACTTACCCTCGACTACTTGCCTGACCCTAACCAAGGGGGTTGTTGACCGCACCGGAAAAGTGGACTAAACCCGCCACGAGAGGTTTCTCCATTGAGCGCTACTTGGAGCAGGAGGACACTTGGGTGTGAGAGGGGGCTCTGGCCATAGATCCCTCGCCTTCCGGGTCCTACACAAGAGACTAATGTGACTCGAGATTGGATCTCAAGGCCTACATACTAGTCTACGGGTGGAAACTTGGATTAGTGATCCCTGTGGATTGCTGGATAGCCTTCGGGCGGATTGTGGATAAGCCTATGGGCTGGACTCTTTGTATTTCAAAGATAAATATGATAACCTGTTAATAAGAAACTTGTCTGATATTGGTTTTCTATGTCAAGTGATAAAATTACGTAAAGGAACCAGTGCCTAACGGGTTAATTAAATAAGCTGGTTGTTACATGTCCAACTAATGTGTTAGGTAATTAAATAACTAAAACAACCCGAGGAAAGTGCGGAGGATGGGCCATAGGTCCGGTCCTACGGATGGGTGGTCTTGGTAGGCCGAGAACTTTTCTCAAATCACGAGGAACAGCAGGATGATCGTCAAAGGACACGAACAACAAGAGCGTTGACCTAGAGTTATGGTTAATCCTGATTTACGCTGTTTTAGGGGAACGGAATGGGACTATGCCTTATGGCAGAGAGGTTGAGCTTTGCATCCCTCTCGTTTCCCATTCTCTTTGAACCAAGTGCAGCGTAAATCTGCTTAGGACCTAGCATTTCTGCGTAAAGTAGTTCGCTTGGGTTCAACGCTAGTTGCTGTTAGGAAATGACCAATAAGAAAAACCCTAATTCACGTCGATCCTAAGTGGGAACGGCCGGATTACTTCCACTACGTGGCAGACGCGGAAAGCCCTAGATCACAAACCCCGTAACATTCCATGGGAGTGCCGAGCGGATCTTTCTAGACACCCTTTCCGATAGACTGCTAAGACGTGTCTTGGAGATACAAGTGGACACGTTACAAAAAAAATGTGTGTAACTTGAGTTTTAAAAAAAGGAATATAAAAATACGTAGGCTTACAGATGTATAGAAGGAAATATTTTAAAAGAAATAAAAATATTCACAAAAGGGCTCCTTATATTGAACATGTAAAGTTTTTACGAAAGAGTATTATTAAATAGTAAAACTAGCATGGCTCTTTAACAACAAGGTATGATGAACCTCAACAAATAAACATAGTATCCCTAATATTTAGGGTATTATGCCAACACACACACACACTCTCTCTCTCTCTGTCTCTCTCTCTCTCTCTCTCTCTCTCTCTCTCTCATACAACAAGTGGAGGATGAGTGAAAGGACCTAACTAAAGTATTATCTAAAGGCAACTATCAAGATTGTTTACACTTCTTTTATTATTAATAGATAGATTATGCATGTAGCATGATGGTTTGATTTTTCATCTTTTTCTTATTCCTCTATATCTCCTCTACATATACATATATATATATATATATATATATATATATATATATGAAACTAGGCTCAAAGGAGTATGACCATGAACAATTGATAGCATTCTTTTCTCTTCTTAGGAGGTATAAAAGAGAAATTTTGAGAACACTCCAATTTAAGATGCAAGGGACACATAATTATCAAGTAGCTATGTAAGTAAGTAACCACGGGATTTTGTAACACATGCCTTCAAAAGTGATATTACCCTACTATCATAAGGCACAGGTTAAGCTTCCTAATAATAACTATTGTAAAAACCTTATATTTTTTCTTTATCTTTAACATAACATGCATGTTCTTCATACATGTACATATACATAAATGCACTTTCTTTATATATGCACATACATATACATCTACACAGATATGTACATCCATACATACATGCGTGTTTGTGCACACACACACACATACACAAAGAGAAGTTACTTCACATAATGTAAATAAAAAGAGTGTGAAAATAGCTCTTTGATTAAAAAAAAGGGTTTTGTAAACCTTCAAAATGTTCTAATGAGCATGACATTAACAAACTTGTCAAAGAAGTGGAGATATCTCAATACGAGGGGGAAACTCTTTTGAGGAAGCCACACGAAAGCAATTCTCCTTCTAATCAATTACAAGCCAATGATTCTCATACATCTGTTTTTGTTTGTAACTTTGTTCAAACAAGAGTTAAATATCTTAAATAAAGGGTTCATAGCATCACAGGGACTAGTAATGACAAAATTAAGTTACACTAGTGAGGGCCAATACCTTGGGTAGGGGGAGGGGGGTCACCTTATAGAACATCTAATATACCATGTGAGTTCAAAAGAAGGGGGGTCACCTTATATAACATGTAATATACTTATAGTTTTCCAAAAATAGAAGGGGTTTATAAATGCACCTCATGTAAAATTTGCATTAGGGGTATTTTTATTCAAAAAATTCACAAGCACACTTTTTTAGGGAGGCGAGGGGGTTGTATGTGGGGATCGCCGTAATGAAAGGTAGAAGCACCTTAGGCAAGTAAATTGGGATGTGTCCTAAAAAGGACTTACTGCATCTAGGAAGTGGTTGTTGTGAGAATAAAGTTCTTAAAGTGTTCTTCTATGGTACAAATCACCTAAGTGCTCTAGATGACTTTTGCATGATAGAGGGGCCCATGTAAGAGTGCAATGTCTAGTATGTGTGTGGTGCCCTATTATGCTAAGAGCGCCCTATAATGACTATGTTGCAATGTGTCTAAGTCAATATATGGATGGTCTATGCTTTATTTGTATATTTGGAATGGTAATATGTACTAATGCTAAGTGGTGTGTGCCTAGATACTCATGTGCTTGAGTCTCCACCCTAAATGTACACAAGTGGTGCAAGGGTATATCCCTATATTATGTGCTTGGGTTCTACCTTCTATCATGTAGCTAAGTGCTTGTAATTAATGTGTGCAAGAGTGTCTATCAGTTATGTGTCCTAAGCCATATGTCCTGAATGGCCTAGGTTGATGTACACTTTAGTGCAAAAACTCCTATAGGACACCCTAGATCAAGTGCACAAGTTTATCTTACTTTTAAGTGTCTAATGCTCCTGAGTGAATGGGTGTCTAATTTGTGCCCAATTATATGCTAATTTCTAAGTGAAAATGCACCTAAGTAGATGTGCCCTAGGATAGTTGGTCTAAGTGTGCCTAAATGGATCAAGGCAATATGATTGGGTGCTTCTAGATGTGCCAAGGGAACCTATGTGCCTTATGTGATTAATTGCTTACTGTGTGCAACTTCTTGAGGGGTAATGTGCTTGAATTTCTAAGTTCTATGAATGAGCATCACCGAGGACTAAGTACATGAGTACCTCAACCCTATCTACTATCCATGAACTATGTACTTGTGTATGTTGCCGACCCTAGCTTATTGATCAAGTTCCTAAGCTATTTCAATTGGGTGCAAATTGTGATTGGTGCAAGTGAGTGTAATGTGTTCTAATGGATTTGTTCCAGGCTTAAAATTTGATGCCCAAGATTGGGCTCTAGGAAAAAACAAAGACACATTTATTATTATTTTTATCATCATTTTATTGTCCTAACTAAAATTTTGGATATTGAATTTCAAGAAGGGGGATATTGGAGTTGAGTCAAAGCCTCAATGTTGGAGCCAACTAAGCGAATTGCATCATCCAACTAAGCCTAACTAATCTAGAGAAGCGAGAATTAACTCATAAGCTATTGGTGACTACCAAATTGTCTTGCAATTATATTGATAAAGCCTTCCTCATTCAAATTAAGTATCATACTAGTATCAAAATTATTAAAAATTTGGCAACATACCAACCTATTGCATGATGTTGGCTAGCCTTGGTAGGGGATTAATGCCCATTATGAAAAACACCCCTTTATTATGACAAATCCAACCCCCCTCTATCCATAATGATGGACCCATACACTCCCTCTCCCTATTAAAATCATAAATTGAGAAATCAAAATCTCTCTCTCTCTCTCTCTCATTCCACTTTTCTCAAAATACAAATATATATATATATCCACGTCATGATCTTATGTTCCTCCCTATTGCATACCCTTTTTAGCCTCTATGCGCCATTACTTGCACTCTCCTCATTAACTCCACCTTGCAAAGTTTCAAGTACATTTCTTTGGGTAGCATGCTGTAGCATCTTGTAGTCCCACCAATTTGTGTTCCCTAAATTGTACAAGTAGCGGTGAGTCTTGACTCTTGATTAGCATCTTGTACTGCCTACAATTGTGGTTACTCCAAATGAGAACATGCCATCTCCACGTACGATTACCTACAGTGAGAAAAGATTTCTAAGAATAGAGCCAAGAAACCCCATTGTAATTAAAGAAGCTGCAAAGCCATTTATAAGGGATGCTTCCTTGAGTCTTCCTTATCATTTGAGGAGAGAATGATAGTAGGCTAGGGTGCAAAGACTGAGGGTGCTGTAATTTAAGAGGATGTGGTGACAAGGATGTGAATGTGTGACTACTAGCTCCACAATATCGGTGTAGATTGTGTAAGTTGCCATGTTGCATTGACTCCTGAGCACTAAGACAGCTTTTCACAGTTTTCTCTGCTTCTATAGGACTGTTCCAACTTCCAAGATACCATTGTTGAGTACTTCTAGTATCTAGGTTGGTCTTCAAAGTTCACATTGCTTGCGAGCTTACACAATTGGACATTGCAACACATAGGTTGGTAGCTTGTAGATCTTCTACCTGAAGGTTGATGGAATTGTCATGCTGCAACATGCATGTCAGTAGCATGGTAGATCAAGTTTTAGAAGTAGTAGTGGGAATTTTCAAGTGCATTTGTTGAGGAGCTTGGAGTCTGGAGGGACCTATGAGCTATGAATACATCATATATTCACTGTTCCACACTACCATCAACACGCATAGAAGGATCCGGCCTCTCAATCCTCTACCATTCTTCTATATTCATGTCAAAATTTTGAATGCATTAACCTTATATCATAGAGGTTAATTAGAGGTTTTCTTGCCATAAATCTTGCATTAGACAAGAGAAACCTACAAAATCGTTATTTACTAGCCATAGTTGTTAGCTCACTTTGCTTATGCTTTCCACTTGGGTTCTATGGACATTTTTTGCAACTAGTCTAGCACTAGTGTCTTCAGATTCAAAATCATCTTCCAATCCACTCTCATCATCATCAAAACTCTATTCTTCACATTTAGACTATACCATTGACCAAAAACTAAAGTTTGGCCTTATGAACCTACACGCATTAACCACAATTTAGCTCATTTAAAGATTGAGATCATACCAAAGAATTGAGGGATTCATAAGCTTCATGTAGATTCTATTACATGTCTAAATGCTTAAGTAAATAAGGATCAAAGGGGAAAAACATATTGAGCCTATCAACACCACCAAAACTCTAGGCAGATTCAGTCTCAAACGTCCTTACTGATTTCTTCTGACATGCTAGTGTATACAAGATGCAATGAGGTAGCTTGCTTCATGAATTCCCCCACTACATATGGTAGACATAACTAAAACAACCACCCTTGTGTCAAAGTATGTCTCACAGAGACCTTGTATTCTTCAGACCAATGTAATAATTAATTTCCTTTAGAGGATTCATACTATGCATGAAAATTTGTTAAATGTGCAAATTATTAAGAGTAACACAATGCTCTAGATATTCCATCATTTTTTTAATTTTGAAACATAGAACATACATAACAACTTGTTAAAAAACTGTGATTTAACAAACTACTTGGGTCTGCAAGAAGTCGTCACAAGTTTGCGCAAAATGTAACCTATATCATGTTTTGTAAGAATTTTGCAATATAGAGAAAGAAATTGCTGCTGCTGAGGGTTCCTTTAGGATGTTAACTACCCAACATATTGAATAAAATACACTATTAACCCTTGTATCCATGGTAGAATCTCCTCTCTTGTCACTATGCCTACGAGTGAAATTTATACACCAATCCACACAACTCTCTGTACAATAAATATTCCATTTATTATGTATGAACTCTAGATTGAGAGTAGTAAAATACATGAAAAGCCAAGAGGCTTCTGTAATGAACACTAACCCTTTCAATGATGATGTAATAACACTTAAGGGCAAGTATTTAGCATGAGCAAGAAAGCTAACCAAATATGTTGCAGCTGACATCCTGTTACAATCATACATGCAAAGCCTCACCATCATTTCTAATCTATTATTAAATTAAAAAATGTTACCATTAGTAATCAAAAAATATTTAAATACATAATAGGCATGGATATAGACACTACATGTAGACTAGACTATGATGTAAACAAGTTTGTAAGCATTATCTATTCATAGTTAGATGGCATATATGTGAGCGCACTCTTAGAGACTACAAGGTGAGACAAACTATGGTGGGAAAGTGAATCTGATGACAATCCATGTTCTAAGATTTACTTGAATTTGTTGTCATGTGAGGATTTTTCAAGTTGATCTAGGTGTGGGCTTAACAAAATATGTAAGCACACATTCAAAGCTTGTCTACTTGGACAAGGAGCAACCAATGTGATGCCCTAGAGTGGTTTCCCAATTACCTTGCCTACTATATATTGGCTTTGTTCTAGAGACCTTTTGGAGCTCACAAATCTCCATTTGACTCTAATATTCTAAACAATGCAATGAATTCAAACTCAAAGGTTGCGTACAAAACACTTGTTTAAGATGAAACTGTGAAGCATATTGTCAGGTAAACTTACTACCTCAATCTATAGACCAAAAATTCAACGGCACCAACTATGGATAATGGGAAGCTAGCTTGAACAAGCTCCATGCCTTATACCATGGCTACCTATAGAAGCTTTGTATAGTGAGGGTTCATGGTATATATGTGATTTTTAATGATGTGTCTAGCTTAAATAAGTTTCTTCATTTCAAAACAATATTCCAATAATTAGTTCTTGCTACTGACCTTAGACAAATGTTAGATTTGATATTTAAGTTTCCCATCTCCAAATCCTTTCATATGTATGTGCCTTTAAAGAAAATAAGTATAGAACAATAGCCCAATAATGGATGGTTATTGGTTCTTTTAGATTAAATCTCAGAGTGGATGTTTAAGCTTCCCATATCCTAGTTCTTCCAAATGTGTGTGCTTTTAAAGAAGACAACAAGTATAGACTAAAATTTTGAAATTCTAACATATTTTTTGGTTGTTCATAAGTTGGTGTACAACAATTCTCCACAATCCATTTGTTTACTAGATCATTTTCTCAATCATCCACGTGCTTCATCAGCAGCACCCATCAATAGCATTATGAAGTTCGTGATCAACCCCAACAATGCCATCAAGAGCATCATCAATGGTTAAGTACCCATGATGAGAGCCAGCAGGTAGTTGCAACACTATCAAGTTTAGGACCACCCGCAATAATGACATCAATGCTATCATTAGTGGTTGAGTGCGTGTGACTATAGCTAGTAATCAAAAGCAAAGTCAATAGAGGTTAGTAGCTCATTTTGAAGGAATCCATACGGCATTCATTGGCAACAGAAAATATGACTTTTAGCATAGTAGTAACCATACAAATAATGTGTTTTCCATAATACATGGCTTGAAACCACATTATCCCCAATAAGAGTTGTGTTGAATGATAATGGAACCCCCTATGTGTACAAACTCTATAATAAAAGGAAGTAGGGTTATTACAAACTCTATAAACTAGGGCATGATGCCATGACCTAGCTTAGAGAGAGAGAGAGAGAGAGAGAGAGAGAGAGATAGAGAGAGAGAGAGTAGCCTTGTCATTGGCAAATATGAATCACTCAAAACATGTTGCGTGGTGTTTGGAAGGACTCCATAATCTTCAAAGATCAATTATCAATGTTTCTTTAGGTAAAACACTATTGTGTTGTCCTCTATTGGAGGAAATGAGCATTTGATCCCATACTAATATTACAATAAAATGCTTGAATCTTTGAGGGGATTTTCTCTTCTATGATTCAATCCACCATTACATGACGTGACATCTATATTGATGGTAATGTTCAAACCAATGAATGCATATATGGTTGCTTTGTCTCAACCTTTTCCTTGACGTGCAAACATCAAGCCACAAAGAGTTACATGTAATATGATTGGCCCCTCTACCTTACAAAGTGAAATGGTTGAGTGAAAGTAAAGGTAAAAATTTAAAAGCCTTGCACTACTGGACAGTAGGGAAATTTTACAAGGGTATAATATCTTTTACAAGATTTTGATTAGGTTATGTTAAATAAATTGTTTGATCAGTATATTTTTTAGGGTTAATACTTTCATTGTAGGATTTATTGCATGTGTAAATCTACTATTTCCATATGATCAATACACGTTTAAATGATTGCACTTAGCACAAGTTAAGAGGCCATGGTTCTCACCTTGTGTAATTGGTTTGTGCATGCCATTGTTAACGTCATTTCAATGCACAAGTGATCACATGCACACCTTAGAAACATTTAATATGGGCCATTATATTGTTTAGGAGTACTTTTGTATCCCCGATACAGAACTCATATTTTTCCTATATCTAAAAATTAGTTGTTGTCTAGTATACTTGGTTTATATGTGTACTTGTAGATTCATTCACAATAAGGAGAGTGTTTCAGGCATTATAAGAACTCTCTCTCTGTCTCTCTCTCTCTCTCTCATCCGCCTCATTAGTGAGATTCTTTCTCTTCAATTATCTTTTGAAGGTGTTTAACTTTTAAAAATATTGTATATAAGACCATTGAACATTAATTAAACCAATACATAACCCATCATGATATTCTAAATCATACATGATCCTTGATTGGAGTACCAAGGTCTAACATATGACATGTAAACCTTGTATATAGTTCAAAACCTTTTTGGAACTTTCAAATGACATTCATTCAAGAGAGAATATATCCTTTACACTATGGCTTTTGCAAATGGATTACACTAAACGTGGTATCCATGTCCCAAGTCCATTTCACTTGGCACTACACGATACTACATTTAGTGTCATTATTTTCACATCTAAAGAGACATAAAGTTTACATAATCTTACTATGCAACATGTTATCCAATGTAGTAACTATACATAAACTACTCATAATCTAATAAGAGTCTAATGCAGGATCCAACAGAGAATATTAATAGAGAGATAGAAAGATTATTGATAAAGCATGAGGTTGATCAATTTATGGAGCTTAGGAAGAAAAGCTAGTGATGACTTGCACTAAAGATGGTATCCATGTCCCATATCTTTTTGATTTTTGCACTAACGGATATCATATCTAGTGTGGTTAATTTATATATCAAAAAATATAGCTAATGTTTAAAATTTCTAGTAGATTTTATCTTTGTGCTTCTTAGCACTACATAATTATTCATTTCAAAGTAAGTACTTGATAATCCACATTAGTAACTATCTTAAGCTCAAAATTTAAGAGTAACTTTTTAACTATATAAGATGCAAAAACACACACACACACACACACACACAAATCTTATCAATATGCTCCATTGGTTTCACCTTTTAGGTATGGATGTTGAGGGAAAAACAAGTGTCTAAGGTAATATGAGTAAATTGGATAAAAATACACTTTTGGAAAAACATAGATACAAGCAATTTAGAGAAATATGCTCTATGAAAGAAGAAGAGATGAAAGATACTTGTTGGAATATTGGAAAAAGAGACATACCAAGATGTAATGTGATCACAAATTAAAAAACATGTAGAAAACCCAAGGATTGCATGCTCAATTGAAAGTATGGATTTGGATGTTGTTGCCATGAGATGGATCTCCACCATGATTGGAAATCTTTTAGAAATTTGGAACACTAGTAAGCCCAGCTTCCAACAAGATTTTGATGTTGGAAAAATACATTCATGGGATGCATTGTATATAGAAGCAAGAGTTGTAGAATCAAAATCTAATAGAAGCTTAAACAAGTCAATTTCATGGGATAAAAAGATGTGTTCTGCATATGTTTCTATGAAACAAAATTTTACCACTTCAATGGCAATATCTGAAGTACATGCCCTTCAAAGTAACTATGCAGGTATGTCTCATCTGTACTCTATGATATTTCTGAGTGAAGATGAGATCATTCTAGGGGAAAAACTAGGAAAGGGTGTTGTAGTGTTGTATTCAAAGTAAAGATTGTAAGAGTAGAAAGATTTTATCACAACAAGATCTATGGAGGAAAATATTATAGGGGAAAATATTATATAAGGCAAGCAGAGCAATGAAGAGAGATAGTGATGTAGATCAGACATCTAGTGTTAGTACATGTGATTACATCGCTACTACATAAGAACCTCTATGGACCATAACATCATATTTTAATGGTGGAAATATTTTAACATTCATGACTCAATCGCCTACATCTTGTGGTCGATTTACAAGGTTATTTCATGCTTGGGGTACAGGTAAAAGAAGGCACGATGAAGAAACTCAATTGAAAAGTTATAAAATAGTGCAAGTAAATATATTTTGCAAATGTATCACATATATTATACATGCATTAATTTTGGGAATGTGTCATTTGCACAAAGCAAGGTGGTTACACATAGATCTACATCCCAGTAATATTGTATTAGATTTTTTTGGTGATGTTTACCATGTGGGGATTATAGATTGGGGTAGAGATTTGGATTTCTCAAAGAAGAGAAATGCATTTTCCAAGACACATTGAGGGTGTGCAGACGATGATAAAATGCATGCAAAAAAACTATAGCAATGTAAAACAGACCATATATAGAGAAAATGGTTAGCACTTGAGTTGAAAGATACAACATTGAAGGGTTGTTATAGCCCACAGACTAACGTTTATGCTCTTGGCTGGATACTATGAGAGCTTTGCTATTTCGATGAGGATGCTTCTAATTACTTTGATGTAATGAAAGTTATCACTCCATCCTTGATAATGATCAGACACCTATTCGATTTTTTTGGAGATAAATTGATGAATGTAGATCCATAAAAAAGGGTTTTATTTGATAACATAAATGAGCATTTCTGTAAGCACCATGGTTTGAATGGTGAATTGGCTATGCATCCCTTGGAAGAAATGAAGCCAAGCTTTATCTAAATATAAATTTACATTATCAATACCATATAGCATGACTTGTAAGTAATTTTATTTTATTGTCTAGAGATACATATATTTTGGAAATGTTCATATGTTAGAAAGTGTGCTCTTTATTGTTTATGTATCCTTCTGAAATGATGGTACTATATCTCTTATAAACCAAGTTTTTCTTTAGTGGGACTAATCTTTATTTGAATTTTTGTAGATAGCTTGAATTTCTTATTTCACTTTGATCATCATGGATTCTTTGATTGAGTAACATTAGACTATATACTCAAGTGTGCTTTTAGTGCTTCAAGGTTAAGTTAATTGTGTGTTTATAATTTTTAAGAGAAATCACTTCGAGATTCCATGTCACAATATACAAAAGTATTACTAATTCAAAACAATAAAACAACCCTAGTGCATGTACAACATCATTACTAATCATGTCATGATATTACATCATAGACTTAAGAGTGCTTAGTGTAATATATCAAGTAAACCTGACACTTAGGAATATCAAGTTTTCTAATCTAATGAACTCGTGTTTTTATAATATCCTCTAAATGTTGAATGCAGTTCCTACTTAAGGAATAACATACTTGGTAATTGGGTTTCATGGGGTCTTTTCACAATATTCAAGTGATCCTCGATGAAATAAGGAAGATCTACATCTTGTGAGGTGGACATAAACTTACATTTTCTCAAACTCGTGAACAAATTGAGGGTGATGAGCTTATAGATGGATCTTTTGCCTTCATCAAGGATAACCATCTAGTTAAGAAAAAACAAGAGGAGTGATGGACTCTTGGTGACCATCATCAAGTTCATATCAAGAGGAGTGATACTATCATAAATGAACTTCCTTCTTCAAATGAGTGACAATGTTTAGAACATGTTGGGATAAAGGGCAGTGTTCAGATGACAAGCTCAACACATGCGGACATTGATGATGGACCGCCTGGTTAGATGGGTCCACACATCTACACTTAGCACGTCGGTGGTCATTATGACTCACACATAGCCACTGACTCATTATTTATAACATTCAGGTTGTTACACCTATTTACAGCTGGCATAGTTATAGCACCAATTGACTAGTATAGTCGGTTATGCATTGTTTGACTTAGTAGGCCACTTTCCTTTATGTTGTATCTTATCTATACTTTGTGTACATTGAAAAGTGTGTGGAAGAAGAAGAAGAAACCAGCAAGAAAACGTTTTGGCCTCCATCTCTCTTCTTGTCTCTTGAGTGAGCTTCTCCTTGTGCATTCTGTGTGTGTTTGGTGCAGCATCTTGAGCAAGTCCCCCCACCACGCGATTCTTGACATGGTATCAGAGCGACACCACTGAGAGAGGCTGATTTCGAAGGCTGAAGCAAAGGAGAAGAAGCAATGTTCGAGCAAGCAAGCCACGGGTAAGAAGCTCTCCCATTCTTCCACTCTCTCTTTTGGATAGTGCCTGTGAAGGCACCGGAAGCAGGGTCGAGAAAAAATCTCAGATTGCAGTGAGATTTGGTGTGCACAAAGAGCACTGTGTATTCTGCAGATAAGCCCTTTAGGACTTTCCCATAGTTATTTTGGGCATCTGAGGCCGTTTCAGGCTCCGTTTTAGAGCCGCAAGGTTACGGGCAGCAGTTTCAGGGTATACTGTGATTTTGGTTGTTTTGACCAAAAGTGGGTGCGCAGGTTACAGACTATGAATTTGTAATTCTTGAGGTGTTTGCAGGAAGCAAATATAAGGTTTATCTGCAAACAGGTTACAGATTGCATGTATTGTTGAGCAGACAGTGAAAAAGACTATCTGGTGTATTGCTGTACACTACAGGTCAAGGGTTGTAGAAGATTTGCTTGCTGTTTGGTATTAGTTTTGTGATAATGGCAAAGAACAGTGGAAGCCCCATCATTGAGAAGCTCGACAAGAACAACTACCCTTCATGGAAGTTCTGTGTCACGAACTCCCTTATTGAAAAAGGCCTCTACGAGTTTGTTTCAGGTGGAGAAAAGGAGTCGGAGGTGAGTGATCCTCCAACTGCAGAAGAGACAAAGGCACGGAAGAAATGGAATGTAAAAGATAAGAAGGTCATGTATTGGCTGTCTACAGTAATTGACAATAATATGCTGGGACACATTAGAAATGCAGAGAATTCATATGCAGCTTGGACCATACTTGAAAGTATATTTTCTATAAATACAAAGGTACGAAAGATTCAACTCAAGCAAGAGTTGAATACATTGAAGAAAGGGAAGATGTCTATTAATGAGTATGCACTGAAGGTAAGGAGCATTGCAGATGCCTTGGCAGTGATTGATGCAATGCCCGATGATGATGATTTGGTGTCGTCTACCTTGGGTGGACTTAACAATGAAAAGGATTGGAAGTCTTTTGTAACTTCCGTATATGTTAGAAAGCCATTTCCAGATTTCGATGAGTTGGTCTTCCTTATGATCACTGAAGAGATCAACATGTAGAGTGAGACATCTAAAAGAAGTGGTGAACAGGTCCAAGATTTCTACTCTAGTTCAGGAAGGGGACGTGGCAGGTTCTCTTCAAGAGGCCGTGATATAGGATGTGGTAGTGACAACCAACAAAATAGATTGAATCAGCAATTTGGCGATATGCAGGTTTCAGGAGGTCATGGTAACTTTAGAGGCAGGGGGAGCTTTAGAGGAAGAGGTGGATGGTAGAACAGAGGTTCTAACAACTCTGGTATTGTGTGTCACTACTGTGGCAAAACATGTCATATTGCAGCCCAATGTTATGCTAAGAAAGATGATATTCACAGTGGTAAGTTGCAGCAAGGAAACTATGCATCGTCTTCACGACAGAATGAAGACAAAAATGAACATCTATTTGTTATGGAGCATATGCTGAATGCTGTTACAGGAAAGGGAACACATGATGATGTTTGTTATGTTGATTCAAATGCATCCAATCATATGGCCAGCCATGCAGAATGGTTTGGAGAGATGCAGGATTTGCAAAATGCAGGTTATGTGCAGATGGGTGATGATTCATGCCACCCAATTTCACACATTGGAAAAGTTCCCTTGTCCTTGCATGATGGTAAGACAAAGAGTCTTTCAAATGTATTACATGTGCCATCTATTACAAAGAACTTGGTGTCAGTCGTTCAAATGGTAGAGCAAGGGCTGCAAGTCAGATTTAATGCAAAGGGCTACTTTGTAGAAGACTTCAATGACAAGTACAGGCTAGTTGCAAAGGGAAGTAGAGTTGGACGTATGTTTACTCTAGATGCTGGAATTCCTACTATGAATGTTGCTATGTATGCTAAAGGAAAAGGTGTTGTTGCAAATATTGAAATTTGGCACAAACGCATTGGGCATGCAAATGTACAAAGGCTGAAATTAATGCAGTCCAAAGGGTTGGTTACAGGTTTGCCTACATTTAGAGTTACAAAATTTCATAAATTATGCGAAGCATGTTAGTTTGGTAAGCAGGCAAGACAACCCTTTTCACATGACAGAGATGTAAGCAGAAATATCCTTGATGTTGTGCATACAAACATTTGGGGACCTACACAAAATGTATCTCTTGGAGGCAATTCATACTTTGTCACATTCATTGATGATTGTTCTAGAAAGCTGTGGGTATATTTTATGAAGAAAAAGAGTGAAGCATTTGAGCACTTTAGAACTTTCAAGGCTGCAGTTGAAAGAGAAACAGGCTTGAAAGTAAAGTACTTGAGGTTAGATGGAGGGGGAGAGTACCTCTCGAATGAGTTCAATGATTTTTTGAGGTCTCATGGGATAAAGAGACAGTTCACATGCGGGTATACCCCACAGCAAAATGAGGTTGCAGAAAGGAAAAACAGGCATATTGCAGAAGTTGCACATGCCTTGATGGCTGAAAAGAATATGCCTAAGCATTTTTTGTCTGAGGTTGTTCATATTGCTATTTATATTATGAACATAACTCCCACAGCTGCAGTTCATGGTATGACCCCCGAAGAATGTTTTACAGGTAAGAAGCCTAATGTTTCACACTTGAAAGTGTTTGGCTGCATTGCGTATGTTCATGTGCCAGATGAGTTGTGAAAGAAACTAGATCCAAAGGCTGAAAAGTGTGTCTTTATTGGATACTCTTTAGAGCAGAAAGGGTATCGTTGTTATAACCCTGTCGCATGTAAGTTTAAAGTGACCAGGAATGTTATCTTTGATGAAATGAGCAATTGGTATGCATCTAGTGGTGATGCATTGGATGATGATGATGATCATGACACTCATGTGCACACTAAAAAGCAAGAATCACGGACTCTTAGTGGACCAGAGAAATTTGGTAGTCCTTAGTCTGGGAGACTAAGGAATACCTCTACATCTTCAGGTGCATCTAGTAGCACTACAGGTAAAGACAAAGAAAAGAATAAGGTGTCAGATGGCATTGATGCAGTTCTTGATGGAGACTCCAGTGGCTCAGAGAGCTTAGATGATGAGCTTGGTATTCCTTCTGTCAAGACACCAGGTGTACAAAGAGTTCATAATAATGTAAAGGCTCCATTGAGTGATCCGGTGGTACGCAAATCTAGCAGGGTCAGATACCCTGTTAAAAGATTTGGTTTTGAAGGTTATGCAGCTCACCATTATGCTTATATGGTGAAACTAGTTGAGGATGTTGAGCCCACTTGTTTTGAGGATGATGTTGGTCATACTCATTGGGATGCAGCAATGGATGAGAAGATGGCTGCATTAGAGACCAATAAGACTTGGGATCTACTATCATTGCCAAAGGGCAAGAAAGCTATTGGATGTAAGTGGATTTATAAGATTAAGCACAATGCAGATGGTTCTATTAGTAGGTACAAAGCTAGGCTGGTTGCAAAAGGCTATGCGCAGACATATGGCATAGATTATGATGAAACCTTCAGTCTAGTTGCTAGGATGGCAACTGGCACATGTGTGATTGCTTTGGCAACAGCCAAAGGTTGAAGGTTGCAGCAAATGGATGTGAAGAATGCCTTCTTGCATGGTGATTTGTAGGAAGAAGTGTATATGGATCAGCCAGCAGGTTGTGAAGATTTAGAGCATCCCACGTATGTGTGTAGATTGAAGAAGGCACTCTATGGGTTCAAGCAAGCACCTAGAGCATGGTCTGACAAGATCAAAGAGTATCTTGTCAATATTGGCTTTTATGTTTCTGATGCTGATCACTCACTTTATGTGAGAAAGGGAGATGCAGGTTTGATCATCATAGTCATCTATGTGGATGACTTGATTATTACAGGTGATAGTGATAATGGGATTGCTGAAGTCAAGGATTTTTTTAAGAAGAAGTTTGAGATGAAGGATTTAGGTGAGCTAAGGTACTTCCTTGGCATTGAGGTGATCAGATGTGATGATGGTATATGGCTGTCCCAAAGACAGTATGGCTTGGATATGTTGTCCAAGTATGGTATGACAACATGCAAACCACTTTCAGTTCCGTTGGAGTAGAATGTAAAGTTGAGTACTGATGTTGGGGATGAGATAGAAGACCCTACTATGTTCAGGAGGATAGTGGGGAGTTTGATCTACATGACCATTACAAGGCCAGACTTGAGCTATGCTGTTGGTCTTGTGAGTCAGTTCATGCAAGTATCTAGAAAGCCACATTTGGATGTAGTCAGACGCATATTGAGATATGTGAAGTCCACATTTTATTATGGACTTTTCTATGAGGCAGGTATAGATGTATAGGTGTTTGGATACATAGATGCAGATTGGGCTGTAGTATGTCTGATAGAAGATCTACCAACGGATACATGTTCTCTCTTCGTAGTGCAACAATTGCTTGGAGCAGCAAAAAGCAATCTATATTTGCTTTGTCGAGTACAGAGGCTGAGTATAGAGGTGCTACTGTTGCAGCATGTGAGGTAGTATGGCTACAAAAGTTAATGGCTGATTTGGATGTGCAGATGGAAGGTCCAGTTGTCATTTATTGTGACAACATGAGTAGTATACAGTTGGCTAGGAACCCTATGTTCCATGCCAGGACAAAACATATTGAGATACACTACCACTTTGTGAGAGAGAATGTACTAGTAGGTGAGATTGACTTGGTGTATGTCAGCACACAGGATCAGATAGCTGACATCTTCACGAAGGCATTGGGTACAGAGAAGCTTCAAAAGTTTTGAAGCTTACTTGGAGTCGCAGATATGCAGTTGAGCTTGAGGGGGAGTGTTGAGATGACAAGCTCAACACATGCGGGCATTGATGATGGACCACCTGGTTAGATGGGTCCACACATCTACACTTAGCACGTCGGTGGTCACTATGACTCACACATGACCATTGACTCATTACTTATTATATTTAGGTTGTTACACCTATTTACAGCTGGCATAGTTATAGCGCCCGTCGACTAGTGTAGTCGGTTATGCATTGTTTGACTTAGTAGGCCACTTTCCTTTATGTTGTATCTTATCTATACTTTGTGTACATTGAAAAGTGTGTGGAAGAAGAAGAAGAAACCAGTAAGAAAACATTTTGGCCTCCATCTCTCTTCTTGTCTTGAGTGAGCTTCTCCTTGTGCATTCTGTGTGTGTTCAGTGCAGCATCTTGAGCAAGCCCCCCCACCACGCGATTCTTGACAAGCAGTGCCCATGTTCACCTGTAAGGGCTAGGTTGTACATAGTACATATACCTATCTAAAATCATTATTCAGGTACACTCTTTTGTACCAAAAATCATGTATCTCTATCTCTTGACTCTCAACCTACATCTCAACACAGAAGCTCCATTGCAACTAACTCAATAAACTGGTATTAGAGCTTGGTTCAGGCAATCAAGAGCTTGGCATTTCTTTAGGTGCAAGAGCTTGAAGTTGAAGAAGAGTATTGGTGGGTTAAAATGAGTGACTGGGGATGTGATGCTACGTGGAGTCAAGTGGGCTAACACATGCAAATATCATTTTTGTGTTTTTCTAACACTTACCTGTAGTGGGAATCGGGTTTATAGATGGAAATCCCAAGTGTTACTATGCATGTTCGACACCTGGTTGTGATATTTCAGTTTTGAGACATGCACCTCATGCAGAAAGAGAAGGGAATGTGTTCTCACTTCTCATTTTGAGTCCCTGATCGACATTGTATGTGGTAAGGGGCATGTTTTCCATCTAGCAAGGTGAAGCTTGGTAAAATAGGGAAAAAAGTAAAAACATGAGGAGTTTTTTTTTAAATAAAAATAAGAGAAAGGGAGAGGGGTTTGACATAATACAATTAGCATGAGAGAGAGAGAGAGAGAGGAATCTTGCAGCCTGAAGAGAAGGGATAAATCTAAAGCTCAAAAGAATAAGAACATGTTTTTGGAAGAAAGAGACCGTGAAGCTAAAGTTATTGAAGCTGTGGAACATGATGGTAGGGCTATTGAAGTCAATGGACTGATGCGAATTCTTAGTTTTCAAGTGATGGTAATAAGAGTCTTCCTTTTGTCTTGTTTTCTTCTACTGATGTGTGGAGCACAGAATATGCAGATCTATTATAAGGTATGGATATGAGTGAGAGATAGGAGAGGGTTGTTCTTTGTCACGTTGAGAGTGATGTATGTTAGTTGTTGTGTGAGATTTCCCAGCAAGAGTAGAGAAGAATGGAAGTAAAGGATCTCTATAATCCAAAACTGGGTATGTAGCTGAGAATATGTATTATGGGTAGGTGTTGAATACACAGACTCAAGAGTTAGTGGAAATTTGGAAGGATTTGCAGACAGGAAAATGATGAATCAGAGTTCATAAAGTTCAAAGGTCTCGTAACTCTTCATCAAGGCTAGATATGCTGAAATGTATTTGCTAGTATATTGAAATGATAATCTGAAATCGAAGAAAGTGTCTTCTCGTTTGCAAGTTTTTGCTCTTGGATTAGAGAAGTTATGTGTTTGCTATATAGATCAATAGTAAATTTAGGACTGCAAGACCTGTGTAGAGTTATTTCAGGATAAAAAATCAAAGAATTTGGCTCTAAATTCTTTTGGGCAGTTATAGATTGGAAAGAGAGCTACAACTTTCCTTTTAAAGCTAGTCAATCTGAGATTTGGCTAGAAGCTAATGAACTGTTCTTTGTAATGCTCTTTGAGGAAACAAGTGAGTTCAACACCATCTATTTTATCAACTTGGTTTCCCATGAGAGTCATCATGATTATCCATTGCTATATAAGTGTAAACTCTGTTTTGTTGCAATAATTGAATGTCTACAATAACAAAATGATTGTAGCAACTAAATGGGCATGAAAACTCATTGTGTAAAGCTTTGGTTACCTGTGTTTTTGGTTTGTATTTATGTGTGCTTTGAGAAAAGAAGAATGGAGAGGATCTACAACTGATTTTGCATTGCTTGAGGCAACCACACTTTGTGGGGCATTTGCTGTGTGGGGTTGCCATTCCTAAAAAATAGGGGTTGTGTAAATCTAAAAGCTTGTGTTGTCAAAGTATCAGTCATGGTTGTTTCAGTGTCTGATTCTTTCTAAAAATGGTAAATTTTGAGCTTGAAGGTTTAAGATACTTAAGTGTTGAGTTGAAGTCTCAGTGAGGAGTGAGTGATCAAAAATATTTGATCATGTGTTTAGTGGTGTTGTCTCATGGGTTTTGTTGAGGGGAGATCCTTGGTTTCTTTTGTGTGGTGTTGTTGTGGGGGTTGTTAGAGACCAACTACCCAATTCGCCTACCATAGTTTGGTGCCCCTGCTAAGGATCTCCCATGTTGAAGAGCTCTTGTTGATATTGTCAGTTGGGAAGCGTAAGGTTTGAAAACCAACATGTACACATACTCAAGCATATCGGCTTTTGGATATGAACCCCTCTTTGGTACTGAAAATGAGAATGCTAATCATTTTATCAAGAGATTGGAGTGGATGGCTTACCAAGATCAAAGGGACACTGATGTAGATAAGCTTCGAATGATCAACATGCTACTTGAAGGTTCTGCAAGATTATGGTGGAACTCAATAAATGAAGATACAAGGGCGAATTGGAATGAAGTAAAACATGAGTTCCTTACAAGGTTTGCAGCTAAGCAAACTCATGAGAGTTTATGGAAATCTTTGGAAAGGATGTTTCAAGGGGAAGATGAGGAAGTGTCTAAATTTGTTGTGAGATTTCAAGCAAAATAGATAGAAATTGCATAAAGTATGGAGCAACCTCTGATGATGTTCTTGAAAAACAAGTTTATTTCTTTGCATAGACCTAAAATTAGAGAAAAGATTATGATCAAAGACCCTAATACATATGAAACTGTAGTCAAAATAGCCAAGAAAAAGCAAAGGAAAATACAATTGAGGTCGAATCAATCAAGAGGTATTGTTGTGCATGCGTTTCTACGGCCTAATCAGGTTGACACTATTGTAGGAAATGCATGACAATAAACTGTGAATCTTCATGGGACATTTTTAAGAGCAGAGAATGGAGCTCAACAAGGCCATAGAAAACTTGATAATGATGTGATTAATAAACTACAAGAACAATTGGAAAATTTAAATTTGAATATGATCATATTGCAGGCAAGGTAGCCTCAAATGCAACCTAGATTTAGAGGACCTCCAAGAAATAGATGGGAAAACTTTGAATGCTTTAATTATAGGGAGAGAGGTCATATTGCTCCTGATTTCCCTTATCCAAAAATAATAGGAGGGGAGATGTATCCCATGCCACAATGAAATGCTAGGCGAGATGCCATACCTCAACAAGAACAAATGCCACTTTAACCAGCTAGGCAATACTTGGAAAGAAGACCTAATGAAGCCACATTGGGTAGTATGAATTTGATCAAAACGAGCATGTCTGATAATGGGGAAAGTGCAGATGTTCTAGCTAATAAGAGAGCCAAAGAGAGGGATACTAAAACTGAGACTCAAAGGGTAGCAAGGATTAAAAGGGTAAAAAAAGTTGCACATGATCCAAAAACCAGCAAGAAAGCTAAATAACGAAGGAAGATTCAAATGGGGGACTTTACTTTGGGAGCAATCAAGTTCCTTACAACTTGCTTGAGGATTTAAAAGGTAAGAAGGCTGATGTTACATATGGTTAGCTGCTGCAAATGAGCTCATCTCTGAGGAGGCAATGGCATGAATTGGTTAACATCAAGAAAGGAAAAACCCAAACTGAGCATGTTGGAGTGGTATACCTATTAGATGTGAAAGATATTATACTTGTCATGGATGCATGGATACATAGAAGGAAAATTGATCAAGTTTATGTTGATGGTGGTGCGCAAGTTTGTGTGATCACTAAAGAAGCAATGTTGCAAATGCATCTTAAAATGACAAGGAAGTCACTGCTTAAGGTTTAAATAGCAAACAACTCAAAAGTGAAATGTCTGGGAGTCATCGAGAACTTGTAAATCAACATTGGAGGCCAAAGAGCATATTTGGATTTCCATGTTATGCCTGCAAAACTTGGGGCATATCCTCTCATTTTGGGACGATTATGGCTAATTACTATGAGGTCCAAACAAGACTGGAATAGAGGTCGATTGGAACTAAATCTAGAGAAGCCAGCTCATAAGAGGGTGATCTTTGATGACCAGGAAATTTGTGCAAAAATAGGCACATAAAAGTGCTAAACATGGAAACATCTTTTGTAAAATGGTAGTTTGCAAATGTACCATCTTGTCAAAATTTGTCTATGAAGCAATGTAAAATGTGTAATCCAAAAAGGCTCGCATTAAAAAACATTGAAAGGAAAGGGAAGGTCAAACACCTTTTGTCTCATTCCAAAAATTGAAGGGTCTTTAGACCTTAGCCAAGATGTATGAAAAATCAATTTTATAATACCAAGAAAGGAAAAGGAAGAGGCTTGTTGAGTGCTTTGAGGAGGTGGGAGGTTGAGGTGGTTACAACCTCTCTCTTCCTTTATCTTCTCCTCTCATGCTTCATTTCTTTCTCTCCCATTTTGGCACAACACTTGCCTTCTTGTTCTTGCTTCTTTCTCTTGTGCTTCATTGCAAAATCTAATGGATAATGAGGAAGAGGAAGAGGGTGAGGATGGTTTGAATCTATCAATATCTTGTGTGCCTTCCTCTTGTGTGTTTTGGAGCAATGGTTCTTGGTGAAGAAGAAGGTTTCCTACAAGTTTTTGTGGCTAGCAAGCATACTTGCAGCCTCTACCTAGCCGGTTCATGGTTCGATTTGTGCCTTGGCAAGGTGCTCTTCATTTGGTGCAATGGCCGCCAAGAGGTGGCTACAAGATTTGCAAGAGAACAAGTTTGCACCCTATCAACAAGAAGATCATTAGTTCTTATTTCATTCTCATGAAGAGATTTACTGGTTTATTTGTATCAAGAGGAGAAGAGGTTTGATTCAATGGAGAAGGAAGTGGAAGAAGAGGCATTCTACCACTATGCTTTTGGCTTCATCTCACTTCTGATGTCCACTGTCCTCCTTTTGATATCATCTAACCCTGCACCAACGCGCCCCTCTTGTGTATTCTTCGGTCTCTAAGGCCCTGTTTCTGAGCACATTTATGAGGGTTGTACCCTACGTGTTGCCTACTGCTGGCGATGTCAATAGAGAGCTAGTTGCCTATTGCTGGCCGTCTGGATAGCAAGAGCCCAATATATCTAGCATCACTTACTACCTCACCAACCACATGGCACAACAATCTACAGCGCATTATAAGCTTGTAGGATCCATATAGTGACAACAACCACCAGTGCCATTTCATCCTCATCCACACGCCTCCTCATCTTACATGTGGCATCAACGGCACCATTATCCTGTTCTGCAATTCTTTCATTCTTTCTTTTAATATTCGGACCCTCAATACGATGAAGCAACAATTTTTAACCTTCAAGGATCAAAACTTCATCTAAGGCTCATTCACGTGCATCTTCTTCTCTTACACGACCTTTACACCAATATTACCTTTCTCCAAAATAAATGCAAGAGTCTTTTCTATTTCTTTTTTTAAAAATCTTGTATAAAACCAACTTTCCTTTCCTTTCCTTTTCTGAAACACATTTTATTAGGTGGAGTGTGTAATTGCAATATCTTTTGTGAGGGTATGCACTATGGTTATATCTTTTTTGGGTTTTAATGAGCTTCATGATGTGGTTGTCATTCAATCCATGGTTAAGTGATGTTTCTCTTATGCACAAATTGTCAAAGAGTCCTATCTTTTGGGTATTTTCTTGAAGTTGTATTTGGAATGTGTTTAAACCTAGGCTCAATGACCTAGTTGTATGTGTATTTTTGTGATTATTTCCTTTCCCTATCCAATGACAATTCAAAGATGATGAAGCAAAGAAATGAAGATTGAAAACAAAGACAAAGATGAAGATGAAGATTTGTCCAAGCTGATCATGGTTCTTCTTCAAATTTGTTCGCGGGGACACTTCAAACTTAAGCGTCGGAGGAATGATGATCAGGAAATTTGTGCAAAAGTAGGCACATAAATGTGCTAAACATGGAAACATCTTTTGTAAAAATGGCAGTTTGCAAATGTACCATCTTGTCAAAATTTGTCTATGAAGCAATGTAAAATGTGTAGTTCAAAAAGGCTCACATAAAAAAAATGTTGAAAGGAAAGGGAAGGTCAAACACCTTTTGTCTCATTCCAAAAATTGAAGGGTCTTTAGACCTTAGCCAAGATGTATGCAAACTCAACTTTATAATATCAAGAAAGGAAAATGAAGAGGCTTGTCGGGTGATTTGAGGAGGTGGGAGGTTGAGGTGGTTACACCCTCTCTCTTCCTTTATCTTCTCCTCTCACGCTTCATTTCTTTCTCTCCCATTTTGGCACAACACTTGCCTTCTTGTTCTTGCTTCTTTCTCTTGTGCTTCATTGAAAAATCTAATGGAGAATGAGGAAGAGGAAGAGGGTGATGATGGTTTGAATCTATCAATATCTTGTGTTCCTTCCTCTTGTGTGTTTTGGAGGAATGGTTCTTGGTGAAAAAGAAGGTTTCTTGTAGGTTATTTTGGCCAGCAAGCATACTTGTAGCCTCTACCTAGCTGGTTCGTGGTTCGATTTGTGCCATGGCAGGGTGCTCTTCATTTAAAAACATGGAGCCCCAAGAGGAACACCAAGGAAAAGGGGATTTTACTACAAGAAAATCTATCTTGTAACATCAACAAACTTTTATTTCATTCTTTTGATGATCAAAACAAAGAAAATAGCAAATCTTCACGCAGCATCATAGTAGATATCTCCCACAGATTTGATAGAATCAACCATAATCTTCAATATATTTATAAAATCTATCAATAGAACAAGGAACATAAAATAATACACCATATTTGAATGGAAATCAATCACATAGTATTCATCTTTATAGTTTTCTCTCTCAATGTCTCATATATAGATACATTGTTTTGATAGAATTGACTATCTCTGACTCTCTCTCTCTCTCAATATTGCATCATCTTCTCACTACAATACTCAATAATGACTCTTAATAATCCTTCTTAGGTCGTGGATGCTCCTCCCAAGAGGTATGTCTAATGCGAAGAGGCACCAGAGCCACTACCATGTCTCTAAATAGCTCACTATTGTCACTGTCACTCCAGTCTTCTCTTCAGTCTTCAGCAGCTGCTTCTTCCATTTGCTTTAGCTCTTTTGAACTTAGATTCATCCTTTCCAAAAGTTAGAAAATTTTTCCAAAGCCACAGATAAATTCTACGAACACTTACAGAAGATCTAGAGAATAGAATAGGAAAAGGAACAAAGTAGAGACAGAACAGAGACAGAGCAGAGACAGAGGCTCTACAGAAGGTTTATAGAGGGTTATAGAAGGTCATCAGAGAACATCAAATCCTCATAACTCATAATAAAACCATTCCAAACTATCAAAAACTATTCAAAAAGCCTTCAAAAGATTTCAACCTTCATCAATCATCAATCCATGCTTCATATAGAAGAAAATCAGAACAAAACAGAGGCTATACAGAAGGTATCAGAACCAATTAGAACCTCAACAGAACCTATCAGAAATCACAGAGCTTCATATTTCCACCAAAAATCATCATGAACTATCAAAACATAATTAATATAATCCAAAACACTCTCAAACACTTCCATTAGCAACCATACATCACTCTAAATCCATCAAAAATCAACCATTCAGACTTCAAAAACAACAAAAATCAGTTAAAAATTCAGTCTTTTTCCACTCTCAACATATCCCCACACTTAGAAAGGAAGCGTCATCACAACCTAAGGAAAAGAAGAATATAAGTTCAGTTAAGAGCTCAATTTGATCTTCTTTAATATCTTCAATAGTCACTCCAAACCACGGCCCCAACTTATCACCTGTATCTCTAGAAAAGAATACTACTAAAGGAAAACTTCGTTATTCATTCACACATCTAATAAATAATAAAAAGTCATGAAAAATTTGTAAAGTATATAAGAGGTTCTTCAACTTTCCATTGTAGGCTTGCCATCCACCATCAATAGTTGAAAAGAGAGCTCTTGAACAAATTATTCAACCAGCATGAACTCATCACATACAAATTATTACAACACACACACAAACACAACCATCTGAATGGCACCTCCAAAAGATGTCTCATTAAGAAGTATAGAAGATACATCCAAGGGTATCAATGAATATGATCCCTCTTGAAAGCTTGATGATTTTGAAAGCGATCCAGGGATAAAGACTCATCTACAAAAGATTTTGGGAGATTTTGAAAGAATTGAAGGCAACACATCCATTCTAGCAAAACAAGGTATCTGCTAGGTAGACAAAGGGCATGAAAATATAGGACATCCAACTGTTGGAAATCAATGTTCACATTGACATTCATACAAAGATTTGGAATGGACTTTTGATTGTTTTGGGAATGCCTATGCATATATGCTAAGTACCAAGTAAAATGGGCTATCAATCTCACTGAAGGATCTAGAGATTGTGAATATTGTTGAGAAAAATGAAGGTAATTTTGGTATGCTTGACTAGCAGTTTCCCAGTCCCCTGGAATTAATGGCCAGTTAATATGTGGTCCTATGAGAGAATCAGTTGAGCTTCATCCTCTTCTTCTTGGAATCTGCTGATCAAATCCTTTGTACCCACTAACCAACTGAGGGGGTTGAGAAATAGAAGTGGAAGGAGATGGAAGTGGAATAAGTAAAAGAGGATGAAGAGATGGGTAGGAAAAATCATAAAATGAGGAATAAGCTAAAGAAGGAGTGGCTGAAAATTTAAGCAAATCAATTAGGAAAGGTGTCAATTGATAAGTAGGAAAAGTAGAATGTATATGAATAGATGAAGAAGGGCATGGCGGAGAAGGGGAAAAGACTCGATCTTCAATGAAAGAACAATATGTAAAGATTGGAATTTGAGGAAAAACCTGAGGTTGAAAAAGGAGAGGTAAGATAGCCACTGAGTTGGATTTATAAAGGGAAAAATAAGCATCATAACAATGGTCTATTTGTTGATAGTACAATAAGCTAGGAATAGAGTGACCTAAAACAGATTATCGATGGTAGACATCAAAGAAGGATGAATCAAATGGATGGTTCTTGGAAAGATAAGCTAGGAGATCCACCCTCAGTTGATTAGTGTTGTGCACATAAGTAGAAACTGTATTCTGGCATTGGTTCAGGACTACACAATCAATCATTGAATGCCATGAAGTGTCAAGGCAAGTAGCCACTTTAGAAGAATAGCATTGGAATATGCTATCTATCCTTAATAGTTCCAAATGGTTGACATATAAGGAAGCTTGTAAGACCACATCCCCCACATACTAGGCCAGATCTACATCATCTAAAATTAACAGATCACCTCGTAGATATATATAAGACAGCAACATGGTATCCATCATCATAGAATCCTCAAAGACCATATAGACAACTTCTGTCAGCAAATCAGAAGACCAAGCCCCACTCCAACCATCCTTTGGAAGATGGAGATCCATCATTGAGAGCTTAATATAGAAGACCAACTTCTGCAACTGATAGTGGACAAAAAATGGTCCGAAGGAACATACTCTTGAAATTGCTCAAATGTAGACCATAACAAATCCATCCTGGACTGCAATCTTTCCACTTTATCTTGAAACAACAGACATAATGTGGCCTGTCTCTGGAGAACTACCAAGTCCTGCTGAGATATAAAAGGAATCATAGAAACATTGGGGCTTGGAGAAATGGACCGTGACTGCGCCAGTTGGTCCTGCAAATGCTTAATCTGGGAAGCTTGGGATTCCAATGTGTTATGAGTAGTCTGCAAAGATGACAGTTTCATATCTAAAAGATTCTTAAACTCTTGAGCTTCTTTGGACATTTTCTCTTTCTTTTTTGAAACTCTAGTGACCTCTGACTGAGCCTCTACTAACTGAATTTTCAAAGAAGATATTTATTCTCTCTAGATCTCAATCATTTGAATCTGCTGCTCCATCTGCTTAAATAGATCGGCAAGAGTGTCTTTAGCAAAGGCTAACTTTGTGGTTGCCTTATGCATCTAGTCTTTGGATTACATCAATTCTTCATAGAAAGAAGCGTATAACTATTGAACACAAGCTGTCACTAAGAGTTCAATAGAACTCTGCATGTCATTACAAAGGAAAGGAATAGCATCCTCTGACACTAAACTGTTCAGCGAAGGAACTGATATTTCCAAAGAACCCTCTCGATGTACCCTAAATAAGTTGTTACATGTGAGATAGGTAGGAAGGTCACTTCCAGACGTAGCAGGAACTGTTACTGAAGGAATGACTGGTGGAACTTTCTCTGCTACACGCTTCAAGCGCTTCCACTTAATGACCAATGGAGGAGGGGAATCAAGATCCTCTATATCAATGGGTTCTGAATCCTTTGGGGGGAGGAACTTGATCAGATGTAGGAGGAGGTAGCACACCCTTCTTAAGGCCTGAATATATCAAGAAAGCATATAAATATGAACCATAAGTTACATTGGTAACATTCCCTCGAGTCACCTTGACAAAATGTTGGTCCATCTTCGTAGTAAGAAGGTAAGTACTCCAGTCAATAGCAACCCCTTTTAACACCATCCTGGAAGCTATGAAGAGTTCCTTGGACAAATAGTGTGATGGTGTCTTGGCAGGCATAAACCTGTCTTGGAGAAATTGGTAGACGAGCTTCCAGAGAGGATCAGTGATCATTGAAAAAGACACTTCTGGAAGTGTTAATCACCTTCTTGACATCAAGGACCTCTTTGGTCTGCTTCTATAACAGCTTTAGAATCTCGTCATTTGAGAATAACTGTCTGGCTGTAACAAAGGGTTCTCCTTTGTAGGGAAGAGACAAAGCCTTCCCTAACCCTCTAGGTATATGGAAGTACCAGAAACCAAGCCCGATTTCTTACTGTATGTAATATTCCGCATTGAGTAAATAATTGGGACTTATCAAATTTTTTTAAAATTTCCCCCCTTATCCCTCCAACCGACTGACGAGCTGGAGGGGGAGGGAAATAGAAGGAGCTATAAGCTCCTTGGTGGAGCCTGTGGAGGGAGGGAGGACATGCGTGTCGACAGGGAAATAGAAGGAGCTATAAGCTCCTTGGTGGAGCCTGTGGAGGGAGGGAGGACATGCGTGTCGACACGCAAGAAGAGAAGATTCCCCTCCCTCCACTATTTAAACGACGGGAGGGGGCCGCTGTACAGGAGGCTGGGCCGTGCCGCCATAACTCGAGCCAAGGGAGGAAGACGAGTCGCCACTGCCGCTCATCACTCCAACATCTTCCCTCCACCACATTGCCATCTATAGCTGCCAGTCCATCTTGGGAAACCGTGAGCTGCTGCACCAGTCAGCAGCCGCCTCCCAGCACGCCGCTTGCAGTCGCAGGCCCTGCCACCTACCCATCACGCCGTCACAAAGCTTTCCCCCCCCCCCCCCCACGTGGGCCTTCTAGAAAGCCCTTGGAAGGTTCCAAGTTGGGCTTCCTAAGCCCTTGTCTCCCCCCCCCCCCTCCCGAGCTTTTAAATCCCCCCCCCCTAAGCCTTGTTTTTTTCCCCTCCGGATATTAATCCCCCCAAATCCCTTATTACCCCCCCCCCCCTGGGTTTAAATTTTCCCCCCTAAGCCCCCTTGTTTCCCCTCCCGGTTTTAATTTTCCCCCCTAAGCCCTTGCCCTTTTCCCCTCCTCATAGCTCTTTAGACTATTCAAGTCACACCCATAGGCCTACTTTGTCCTTAGGCTACCTTGTAGACTTCCATTCTCTTGCATTAATTCCTTCACTCACTTTTTAGATCTTCTTGTGCGAGTGCTCTCTTAATTGAGCTTTGTGTTCTTAGTTTTATCAAACAAGCCGGTGTCCACACACTCCCATGTCCTAAAAAATCCAATTCTTCATCATGGCCTCGTATGGTATTCCGTAAAGGAGAAATAGCCATGGGATAAAAGATAGGGAGGGAAGTAGAGGGAGTGAAAAGAGGGAGTGAAGGAGGAAGAGTGGGGAAAAGGTAAAAGAAAAGGAAGGAGAAGACGGTGGAATTCCAAGAAGAAAAAGGAAAAGGCTATCTCACCTTCGAACTACGATGCCGCCGAAGAAAGTCCAAGGTGTAGCTGCGGGAGGGTCATCTCCCAGTATCCATGTGGATATCTCACCTCAAAGCCAGGTTTTTCTTCTTGGTGTTAATTCAATTTTAAGTTGATCATGCAAAGAAAAATTGTTAAGGATAGGGTATATTTGTTCGAGTTATTTTTAACGAAGGAGTTAGCTTATGAATGACAATGTATACAAATTAGCTTTCTTCAAATTGCATCAAGCATTATAAAATTATAGGCAAGATTAACCATTTACTATAGTAATATATTCCTAAAGTGTAGAAATTATATCTTGCACCATTAGTCTTATTCCTTTCGCAACGAATCATGGTAAAATGGCCAAATTCATGAAAGGTTTCTTTCGATGCTCAAATTACTAGGGAGTTATCTTTGCTAGTTACACATCTTAGCAAGGCAACCGTTGTTATTTGGCACGAGTTCATCTTTAAAGAAAATGGAAGTTAAATGTTAGGAATTAACAAGTATAAAAATTAGATATACGAACTCATTTGGGAAAGAAAATGTAATGGGGAAGTGCTGGATGACACTCTATTAACACTTTTCCCTTGCTATTTGAGAACTTGGGACTAATAAAGTGTGTATACACCAATTTCTTAGCTAGGCCTTTTTGTCACAAGGAGTATTGTCGCTCTTTGTATCATCTTGGCATTATGCTATATGCCAAATTAAACTGTATTGATTGGGAAAGTTAATTGTCACAAGGATAGTAAAACCGTGACAAGAGGAGTAAGATTACCTTCCAAAAGCTAACCAAACCAATCTAGACATAGAAACATTCATACCCTAAACACTTGACTACTTTTCTTACCGTAAGGACGATAATTTCATAAATATAAGAAACTAGTATTTGTCCCTAAATGAAGAAACCCTAGGCCTGACATACGTCAGCTTAAAAAAATCTAAACAGATTATTCCATCGCAGGACTTGTGCAACATGTATGAAATCATTTTGTGATTGATTCACAAGGAGAAAAGGGAAATAAAACCCTCATCAAGGACGGGAGATCCTTACGCAAGTTATCTTGCAAAAAGACGTAGTTTTGGATATCCTTCTAAATAAGGAAAGTTGTAAAATAGAAACTAGCATATCTAAGGTACCTTAGGGTTAACCAAGTTGGGTATGCCCTACACCGGAATATAAGGGATCTTGCCAAGTTACAAGACACCTTGAGAACGATTGCTGATACACTCAAAAAGGAAAGAACACTTCCTTAGTAGTTTGCCATACAACTGGGTTGGTTAATGGAAATGTTTGTGCTTGCTAGAGATTTTAGGGCTCTGTTTGAATTATGAATTACAAATTAAATAAGTACCTATACTTCAAGTTAAAGGCCTGAAGGGAGAGGCAGCTTCAGTTACCCCCGACTGCCTGCCTGACCCTAACCAAGGGGGTTGTTGAACACGCCAGGAATGTGGACCAAACCCGCCGCGAGAGGTCTTTCCGTTAAGCTCTACTTGGAGTAGGAGGACGCTTGGGTGCCAGGGGGGGCTCTGGCCGTAAATCCCTCGCCTTCTGGGTCCTACACAAGAGGCTAACGTGACTCGGGATTGGATCTCGAGGCCCGCATACTAGTTGACGGGCGAAAGCTTGGAATAGTGATCCCTGGAGATTACTAGATAGCCTTCGGGCGGATTGTGGACAAGCCTACGGGCGAAATTACTTGTATTTCAAAGATAAAATGATGAAATGTTAAAAAAAGAACTTGCTTGATATTGTTTTTCTATGTCAGGTGATAAGATTACATGAAGGAACAAGTGCTTAACACGGCTAATTAAAGAAGTTGATTGTTATATGTCAAATTAATATGTTAGATAATTACATAACTAAAAAAAACCGAGGAAAGTGCGAAGGATAGACCATGGGTCCGTCCTACGGTTGGGTGGTCCTGGTTAGCCGGGAACTTTTCTCAAAAATCCCAAAGAATTGCGGGATGATCATCAAAACGAATAACGAGAGCGATGACCTAGAGTTACGTCTTACCCGATTTACGCTATTTTAGGGGAACGGAATGGGACTATGCCTTATGGCAAAGAGGTTGAGCCTTGCATCCCTCTCGTTTCCCATTCTCCTTGAACCAAGTGCAGTGTGAATCCGCTTCGGACCTGGCGTTTCTGCGTAAACTAGTTCGCTCGGGTCTGACGCTAGTTGCTGTTAGCTAATGACCCATTAGGAAAAACCTTAATTCCGGTCGATCCTAAGTGGGAACGGCCAGGATACTTCTGTTACGTAGCAGATGCGGGAAGAAGTAGATCGCAAAAACCCATAACATTCCATGGGAGTGCCGGGCAGAGCTTTCTAGACATCCTTTCCGATGGACTGCTAAGACGTGTCCTGGATGATAGTAAGGGACACGTTACAGTTGGTATCGGAGCCGACCAACAACGGAATTGTTTTTATGAGATCTCAATAAAATGAAGTAAAGAAATTGTTGCTGTCCAAACATTTCCTCATCTTCAATGCTGTCTTGCAGAACTATGAAGCGTGGAATAAGTTTTTGGTGTTTCAGGTCATGTTTATGACTGCAATGCATTCTCTACTTTATAGACAAAGAATTGGGATGATGAACATCCTAGAGCAGATTTATAATCCATCACCTTTATACATAGAACGAAGATGGACGGGGTCTTTAGGAATCTACTACATAGCTACCCACCGGTTCGCTTATCTACAGACCAACCTAAAGAGGATCAAGTGGTTGGAAGATTTGAAAGTCGAGAAGCTGTTCATTTTTGTGGAAGCTCATGTAAATTCGACTGTACATATTCAAGGTCGGAGGGTTGAAATGAACTCATATGTATATGAGGAAGTAACCCGTGTAATCCTAGCCGACAGGATTAAAGTGTTGGGCCGCCATGAGAAGTATGGATTCCAACGAAAAGGGTATCCTGAACTTCCAATGAATTATCGATTCCTAAAGATCCATGACCCAAAACCCTACTATTACACAGTTCCTGTAGACAAATGCAATACAACGTTGTTCTCCCCAAACTGAATGTAATGATTGGATTATCATCACACGAGACGTTGTATAAGGCTACGCCCATGTAAATATAAATAAAGACTTCTTTTATCAATATCTGGCTGTGCATCAGAGTTGTTAAAAAGTTAAGTAGCTTCATGATTTACGAGATAGCTGAACTAAAGATAAGCTAACGTCAATTATCATATAATAACGTTAAGAAAACTTTTATCCAGGCACAACCCCAGGTACATGTTCCAAATTCGCCCCCTACATCAAGTATTGCTGTGACCCAGGAGAAGAAGTTCCTCCTCAAGCAGATAAAGCCACCCGAGTTTGACGGGAGAGGCAGATTCGTCTAGTCTGATGCTGAAATTTGGATTGAATCTATGGAGGATTACTTTGAAGCAGCTGGTACTGCACCTACCAATCAGGCCATGCTCGCCAAGTTAAAACTCACCGGCGAAGCTAGACTATGGTGGAAACAATGGTGCAGGGATCAAAGGGCTTCAAAGGGGTCCGTTACCTGGTAGAAGTTAAAGAAATCCGTGCAAGAGAGATATTTGCCACCTGCATATCGTACACAGAAAATGAATGAGTTCTACGAGCTAAAACAGCTAGGATCCACTCTGGACGCATACTACTCTAAATTCATCTCACTTTTAAAGTATGCGCCATAGATGGACATGACGCAGCAGGTGTCCAAATTTTGCGCAGGCTTAAATCCACCCGTAAATACCCGTCTCGAATCTATGCGTCCATTAGATCTGTAGGATGCACTCATTCGAGCGGCGCCTATAATTCAGGAAAAGCAAGCTAGACCAAGGGGTAACAAAACTTGGTCCTATAGTGACCCGAACAGAGGAGCATTCAGACCTCAAGTAAAGAGAGTTCAAGGTCACAATCAGGGACAAAGGAAGAAAGCAAGGACAAATAACGTCAACAACTTTGTTCCTACTCAAAGTAATGGCCGAAACCTCCGATGTTTCCACTGCAATGAACCCGGTCACTTCAAGAGGCAATGTCCCAAGCTCAGCGGGGGACATCGTCAAACGCCTTTCCAAGGTGTAGGCCGTGGTCAAGGAGCTGCCACCCATGGAAGAGAAAGAACTTCCTGCATTACCAATAGGCAAAGATGCGAAGAAGAAGAAGAGGAAGATCCGACTATGGAAGAAAAATTCGAAAGAGCGACAGTCCATGCCGCTTTACACAAGAAAGGGCCGAATCACCAGTTCTCGGTAATTCAAACACCGTCGGACTATCAAGGTAAAGGTTTCAAAACCTTGATTGATTGTGGCAGTACACATTCCTTTATCTCACCTACATGTGCAAAAAGATTAGGAATAGCCACAGTAGAAGCACCTACCCTGCTTGTGGAATTGGCAAACGGTCGTGAGGTAACTTGTATCAGGCAAACTGCTAAGGAGGAATTCTTTCTGGGAGGAAAGAAAACCTCAGTCAAATTCAGAGTCATGAATTTAGGTATCCATGAGTGTCTACTCGGGATGGATTGGCTTAAGCCTAATGACGCCCACATCCACTGTGGAAAGGGTCAAGTTTCCTTTCGAAACTCTGAAAGGGAGTTTGTCACAACTCAAGGTGAGGCAGGAGTGCCAAGAATCCAATTAGACAAAGTATCTCGGATCATAAAAGGAGTCAAAAAAGGATTACCCGTTTACCTGATCAAACTCAACAAGTTAGATCAAAAGCAAGAGTCTCATGAAGAACCTTCTTGGCTAAAGGAATACGTTGACGTATTCCCTAAGGAATTGATTGAACTTCCGCCTCCAAGAGAAGTAGATCATGAAATTAGGCTAGTGCCTAGAGCTGCACCAATTGCAAAGAGACCTTATAGAATGTCCATACCAGAAGCAATTGAGTTGAAGGAACAGCTCAAGCAACTGTTGGATTAGGGTTACATCCAACCTAGCAACTCACCGTGAGGAGCTCCAGTACTATTCCAGAAAAAGAAAGATGGGACACTTTGACTATGTATTGATTACCGAGGGTTGAATCAATCAACAGTCAAGAACAAGTATCCTATTCCTAGAATAGATGAGCTTCTTGATCGTCTTCAAGGTGCAAAGATCTTCTCCAAGATTGATCTCAGGTCAGATTACTATCAAATAAGGATCAAGGAAGAAGATATTCCAAAAACGGCCTTCAATACAAGATATGGGCACTTTGAGTTCTTGGTTATGTCATTCGGGCTTACAAATGCACCTGCCACCTTCAATAGATTAATGCAGGATATTTTTAGACCATATCTTGATGATTTCGTGCTTGTCTTCTTCGATGACACTTTAGTCTATTTTAAACAGGAAGAAGATCATGAACCTCAACTTCGGATTGTCCTTGAGACAATGAGATCCCATAAGCTGTATGCAAAAATGAAGAAGTGTGCATTCTTCAAGCGTCAGATTGAAAATCTGGGATTCATAGTATCATCAGAAGGAATATCAGTAGACCCAGCCAAAGTCAGAGATGTGCTTGAATGGCCAATACCAGTATTCGTCAAAGAAATACGTAGCTTTCTTGGATTGACAGGATGGTATAGGGTCTTTATCAAAAACTATGCTTTGATTGCAGCACCTCTTACAGACTTACTAAAGAAGCAGACTTCTATTACATGGTCAACTCCTGAACAAAATAGCTTCGACAAATTGAAGCAAAGTTTGGTATCAGCACCTATTCTAAAACTTCCTGACCTCAATAAGAAGTTCGAGGTAGTAACTAATGCCAGCATTCTTGCCTTGGGGTGTGTACTTATGCAGGAAGGTCATCCAGTAGCATACTCTTCAAGGAAATTAAAGAGTCATGAAAAGAATTATGCCACGCATGATCTGGAATTATTAGCTGTCATCCATGCTCTAAAGCTTTGGAGACACTACCTGTTGGGTAACAAGTTTACTCTAGTAACCGATCATAAGAGTCTCAAATGGATTTTTACCCAGAACGAGCTCAACATGAGGCAACGTCGGTGGATTGAAGTATTGGAGGAATATGATTTTGAAATCAAGTACCGACTAGGGAAAGAGAATGTAGTTGCCGATGCACTCAGTCGCAAGGCATTCCTAAATTCCTTAATCTTGCAGAATCCATCAACGGCCAGATCTCTAGCTACAAAGGTATCTATGCCAAACAACCCTATACTTGAACTAGCTAGAGAGGAAGCATACCATGATTTGGCCTACCAAACAATGATAAAGGAAATATCTACCAAGGAGCAAAATCAGAAATTGCAAGCTAAGTATCAGGAATTTTCCATTGATAATGGACTTGTCTACTATAGAACAAGGCTGTCTATACCAGCAAGCCAGTCACTTAAGCAGAAGATATTATGGGAAGCTCATGATTCTCCTTTCGCAGGACATCCTGGCTATGCAAAAACTCTTAATGCAGTTAGGAAGAGCTACCATTGGGTGAGGCTTAAAGGTGACGTTCTCAAGTATGTTACTGAATGTTTGTCTTGCCAACGTATCAAGGCCGAATATGTCATGATGCCAGGGAAACTACAACCGCTTGACATTCCCCAAATGAAATGGGAATTCATCAGTATGGATTTTGTTGTGGGCTTACCCCAAGTCCAAGGAGGATACAATTCCATTATGGTTGTGGTTGACATGCTTACCAAGGTTGCATACCTGATTCCAGTAAAGACAAACTATAAAGCCTCCGACATTGCAAGATTGTTTATCAAGGAGATATTCAAACTACATGGGTTACCTAAAAGAGTCATTAGTGATCGATATTCTCTCTTCATATCACACTTCTGGAGAGCTATCTTTGAAGCTATTGGGACTCAACTCTGTTTTAGCATCGCCTACCATCCCCAAACGGATGGACAAACAGAGCGAGTGAATCAAATCATTGAGGATATGCTTAGGGCATACTGCTGTCGAGAGCCAAAGAGGTGGATTCAATACTTGCTATTAATTGAATTTGCCTACAATGCTTCTTACCAACAGAGCATTCAATTGACCCCTTTCCAGGCATTGTATGGTCATGATTGTCGAAGTCCCCTAAACTTTTCTGATCCAACCCTAAGAGTTGAAGCTTCAAGACAAATGTTGGAGGATATGGATGATCAAATAAGGTCAATAAGACAAGACATACAAGCAGCCAAGGATAGACAAAAGGCATATGCAGATTTGAAACGTCAAGAAAGAGTCTTCGAAGAAGGAGACATGGTCTTCATTCAGGTACGCCCTAAAAAGAGTTCTCTATCCCTGGGAGAATGTAAGAAGCTAAGTCCAAGGTATTGTGGGCCGTATAAAATCCTCAAATGCCTAGGACCCAATGCTTATAGATTGCAACTCCCTAAGAACCTAAAGGTTCACAATGTATTTCATATCAGCCTATTGAAAAAATATGTACCCAATCCTAATCATGTACTTGATGACCAACAAATTGTAATGCCTAGTCAAGGAGTCCTTGAACTAAGGCCAGAAAGGATCTTAGATGTTAGGGAAAGATAGTTAAGATCTAGAACCTTGAAAGAATGCCTTGTCCAGTGGAAAGATTATCCCGAAGAGGATGCCACTTGGGTAGATGAAGGCACTCTCAACCATCAATCTCCCCAATTTATCTCGAGATGAGGACATCTCAATTCCTCCAAGGGGGAGAGAATGTAATATTCGGCATTGAGTAAATAATTGGGACTTATCAAATTTTTTTTAAATTTCCCCCCTTATCCCTCCAGCCGACTGACGAGCTGGAGGGGGAGGGGAAATAGAAGGAGCTGTAAGCTCCTTGGTGGAGCCTGTGGAGGGAGGGAGGACATGCGTGTCGACACGCAAGAAGAGAAGATTCCCCTCCCTCCACTATTTAAACAAGGGGAGGGGGCCGCTGTACAGAAGGAGGCTGGGCCGTGCCGCCATAACTCCGAGCCAAGGGAGGAAGACAAGTCGCCACTGCCGCTCATCACGCCAACATCTGCCCTCCACCACATCGCCATCTACAGCCGCCAGTCCGTCTTGGGAAACCGTGAGCTGCTGCGCTAGTCAGCAGCTGCCTCCCAGCACGCCGCTTGCAGTCGCAGGCCCTGCCACCTGCCCATCACACCGCCAGAAGCTTTCCCCCCTCCCCCCCCCCCACATGGGCCTTCTAGAAAGCCCTTGGAAGGTTCCAAGGTGGGCTTCCTAAGCCCTTGTTTCCCCCCCCCCTCCCGGGTTTTTAAATCCCCCCCCTAAGCCCCCTTGTTTCCCCCCCCCCCCTCGGTATAATTCCCCCCCCTAAGCCTTGTTTTTTCCCCCTCCAGATTTTAATCCCCCCAAAGCCCTTATTACTGCCCCCCCAGGTTTAAATTTTCCCCCCTAAGCCCCCTTGTTTCCCCTCCCGGTTTTAATTTTCCCCCCTAAGCCCTTGCCCTTTTCCCCTCCTCATAGCTCTTTAGACTATTCAAGTCACACCCATAGGCCTACTTTGTCCTTAGGCTACCTTGCAGACTTCCATTCTCTTGCATTAATTCCTTCACTCACTTTTTAGATCTTCTTGTGCGAGTGCTCTCTTAATTGAGCTTTGTGTTCTTAGTTTTATCAAACAAGCCGGTGTCCACACACTCCCATGTCCTAAAAAATCCAATTCTTCATCATGGCCTTGTATGGTATTCCGTAAGGGAGAAATAGCCGTGGGATAAAAGATAGGGAGGGAAGTAGAGGGAGTGAAAAGAGGGAGTGAAGGAGGAAGAGTGAGGAAAAGGTAAAAGAAAAGGAAGGAGAAGACGGTGGAATTCCAAGAAGAAAAAGGAAAAGGCTATCTCACCTTCGAACTACGATGCCGCCGAAGAAAGTCCAAGGTGTAGCTGCGGGAGGGTCATCTCCCGGTATCCATGTGGATATCTCACCTCAAAGTCAGATTTTTCTTCTTGGTGTTAATTCAGTTTTAAGTCGATCATGCAAAGAAAAATTGTTAAGGGTAGGATATATTTGTTCGAGTTATTTTTAACGAAGGAGTTAGCTTATGAATGACAATGTATACAAATTAGCTTTCTTCAAATTGCATCAAGCATTATAAAATTATAGGCAAGATTAACCATTTACTATAGTAATATATTCCTAAAGTGTAGAAATTATATCTTGCACCATTAGTCTTATTCCTTTCGCAACGAATCATGGTAAAATGGCCAAATTCATGAAAGGTTTCTTTCGATGCTCAAATTACTAGGGAGTTATCTTTGCTAGTTGCACATCTTAGCAAGGCAACTGTTGTTATTTGGCACGAGTTCATCTTTAAAGAAAACGGAAGTTAAATGTTGGGAATTAACAAGTATAAAAATTAGATATACGAACTCATTTGGAAAAGAAAATGTAATGGGGAAGTGCTGGATGACACTCTATTAACACTTTTCCCCTACTATTTGAGAACTTGGGACTAATAAAGTGTGTATACACCAATTTCTTAGCTAGGCCTTTTTGTCCCAAGGAGTATTGTCGCTCTTTGTATCATCTTGGCATTATGCTATATGCCAAATTAAACTGTATTGATTGGGAAAGTTAATTGTCACAAGGATAGTAAAACCGTGACAAGACGAGTAAGATTACCTTCCAAAAGCTAACCAAACCAATCTAAACATAGAAACATTCATACCCTAAACACTTGACTACTTTCCTTACCGTAAGGACAATAATTTCATAAAGATAAGAAACTAGTGTTTGCCCCTAAATGAAGAAACCCTAGGCCTGACATACGTTAGCTTAAAAAAATCTAAACAGATTATTCCATCGCAGGACTTGCGCAACATGTATGAAATCATTTTGTGATTGATTCACAAGGAGAAAAGGGAAATAAAACCCTCATCAAGGACGGTAGATCCTTACGCAAGTTATCTTGCAAAAAGACGTAGTTTTGGATATCCTTCTAAATAAGGAAAGTTGTAAAATAGAAACTAGCATATCTAAGGTACCTTAGGGTTAACCAAGTTGGGTATGCCCTACACCGAAATATAAGGGATCTTGCCAAGTTACAAGACACCTTGAGAACAATTGCTGATACACTTAAAAAGGAAAGAACACTTCCTTAGCAGTTTGCCATACAACTGGGTTGGTTAATGGAAATGTTTGTGCTTGCTAGAGATTTTAGGGCTCTGTTTGAATTATGAATTACAAATTAAATAAGTACCTATACTTCAGGTTAAAGGCCTGAAGGGAGAGGCAGCTTCAGTTACCCCTGACTGCCTGCCTGACCCTAACCAAGGGGGTTGTTGACCGCGCCGGGAACGTGGACCGAACCCGCCGCGAGAGGTCTTTTCGTTAAGATCTACTTGGAGTAGGAGGACGCTTGGGTGCCAGGGGGGCCTCTGGCCATAAATCCCTCGCCTTCCGGGTCCTGCACAAGAGGCTAACGTGACTTGGGATTGGATCTCGAGGCCCGCATACTAGTTGACGGTTGGAATAGTGATCCCTGGAGATTAGTGGATAGCCTTCGGGCGGATTATGGACAAGCCTACGGGCGAAATTCCTTGTATTTCAAAGATAAAATGATGAAATGTTAAAAAAAGAACTTGCTTGATATTGTTTTTCTATGTCACGTGATAAGATTACATGAAGGAACCAGTGCTTAACAGGGCTAATTAAAGAAGCTGATTATTATATGTCAAATTAATGTGTTAGATAATTACATAACTAAAACAAACTGAGGAAAGTGTGGAGGATAGACTATGGGTCCGTCCTATGGTTGGGTGGTCCCGGTTAGCCGGGAACTTTTCTTAAAAATCCCAAAGAACAACGGGATGATCATCAAAACGAATAACGAGAGCGATGACCTAGAGTTACGTCTTACCCAATTTACGCTGTTTTAGGGGAACGGAATGGGACTATGCCTTATGGAAGAGAGGTTGAGCCCTGCATCCCTCTCGTTTCCCATTCTCCTTGAACCAAGTGCAACGTGAATCCGCTTCGGACCTGGCATTTCTGCGTAAAGTAGTTCGCTCGGGTCTGACGCTAGTTGCTGTTAGCTAATGACCCATTAGGAAAAACCCTAATTTCGGTCGATCCTAAGTGGGAACGGCCAGGATACTTCCGCTATGTAGCAGACGCGGGAAGAACTAGATCGCAAAAACCCGTAACATTCCATGGGAGTGCCGGGCAGAGCTTTCTAGACATCCTTTTCGATGGACTGCTAAGACGTATCCTGGATGATAGTAAGGGACACGTTACACTGTATGACACAAGAAACTCATCACATAGGGCTGGATCATTAGGAATCAAAGGGAATGAAGCAACCACGAAAGTTGCAAGGCCTGCTTTCGCGATAGGCTCAAAAGTCAATAGGGAAGAATAATCCCTACTGATCAAAGGGACATACTGAACAAGAGGAGGAGCTTAAGGCATCATTTAGATGGAATATGCACACACACCAAACATAGACAATCACATAGAATGCTTGCAAAAACAACAAAATACTTATAAAAAAGAAATCGATCAAAAGAAGCACACACATATGTAATTAACCAATTGACTACCCTAAACAACCCACATCCTAGAGAAAAATTCGGCATGACCCCTACACATATGCGACCGAAAGCTTCATGCTATGCAACAAGCAGTCACCCAAGACCCCATATTAGGCAAAAAAGAGAAAACTACAAACCGCACCTGTAATCGTATCACACAATCAAACCATAATACCTTAAAAACCTAATTAGGACATAACTAGAACTTTGATAAACAATATCAGCTCTTAAAGGACTGTACGTATCCATCCCACGAAGCGATTTATTAAAAAGAAAAAAAAAACAGTGAGGGGAATGATTTTAATAAAGGGTTAATTTTAATAAATTCTTAACAATGGTTGAAATTTTATTAGGTTGTAAACCTTAATAAGAAAACGACGGTTCATTTTTAAATTGTTAGTTACAATTTATTAATGTGAAACAGTGCTTTTAATGAAACCCGGAATACGATCCCCACACTCAGGTCTCTAAATGCATATTCATTGATTAAAAATTTAATGTGTCTAAAGTGCTCTTTTTTTTCAATGCATGTATTTTTTTTGTGACAGCTGGTTCGTTTTTATTTAAAAATTCAAGTGTCTCTGAAGCGCATGTAGTACATGCAAAGTGAACGGCGGGTTGATTTTAAGTTATTAGAAAAATGTGTATTTAGCACGAGCGCACGTGGAAAAGTGGGTGAATAAAGTTTATTTTAACAATTAATTGTGGTTAAGGGATGACCAAAATAAACAAAGCATGAAAAATAGATACCTGGTAGGGGTGTGTATGCAAGAGACTGAGGGTGCACTGAGTAGTCCCAAATGCAAGGTGTAACGTGTCCCCTAGAATCATCCCGGACACGTCTTAGCAGTCCATCGGAAAGGATGCCTAGAAAGCTCCGCCCGGCACTCCCATGGAATGTTACGGGACTTGCGATCTAGGTCTTCCCGCGTCTGCCACGTAGCAGAAGTATCCTAGCCGTTCCCACTTAGGATCGACCTGAATTTGGGTTTTCCTGTTTGGTCATTAGCTAGCAGCAACTAGCGTCAGACCCGAGCGAACTACTTTACGCAGAAACGCCAGGTCCGAAGCGGAATCACGCTGCACTTGGTTCAAGGAGAATGGGAAACGAGAGGGATGCAAGGCTCAACCTCTCTGCCATAAAGCATAGTCCCGTTCCGTTCCCCTAAAACAGCGTAAATCGGGTAGGATGTAACTCTAGGTCATCGTTCTCATTATTAGCTTTGATGATGATGATCATCCCGCAGTTCGTCGAGTGATTTTGAGAAAAGTTCTCGGCTAACCGGGACCACCCATCCATAGGACAGACCCATGGTCCATTCTCCGCACTTTCCTCGGTTTGTTTTAGTTATGTAATTACCTACCACATTAATTTGACATATAACAAACAGCTTCTTTGATTAACCCTGTTAAGCACTGGTTCCTTCACGTAATCTTATCACAGGACATAGAGAAAAACAATGTCAAACAACTTCTTTATTATCATTTTATCCTTTTATCTTTGAAATACAAGGAGTTCCGCCCGTAGGCTTGTTCATAATCCGCCCGAAGGCTATCCAGTAATCCACCAGGGATCACTATTCCAAGCTTCTGCCCGTAGACTAGTATGCGGGCCTCGAGATCCAATCCCGAGTCACATTAGCCTCTTGTGCAGGACCCGGAAGGCGAGGGATTTACGGCCAGAGCCCCCCCTGGCACCCAAGCGTCCTCCTGCTCCAAGTAGAGCTCAACGGAAAGACCTCTCGCGGCGGGTTCGGTCCACGTTCCCGGCACGGTCAACAACCCCCTTGGTTAGGGTCAGGCAGGCAGTCGGGGGTAACTCAAGCTGCCTCTCCCTTCAGGCCTTCAACCTGAAGCATTTATATATCTTTTCATCCTTTAGTTCCTTGAGCAAACAATGCAAACAGTGCTTTCTAAACTGCTACAAGCACAATCAATTCCAGTGGTTGTTTATTTGGCAAACTGTTAAGGAGTGAATCCTTCTCTCCGAATGCATCCAGCATTCGATCCGGAATCAATTGCAACTTGGCAAGATTCCTATTATCCTTGGGTTAGGGTCATACCCTGTTAACCCAACTTAACCAATGCCTTAGGTTTTAATAATAGTAAATCCCGGCAGTCATGTCGCTTTAATTTATTGATTAATTATTTTCGTCCAAGCAAATACCTAACTTCCCTTAACTTGGCAAATTTCCCCTAATGAGGGCGAAGTAACAGGATGACTAACCATCCCCTTGCAAGTTAAACTTGCGCAAGAACCTGCCAACCTCATTCCAAGGATTGGCAAAACTTTCTTGTGATCAAACCACAAGGCTATGCGACGTTGCAACTTGTTGCACAAGTGTCGCCTCCATTCCAAGAGATCATTTCACCTATTGAATGGCGTTTTCTGGTCACGGAATTATCTTCAGACGAGAAGCAGGGTTTAGGGTATCTTCTTACCCAATCCATTCCTAATTACACTAGTCCGACAACGTTCGGTCCTAGAAATTCCAATTCAGTTCGTGTTTCATCATTTGAACGAGTGATCCTTAGGGTAGAAACCTTAGATCGTTTTATGCATGAGCATCCAATTGTCCCTACATTCCATGAATGTGGGTAGGACCTTTGGTTCAAGGGTTCGTCTTGGTAACAAGTGCTTGGAACTAGGTCAAGTCCTTAACGTGCTAAACCCTAGTTAGCACTTGGGTTATGTATCGATTTAGCCATCCTATGCGAATCCCTTGCGGGTTAGGCGATTTAGATAATTCGATCTACTTGTCTTGCGACAAGGACGAACCATCCCTAGAGATGTTAACTTGAACTTAAAGGAGAAAGCTAGTTGTAACATTTCACCATTCGCCTAAACACGTGATTCATTGCTTCTACGTACCCCTAAATTCGCGCTAACCCTATCTTATCTGGTTAAGATAAAAACGCATGTTAAATTGCGGCATAACTTCCATTGATCCTACTAGGACTTGCATTCAAGAATCATGCCCATATGAATCCCTTGTGGGTTAGGTGATTTAGACAACTCAATATACTTGTCTTGCGACAAGGATGAACCTTTCCTAGAGATAATAAACTAGATCTAAAGGAGGAAAAATAGTTACAACTACACCAATACATGTAAACATGCGATTCATTGCTTCTACGCATCACATGGTTCACAATAACCCTATCTTTCCTTGGTAAAGTAAAAACGCCTGATAATCTGGACACTAACTTTCCTAGGACCTACTAGGACTTACTTCAAATAATCATGTCTACTACCCTTTGTTTAATGCAACTGAATTTTAGGCTTTAATATGATATGCAACCTTTTCTAGATACAACTTCGATGAATGAAATTCATGTATGACGAATATAATAAGGCTAATGTTGACTTAATCCATTCTACAAGCATCTTCGCATGCAACATGCAAGTCCATGGTTTCATTTTCATGCCTTGCAGTTCTTTGGACAATATCTACGGATGTTAACGACTTTCTCATGCGAATCACAACAAGAAAGTTATTGCCTAAATGCAATATACGCTTGTTCTTTCCGCGGCCAATCAAAGATGCATTTAAAAAAATTCATCTTTTAACCCTAAGCAATATGCACTTAGGAATTTCAACTTGGAAATGCAAGCAACCCTACTTGCATGGCATACACTAACCCTTGTAAATCGTTCAAGGAGATAATTTTCCAAATGTATTTTAGCTAGACTATGTGAAATCGAAACATGCGTAAATGCATTCTTCCCATGAAATTTACTGTGCCTAATGCATCGCTTAAATGTGGAATCATCCTTTTAAGAACCTGGGCTTGAGGGCTCGTAGGGATGTCCATGTGTATGCTTGGGGAAGAAACTTCCGCGCTTGCGCCTTGCATCTTTTGTTTTGGAGCCATTGTTGATGTTGTGGAATTTGGACTCCGCGGTTTGTCCTTACCTTTATGTGATCTCTGAACTCCTTCCAAGCTTGGAAAGACAACCTTAAAATCTATCTAGTTCTCCTTTGCGCAGGAATGCCCCTTTACAGGGTGTGGGTTTTAAGAACCCGGGGGAAAAATCATGTGCACAAGGCTCATGGGAGCCTTATCCTTAGAAGCTTCTAAGGAAGATTCCAAGAAGCTTCTGCTTCTGGACAGAACGACGTGGAGGGGGGAGTAATGATGGAAGGAGAGGAATTGATGATGATGGCATTGGGATGGGCGGCGGCAACAGGCGGCAGCCTGGCGGTCCTCATAGCGGCGACGAAGGTGGCCTGCGTGGCGTTATAAGGCGGCAGCAGCGGCTGCAGCATGGCCTTCTTTTTTCCCCCCCCTCCACAAAGGGGGTTCTTATAGTCCAAGGGGGGGAGAGGGGACCTCCCCACGTGGCCCGTTGCATGGCTCTCTCCCTCCACCTCCTCATGCTGCCCTTACTAGCCCATCCCTTTCCCTCAGCCACACATCGGCTGGGGAAGATAAATTAAAAATTTTGCAATAATTCCACCTTTATCCCCTTAACCTCCTCCCAAGAGGGAGTTTTCCCGCGGCTATGCAGGTTTGAATCCCCGGCCTTATTTTCCTAAGGTGGAGTGTCTCCATTTCTCACGTGTGGTTATAGATTAGCTGCTGGCACTGGTGATAATCTTTGCACGAGTTTACGATGAGAGCGGGAGGTCGGTTTAGTAATATTCTCAAATGGGAATATTACACAAGGAATCCAATAAAAAATCAAAAACCACTGACTGGAAAAAATAAACATTTGGTTTAGGTAATGTTGATTAGTGTTTGGATGAAATTTTTATTAAAGGGGTCTAGAAGGGGGGTTAAGGGAGGGGGACCAGGGTAGGTTAGGTGACTGAGGGGCAGGGAAGTTAACTAGGTCAGTTAGGTTAACTAAGTAAATTAGTTAGGCTAAGTAACTTAGGTAAGCTAAGTAAGTTAGGGTAGTTAAGGAAATTAGGTTAGTTAATTGATTTAGGTTAAATAAGTGAGTTAAGTTAATCAGGTTAATGAAGTTAGTTAGGTTAATGAAGTTAATTAACTTAATTAAGTTAGGGAACTAACTAAGGTAGTTACTAACCAGAGGGGCGGCATGGCAGCGGAGGAAAAGGAGAGGAGGAGGGGAGGCAGCGGCCGTGGAGGAGAAAAGGCCAGGTGACGGTGGAGGAGAGGAAGAGGCAAGGACGTTGGCGGTGCGGGCGTCAACGGAGGAGAGGGAGGGACATGACGGGGGGCAGAGAAGGAGGAGTGAGGAGAGGAGGAGGTTGGCGAGGCGACAAAGAGGACGTGAAGGAGGAAGAGGAGGAGGTTAGTGTTGAGATATCGAGCTCCACTCGTGATATGCCAGGGTGCCCGTTGTGCATTTATGTCACCGACTTGTTAGTTGCAGATGCGGTTGGTACACTGCCCATGAATAATAGCTAGATGACATCTATCCTTATCTACTCTAGTTCGTGGTTCAATTAGTATGCCACCTTAGTTAGTTGAGTTTGGTTTGAGACCCATATATAGGGTTCTTCTATTTCTTTGTATGAGAGTTCTTTTGGCTTACACAACTAAGAATAGGAAAATTGTTTTCAGCCTCCACCTTTGTGTGTATTCCCCCATTGTGTAAGTGAGAAATGCTACAAGTGAGACTCCTTCCTTCTCTCCCACAATCTTGACATGGTATCAGAGCCTTGTTCGTGGTAAGGAGCTCAAGAAAGCAAACCAAGTTCGCGGTGTTCTGGTAAGAGGACTAGTGTTGCTTTCATTTTTTTGTTTTGGGAGCAAGTCTCTGTAGGTAGCACAGTCGGAAAGTGCAAGAGTGCATTATCTCAGATAGAGATGCCCTTTGCGGTGTAGCAAGAGGGCAGTAAATGCTGTTTTTTTTAATTTGAGGCCATTGCGGGGCCTGTTTTGGAGGTGGAAGTTTTCTGCACGCACTCAAGAAAAGGCCCTGTTTTATGCTGTGCGACCACTGTTCTACAGGTTGGTGAAAAGTTACGGTAGAAATTACATCGTATACTTGTGCGCAGAGACATTGGGAGTTACAGAATCATCCTTATTGCCTGTTGATGCAAAATCGTCACTAGGAAGTGACTGTGTAGTCAAATACCACTTTCGTTAGTTTTGCAGATTTGTCCTTGTGAGGCTGAAGCTATGTTTTTTTACAGTGAAAGAATTTTTTGCAGTGTTCAGTAATGGCGTCTGATTCTCTTTCACAGATTTTCACTGAAAAGCTTGACAAGAACAACTTCCAAGCATGGAAGTTTAGAATGACGAATTTCCTTATGGGAAAAGGATATTGGGAATTTGTTGTAGGAAATGAAGAAGAACCAGTTCTTCTTGATGTTCCCAATCAACAACAAATGCATGCATTTAAAGGATGGCATGAGAGGGCCAGAAGAGTTATGTATTGGTTGTCTATCAGTATTCAGACTCTATGATTGTGTATATTCACGATGCAAGTACGCCAAAGGAGACATGGGATACTTTGTCAAAAATGTATAGCACAAATACGCAAGCCAGGAAAATGCAGCTCAAGCAAGAGTTGCACAATGTGCAAAGAGAAAGTATGAGCATCAATGACTACCACATGAAGGTGAAGAAGATTGTAGATGCACTTGCTTCCATTGGGTTGCTAGTGGAAGATGATGATTTAGTTTCCATGACCTTGAATGGTCTAGGAAAGAATTATGCACAGTTCCGAACATCCATTTCCATCCGTGAAAGATTTCCTGATTTTGAGGAGTTGATTGCTCTTCTAATTTCTGAGGAGCAAAGAAATGGTGGTGCATCTTCTTCGGGAGGAACTTCAAAAGAAACTATCTTCTACTCAAATCTTGAAAGAGGTAGAGGCAGAGGTAGAGGAGGCCGATCTGGAGGCCGTGGTAGAAATCAGAATATGTAGCAAACTCAAGAAAACCAGTCCTATGGAGGAGGACGTGGTAACTCTAGAGGCAGGGGGAGCCAAAGAGGTCGTGGTGGATGGCAAAGAGGCCAAAATGCAAATAACAATGTTGAATGCTACTACTGTGGTAAAATGGGTCATATGGCTAAAGACTGCTATAAAAAGCAGAATGACATCATGAATGGAAAATTGCAACAAGGGAATCATGCATCTTCTAGTAGACAGGGTGATGTCAGAAATGAGCATTTATTTTTGGTGTAACACATGAACAATTCTGTGACAAGTGCAAAAGAAAGCAATGAAGTGTGGTATGTTGACTTAGGTACGTCAAACCACATGATAAGTCATGCAGAATGGATGCAGGATGCAAGGAAAATGGAAAAACTAGAATTTGTGGAGACTGGTGATGATACTGCACATCCTATTGTGCAGATTGGAAAAATTCTTTATCTATGCAGGATGGGAAAAAGAAATACCTGTCAGATGTATTTCATGTCCCGAATATCACCAAGAATCTGATTTATGTTGGTCAAATGGTTGAGCAGGGCTTGCAGGTCAGATTTAATCCTCATGGATGCTTTGTTGAGGATATGAAAAATAAAGGTCACTTGATAGAAAAAGGAAAGAAGAAGGGCAGAATGTTTACGTTGGATGCAGACATGCATGAATTGAGTGCAGCAATGTTTGCACATGGGACCGGTGTAGTTACAGATATTGATATCTGGCATAAACGCATTGGTCATGTTAATGTACAGCGACTTAAATCAATGCAGGGCCAAAATATTGTTGCAGGATTGCCTAAATTTAAGGTTGCAGAAATGCATAAGGTATGCGAAGCCTGTCAATTTGGAAAACAGGCAAGGAAACCATTTCCTAGACATGTTCAAGAGAGTAAGAAGCCATTGGAATTAATCCACTCTGATGTGTGGACTACTAAAGCTGCATCTATTGGAGGCTGTCATTATTTTGTCACTTTTATTGATGACTATAGCAAAAAAGTTTAGGTGTATTTTATGAAAAAGAAAAGTGAAGTTTTTGGGCGTTTCAAAACTCTTAAAGCTATGGTTGAAAAAGAAACAGGCCTGCAAATAAAATGCCTAAGGTCAGATAGAGGGGGAGGATACCTCTCAAATGAGTTTGCAAAGTTCTTGCAGGAGCATGGCATAAAGCAGCAATATTCATGTAGTCATACCCCACAGCAAAATGGAATTGCAGAAAGAAAAAACATGCATATTGGAGAGGTATCTCATGCCATGCTCAATGAAAAAGACCTGCTAGATTTTTAGTGGGCTGAAGAAGTTACTACAACAGTCTACATAATGAATAGGATTCCCACTGTAGCAATACATGGCATGACTCCAGAGGAGAGGTATACTGGTAGGAAACCAAATATTTTTCATTTGAAAATTTTTTGTTGCATTGCCTATGTTCATGTGCCAGATGAGTTGAGATCCAAGTTGGATCCAAAAGCTAAGAAGTGCATCTTTATTGGTTACTCTCTACAGGCAGAAAGGGTATAGATGCTATAACCCCTCTACTCGTAAGTTTACAGTGAGCAGAGATGTTGTTTTTGATGAGATGAGTAGTTGGTATAAACCAGTAAATGTGATTGATAATGTAGATGCACAAAATGGTAATGCTGCATAGAATTCACAGTAGCAGTCACAAGATATTAGTGGACTTGGAGTGTCCTCTAGCAGTGGTTCACATTCTTCGCCATGGACAGGAAGATTGAGATTAGGAGAATCTTCTCAAAGCAATGCAAATAGTGGTATGCAGGTATCACAAAAAGGAAAAGAGAAGGTAGATCAGCCCATGTTTGATGTGAATGCAGGTCACTTTTATGTGGATGGTGAATCCAGTGGCTCAGAACAGAGCATTGATGATGAGTTGGGTATTCCTTCTATTGTTACACCTGGAGTAAGGAAGACCAGGGATGTTTTGAGAGCACCTGGAAGTGATCCTACTTTGCGCAGGTCTACCAGAGCTAGGTATCCTGTGGATAGGCTGAAATATGATGGATTTACAACCATTCACTATGCCTATATAGTCAAAGTGATACAGGAACCAGAACCCACTTCTTTTGAGCAAGCCATGGGAAAATAAAAATGGGAGAAAGCCATGGATGAAGAAATGGATGCTTTGGAAGCAAATGCTACATGGGAATTGGTACCTTTGCCTAAAGATAAGAATGCAATTGGTTGTAAGTGGGTTTATAAGGTGAAGCACAATGCAGATGGTTCTGTGAACAGATACAAGGCAAGATTAGTAGTCAAGGGGTATGCACAAACATATGACATTGATTATGAAGAAACATTCAATCCGGTTGCAAGGATGGCAACTGTAAGAGCAGTCATTGCTATGGCTGCATCAAAGGGATGGTCTTTACATCACATGGATGTAAAGAATGCCTTATTGCATGGTGATTTGCAAGAAGAGGTCTATATGGAGCAGCCACCAAGTTATGTACATATTGTTCATTCTGAGTTTGTTTGCAGGTTGAAGAAATCCTTGTATGGATTGAAACAAGCACCTAGAGCATGGTATGACAAGATAGGACAGTATCTTGTCACTATTGGCTTTCAGATTTCCAAGGTAGATTTCTCACTTTATGTGAGAAAAACAGAGAAAGGTATTATGCTGCTTGTCATTTATGTTGATGATTTGATTATCACAGGTGATAGTGATGAATGTATCCTTCATGTGAAAATGCTATTTAAGCAGAAGTTTGAGATGAAGGATTTGGAAAAGCTGCGTTATTTCTTGGGCATTGAGGTGATAAGATCACTAAGTGGGATATGGCTCTTGCAGAGGCAGTATGAATTGGACATGCTGTCCAAATATGGGATGACAGGCTATAAGCCTATTTTAGTTCCTTTGGAGCAGAATGTGAAGCTGAGCGCAGATGCAGGTGAGCTTCTTAAAGACCCTACTATGTACAGACGCATAGTAGGAAGTTTGATTTATATGACTATTACCAGGCCAGATTTGAGCTATGCTATTGGATTGTAAGTCAGTTTATATGGGCTCCAAGGAAACCGCATTTGGATGCAGTTAGATGCATACTCAGGTATGTGAAGTCCACATTGCAGTATGGACTATTTTATGAGACTGGGGTTCAGATACAGTTGCATGGATACACTGATGCTGATTGGGCTAGTATTTTTGATAAAAGATCTACCAGTGGATATGTGTTCTCTTTTGGGAGTGCTACAATCACTTGGAGCAACAAGAAACAGCCTATAATTGCCTTGTCAAGCACATAGGCTGAGTACAGGGGTGCAACAATGGCTGCATGTGAGGTAGCTTGGTTGCATAAGCTACTTTATGATATGCATCAGCTTACAGATGGGCCAGTTGTCATTTATTGTGACAACATGAGCAGTATACACTTGGCAAATAACCCAGCATATCATGCTAGAACAAAGCACATTGAGGTGCATTATCACTATGTGCGGGAGAGGGTTTTACTAGGTCTTATTGATCTAGTTTATGTCAGCACACAGAGGATCAGGTAGCTGACATTTTTACGAAGGCATTGGGCGCAGAGAAGCTGCGCAAGTTCAGAGACCTACTTGGTGTGCAGGAATTAGGATTGAGCTCGAGGGGGAGTGTTGAGATATCGAGCTCCACTCGTGATATGCCAGGGTGACCATTGTGCATTTATCTCACCAACTTATTAGTTGCAGATGCAGTTGGTACACCGCCCATGAATAATAGCTAGATGACATCTATCCTTATCTACTCTAGTTCGTCGTTTAGTTAGTATGCCACCTTATTTAGTTGAGTTTGGTTTGAGACCCATATATAGGTTTCTTCTATTTCTTTGTATGAGAGTTCTTTTGGCTTACACAATTAAGAAGAGGAAAACTGTTTTCAGCCTCCACCTTTGTGTATATTCCCCCATTGTGTAAGTGAGAAAAGCTACAAGTGAGACTCCTTCCTTCTCTCCCACAATCTTGACAGTTAGCAGGGTGGCAAAGACTACGTGGTGGTGACGGGGAGGGTGACATGGGACTCCCACAGGGTGACATGTGACGGGGAGTGGGGGAATGCCCTTCGGATGCAAGAAGCGCTGCGGCAGGTGACAGTGGTGGGGAAGAGGTGGAGGCGAGGGCGCTATGGGGTAGAGGCGGAGCCTGACGATGTGGATGAGGCAAAGGCTGGCGCTGGGGACGAGGAGAAGACGAAGGTGAAGGGGGCGAGGCACGAACATGTAAGGTCGTTGGTGTGTTTTTTTTTAAATTTAAATTTTGTATTTGTGTTGTTTTTTGCTATAGGTAATTGTGTTTTCAAGAATTTGTTTTAATGTGTATGTTGTATGGGTTTTTTATATTTTTGTTTTTTGTGGTTTTGGTGTTTTGTTTGGAATTTGTAATTGAGGTCTGTTGGGGTTTGGCTTTTTTTTTTCATCTCTTGATTTTTTTCTTTTTTCTTTTTGTTTTTTCTTTCTTTTTTTGTCCCCTTTTTTTGTCTCTTTTTTTTAAAAGTCTAAATTTGTGGTTGTTTAGTTGTGGGGTGTGGTGTATTGTTTGTGTTTTTTTTGTTTGTTTTGTTTTTAATTTGTTATCAGTTATTTGTGAATTATGTGTGGTTGTTTCAGTTTTTGGGGGTATCGTGGATTGCTATTGTGGCTATGTGTTGTGTTTGTGTGTGTGTTGTTGTTTTTTTTTAAATTTATAAATTTGGTGTGTTTGTTAAAAGTGAGCGCACCCTCGTCCTGCGCGCATGCATGGGGCGGGAGTAAAAAAATTTGCATCGGTAGGATCAAACTAGACGGAGATGGAAACACGTGAGGCACAGAGGCCACGGTAGTGTCTCGAGGCGCTTAAAACCAAAAACATGTGTGTTCACGTGCGACACGAGAGATGCGGCCACAAGTCAAGAGAAAGAAAAATTAATAAAACCCAAACCATACACCGGATCGAAAAATCGTAAAAAGGAAAAATGTGTCGTGAGACGAGGGGAAGATGATAGAAAAATGTGTCACAGGTTCCAGGGCAAAATCAGGGCATTCACATGGAAAAAATATGAAAAATGACTCTAAAAAAACATACAAGGATTAATATGATAAAATCCGCTTGCAAAAACGCAAGGCGGAAAGAAGGAAAATGTGCCAAATAATGTGCCCAACAAACCTTTCTCGTCAACACACGGTTTCGACCCAGAAAGGATGCATTCACATGAAAAGAACCCAAAAAGGGATTTGGAAATTAATATGGAATGATCCGTGCACTAGAATAGAGGACAGTAAAAAGGAAAAATGTCCGGAAGAAGGGAATTCACAGGATTGTCATGTCAAAAGTCACTACTAGTGGAGTGAAGAGGGGTTTACATGCAAAAAACACAAAAAAGACACTCGAAAACACATGGAAAAATTAATAACTAAAAATCCGGTAGTCGAAAGAGGGGGGAGAAAAAAGGAAAAAGTGGCAGAAAGGCTGGGGAGACACAGCTGTCAAATTTAACGAGACATTCGATGCAAATAGGGCATGTGCACATGGGAAAAATATGAAAATTACACACGAAAAGGTCCCTAAAACCCGCAAAAATTAATAGCGGACCAACCGTGCATCGAAAGGACACGGAGTAAAAAATATATATATCAAGGGGAAGGTGGTTGTCAGGGCGCGCACTTTGAATCACAGTTTCAAAGCAATAAAGGTACGTTCACATGGAAAACCATTCAATTTATAAGAATGGCTTCAAAAATTAATAACTGAAGAACCATCGATCGGAACACGGGTTAGTAAAAAGGTAAAAGGGGTAGTTCAAAGGGACAAACAGGGCTGTAAGGTTGGATGTGAGTCTCAGTGAATGTAGGGTACGTTCACATGGAAAAATCACAAAACAAAGGATAAAGGCAAACGGACAAGGAACAGCCCTGGGGACAGGGTGAAATAGAATGAAGGAGTGGGGAAGGGACCTCATCAGAGTATAAAAAATGAATTTTTGCATTTGAAGGTGGATAGATATATTTCCATGATGATATGCAGAACTGATGCGTAGGGACGCGCCCCCATACTTAAGACCTTACCGGGCAGGGATAGATGCAACAACATAACCTAGGACTCGTCAACCGAATGAACTCTGGCGTCCCCACACTTAAAACATAACATACACTTGCAAACATAAAAGTAGGGCTAGGAACACTTGGCCCGTTTCGCGTATGGTCGAAGGAACTGTCACTATTATAGAAGGGTTGGAGTTGGTTGTAGGAGAGATACCACGGCTCACTCCAGCGTTTAGCCAACATGGCAGGAGCCATGCAACAACACCCAAGGAGATAGCTGGTTGATGAAGTCCATCGGAGGAGGTGTCGTTGACAAATGAGAGTCACTCAACTCACTGGCACTCAGATGGGATGAGAGAACAGTCACTGGCCCCATAACTTACATCACTCGAGTTAATATTGATGGAACCCCATAACTCACACCCGATTTAGGAATCAACAAGGGGGTGGTGTAGAGGGAATATGCCAGAGTGCACAATTGATGGTGCATTAGTGCGTCAAATCCGTTTGGCATAAGTGCAAGTAGGAAGGCTAGGGAGCCTTGTTGTACCGTGTATAGAATAGAGTGACATGTCCTGTGCTGATGGTAGAGACCCATCCCATGGGTGCAGAGGGAAATAGAAACGTACCTAGCTCCAATGGTCATAACGTCCCTCAAGCCTCACCTCTCAATACTTGATTGAATAACCATCCGTCACACTCAGCCCACCCTCTGTCTCACGCTCTGTTGAAAGATATAGAGGGTAGCCCATTACCCATTAGTGTAATCCTCATTATCACTTGTGCAGAGGTTGTATGCCTTGTGTGCATTTGATGGTGCAACTGTGCATTCCCTGTGCCGACATACAATGCAAGAAGGAATGCTAGGGAGCCTTATGGTACAGTGCACAAGAACAGATCATGCATTGTGCATTGAGAGGTCCATCCCATGCGTGCAACACTTTGTTCACACATCTCACCTCTCATTTGATTTGAAGGGGAAAACTGTTCACTCACCCCACCCTCTATCTCACTCTCTGATAGATATAGAGGGTAGCCCATACTCACGTCACCATCCTGTTAGGATGAAAGCTCACATCACTCAAGGGGTTGGTGATGAAGATCATGTCGGCTGTTGTTGTCAGCCCAGGATCTTGAAGACAAGGCATACCCAGGGAGGCAACCAACAAGTCTCGTACTTCAATGATTTGTAAGAAATGTCATCTCTTAAGAAGGACAAACGGATCTTTGCAAGGGAGGTGGCTTCAAATTACTTGTTGAAAAGGTGCGGCTGGTGAATTAGCTATCCTGAACTATAGGGTGTTACCACCTTTTACACAGTCCAGCGTCCCGCCCAAGGGTGTTTCCACCTATCGAGTGCTGTAAATTTCTGCGCGTCCGGCTTGACATTCCGCATCGGCTGGCAACTCTTGACAACCCGCACGATAGTTTGAAAATTTATCAAAAATCAACAAGTGTCGCTCAAGCGCCTTTAAAGCACTTGACGCTTAAAATCGTCCTAGCTAGAGCCGCTGCCTTCGACGTTGAATATTTTTCCCTTGATATTCGTAATTTTTAGCTATTTTTAAGCACTTCTCGGCATCAAAACTCCGCTCTCATCATGGAATTAATTTGTCATTCATTACTACAAGTCAAGCTGTGACTCAGGTGTGACTAGTACACCTATGACCAAGTCGAATGCAAGAGGAAGCATAATGCAGAATGTGCTCATGTTGTTGGCTCCTCTTAATGTTGCTATGCCAATGGCTAGCCAAATGGTTCCACTAAATGATGGAATCCAAATGAAGAACTATAATGTCATGCTAGTTAATGAACAAGTTGATCCCTTATTAGGTGGTTAGGCTAGTCAAACAATATGTGGATGATCACGATTATGAGTCTAATATGCCAAATGTTCTTAGCAAAGTCAAGAACATGATGAAGCATTATACTGATATGACAATAGAATAGTATACACAAATAGTCATATATGTTAATTTTCTAAAGAAATTGGAAAACTTGATAGAAAGTCGATATCCTAAAGAGAGTGGTCCATCAAGATTTAGTTGTAAGTCCTGTGGTGGTAAGCACTTTTCGAGAAACTGCCCTAATGTTAGATGTGACATATGTGGAAAGTCTAGCCATCTAGCTAGTACTTTTTCTAGAGTAAGATTAGCTCTCTTCAGCAAGGCAGTAGCTAGGTCCAATTAATCATCAAGCACAAGGAAATAAACTTTAGCAGGATTAGGGACCAAAGCAAATATTGCAAAGAAAAATAGCTATCGTAGAAGAGTTGCCTAGTGGTAGTGGTACCAACCTTATTGAGGCTATGCATGTCAAAACCACTTTGGCTTCCAATTTACGAGCCCTTACAAGAGGATTGAAGGTTAAAGAAGGAAATAGGGATAATGTACAACTTATTGAGGCAAATCCTAAATAGGATGATAAGGGGATGTAAGCCATTAACCTTAATGTGGAAACCGGTCCTCTAAAAGCTACTAATGGCAAAGCTGACTCCAATAAGCAGCGACCAAAGAGGAAGGTAAAAGCTAAGAAAGAGGCACCTAAGCCTATTCAACGAGAGAAGAGAACCATTGCTAATTATCATGAATTTGACTTAGCCAATTCTCTTTGCGAGGTAAAGCCTGATGTGAATCTCTTGTAGCTGATCAAGTTATCTCCAAGAGTGCATAAAGAGTTTAAGAAGATCCTTTGCACTGGGTATATCATCAAACCCTTGGCAATAGCCCATGTGGGAGGTGACTAGTTTGAACATGTTAAACATCATTGCTTAAGGGTGGCAGCATATGTTGGTGATATATTAGTGGATTAGGCCATTGTGGATATGGGATTGGGATTCTCCCTCAACATTATAAGTTCAGAATTGATGGAAAGGTTGGGATTGGAAATCCAAAAGGATACTTCCACAATTCTCGAATGGCTAATGAAAACTTAAGGCAACTAGAAGGTGCATTACCAAAGTCCACGTGACTATTGCTAATGTGGCATGCACTTTGGATTTTAGGGTTATTAGGTTTGCAAGGTAGTCAAGCTATCAAGTATATTAGGAAGGCCATAGATCTTGCAATCTAAGTGTCAAGTTGATATGCCCACTGGTGGTCGTCTCATTTTTTATAGAGGTACAAGATATGTAATAGTTGATGCATATCTTGAATCTCCTTAAAGTGAGACAGTACCCTTATCTTCGATAGAATCAAATACATTAGAGGATCCTTCTGGCGGTGAGACTTCATCAAGTGATGAATAAAGAGAGAATTTCGAGAAGTCCACTATAGAATATGTCTACCAGGTGACTTTGAATGAGCTAATAGAATCTCAATACAAAATTAAAGACATGGATGTGATTGAGCTAGATCTCTGCACGTTGAATGAACCTCGAGGAGTGGGGGGGTTCACTATGTATAAATCCTATATATGAGGTGCATTCAATATGGCATGTTTTATATATCCCTATGTAACATTTTTTGTGATTTTTTAAAACCCTCATGTAACTTTTTATCATAATTTATAAATCCCTTACTATAAATTTATTTATTTAAAAAAGAAATTTAGCAAATCCTTATGTAATAAATACAAAACACTATTTTTATCATAGAATTGATCACAAGGGTTCATAAAAGAGTTTAGTTTTTTAGTGATGATGAAACTTTGCAATATATCTTTATGATATACAACATCCAATGGTAAAATTTACAATTTTATGAATAAAGCTAGGGGTTTGAAGAAAATTTCAAATCGAGACACTAGATGTACAATGCACACATGCTAGTAAGCTAGTTGTTCAACTCTATCGTAGACTCGGGGGGGTCACTCATGAATATATGTATATATAATGTAAGTTCAAAATAAGGGGTTTTTAAAACACCGATTTTATACATTTTTTTACATACAAAAGGGCATCATATAAAGGGGTTACTTACAGATTGAATAGAAAAGGGTAGTGTTTTATCCAAGAAAAATTCATAGATTAGGATATTTATAAATAGGCCATGAACGCACGTTATATAGAGAATATATATATAGTAAACCCCCCGAGATCATAGAGTGAGCCTTGTGGTCTTTCATCACAAAAATTGAAATAGAAATAGTAGAATACACATCTTGACCATCCTAGTACTATCTTAGGGCTCTCTTGATTGCAATATTTATCTTGGTGTTGTCCTATTGTGATAGCAACGGGCTATCATTACATCTAAAGTTGTATCTAATTCATCTTTAATGATTTTCTCCACCATTCCTACAAAGCATATCATGTGCATGCAATACATACACACATAAATTTTAGAGATAACAAGAAAAAAATACTCTAAATTTTCCACCTAGTTACAATATTTATCAAGCCATAAAATAAGACATAATGAATATGAGCTTGATTTGTAGGCAGAGAAGGTAGCTATATTAAATTTAAAAACATATTGTCTTTATATGGCATATGACTAAATTCCAAAATTATTTTCATGATGATGTAATTAAAAGTATGATTTCTTATATTCACATATTTGTAAAACTTACCTAGTTCTCTTTTATAAAGTAGATATAGCTATACAAAAAATGTGAATATACAAAATTTTCATCTAGCCCATATATGTGTTCTACTTGGCACCCCAACATTGTCAATGATCCAGACTCCATCCTTGTTCTCACATTTTTAGATGCATCATCATAGTCCATTAGTCATGTTCCTAAAGAAAATATAAGAATACAAGCAATTAACATCAAGGAAAATGCTAAAAAAAGACATTGACAAGAAATTTTTTAAAGTCATTTTACATAGCAAGCAATATTGAAGAACAGAAAAATAATGTTTCTTTACCTATTCTCAATGGCCCTTTACAAATTCATTGAAGATCTTCCAATCATGTTCGTCAAGTTCATATTTGTTATTGTTGCAATCATATGTGAGTTTTGCAAGGGCAATGATACTTTCAATATCTACCATATCAAGGTCTGTCAAATCATATGTAAAACTCCTTAGTCCCTTTGATTTTTGAAACCATCCAAGTTGAAACTCTACCTTGAATGGCCTGTCTGAGAGGCTAAACCCTCTCTTATACTCCACACAAGCACCTCCAACTTTTCTTCTCATGTTTTGAACTCATTCCAAGTACCATATACTTTGGCTTTTGTATGGTCTCATACTTCTTGAAGAGCTTGCCTTTGATGACCTTGTGATCCTTCTATTGGTATTCTTGTCTTGGAAGAACACAATGCAATCCAAATCAATACCAAAAAAATTATCATTTTTTTGAGTCTGATACTTCTCCTACTTCCTATAGTATACTCTTTGTCGCACCCTTGTAAGCATATCCTTCAACAATGTGGGATTGTTATTGAGTTGGCTTACCAATGTATACTTAAAAAGAAACCTACTATTCTCAAGCTCCACTACTTGGCTCACTTCATTTGTTTCATCCAACATAGATTCTACCACATGTCTTATCTCACTTGTAGATACCTCCTCCTCGAATCCACTCCATCATCAACAAAAACTAAATATTCATTGTCTGTATAAGAATCTTGTAGATTTGAATTGGAATAAGCCTTAAATAAGTCTTCAAACCATGGCTCTAGCCACCATTTCTTATCCTCTTTAGATTTTGGCTTCATTTGCGAATCTTCACAAATTTGTTGAGCACTTTAAAGTCCCTTTTTCAACGCATCGATGATCGTTTCATCAGTTGAAACACATTTGTAATCACCTCAATCTACTTTCTTCATGGTCTCTTTGAGATTTAACTCTCTCCATACATGTTCTTGCTTCTTATGGGCATGTCCAAATTTCACATCATCCTCCTTGCATTCAAAATGTGAAAGACTATTTAAGATCCCTATACTATGCAACATGTCCATCAAGTGATAAGTATGCTCTTGCCCAACCATGCTGCCAACGTTGTTGAAAAAGATTTCAAGTGCATCAAATCCTATGAGATGTATTGGAAGCATATTATTTGAATGAAAGTCTCAAAAATATTTTATGAGCAATACAATGAAGTTGCACAAGAGCTGCACATTTAAGAATGCCTCCTTACTAATAAAATACTTCGATAGTGTATAGGAGGCATGTTTTATAATCCAAGATCTCCAAATTTGGAAGAAAAATGTCACTTTTATTGTTAAATGGACTCTCTACGCCAAGGTCAAGTGTGGGGACAAGAAAATATCAATGTAGTCTCCACCAATTTCAAGCTTGTGTTCCTATCATGCCCCACTATTTTCTATGTTTTCCATTGTTTGCTAACTCTCCCAAACACCATTGGACTTGCCTACTATATATCCTTTGTGCTACAGCCCAATTTCGATGATCATCTCATTTGATATCTCCTTCCTTAAGCATATGCTTATCAACAAAAAAAAAATCATAAATAATGGTAACATGATTCAAAGTAACCCAAACATCACCAAGAGCCAATTGATGCTTTGGTTTGTCAAGAATGTTGACTAGCTTTTTTCCATTATGTATAAAATCTTGATCATGCATGCATGAAACCTCTCCATTTGACAAGCTAGTTGAAAGAGGCCATCCATCCCATTTGATCTTTATCTAGTACTGTGCTTATTTACATAATTAACCAACATTAGTTTTCTTCATCGACTATCTTGATCCGATGCAACTCCAATAATCGAACCTGCTATCTGTTTGAGCTTCTTATTCCACAATGCTAGAATTTCAATCCATTACCTATGAACTAAACTTGCATCAAATCGATTACAAGTGCAATGAGAAACCACGACTAAGCATGAAAGTTTTTCATGAAGTGGATTTGCAACAAGGACTCTTGCATGCCCACCAATGATACAAGTCTCATGCTTCAACAATCACATCATAACTGGTTTTCTCCAACTTTTACCATGGATGAAGTCCCACACTCATGGTTTGAAGACTTGTATCCATCAAACCCAATAATAGTATCATCTTTAGGGTTCCATCTACAATGAAAATAGTAAATGTTATAAAATCTAAAAGTTAATTGATAATACTTTTTACATGCCAAAAGAGCAAATATTATATATTTACCTTATTCACTTCTTTGTGCTTGTCTCATCTTCCACTAGAATAAATGGAATACTTTCTATGATGCCATGTTTTTCTTTCTCATTTTGATATATTTTAGAAATGGCATCAAATATATATCCATGTATCCCTGGTATAAAGTGGGTAGCTTGTCTATGTGCCCTCTTTGTCATTGAGAGTGAAGGGCCATTTAGGTTATTAGTAAGAAAATCATGCAGCCTTGGTCCACCCCACATCTTTGTAAGCTCAAACAAAGTCTTTGTAATATCTTGTAAAAAGTCCCATAAAGTAGGCTTTCCACCAAATTATCCTAATCTATGGGCTTCTATTATATTGTTACAAAATATTTGGACATATTTTTGATTTAGAGACTCCATGTTGGCTCCACATAAGCTTCTTCTTTTCACTAAAAGAACTACAAGCTGAGATTTTCTCATCCATAACTTTAGAGTAAGTTCTTTTATATGTTTTTTGGCATCAATTCTTGTATTCCTAAGCTCTTGTCTAGTGAGATAGTCTCATTTTCTACCAAATCCTGTTCCCCTATTTCATTTCTTCTCTTGTACTAGCTTCTCCCTATATAAGTCATTACACCTAGATATACATTTGCAATGGCTACAAGAGAAGTCTATAAATGGTTTCCATTAGTTGAAACAGTTGAAACACATAGACACTCAATATGACGAAAGTAACTATCTATTTGATGGTATGTTTTTCCATCCTCTAGATTTGCCATAGTAAAAGGCTCTGAAAACTAAAGCTTACCACTGCATTGATCATCTAATTAAGTTTTCACATTCATTTTCTTCTTATTCACTACAATAACTCAACTCCATAAACCCCAACATAACAAGTTTAAACTTATTAATGGATTTCCATTATCTTCATGGTTATTGAGAGATTTCAATGATGGGCTTCCCACCTTTGTAGAGAACACAAATTTGCTGAGAGATGTCTGATTTGGATCATGTATAACTAGTCCCTTTCGAGGATGTCCATGTGAGCCTATAAGTAATGGCTTGGATTTTTCCACCTCATTTGAAAATGCCTTTGTGTGTAAAGTTGACTTTGTGTGTTCACTCAAAATGGTATATGAATCAAACCTTGGAGGGCATAGATACAACCATGTATCATCATACTTTCACCTTACACAAGCAAAGATTTTGTCTTTAAAGTCGTGCAATGTGGCTATAATCACCTCAAAATTTCAACCTATATAAAAAGAAAACTTATATTATGTAATAAGTCTAGTATTACAGAGTGTCATCTAATCTACAATCCCATTCTTATAAGAGAAAAAAATTCACATCTATAAACTCAAAGAAAGAAGACAAATAATATCTTCATGTTTCTCCATGTAATCATGCAACTTCTCTATCAAAGCCTCTATCTCTTTCCTATCATCTAATTCTTGCTCGATTGTTGTAAATTCTATATCCACCTTTTTAAGCCCTTGAAACATAAGATAGTTTTTTTCATGCCATTTACCATCCAAATTGTGTGTTCTCATAAAGTTAGATAAATAAGCATATGTGGCATTCTTTCCTCCTAGTGTGCCCTTTTCATAAAATGAGTTACATTCCTTACACCATATTCAAATTGGAGGTTCTTCATTAACATCTTCACTGTGTAATTCAAACCTATAATCCCTTGACATTGTGGATTGTTTTAATTTTATCCTTACTCTATCCCATTCTTATTTCCAAGTCTCAAGACAGTACAATATATAGACCCGATAGGGACGTTTAAAGCGATGGAATTATTCATGGAAAAATTTACCCCTGTCATTGCTATTCGCATCGCTATTAGCAACACGATAAATTTGTCGCTATTTGTGTTGCTATTTGTGTCACTATTTGTGTCTCTATTAGCATCGCTATTTCCATTGCTATTAGCATTACTAATTAGGATAGGATGCAAATAGCGACACAAATAGTAGTGCAAATAGTGACACTTAATAGCAACGCAAATAGCGACGCTAATAGAGACACAAATAGCTATGAAAATAGCGACACAAATAGAGACACTAATAGAGATGGTTGTAGAGTCAATTTTTGACACAAATAATGATGGTTATAGATGGGAAAAATTTAGGTGGTAGGGCATGCAACCGTGCCACCCTTTTAGCTATATGCACTAAATATTCTTGTATAATGCATTTGCCAATGTCACCTACACCTAATGTCTAAAAATTGTGTATCCGATTTTTTTAAAAAAAAATGAATCCTCTGATTGCAAAAGCTAGATATAATCAGTTTGAAAAGGTATCACGCAAGGAGCTTTTTCATCACTTGCTTAGGTCGGAGAAGAAGAAAGCTTGTGATTACAAAAAATAGATATAATAAATTCAAAAAAATATTACTCAAGGAGCTTTTTTATCATTTGTTTAGGCTCAAGAAGAAGAGCTTTACTTCAAGCTTTCATTGTAGTCAAGACCCTGAGGTATGAATAAGTTCCATTGATATTTTTCTCACTCCAGCTTATTCCAAACTTGTTCAAGTCTTTTTGGGGGAGCATTTGGACATTTGTAAGAGTTATACCATGGCATTAGAACCAAAAACACTTATATAGGGAGTAGTAGTATCTCTGAGCTCTACTTCTTCATTCTTATTTTTACCTATGTCTAAGTCATCTTCTATCTCTTCTTTCTTGGCCTCACCCTCAATCTCAGTAGATGGAGGTGTTTGAAGATCAAAAGAATCAAGCTCATCCTCCCCCTTCTCAAACTCCATTTCTTGAGCTCAGACTAGCTGTTGTACCCCAAGTAGCTACTTGAAACTAATAAATTTCTCTTTACCAAGTGATTTGGTAAATATATCTAATACTTGGTCTTCTGTCTTCACATGAAATAGATCAAGCTATCCTACAAGTATCATTTTTCTAATGAAATGGTAATGAACCTCTATGTGTTTGGATCTAGCATGATAAATGGGGTTGCTAGCTATTATCACATTACTGAGATTGTCACAATGCAATGTGACTTTACTGTCCAACTAGATACCCAAATCATGTAGCAGTTTCACGAGCCAAACAACTTTGCATGCTGCTAAGGCTGCACTCATGTATTTGATCTCTATATACTAAATAAAGCAATGGTGGGCTGCTTCTTACTACTCCAGCTGATAAAACTGCTTCCCAAACTCAAAGCATAACCACTGGTTGACCTCTTATCATAGACACAACTAGCCCAATCAACATCCGTATAACCTCTCAAGTCAAATTATTTTCCATGCTCATAAAACAACCCATAATCAACAATAGCCTTCATGTACTACATAATACTCTTGACTGCACCTGAGTGTAGTTTACGAGGTTTTTGCATAAACTAGCTAATCAGCTCCACTGCATAGCTCAAGTTAGGATGGGTAATAGTAAGGTAAATCAAGCTACCCAACATTTGTATGTATATAGTGACATTCTTGAACTTAGTCCCAACATCAACTACAATTTTGACATTCTAATCCAATGGTGTTTCCATGGCTTTACACTCCATCATGCTATGTTTTAGCAACATATCATGAGCATACTATTTTTGCAACAGCCATATATCTTGAGGTATAGACACAACCTCAATCCCGAGAAAGTACTTAAGCTCACCAAGATCCTTGAATTTGAATTCAGTCTGTAACATTACTTTAATTTTAGCAATCCCATAATCATCATCTCCAATGATGATCAAATCATCGACATAAACCACCAGAAAAACATGACCATGCTCTATCTTCTTTGTAAACAGGCTATGAATTGCATGACCTATCTGAAAACCAAGCTATTGCAAATAAGTGCTTATGTAAGCATTCCATGATCTTGGTGTATGTTTTAGCCCATTCAAGGCCTTTTTTAGCTTACACACATATGTCAGATAGTTACAATCTACATGACCCTCATGCTGCTGCATATACACCTCTTCAAACAAGTTACCATTCAAGAATGGATTTTTGACATCCATCTACCATAATTTCCAACCCTTAAAAGCTACTACTAATGCAATGAATATTCACACCATTGCCATCTTGGCAACTCGGCTAGAAGTTTCCTCATAATCTACGTCGTACTGCTGTGCATATCCCTTTGCAACCAACCCGGACTTTATGCATTTTCAACAAACCATCTAACTTGCATTTCACTTTATAAACCCATTTTCTTAAAGATATCGAGCACTCATCCTTGCGCTTCAGAATGTACAGCCATGTGTATTGGCTGAAATCATCTGTTCAACCAACAGTAGATTTTCGTAGATTTTGTTCTGCCATATGTCCAACTGACAGTAGATTCTTGCAGATTCTGTTCTACCATTTATCCAACTAATAGTAGATTCTTGGTAATAGAAGATACATGTAGTACATCATGTAGGCACTTCTTTTTTCCATTAGGCAAAAAGCATGAGCAACATAATCATACCTATATGCTAAATATCATGTTGTGTATCATCACTAGTACATACAAATCCATGAGACCTTGCTAGTAACTCCTTAAACCATTTTCCATGAGGAGTCATATGATTGGATGCTCCTAAGTCTATTTACCATTTCTTATCGTTGCCTTGCTTAGGCATATTCTTTGATACATACTATATAGCAAATAGTCTATCTCCCTAGTAATCCTGACTACCACTACAATACGCATAATGTCCAGCTGCCTGCCATTTGCCTTCATATCAACTTGATTTTTATGGAAATCCTTGGCAATATATCCATATCTTCTGCAATAATGATAGACTTTATCCCTGTTAGATTGCTCATGCAACTGCCAGGAGCACCTCTTCCTCTAGGTGATCTCGCCATGCCTCTATAAACTCCATATCCTCGTTGTCCTTTTGTATTTGAGTTGTGCCAAGCATTTTTCTACTACTATGTATGTGTGTTTTGAGTGTCTCCTTGACCCAAAAAATCTCCACAAGCTCTACCACCTCTAGCTTGTTGACTAGAGTAAAAGACAATGTCTTTGCCGTAAGATGTGCTTGAACTTGTAATCAAGCCAAGCTTTACTTCTTCATGTAGTAGTAGTGTAAGTAACTCATCACAGTAAGGGGGTTCTACTCTCACAAAGATGGACATATCAAACGCATTATACTTCTTACCTAACCCATTCAATGTCACTACAATCATATCATCCTCTGAAACAGAGATCCAACAATAGCTAGCTAGTCAGCTATAGTCAGAAAAGAGAGAAGAGAGAATGCACTTACCTCAAAGCTTGAAGAAGAATTCTTTTTCATTTCTCTCCTTTTTCTTCTTTCATGGATGGCAATCGAAATGGCACTGGCAATAGCCTCTCTCTCTCTCTCTTTCTCTCTCTCTCTCAATCTTCCTTGTGTTGATCTCTCTCCCTTCTTCTCTATACATCTCTTCATCAACAAAAAGAAAGAGAGAAGCAAAAAAAAATAGAAAAACAAAGAGAGAAGAGAGAATGCACTTACCTCAAAGCTTGAATAAGAATCCTTTTGCGCTTCTCTCCTTCTTCTTCTTCTTCTCCTTCACGGGTTCCCTCCTTCTCCTTTGTAGTTGTCCCCTCTCTTTTCCTAGTGGATTGGTGGTGGTAGCAGCCTTTATCTCTCCCCTTTTTTATTTCTCTCCAAATTTCTCTTCCTTCCATTCCCTTCTTCTCTCTATTTCTCTCCCTCCTTCTCTCCCCACTCTTACTCAATGCATCTCATTGCAAATACAATCAAAGGTAGAAAATAAAAAGCTTTAAAAACAAAGATATTGAAAGAAAGGTCACCCCACCTCTCTTTATCTCTCTCTTCCCCCTCTCCCTTTACTTTTCTTTCTTAACCTTCTCTCTCATTCTCTCATTATTTTCCTATTTCTCTCTCTCTCTCTCTCACACTCTCTATTCTTTTCTCTCTATCTCTCTTTCTCCCCCTCTCTCTCTTCTTTTCACTCTCCTTCCTCTCTTTACCTCACCCTTCTTTTCTACCTCCTCCTCTCTTCCTTCCCTCTCCCTTTCTCTATTTCTCTCCCCCTCTCCTTCTCTCTCTATTTCCCTTTCTTTTTTTCCTCTCTCTTTGTTTCTCCCTCCTCTCTCCCTCCCTTCATTTCTCATTTCTCTCTTCCTTTTCTCTTTGTTTCCTTTCTCACCTTTCTCTCCCCCTTTCTCTCTTTCTCTCTCTTCATTTCTCTCCCTCCCTCCCTCCCTCCCTCTCTTTCCATGCATCTCTTTGTAAAGAAAAACAAAAAAAGAAAAGAAGAGAACACAAAAATAAGCAAGAAAATGCAATGTACCTATCTCAAAGGCATGAAGATGAAACCCTTTGTACCTTCTCTTCACACCTTCCCTCCCTTCTCCCTTACACACTTCTCTTTCTTCTTCATGTATAGCACTAGTGGCGATGGTAGTGATGAGCTCCTCATCCTCTCTCTCTCTCTCTCTCCCTCTTCCTCTCCATCTCCCTCACAAAGATTTAAGCTCTCTCACTCTCTCTTTCATTCTTTCTCGCAAATGTTTTCTCGACAAATGTCACACTCGGGTTTTCAAAATTTTTTTCTCATACCGACGTCGCTATTAGTGTCACTATATACATTGCTATTAGTGTTGCTATTGGCATCGCTAAAAGCATCGCTATTATAATCGCTAATAGAATTAGCGATGCATAAAGTGACTCTAATAGTGACGCTTTTAGCTGAGAATTCTTGGACTTAGCAATTTACTTCCTAGCTTTGATGTGAAACTTTTTGGAGTGTCATTTTGTTTTGTTGAGTTAGCTACAATGGAGCTTCTATGTAGAGATGTAGGTTAAGAGAGAGAAGAGACAGAGACCACACGATTTGTGCTACCGAAGAGTGTAACTCAACAATGATTTTAGATAGATATGTGTACTATGTACAAACTCGCCATTACAGGTAGACACAAGTAATGCCCTTTATCCCAACAAACTCCCCCCTAAAGGCAATGTGCCAAAGGTAGAGGAAAAAAATCAACTAAGTCTAAATATGTACAAAGATGAAGAGACTATATCTATCCAATACCCATCATTTGCCAGCAATGGGCAAACCTCTCTACTAGAATACCCTTCGTAAGAAGATTTGAAGGGTTATCATCAGTGTGCACCTTGACCACTCAATGCTCTTGCTATCAAGTACCTCTCTGATGAAATGATACTTTACATGTATGTGTTTTGTCTTTGTATGAAAGACAAGGTTCCATGGTAACATGTTAGCACTCTGACTATCACAGTGAAGAATGGGAATCTTAGTAATCCCAAGCTCAACAACCAAATGTGATATCCATAAGGCCTCTTTGCGTACCTCAATGCAGCCACATACTCTGTCTCCGTAGCAGATTGTGCAACACACTTCTATAGCCTAGATATCCAAGAGACAGATTGCCCTGTGAAGTTAATACCTTGTAGTGGAGTTCCTACAGTCCACATGTCTAGCATAGTCTACATTCCTAAAGCCAAAGACAGATGTCTTTTGCTTACCAAAGCAGATGCACACATCATTTTTGTCCTTGAGGTATCTCATAATACCTTTCACTACTTCCCAACGCTTCTTGCCAGGGTTTGCCATGTACCTACTAACCACTCCCATTGCAAAGGCAATGTCTGGACATGTAGCAACCATATCATACATCAAACTTTCAACAGTTGAAGCATACAAAATCTTGACCATTCTAGCCTTCTCATCATTAGATGTAGGGCTATCCTCTACACTGAGTTTCACATATAGAGGCAATGAAACTCTGCTTGATTTTTCCCCTTTGATATTGAAACACTGCAAAATCTTGGATACATACTTCTGTTGAGATAGATAGAGTAACCCCTTTGATCTATCTCTCTGAGTATCTGCATCCAAAGAATATGATTGGCATCACCAAGATCCTTCATGTCAAAGCTACCATGAAGACTTTGCTTCAATGAATCCAAGGCATGAGTATCCCTACCAGCAATCACCATGTCATCAACATATAGAACCAAGATAATGAGGCTACCATCTGTTGCCTTCTTGGTGTACAAGGAGTCATCAACTTGAGTTCTCTGAGAGCCCTAAGATTTTATAAAAGTATCAAACTTATGATACCGTTCTTGTGGTGCATGTTTCAACCCATATAAACTATGTTTTAGTTAGATCATCATCTCTTTGCCTTTAGCAACAAAACCCTCAAGCTACTGCATATATATCTCCTCATGCAAATCACCATGTAAGAATGTAGTCTTTACATCCACCTGTATGAGCTCCATATCCTTAGCTACAACCAAGTCCAAAATGGTTCTTAGAGTAGTCATCTTGACTACAGGAGAGAAGATCTCGTCAAAGTCAATTCCATGTTCCTCCTTGTACCCCTTTGCAACTAACCGTGCTTTGTACTTTGGTAAAGAACCAAAAGTGACCTTCATCTTCTAAATCCACTTTCATGGAAGAGTTTTGTTCCCTTTAGGCAACTGTGCCAAGTCCCAAATACCATTCTTATCAAGTGATTCCATTTATGACACCATGGCCTTGAACACTTCTTGCTATTCGGTCTAGTCATTGCTTCCTTGAAGCATGACGGTTCCCCACAATCCATCGATATGACATAATCTGTAGCATACTACATACTAGGAATAAACCTAATTGGTTGCCTTGAAGGTCGAGTTGACCTATGCAATGAAGGTTCTGCATTTGCTAGCTGTCGGGCTTGCAAATCTTCATTTATAGGTTGTTGTCCAGAAATATGGGCCTGTAATTTTGCATGTACAAGCTAGTGTCCTCAAATTCCGCATGTACAGGTTGTTGTCCTGAAATTCCAGCATGTTGTCCTAACAGTTTAGGTTGTCCTAACTGCGTGTTTTTAGGCTGAAAGTGTGGTGTGATGTATCATGGGCAATACCTTGTTGGCCATTTCCGATACCATTTCTTGCATTTTGAGGGTCATTCATAGTAGGTATACACTATTGTCCAATGGGAACAAATGGTTGTCTAAAAGGGACATCCTCCTTGAAAACCACCCTCTTGACTTCCTCAATCTTCTCGGGCTGCTTATGCATGGAATCTTCACAGAAGATGACATCCTTGCTACATACTATTGCTCTTTTCTTGAGATTCCAAAGTCTATATCCCAACTCACCCTCATCACCATATCCTAGGAATATCCATTTATAGGACTTTGGTTCAAGTTTGCTGCGTTCTTCTTTCCGTATGTGCACAAAAGCCTCAGAGCCAAACACTCGCAAATGAGCATAAGAAGATGGCTTTCCCAGGCACTCCTCCTCAGTGACTCTCCCCCCCCCCCAAAAGACATACTTGGTGACCTATTGATCAAATGAACATTTATCATAACAACCTTTGCCGAAAATCCATGGGGTAATTGTGCATGAAACAACATCATTCGGATCTTGTCTTATATGGTCGAAATCATGTGCTCTGCAACTCCATTTTGGGGTGGATAATGAGGGGCAATGAGCTCCCTCTTATCCCCTTCCTGTCACGAAATGCCTACAAGGCTTTGGACACATACTCCCCACTATTATCAGAGTGAAGACACTTAAGTGTCTTATTAGTCTGGATCTCAACCAATGCCAATAAATTTTTAAGCTTGTTAAGGACTTTGCCCTTGTGTAACTTGCCCATCTATTAGTTGTCTAGGCATGTTTTTAGTAGTCCATCGAGAGACAAATCTAAGTGACGTTTCCCAGTTCTCCCATGGAATGTTATGGGGTTTGTCACCTAGTGTTTCTCAAGTCCACCTTGCAATGGAACATTTGTGATTGAAACCCATTGGGATCAACTTGAAATTTGAGTCCCTAGTGGTCAAGGTGTCCTAACAGCATTCTAGCATCGGGTCATGGATATCCTACTTTATGCAGAGATACCCAAGCCAAAGCAGACCCATGCCACACTTGGTTCCAAGAAGAGAATGGGAAACAAGAGAGATGTGCTGCTCAACCTCTCTACCCTTAGGGCATAGTCCCATTTCGATCCCCTAAAACAACATGAATTGGGGTTCTAACCTAACAAATCCTAAGGGTCAAACGTTGGTAAAACCTAGTGAGAAGTCTACGAGTTCTCTAGAACCACCCTGCCATAGGGCAGACCCGTCGGGGTTCCACCCACCCGCTTCCCTCAATAGGCATTCTTTAGTTATTTAACTAGGTCCTACCATGTTATGTGCGACATTTAAAATCAACTTCCTCAATTAATCCTTTTAGGGAGGAATAGGGCTCATTCGCTTAACTTATAGCACCAACACAAAAACAGAGCAAGTAGTCCTTTTTGACAAACAAGTTTAAACAAGCTCCTTAACTTATCTTCAAGTTAATCTTTGTCTCCTGCCCATACAAGAGAAACTATATGTCTCTTCTGCCCTGTAGAAGTAATTAGTACAAATCACACGGCACCATAATTTCCATCCTTTATCCATAATTGGATTTTCCAACGCCACAGATGTTGGGGTCATGAAGGTCCTCAACTCCATTCCAGACTTAGCAAGGGGTGTCCAGAGCTCCACTTGACCTGTAAGCTGCCTAGGAGTGAAACATTATTCTTGTGGTTGGCCTTTTCACCGCTTGACCTTCGGCCCATGAATTGAGCAGTGCCCTTTTCAAGTGGATCTGCGGTGTGATCATGGAGGTGATCCATCCATGCAAAGAACCTTTCCTTAATTAAATCATTTAAGAATCAAGCACAATCAAGGTAGTCAATCCTAATATCATCTCAAAGAAAAACATTCATTTATTTCCATGGCAATTTATCATCATATACCTTCGCCATGAATTTACCATCAATCACAAGCACTTGGAATAATCTTCCAAACGACAATCTAACAATCTGTTGAGTGTAAAAGCATTTAGGATGTTGTTTGTTCAACCAAAAAAACCAGTTGTATTTTTCCAACAATGTAAGAATAGATAGGATAACATTTCCATTGGCATATTTGCTCTCCCTCTTGGGAATCTAAGAGCGATACTATGTAAAATTTTACTTAACAATCCCTTCCTTCGGCTAAGGCATATGTTAAGGTTTCAAACACTGTAGAAGGCGTAAGTTCTATAGATCACTTACATTGATCGATAACCCAACCTTCTTGCCAACAAGTATAAAAGTAGTGGTATTTACTTTGTCTTAGGGTTTCCTAATCCTTGAGCTCTCCACTTGCTGTTGAGGCCTAGAGATGTTGTTTCTATCTAGCCTACTAACTCCGAATTGGACTGATGAAGCTAGTAGTTATCAGATAGATCTCAAGGCATCTTAGTTTTAATCCTTATTAGGATCATTTCTTGTACTAACTATGCATAACATCAAGATTCCAATCTATCAAAACACAATATTAGTGAGTTTGGGAATCTCCCAATTCCCATTTTTTGAATACTAAAAAGGTGACATTTGGATAACATGCCCATAAGTTTCTCAAAGCCATATGATGTGACCTATCATTGGAAAGCACTTGAAAAATGGAATCTATTGAGCTATAGAGTGCTCAATTTGGAGTTATTGTATTCAAGTTATGACAAATCCAAATATTTGACCATGTGTCCCAAACTTATGGGAAATTCCCATATTCCCCAATATGGTGTTTCAAACATAAGCTATCAATTCATGCTATTAGCAAGGGCTTGGGCAAAGCCTAGAGTTGCTTACCATGCAATCCATCAAACGTGCAAGCTAAAACATATACCTTCAATGTGGCAAAAACATACCTGCTAATTTGTAAGAAGAGGGAGTTAACAATACCTTGGAACGTTATATGATGTTTATACTATGTATGAATTTTTCACTTAACATCTAGATGCAATTTACTTCTCTTGATGCACTTTTCAAACTCCATCTTTTGAATACTTGAGATGAAATCTATCCTTTTCAATTACCTGTTCTCGTGTGGTATAGTATGGCCATGATGTGTCTTATGCGTAAATCAAAGCAAGTAGCTAACAACTTAGAAATGTATTATTTACATCCGGTATCATAGTTGTATTGTAGTGACACCCTCACTCAAGGCTTCATTACAGATTGTGGGATTGCTACCCACACTTGACATTCTTCGCTTGGGGGTCATTCTTGACCTTCCTCTCTTTAAGGGCAACCCCTGCAAGGACTTCAACAACCTCTTGCTCAAATAGAGGGTAAAGAGGGGGGAAAAGCTCATAGGATAGGGAATAAGTTTGGGGGAAAAAGGAAAGGAGGAGTGCTTGTGGACACCCTCTAAGGAGGGGAAAAGGAGGAACCTTCTAGAAGGTTCTCTCTATGGGGGAAGCTGGGGAGGAAGTGGATTGGTGGTAGTGCATGGTGGCAGGGAGTCTTCAGCCGCCCAAGTGGCCGAGGGGGGGGGATTGGTCATTATACCCAAAGGGGAGGGGGAAAATATTACACCTTGCTATGAATAGGGTAAACCCATACCTTCTATGTAGCATCATCAACAAATGTGATAAAGTAATTTCTTTCCTCTTAGAGATAACCATGGTATTTGACATACATCAGAATGTAATACTCTAGAGGAAAATATTTCATTGAAATAGATTTTTTACGAGATGCCCGCACATGGTTACCATAAACACAATGATCATTATGCTCAAAATCAGCATAAGGAAGACAAGGCAAGTAACCCAAATGAGAAAGTACTTTCATTTCTATTTGACTCATGTGTCCCAACTGGCCATGGCACAAGGAAACACTTGGCTACTCAGTCACAACAACAACATGGTCACACACACCAGATACATGAAGTGGATACAAAGTATCACTCCTGCAAGCTTTGGCAATAACCGTAGATCCCTTACAGATCTTCCATTTCCTATCACCAAAGGTGGTATGAAAACCATCATCATCTAGCTGATCAATACTAATCAAGCTCTTCTTGAGCTATGATACACGCCTTACATTCTGAAGAGTGAAGACAAACCCATGCTTGAACTACAGTTGCACACAACCAATGCCTCTAATGTATTATGCATAATTGTCCCTAAGATGGACAACACCATGTCGACATCCTATATAGACCTCATGTATAGTATGTAAACCACTCACGGTGAGGAGTGACATGAAAGGAGGTACCTAAATCCAAAATCTAAGTATGCATGTCATAATCCGTATTAGCTATCAAAGCATGTGCACTAAGACATGAAGAGACAAAAAGTACATCATTTTCACTTTTGCTCTCATGGCTAACTACATTCACTTGTTCCATCTTTCCACTACTCTTCTTAGCAAGCTGAATCTCTTTCTTCACTTCCTTGCTATCATCAGTCTTCTTGCCCTTCCCTTTCTCTTTTTTCCATTTATAGAAGTCACGTTTGAAGCAGTTGATGGGACCTAAATGGGCTGGCACTGGCTATGGCACTAGCCGGACCTCATGCATATGACAAACAACCCCACCATACGGTCTCGCAGGCCAGGAGCATTTAAGACTCACTTTGCACTAAATGCGTATGACGATTTTGCGTTTGTATCCAATATGTAGTCTAACATTCACCTTCCCTTCTCCTCAGAGGGAGATCGCATAATATATAGGCATAATGCCTCATAATACACACATAGGGAAGCACCTCTCAACAGACTACCGTGGCTCCACTGTGACTCTCCTACACCTCGGGGATTGGCCCCAAGATGCGTCGCTAACACATATAACATTATCACAAACTCTACTCTTTCATAATTCAGCGTTCCAGGAGATTTTGATTTGCCTCACAAAACTTTCCCCCACGGAAGCACCCGTCTAACCGACGACTTAGGTTTCTGTCCTCTTAGCGTTGGTCAAAGTTTATCAATCAATTGCAATGCATTTCAAGAGATACCACGTGACATGCTTGATGCAAGGTATATGACAATTGTGGATAACCATTTTATGATTAAAAAAACCAGCCATATGAGGTGTGGAAAACAACCCTTTCATGAATTTTAGCTAAGTGTTACGTGCTGCGCTGCTTTAGGGATTAGCACCGGAACTTTCGTGCTACTAGTCGCCTATATTTAATTATGGAACGATCCCTAAATGCTATGCACAAAGAGGAAAATCAGAATTTGTATCTTTTCATCAATTAGATCGTTGCACAAACTTCCTCCCCCCTCACCGTTTAGGTTTTGCTACGGTGCATAGGTGTAAATGGTTGTCTTGTATCATTTTTGTATGTAAAAAAAAAAACACGTACTATAACAGAAAAGACGAGGCAAAACTGAGGCTTGACCTCATGCTTTAACCTCGCCAAACATTGACACACATAAATCTTATTTTTTCATATTTTTTGAGCGCGAAAATCCCAATTTTCTCTATTTTTCACTATTTTTTCCTATTTATTACTCATGAAAAATAGGTATTTTCTGATTTATTTGTGTTGGCTTATTATTTTGATTGAAACTTAACATTTTCTCTGAGTTTATCCCATTTCCATTCCTTTTTCCCAACTCAAAATTGGAAAAAACCACTAATTTCCATTAAAAATGCCATTTTGTGGGTTTTAAAGAATTAATAACAGCTCTAAATCATTAAGGGTTCTGCATTTTTGTAGTTACAACCCTAAAAAATGATGCAAAAAAGGTTCAAACAAACATTCATTGCATATGAACAACATTTGGACCATGAAACAACAAAAACTATCAAATTTCTTCATAAAATTGGAGCATACCGCGTCTTGCGTGTTTCGAGTTTTTTAATAATTATTTTGGGTAGCCCAATGACCGACCAACAACCATTTGTCAGTGTTGAACCTCTTTTCTTAGTCTTCTCTTCATCTTGAAGCAATCCGTTCACAACCGAACAAGCATCCTTCAACCCCTCTTCTTCTTTCCTCAACCTCCTCTTCATCTTGAAGCAATCCGATCACAGCCGAACAAGCATCCTTCAGTCCCTCTTCTTCTTGATTTCTTGCATGCAAACCACCACTTAGAGGAGAGAGATGGAGGAGAGAGAAATACTAGATCTACATCTCCACAACTGGGCATCCATTGGAGGAGCAGATTGGAGCGATGGAGAGCGAAGATAGGAAGAAGAACATGCCCAAGATCAGTTGGGGGGGTTGTTCTCTGGCCCCATAACCCATCTCTCCTCCATCTCTATTCATGGCACCTCCATTCTTGCCTGCGTAAAAAAAACGAACCCCCCCTCCCCCCCAACGTTTTTTGATTTTTGGGGGAGCCCCAAAGGATCACACCCTTTGGGCTTTCCTAAAGTCCTTTACCACTTGGCATTTTAGCCTTTGGCCTTTTGGGCACTCCCTCTTCCACGCCGTCCAGTACCCAAATCATGGTTTGAAAAATCTTGGGCGTTCGTTGTAATATTTCCGCGTATCCGTACCGTAAATATTAACCTTCCGTATACCGTGTAAACCCTGTGTAAAGGGTATCTCTTGCATTGAAATTATTGACAGTGTAATGTGTGACCAGCGCGCGTGAAATGGGATCCTCCGCTTTGGTAAATCAAGACCGGGAGATCAAAAACCGCAAGCCGCACGAAAACACCCTCTTGGGAGGGACAATTTTAATTAAATTAGTGCAAATTTTGTTTATTATTATCCCTTCCCCCAGCCGATGCATGGCTGGAGGAGAGGGAGTGTGGAGGGGGGGGGATGGCCAAGTGCGGTTTGCATGGGGAAGCTCTCCACGTGGGTGGAGACCCTCTTCCCCACCCCCAAGGCCTATAAAAACACCCCCTAGCTAAGGGGGGGTGTAAGGGAGGAGGAGACTCTGTGAGGAAGGAAAGGCCGTGAAGGAAGAAGCTGGGGAGGAGGATCGTGGAGGTCGCCTTGCTGCCGACGTGAAGGAGATACCGCCGCCAGTCCAGCCGCCAGTCGCTGCTGCCGCCTCCAGTCCGCCAAGCTGCCGTCGCTGCCGCCATCCCCGCCACAGTCGCCAGACTGTTCCACCCGCCGCCACACAGTTCACGACACCCCCCCCACGTGCTTCTTTGAAGCAGAAGCTTCTTTAGAAGCTTCTTAGAAGCTTCCAAGGGGGGCCTCCATAACCCCCTTTCCCACCACCTGCCCCAAAAAGGCCCCTTTCCCCCCATTTCCAAGAAAGCCCCTTCACACCCTTCCCAGGACTTCTAAGAGGAGACGGTGGAGCCATAAAGACCACCGCATGACCCATCGAAAAGGTCCGCAAGAAGATTTTAAGCCGCTAGCCGTCCGAGGTTAAATTCCGCGCCGATTCGAGTTTTCTTGAAAACTCCTAAGCTTTCGTCGCAAGCACCATCCCGAAGAGGAATTCTCCCGCATACAAGGATAAAGGCAGAGGTCGGAAGGCCGTATTCCAAGAGCCGTCACTCCGTGGACCACAAAGGCAAATCGGAAGTCGAATTTACGACTACGATGGCCCCAAAACGATCACAAGGTGCGACCGCGGAAGGCTCATCTCCGAACGTGCAAGTGGACATCTCCCCGACTCCACAAGTCCAGGTTCTTCCGAGTTAATTCCGCATAAGGAAATGATTAGGCGCGCTTAGCCCATAAAAAGTAATTGCATTTTTACGCTTAATATGCATACGGAAATTGGAAAGAAATACATCTCTTGAACATTAGGTAAGATTGAAATTGTCATGAATTTGAACGATTAGAAGGTTAGATGCATGCAGTTTTGGTACCGTTTCAAGGCAATGAGTCTAAACCTAGGCAAAGAAATGGAATTTATAAGTGCATTATCTTCGTCCTAGACATGCTAGAAATAAGCGTATACTGCACATTAGGTAACATACTTCTCGTAATGATTTCATAGAAAAAAGGTTAGCATCATAAGGTATCATTCGGAAAGAATTAATAGAGTACTAAAGTGTACGTATGGACTTGCAAATAGCTTGTAAGATGGAATAAATTAACACTAGTTTTGCATGAGTTAATCGACTACTTCGTAGCTAGGAGAATGATGTGTATTGTGTAGTCGTCATGCGAAAAATGACATCGTTAAGAGTTGCATTTAGGAGTCAAAGCATAGTATTCAAAAGTATGGACTACAAGTAGTAGGCATGATTAATTGGTAAATCCTAGTAGGACCTCGGGAAGTTAGCGTACAGATTAACAAACATTTTACCTTACCAAGGAAAGATAAAAGTTATCATGAACCATGTGATGCGTAAAGGCAATAAATCGCATGTTTACGCGTATTGGTGGAATTGTATCTATTGCTCTCCGTTAGATTTAGTTTATCACCTTTAGAAGGATCATCCTCGTCGAAAGAAAGGTATAATTGAATTGACTAAGTAATCTGAACCACAAGGATTCGTATGGACATGATTGAGTCGATATGATAGGAATCCTAAGTGTTAACTAGGGATTAGTGCAATTTGACCTAGCTTTAGACGGAAACCGTGAATCTAAAGATCCTACACACGTTCACAAATTGGCGAAACAATTAGATGTTCATGCTTGAAATGATCTAAGGTTTTATCCTAAGGATCATGACGAAACTCCGACGGAGTTGCATATTTCTAGAACCATGGACCAACATAATTAGGGATGATTTGAAGGATACCCAATAAAACCCTGTTACTCGATGGAGGTAAACTCCGTGATCGGGAAACGCTTAGTAATGGATAGAAGGATTCCGTGGAAAAGATGCAATAATTGTGCACAAAGCCGCAACATTGTATAGTCTTGGAATTTGTCCACAATAGAGTTTTTGTCATCTCTCGAAAATGAGGTTGGCAAGTTATTGAAAGAATTTAACTTACAAGAGGATGTCTAATCATCCTGTTACTCACTTTTGGAATAATTTGCCAAGGAAAAGGAAAGTTAAGTACTTGCCTTGAAGCAAATGACCAGACTATAAACCAAAGCGACATGGTCGTTGGAACCTACCACAACTAAACACTAAAGTATGGGTAGGGTATGACCCTAACCCAAGAATGATAGGAATCTTGCCAAGTTGCAATTGATTCCGGAACGAATGCGGATTGCATTCGGAGGAAAGGACTCATTCCTTAACAGTTTGCCAGCTAAAAGACCACTGAAATTGATTGTGCTTGTAACAGTTTAGAAAGGACTGTTTGCATTGTTTGCTCAATGAACTAAAGGATGAAAATATATCTAAAGCTTCAGGTTGGTGCCTGAGAGGCAGCTTCAGTTACCCCCGACTGCCTGCCTGACCCTAACCAAGGGGGTTGTGAACCGCGCCGGGAACGTGGACCGAACCCGCCGTGAGAGGTCTCTCCGTTGAGTTCTGCTTGGAGCAGGAGGACGCTTGGGTGCCAGAGGGGGCTCTGGCCGTAAATCCCTCGCCTTTCGGGCCCTGCACAAGAGACTAACGTGACTGGGGATTGGATCTCAAGGCCCGCATACTAGTCTACGGGCGGAAACTTGGATTAGTAATCACTGAAGGATTACTGGATAGCCTTCGGGCGGATTATGAATACGCCTACGGGCGGGAACTCCTTGTATTCCAAAGATAAAAGGATAAAATGATAATAAAGGAGCTGTTTGGCATTGTTTTCTTTATGTCCTGTGATAAGATTACGTGAAGGAACCAGTGCTTAACAGGGTTAATCAAGGAAGCTATTTGTATATGTCAAACTAATGTGGTAGGTAATTACATAACTAAAACAAACCGAGGAAAGTGCGGAGGATGGACCATGGGTCTGTCCTACGGATGGGTGGTCCCGGTTAGCCGGGAACTTTTCTCAAAGTCTTCGACGAGCAGCAGGTTAATCTTCAGCATCAAAGCGAATAACGAGGATGATGACCTAGACTTACATCCTACCCGATTTACGCTGTTTTAGGGGAACGGAATGGGACTATGCCTTATGGCAGAGAGGTCGAGCCTTGCATCCCTCTCGTTTCCCATTCTCCTTGAACCAAGTGCAGCGTGAATCCGCTTCGGACCTGGCGTTTCTGCGTAAAGTAGTTCGCTCGGGTCTGACGCTAGTTGTTGCTAGCTAATGACCAAACAGGGAAACCCAAATTCAGGTCGATCCTAAGTGGGAACAGCCAGGATACTTCCGCTACGTGGCAGACTCGGGAAGACCTAGATTGCAAAACCCGTAACATTCCATGGGAGTGCCGGGCGGAGTTTCCTAGACATCCTTTCCGATGGACTGCTAAGACGTGTCCTAGAGGGTTCCAGTGGACACGTTACATTCGTCTTCAAGTCTTCCACTACCGAGCATCTCCCAGGGTCTCGTTTGTCATGCTAAAAATTTATGAAAATTCTCTGACCACCATCCAATGGCTCTTTTAAGCACTTTCTAGGCATTGCGGCTTAAAATCGTACTGATTGCCACCACCACCTTCGAGTAAGTTGTAACATGTCCACCTGTTCACTTGCAGGACACATCTTAGCAGCCCATTGGGAAGAGAGTCCAGAAAGCACCGCCCAGCACTCCCACGGAATGTCACGGGGTTTGCGATCTAGGTCTTCTCGATTTGCCACAAAGCGGAAGCATTCCGGCCATTCCCACTTAGGATCGACTTGAATCAAGGTTCTCCTAGTGGTCGAATTCCGAGAACGGCAGCTAGTGTCGTGAACCCCAAGTGAACTACTTTACACAGAGTCGTTAGGGTTGAAGCGGATTCATGCTGCACTTGGTTCAAGGAGAATGGGAAACGAGAGGGATGCAAAGTTGGACCTCTCTGCTCATAAGGCTTAGTCCCATTCCGTTCCCCTAAAACAACATAAATCGGGACTCTAGTATTCTAGAATCTAAGTCAACGTTCCTTGATGTTCATTTCCTTTGAGAAAAGTTCCCTGCTGTCGATTTCGTTTGAGAAAAGTTCCCGGCCAACCAGGACCACCCATCCGTAGGACGGACCCATGGCCACATCCCCGCACTTTCCTCAGGGTTGCTTTAGCTGTCTAATTACCTACCACATTAGTTGGACACGCATAAAACAGCTTTCTTAATTAGCCAATTAGTCACCGATTCCTTCACGTAATCTTAGCACTTGACATAGAAAAACATTGTCAAACAAGTTCCTTTTCAACAAGTTATCTTATTTATCTTTGGAATACATCATATAATCAAGCCTGTAGGCTAATCCATAATCTAGCCCGAAGGCAATCCATAATCTGCCTGAAGGCTATCTAGCAATCCTCAGGGATTACCAATCCAAGATTTCGCTCGTAGACTAGTATACGAGCCTCGAGATCCAATCCCGAGTCACGTCGTCCTCTTGTGGAGGGCCCTGAAGGCGAGGGATTTACGGCCAGCCCCCTCTGGCACCCAAGTGTCCCCCTGCTCCAAGTAGTGCCTAACGGAGAGACCTCTCATGGCGGGTGTGGTCCACGTTCGCGGCGCGGCAAACAACCCCCTTGGTTAGGGTCAGACAGAAAGTGGGGGGTAACTGATGCTGCCTCTCCCTTCAGGCCTTCAACTTGAAGCATTAATTATCTTTCCATGTTTAGTTCCTTGAGCAAACAATACAAACAGTGCTCCTAAATTGTACAAACACAATCAAGCCAGTGGTCATTTGTTTGGCCAACTGCTAAGGTGTGAATCCTTTTCTCCGAATGCGTCCAGCATCCGATCTGAGATCAATTGCGACTTGGCAAGATCCTCAAGGTTTTGTTTGTTTACTCCTTTATCCTTGGGTTAGGGTCATACCCTGTCAACCCAAATTAACCAACACCTTAGGTTTCTTAAGTTAAGACAGTAAATCCTAGCGACCATGTCGCTCTAACTTGATTTATCAATTGCTTGCTAGGAAATTCATAGTTATCTTATCTTGGCAAATCAACCCAAGAAGGTTGATGTAGCAGGATGTCTCCTCATCCTCTTGCAAGTTAAACTTATGCTAGAATCTATCAACCTTATTCCAAGGAGTGGAAAACATATTTGAGAATGTCACCTTTGAGCATCTCCCAATAGTAGCTCTTTTTGACTGCATTGAGGGTCTTGGCATAGCCAGGATGTCTTGAGAAAGGGGAGTCATGAGCTTCCCAAAGTATCTTTTGCTTGAGTGACTCGCTTGCCGGTATACATAATCTCGTTCTATAGTAGACAAGTGCAACGTGTCCACTGGTATCATCCAAGACACGTCTTAGCAGTCCATCAGAAATGATGTCTAGAAAGCTCCGCTCAGCATTCCCATGGAATGCTACGGGGTTTGCAATGTTGGGCTTTCCGCGTCTGCCACGTAGCGGAAGTATTTTGGCCGTTCCCACTTAGGATCGACCGGAATTAGGGTTTTCCTGATTGGTCATTTCCTAACAGCAACTAGCATCGAACCCAAGTGAACTACTTTACGCAGAAACGCCAGGTCTGAAGTGGATTCACGCTGCACTTGGTTCAAAGAGAATGGGAAACGAGAGGGATGCAAAACTCAACCTCTCTGCCATAAGGCATAGTCCCATTTCGTTCCCCTAAAACAATGTAAATCGGTTAAGACATAACTCTAGGTTAACGCTTTTGTTGTTTGTGTCCTTTGACGATCATCTCGCTGTTCTTCGAGATTTGAGAAAAGTTCTCGGCCAACCGGGACCACCCAACCGTAGGACGGACCCATGGCCCATCCTCCGCACTTTCCTCGGTTTGTTTTAGCTATGTAATTATCTAACACATTAATTTGGACATGTAACAATCAGCTTCTTTAATTAAATCGTTAAGCACTGGTTCCTTCACATAATCTTATCACATGACATAGAAAAACAATATCAAGCAAGTTCTCTATTAACATATCATCATATTTATCTTTGAAATACAAGGAGTTCCGCCCGTAGGCTTATCCATAATCCGCCCGAAGGCTATCTAGTAATCCACAAGGATCACTATTCCAAGCTTCCGCTCGTAGACTAGTATGTGGGCCTCAAGATCCAATCTTGAGTCACGTTAGCCTCTTGCGTAGGACCTGAAAGGCGAGGGATTTATGGCCCGAGCCCCCTGGCACCCAATCGTCCTCCTGCTCCAAGTAGAGCTCAATGGAGAGACCTCTCGCGTCGGGTTTGGTCCAGTTCCCGGCGCGGTCAACAACCTTCTTGGTTAGGGCCAAGCAGGTAGTCGGGGGTAACTAAAACTGCCTCTCCCTTCAGGTCTTCAACCTGAAGTATAGATATTCATTTAATTTGTAATTCATAAATCAAACAGTGCTCTGAAATCTCTAGCAAGCACAAACATTTCCATTAACTGATCTTGTTGTTGGCAAACTGCTAAGGAATGATTCTTTCCTCTCAAATGCATCAGCACTCAATCCAAGGTGTCTTGCAACTTGGCAAGATCCCTTATATTTTGGGTTAGGACGTACCCTATTAACCCAACTTGGTCAACCCTAAAGTTCATTGGATACTTTAGTTTCCAGTTTTTAACCTTCCTTACTTAGAAGGATATCAAAGAATACATCCTTTTGCAAGATAACTTGCGTAAGAATCCGCCATCCTTGTTGAGGGTATTTAACCTTTCTTCTTGTGAATCAATCACAAGACCATATGACTTTGTACTTGCTGTGCAAGTCCTGCATTGTAATATGCGATGAAACAATCTGTTTCAGTTTCTTTAAGATGACGTTTGTCAGACCTATGGTCTCCTTTTATTATTTTCTTTAAGAACCTTAGGGACAAACCCTAGTTCTTTTACGTTTACGATCTATTGACCCTACAATCAGGGAAGGTAGGCAAGTATTTAAGGTATAAACGTTTCTTGGATTTTTAAATCATTCCCAATGCATATTTCACAGCATAGGTATTTCTAAGTTTATATTAATTCGGTTAACTTTTAGAAGGTAATATCGAGATCACCTCGGCATGATTTGTTATCTATGTGACAGTTGATTTTTTAGTCCTAAACTTTATTGCTTTGAGGTTAGGTAAATTCAATTAAACTTCCTTTTTCCTTGCGAACAAAACTCATGCCAAATAAACAATCTTCTCCTTACTAAGATATGCAGTTAACAATGATAACTTCCTAGAGTTTAAGCAACGTAAGAAACCTTTCATAAATTTCACCTTCTATGATGATTCGTTGCAAAAAAGAATAGGGGTTAATGGTGCAAGATGCAGTTTTTCTTCCTTCAAGATTTAACTGGAATATACTACTTTAGTGGGTAAACAATCTTGCTCATAATTCGTTTCAGTGCATAAGGCTATTTGAAGGAAAGCTATGTTTTATACATTATCCATTTTGCATGTTCAATTAAACCAAATTCCTTCTTCGTAAATAACTAGGACAAAATATATCTTATCCCTAACAATTCATCTTGCATGATTGAATTAAAACCAATATAAAACCAAGAAGGAAAAAACCTGGTTTTGGGGTGAGATATCCACATGGATACCGGGAGATGACCCTCCTGCAGCTACTCCTTGGACTTTCTTAGGCGGCATCACAATTGTAATCCTTTGAACGTGAAGGCAGTTTTACGCTCCTTTTCAGAATTCCACCATCGCTTCAATACTCTTCTTCTCTCTTTCGAGGCAAGGAGCAGTTTAAAGAATTGACCACGAGAAGGGGGTAATAAGACCTTTAAGGTCTTAGCTTCTTCGGGAGGGAAAGGTTTACAAAGCCTAAAAAGGCCCTATAGGGTATATGCACGACAAAAAGGTTGTGTGTGAGTGTGGCTTTGCAAACATATGAACCTTGGGAGATCTTTGGTCACGGGAGTGAAAGGACTTAGGGGTTTTTAAACCCAGGGGGAAATTGATGGGACCTAAATCGGGCCGGCACTGGCTCATGCACTAGCCGGCTCTATCATGCGCTGAACAACCCCACGGCCTCGCGGCCAAGAGCATTAATGACACATACATCATCTTCCTAAACATCTTGCGTTTGTATCACGTCTCGTAGTCGAACTCTAACCCAATTAACACTCCTCAGAGGGAGTCCCAACACATTACCAAATGGCACGAAGTACAAACATAGGAGGTCCTCCCACGGCTGACTGCTACTACCTCACTGCAACTCTCCTACATCTTGGGGATTGGCCCCTCGATGCATCACTGAACATATATAGCATTTCGCACATATTTCCACTCAAGGTACCAATTGATCGTATCCAGGAATGTACCATTTTCCTCACCTTCTTTCCCCTTAGACCCAACGCCTAGCCTATAGCTTAGGACAACCTTACTCACTCAATGTTGGTCACGATCTAGATAATACAAGTGCTATGCATCCAGGAGGTATTGTCTGATACCTTTTATCATTTTATGCTTCATGCAAATTGGGAATGTCCATGTGCTCAAACAAAGAAAAATCAGCATTTTTTCTTAGTGCAAAAGCATTCTTTCAATGAATTTTGACTATCACTCGTATGCAGCATTGCATGAACCTAGCACCAAGAAACCCTCGTGCTACTAGATCCTTAATTTTTAATTATCGACCAACCTAAATGGTATGCATAAAAACACAAGCAAACTTTTCATTATTTCATTCAGTATTTAAACACCTTTTATACACTTTACTTCCTCACCCGTTTAGGTTGTGCATTATTGATCGGTTTAGGGTTCATTTCCCACATTTTTTGTGTATAAAAAGCAATAAAAACTCACTAAAACATAAAGATAGGGCTGAACTGAGGCAAATCCTCATGCTTCAGACTCCCCCATACATCCACAAACATGGTTATTATTTTTCCTTAATTTTCGGCACTCAAAATTTATTTTTTCCTTATTTTTTCCCATTTTTCCTGTATTTTTTGCAATATTAAATAACTAAAAATACAAAATGAGTTGTGGGCTGTGGCCCTTAGGTTCATTTGCAGCACAAACACAAATTTAGTTGGTGTGTCTTATTATATTTTCCATTTATGTATCAAAAACACCCAATTTTTCCCTATTTCGCGTGTTTTACGGGTTTGAGCTTGCTATGATGTTGCTTACTATGAGTTTGATCACTTTATGAGTTTGATCATTTTCCCCTATTTTCTGAGCATAAAGTGATCAAACTCATAGCAAGCAACATCATAATGCATAATCATCCCATGGGAACAAATATTCATAAAGCAAATTGCATAAAACATAAATTTCCTTTGTAAAAATGAAATTACCGTTATTTGCGGGTTGTGGGTTTTTATTTGCCATGTTTCGGGACTGATTTCCAGCAGCCATTAATGTCCATGACAGTCCACAATTAGCAATCTTCATTCCTCTTGAACCACAAAGCAATCCGTTCATCATTGGACAAGCATCCATCATCCATTCTTATTCTTCTTCTTCACCACATGAATCTGCCCTTAGAAGAGAGAGAGGGAGGAGAGAGAAAGATTGAAATCAGAGATCTTCATAGAGACCACCATTTGACGGGTGAGAGGCGGCGATATAACCAGTATCCAGAGGGGATTGACTGCCAATAATCATTGGGGGGGGGTTGCATTGAGGTTGGAGATTGATCATGAAGCCATGCAGAGCATTTTTCGGGCGCAAATGGCGCCATCCCCTCCATGATTCTTGCTCATCTCATTTGCATGAAAGTTTCATGCCACATTAAAAGTTGGGCTCCCAAGGGTCACTTACTCATTTTGGCCAAATTTTGTCCACCCCTTCGTATCTTGCCCGGTTTATTGGCCATTTTCCCGTTCGGACTCCGAATTGAGCTCTGAAAAATCTTCGGCATCCGGCTCGGCATCCGACATGGGCCGGTAACTCTTAACAACCCACACAGCAGTCTGAAAAATTATGAAAAATCAACAAGTGTCACTCGGGCGCCTTTAAAGCACTTTAACGCTTAAAATCGTCCTAGATCAAGCCGCCGCCTTCGACATTGAATATTTTTCCCTTGATATTCGTAATTTTTAGCTATTTTTAAGAACTTCTTGGCATCAAAACTCCGCTCGTAGAAATTTGAAGGGTAAACACAAGGGTTTATAGCACGGGGGAAAAAGGTGTGTAAGGAAAAAGGGGACACGAGGGTTAAAAAGGGGCTTAGGGGGGTGTGTTAAAAAGGAATATGAGGGGGTGCAACACGGGGTTTCAAGGAAAACACAAGAAAGGACTTATAAATTTAAGCACGGGGGTGGGGGGGGATTCGTGGTTTATGAGGCCAAGGGGAGTGGGGGTTTAATGGCCCCACGGGAAGGGTTAAGGGTTTAAGACCGGGGGGGGTGAAAGGATTCTAAAGGGATAAAACCGGGAGGGGGGGTGAAAGGATTAGTGAAGGTATAGGAAGGGGGCTTAAGGAGGCTTTTGGGGGATGCTAGGGGGAAAAGGGGCTTAAAGAGCCTCTTAGAAGCTTCTGGGCAGCACGTGGTGATCTCGAGCTTGATGACAGTGGCCAACCCTCACGATAGCAGGCGGCATTTGGACTCGGCGATAGATGCCGCGACGCAACTCCCTTCTCCTTCCCTCCACACGGTGCAGCAACACCATTCACTCTCTTCCTTCCTCCACACAATGGACCTCCCACAGTCGCCGTCACAACCTTCTTCCTCCCTCACGGTCTATGAGCCTCACAACCTCCTCACATCGAAACCCGATTATCACAGCCTTCCTCCTCACACATTACAGTTGGCGAAGCATGGCGGCTTCCATAGTCGTTCTCACCCTTTCCCCTGTAGCTTGCAGCCCTCCCTAATTAGATAGGGGAGGGGAGGGAATCCTCCCCCCTCAACGTGTCAATGGGCATGTATAAATGCCCTTGGCAAGCTCCAGCAAGGAGCTTGCCTACTTACTAATCCCCCTCTTCCTCGAGCTCGACTGTTGGACTGGAGAAGAGGGGAAATTAAAAAAATTTGCTTTCATATCATTAAAGGAAATTTTCCGTTCGGAATTGTTACATTCTCACTCCCTTAGAGGAATCGAGATGTCCTCATCTCGAGATAAACTGGGGATATTGACGGTTGAGAGTACCTTCTTCTATCCAAGTGGCATCCTCTTCGGGATAATCTTTCCACTGGACGAGGCATTCTCTCAAGGTTCTGGATCTTAATTGTCTCTCCCTTACATCTAAGATCCTATTAGGCCTTAGTTCAAGGACTCCTTGACTAGGCATTACAATTTTTTGGTCATCAAGTACATGGTTAGGGTTGGGTACATATTTTTTCAATAGGCTGATATGGAATAGATTGTGAACCTTTAGGTTCTCAGGGAGTTGCAATCTATAAGCATTGAGTCCTAGGCATTTGAGGATTTTGTACGGCCCACAATACCTTGGACTTAGCTTCTTGCAATCTCCTAGGGATAGAGAACTCTTTTTAGGGCGTACGCGAATGAAGACCATGTCTCCTTCTTCGAAGACTCTTTCTTGACGCTTCAAATCCACGTATGCCTTCTGTCTATCCTTGGCCGCTTGGATGTCCTGTCTTATTGACTTTATTTGATCATCCATGTCTTCCAACATCTGTCTTGAAAAATTTAGGGGGCTTCGACAGTCATGACCATACAATGCTTGAAACGGGGTCATCTAAATGCTTTGCTGGTAAGAAGCATTGTAGGCAAATTCGACCAATGGCAAGTATTGAATCCACCTCTTTGGCTCCCGACAGTAGTATGCCTTAAGCATATCCTCGATGACTTGATTTACTCGCTCTGTTTGGCCATCCGTTTGGGGATGGTAGGCGGTGCTAAAACAGAGTTGAGTCCCAATAGCTTCAAAGATAGCTCTCCAGAAGTGTGTGTAAAGAGAGAATCACGGTCACTAATGATTCTTCTGGGTAAACCATGTAGCTTGAATATCTCTTTGATAAACAATCTTGCAATGTCGGAGGCTTTATAGTTTTTCTTTATTGGAATAAGGTGTGCAACCTTGGTAAGCATGTCAACCACAACCATGATGGAGTTGTATCCTCCCTGGACTTGGGGTAAGCCTATAACAAAATCCATACTGATGAATTCCCATTTCATTTGGGGGATTTCAAGCGGTTGCAATTTCCCTGGCATCATGACATGTTCGGCTTTAATACGTTGGCAAGACAAACACTCAGTGACATATTTGAGAACGTCACCTTTGAGCCTCTCCCAATGGTAGCTCTTCCTAACTGCATTAAGAGTCTTAGCATAGCTAGGATGTCCTGCGAAAGGGAAATCATGAGCTTCCCACATTATCTTCTGCTTAAGTGACTGGCTTGCTGGTATACACAGCCTTGTTCTATAGTAGACAAGTCCATTATCAATTGAAAATTCCTGATACTTAGCTTGCAACTTTTGATTCTACTCCTTGGTAGAGATATCCTTTAGCATTATTTGGTAGGCCAAATCATGGCATGCTTCTTCTCTAGCTAACTCAAGTATAGGGTTGTTTGGCATAGATACTTTTGTAGCTAGAGATTTGGCCGTATGATGGATTCTGCAAGATTAGGGAATTTAGGAATGCCTTGCGACTAAGTGTGTCGGCAACTACATTCTCTTTCCCTGGTCGGTACTTGATTTCAAAGTCATATTCCTCCAACACTTCAATCCACCGACGTTGCCTCATCTTGAGCTCATTCTGGGTAAAGATCCATTTGAGGATGTTATGGTTGGTTACTAGAGTAAACTTGTTACCCAATAGGTAGTGTCTCCAAAGCTTTAGAGCATGGAGGACAGCTAGTAATTCCAGATCATGCGTAGCATAATTCTTTTCATGGTTCTTCAGTTTCCTTGAAGAGTATGCTACTGGATGACCTTCCTACATAGGTACACACCCCAAGGCAAGAATGCTAGCATCAGTTACTATCTTGAACTCCTTATTGAGGTCAGGAAGTTTTAGAATAGGTGTTGATACCAAACTTTGCTTCAATCTGTCGAAGCTATTTTGTTCAGGAGTTGACCATGTAATGGAAGTTTGCTTCTCCAGTAAATCCGTCAGAGGTGTTGCAATCAAAGCATAGTTTTTTATGAAGACCCTATACCATCCTGTCAATCCAAGAAAGCTACGTATCTCTTTGACGGATACTGGTGTTGGCCACTCAAGCACATCTTTGACCTTGGCTGGGTCCACTGATATTCCTTCTGATGATACTATGAATCCCAGATATTCAATTTGCACTTGAAGAATGCACACTTCTTCATTTTAGCATATAGCTTATGTGACCTCATTGTCTCGAGGACAATCCGAAGTTGAGGTTCATGATCTTCTTCCTGTTTAGAATAGACTAAAGTGTCATCGAAGAAGACAAGCACGAAATCATCAAGATATGGCCTAAAGATATCTTGCATTAATCTATTGAAGGTGGCAGGTGCATTCGTAAGCCCGAATGACATAACCAGGAACTCAAAGTGCCCATATCTTGTATTGAAGGCCGTCTTTGGGATATCTTCTTCCTTGATCCTTATCTGATAGTAACCTGGCCTAAGATCAATCTTGGAGAAGATCTTTGCACCCTGAAGACGATCAAGAAGCCCATCTATTCTAGGAATAGGATACTTGTTCTTGACTGTTGATTGATTCAACCCTCGGTAATCAATACATAGTCGAAGTGTCCCATCTTTCTTTTTCCGGAATAGTACTGGAGCTCCCCACGATGAATTGTTGGGCCAAATGTAGCCCTGATCTAACAGTTGCTCGAGTTGTTCCTTTAGCTCAATTGCTTCTGGTATGGATATTCTATAAGGTCTCTTGGCAATTGGTGCAGCTCCAGGCACTAACCTAATCTCATGATCCACTTCTCTTTGAGGCGGAAGCTCAGTCAACTCTTCAGGGAATACGTCCGCGTATTCCTTTAGCCAAGAAGGTCCTTTATGAGACTCTTGCTTTTGATCTAACTTGTTGAGTTTGATCAAGTAAATGGGTAATCCTTTTCTGACTCCTTTTATGATCCGAGATACTTTGGCCAATTGGATTCTTGGCACTCCTGCCTCACCTTGAGTTGTGACTAATTCCCTTTAAGAGTTTCGAAAGGAAACTTGACCCTTTCCACAGTGAATGTGGGCATCGTTGGGCTTAAGCCAATCCATTCCGAGTAGACACTCATGGATACCTAAATTCATGACTCTGAATTTAACCGAAGTCTTCTTTCCTCCCAGAAAGAATTCTTCCTTAGCAATTTGCCTGGTACAAGATACCTCATGACCATTTGCCAATTCCACAAGCAGGGTAGGTGCTTCTAGTATGGGTATTCCTAATATTTTTACACATGCTGGTGAGATAAAGGAATGTGTACTACCACAATCAATCAAGGTTTTGAAACCTTTACCTTGATAGTCCAACGGTATCCGAATCACCGAGAACTGGCGATTTGGCCCTTTCTTGTGTAAAGCGGCATGGACTGTCGCTCTTTCGAATTTTGCTTCCATGGTTGGATCTTCTTCCTCTTCTTCTTCGCCTCTTTGCCTATTGGCAATGTAGGCGGTTCTTCCTCTTCCTCGGGTAGCGGCTCCTTGACCACGGCCTGTTCCTTGGAAAGGCGCTTGGCGATGTCCTCCGCCGAGCTTGGGACATTGCCTCTTGAAGTGATCGAGTTCATTGCAATGGAAATGATGGAGGTTTTGGCCATTACTTTGAGTAGGAACAAAGTTATTGACGTTATTCGTCCTTGCTTTCTTTCTTTGTCCCTGATTATAACCTTGAACTCTCTTCATTTGAGGTCTGAATACTCCTCTGTTTGGGTCATTATAGGACCAAGATTTGTTACCCCTTGGTCTAGATTGCACCTCTTGAAGTATAGACGCCGCTCGAATGAGTGTATCCTGAAGATCTGATGGATGCATAATTCGAGACGGGTATTTACTGGTGGATTTAAGCCTGCACAAAATTTAGACACTTGCTGTGTCATGTCCATCTGTGGCGCATACTTTAAAAGTGAGACAAATTTAGAGTAGTATGCGTCAAGAGTGAGTCCTAGCTGTTTTAGCTCATAGAACTCGTTCATTTTTTGCATGTGATATGCAGGTGGTAAGTATCTACCTTGCACGGCTTTCTTCAGTTTATCCCAAGTAACGGATCCCTCTATGATCCCTTGATCCCTGCACCATTGCTTCCACCAAAGTCTGGCTCCGCCGGGGAGTTTTAACTTGGTGAGCATAGCTTGATTGGTGGGTGCAATACTGGCTGCTTCAAAGTAATCCTCCATGGATTTAATCCAAATTTCAGCATCAGCCTGGACGAATCTGCCTCTCTCGTCAAACTTGGGTGGCTTAATCTGCTTGAGAAGGAACTTCTTCTCCTGGATCACAGTAGTACTTGATGTAGGAGGCAAATTAGGAACCTGTACCTGGGGTTGTGCCTGAATAAAGGTTTTCTTAACGTTATTATACGATAATCAATGTTAGCTTATCTTTAATTCAGCTATCTCGTAAACAATGTAGCTACTTAACTTTTTATCAACTCTTATGCATAGCCAGACATTGATAAAAAGAAGTCTTTATTTGTATTTATATGGCATAGCCCTTTTGAATGCAACGTTTCATGTGATGATAAGCCAATTGTTACATTTAGTTTGGGGAGAACAACGTTGTATTGCATTTATCTACAGGAACTGTGTAATAGTAAGGTTTTGGGTCATGGATCTTCAGGAATCGATAAGTCATTGGAAGTTCAGGATATCCTTTCCGTTGGAATCCATACATCTCATGGCGGCCCCACACTTTAATCCTGTCGGCGAGGATTACACGAGTTACTTCCTCATATACATATGAGTTCATCTCTCCACAAAAACAAACAGCTTCACGACTTTCAGGTCTTCCAACCACTTGATCCTTTTTAGGTTGGTTTGTAGATAAGCAAACTGGTGGGCGGCTATATAGTAGATTCATGAAGCACCCATCCATCTTTGTTCCATGTACAAAGGTGATGAATTATAGATCTACTCCAGGATGTTCATCATCCCAATTCTTTGTCTATAAAGCGGAGAATGCATTGCAGTCATAAACATAACCCAAAATACCAAAAACTTATTCCACGCTTCGTAATTCTGCAAGACAGTATTGAAGGTAAGAAAATGTTTGGACAACAATAATTTCTTTACTTCATTTTATTGAGATTTCATGAAAATAATTCCGTTGTTGATCAGCTCTAATACCAACTGTAACGTGTCCACTAGTATCATCCAGGACACGTCTTAGCAGTCCAACGGAAAGGATGTCTAGAAAGCTCTGCCTGGCACTCCCATGGAATGCTATAGGGTTTGCAATATAGGGCTTTCCGCGTTTGCCATGTAGCGGAAGTATTCTGGCCATTCCCACTTAGGATTGATCGAAATTAGGGTTTTCTTGATTGGTCATTTCCTAACAGCAACTAGCGTCGGACCAAAGCGAACTACTTTACGCAGAAACGCCAGGTCCGAAGCGGATTCACGCTGCACTTGGTTCAAAGAGAATGGGAAACGAGAGGGATGCAAAACTCAACCTCTCTGCCATAAGGCATAGTCCCATTCCGTTCCCCTAAAACAGCATAAATTGGTTAAGACATAACTCTAGGTCAATGCTTTTGTTGTTCGTGTCCTTTGACGATCATCCCACTGTTCTTCGAGATTTGAGAAAAGTTCCCAGCCAACCTGGACCACCCAACTGTAGGAAGGACCCATGGCCCATCCTCCGCACTTTCCTCGGTTTGTTTTAGTTATGTAATTATCTAACACATTAATTTGGACATGTAACTATCGGCTTCTTCAATAAAATCCTTAAGCACTGGTTCCTTCACGCAATCTTATCATGTGACATAGAAAAACAATATGAAACAAGTTCTTTATTAACATATCATCATATTTATCTTTGAAATACAAGGAGTTCCGCCCGTAGGCTTATCCAGAATCCGCCCGAAGGCTATTAGTAATCCACACAGATCACTATTCCAAGCTTCCGCCCGTAGACTAGTATGCGGGCCTCAAGATCCAATCCTGAGTCACGTTAGCCTCTTGCAAAGGACCCAGAAGGCGAGGGATTTACGGCCACAGCCCCCCTGGCACCCAAGCGTCCTCCTGCTCCAAGTAGAGCTCAACGGAGAGACCTCTCGCGGCGGGTTTGGTCCACGTTCCCGGCGCAGTCAACAACCCCCTTGGTTAGGGTCAGGCAAGCAGTCAAGGTAACTGAAAATGCCTCTCCCTTTAGGTCTTCAACCTGAAGTATAGATATTCATTTAATTTGTAATTCATAAATCAAACAGTGCTCTAAAATCTCTAGCAAGCACAAACATTTCCATTAACCGCGATCTTGTTGTTGGCAAACTGCTAAGGAATGATTTTTTTCTTTCAAATGCATCAGCACTTGATCCAGGGTGCCTTGCAACTTGGCAAGATCCCTTATATTTTGGGTTAGGGCATACCATATTAACCCAACTTGGTCAACCCTAAAGTTCATTGGATACTTTAGTTTCCGATTTTTAACATTCCTTACATAGAAGGATATCAAAGAATACATCCTTTTGCAAGATAACTTGCGTAAGGATCCGCCATCCTTGTTGAGGGTATTTAACATTTCTTCTTGTGAATCAATCACAAGACCATATGACTTCGTACTTGCTGTGCAAGTCCTACATCGTAATATGCGATGAAACAATCCGTTTCAGTTTCTTTAAGCTGACGTTTGTCAGACCTATGGTCTCCTTTTATTATTTTCTTTAAGAACCTGAGGAAAAAACCCTAGTTCTTTTAGGTTTACGATTTATTGACCCTACAATCAGGGAAGGTAGGCAAGTTTTTAAGGTATAAACATTTCTTGGATTTTTAAATCGTTCCCAATGCATATTTCACAGCATAGGTATTTCTAAGTTTATATTAATTCAATTAACTTTTAGAAGGTAATATCGAGATCACCTCGGCATGATTTGTTATCTATGTGACAGTTGATTTTTCAGTCCTAAACTTTATTGCTTTGAGGTTAGGTAAATTCAATTAAACTTCCTTTTTCCTTGCGAACAAAACTCATGCCAAATAAACAATCTTCTCTTTGCTAAGATATGCAGTTAACAATGATAACTTCCTAGAGTTTAAGCAACGTAAGAAACCTTTCATAAATTTCACCTTCTATGATGATTCATTGCAAAAAAGAATAGGGGTTAATGGTGCAAGATGCAATTTTTATTCCTTCAAGATTTAACTGGAATATACTACTTTAGTGGATAAATAATCTTGCTCATAATTTGTTTCAGTGCATAAGGCTATTTGAAGGAAAACTATGTTTTATACATTATCCATTTTGCATGTTCAATTAAACCAAATTCCTTCTTCGTAAATAACTAGGACAAAATATATCTTATCCCTAACAATTCATCTTGCATGATTGAATTAAAACCGATATAAAACCAAGAAGGAAAAAACCTAGTTTTGGGTTGAGATATCCACATGGATACCAGGAAATGACCCTCCTGTAGCTACTCCTTGGACTTTCTTAGGCGGCATCGCAGTTGTAATCCTTCGAACGTGAAGGTAGTTTTATGCTCCTTTTCGGAATTCCACCGTCACTTCAATACTCTTCTTCTCTCTTTTGAGGCAAGGAGCCGTTTAAAGAATTGACCACGAGAAGGGGGTAATAAGACCTTTAAGGTCTTAGCTTCTTCGAGAGCGAAAGGTTTACAATGCCTAAAAAGGCCCTATAGGGTATATACACGGCAAAAAGGTTGTGTGTGAGTGTGGCTTTGCAAACATATGATCCTTGGGAGATCTTTGGGCATGGGAGTGAAAGTACTTAGGGGTTTTCAAACCCAGGGGAAAATTTGAAGGGTAAACACAAGGGTTTATAGCACGGGGGAAAAAGGTGTGTAAGGAAAAAGGGGACACGGGGGTTAAAAAGGGGCTTAGGGAGGTTTGTTAAAAAGGAGTATGAGGGGGTGCAACACGGGGTTTCAAGGAAAACACAAGAAGGGACTTATAAATTTAAGCACAGGGGGGGGATTTGTGGTTTATGAGGCCAAGGGGAGTGGGGGTTTAATGGCCCCACAGGAAGGGTTAAGGGTTTAAGACTTGGGGGGGTGTGAAAGGATTCTAAAGGGATAAAACCGGGAGGAGGGGCTGAAAGGATTAGTGAAGGTATAGGAAGGGGCCTTAAGGAGGCTTTTGGGGGATGCTAGGGGGAAAAGGGGCTTAAAGAGCCCCTTAGAAGCTTCTAAGAAGCTTCTGGGTAGCACGTGGCGATCTGGAGCTTGATGACGGCAGCCAACCCTCACGATAACAGGCGGTGTTTGGACTGGGCGGTAGATGTCGCGACACAGCTTCCTTCTCCTTCCCTCCACACGGCGCAGCAACACCATTCACTCTCTCCCTTCCTCCACATAATGGACCTCCCACAGTCGCTGTCACAGCCTTCTTCCTCCCTCACGATCTATCAGCCTCACAACCTCCTCACTGCGAAACCCGATTATCACAACCTTCCTCCTCACACGTTACAGTCGGCACAGCATGGCGGCTTCCATAGTCGTTCTCACCCTTTCCCCTGTAGCTTGCGGCCCTCCCTAATTATATAGGGGAGGGGAGGGAATCCTCCCCCCTCAATGTGTCAATGGGCATGTATTAATGCCCTTGGCAAGCTCCAGCAAGGAGCTTGCCTACTTACTAATCCCCCTCTTCCTCCAGCTCGACTGTGGGGCTGGAGGAGAGGGGAAATTAAAAAATTTTGCTTTCATATCATTAAAGGGAATTTTTCGTTCAGAATTTTTATAACAAGTCCGTTTTATCGATAAAGTATTCTTGATACTTAACCTGTAGCTTCGGGTCTTGATCCTTGATAGGGATCTCCCTTAGCATTTTCTTGTAAGTTGGATCATGGCATGCCTCTTCTCTAGCTAGCTCAAGTATTGGGTTGTTTGGCATGGATACCTTTGTGGCTAGAGATCTAGCTATTGATGGATCTTGCAGGATCAAAGATTTTAGAAATGCCTTGCGGCGGCCGACTGAGTGCATCGACAACTATATTCTCCTTTCCGGGCCGGTATTTGATTTCAAAATCATATTCCTCCAGCACTTCAATCCATCGACATTGCCTCATGTTGAGCTCGTTCTGGGTAAAGATCCATTTGAGACTTTTATGATCTATCACTAGGGTAAACTTGTTACCTAGCAAGTAGTGTCTCCAAAGCTTGAGAGCATGGATGTTAGCTAACAATTCCAGATTGTGGGTAGCATAATTATTCTCATGGCTCTTCAGTTTCCTTGAAGAGTATGCTACAGGATGACTTTTCTGCATAAGCACACATCCTAAGGCAAGTGTGCTAGCATCAGTTATTACTTCAAACTACTTACTAAGGTTTGGAAGTTTCAGGATAGGTGTTGATACCAAAATTTGCTTTAGTTTTTCAAAGCTAGATTGTTCAGCAGTTGACCATACAATTGATGTTTGCTTCTTCAGTAGTTCGGTCAGAGGTGTTGCAATCAAAGCATAGTCTTTGATAAAGACCTTATACCATCCTGTCAATCCAAGAAAACTGTGTATTTCTTTGATAGTTGTTGGTATTGGCCACTCTAGAATGTCTCTGACCTTAGCCGGATCCACTGAGATTCCTTCTGCTGAAACAATGAATCCCAAATATTCAATCTGTCGCTTGAAGAATGCACACTTCTTCTTCTTAGCATAAAGCTTGAGTGCCCTCATTGTCTCAAGGACAACGCGAAGCTGGGATTCATGATCTTCTTCTTGTTTGGAGTAGACTAAGGTATCGTCGAAGAAGACGAGTACAAAGTCATCAAGATATGGCCTAAAGATATCTTGCATTAACCTGTTGAAGGTGGCAGGTGCATTCGTCAGCCCAAATGACATGACTAGGAACTCAAAGTGTCCATATCTTGTGCTAAATGCCGCCTTTGGGATATCCTCTTCCTTGATCCTTATCTGATAGTATCTAGAACTGAGATCAATCTTAGAGAAGATCTTCGCACCTTGAAGATGGTCAAGAAGTTCATCTATTCTTGGAATAGGATATTTGTTCTTAATGGTTGATTGATTCAACCCTCTGTAATCAATACATAGCCCAAGTGTTCCATCTTTCTTCTTCTGGAACAGCACTGGAGCTCCCCATGGTGAACTGCTGGGACGGATGTAGCCCTGATCTAAAAGTTGGTTGAGTTTCTCCTTCAGATCAATTGCTACTGGGATGGACATTCTATATGGCCTCTTTGCAATTGGCGCAGCTCTTGGCACTAGCTTGATTTCATGATCAACTTCCCTTTGCAGCGGAAGTTCTGTCAGCTCTTCAGAAAATACATCTACGTACTCCTTTAGCCATGAAGGTTCTTCACTAGACTCCTGATTCTGATCTAGCTTATCTAGCTTAATCAAGTAGACAGGTAGTCCCTTTCTAGCTCCCTTTATTATCTGAGATGCTTTGGTCAATTGAATTTTCGGCTTTCCAGTCTTTCCTTGTGTTGTGACCAATTCCCCTTCAGAGTCTCGAAAGGAAACTTGACCCTTTCTACAATGAATGTGAGCATCATTGGGTTTAAGCCAATCCATTCCAAGTAAACACTCATGGATACCTAGGTTCATAACCTTGAATCTAACCGAAGTCGACTTTCCTCCCAAGAGGAATTCCACATTACATTTCATGCCCAATTCAGCTTCTAGCTAAGTGACCAAATCAGTTCACTTCTTTATCAATATTCACAATTAAGACAATCATTGATAAAAAAGAAGTCTTATTTCATTCATATGGGCATAGCCCTTTCGAGTACAGTCATTCTTGGGGAGATGGAACAAGCTGATACATTAATTCGAGGAGAATAAGATTGTGTTACATTCAGCTACTGGAACTGACTATTAGTATGGATTGGGATCATGGATTTTCAGGAATCGATAGGTCATTGGAAGATTAGGGTATCCTTTCCATTGGTACCCATTCTTCTCATAACATCCCAACACCTTGATTCGGCAGGGATTATTCGGGTCACTTCCTTGTACATATACAGGTTCTGCTTGACCCTTCGACCTCCGATATGTAGGGTTGTGTTTGTGTGAGCCTCAACAAAGATGAACAGCTTCACGATCTTTAGATCCTCCAACCGCTTGATTCTCTTTAGGTTGGTTCGAAGGTACGCAAATCAGTGGGTAGCTATGTAATAGATTCCTGAATCACATGTCCATCTCCGTTCCACATACAAGGGTGAAGGATTATAGCTGCGGTCTAGGATATTCATCATATCAATCCTCTGACGATAGTCGAGGCACACATCGCGGTCATAAACATGACCTGGAATACCAAGAATCTATTCCATGCTTCATGACTCTGCAAGACAGCATCGATAAGTAAGGAAATCTTCTTAGCAGCAACATTTTCTCTATTTTTCCTTATTAAGTTTCTTGTAAAAGATAGATCCTCGTTGGTTCACTCTGATACCAACTGTAACATGTCCACCTATTCACTTGTAGGACACGTCTTAGCAGCCCATCAGGAAGAGAGTCCAGAAAGTGCCGCTCGGCACTCCCACGGAATGTCACGGGGTTTGCGATCTAGGTCTTCCCGAGTCTGCCATGAAGCGGAAGCATTCTGACCGTTCCCACTTAGGACCGACCTGAATCAGGTTCTCCTAGTGGTCAAATTCCTAGAACAGTAGCTAGCGTCGAAACCCAAGTAAACTACTTTACGCAGAAACGTCAGGGTCGAAGCAGATTTGTGCTGCACTTGGTTCATGGAGAATGGAAAACGAGAGGGATGCAAAGTTTGACCTCTCTACCCATAAGGCTTAGTCCCATTCCATTCCTCTAAAACAACATAAATCGGGACTCTAGTATCCTAGAATCTAAGTCAATGTTTCTTGCTGTTCATTTCCTTCGAGAAAAGTTTCATGCTATCAATTTCGTTTGAGAAAAGTTCCCGGCCAACCGGGACCACCCATCCATAAGATGGACCCATGGCGACATCCCTGCACTTTCCTCAGGGTTGCTTTAGTTGTCTAATTACCTACCACATTAGCTGGGACACACATAAAACAGCTTCCTTAATTAGCCAATTAGTCACCGATTCCTTCACGTAATCTTAGCACTTGACATAGAAAAACAATGTCAAACAATTTCCTTTTCAACAAGTTATCTTATTTATCTTTGGAATACATCATATAATCTAGCCTGTAGACTAATCCATAATCCATCCCGAAGGCAATCCATTCTCTGCCTAAAGGCTATCTAGCAATCCTCAGGGATTACCAATCCAAGATTCCACCCCCTAGACTAGTATGCGGGCCTCGAGATCCAATCCCGAGTCACGTCGACCTCTTGTATAGGGCCCGAAAGGCGAGGGATTTACGGCCAGAGCTCCCTCTGGCACCCAAGCGTCCCCCTGCTCCAAGTAGCGCCCAAGAGAGAGACCTCTTGCGGCACGTTCGGTCCACGTTCCTGGAGCGGCTAACAGCCCCCTTAGTTAGGGTCAGGCAGAAAGTCGGGGGTAACTGATGCTACCTCTCCCTTCAGGCCTTCAATCTGAAGCATTAATTATCTTTCCATCTTTAGTTTCTTGATCAAACAATAAAAACAGTGCTCCTAAACTGTACAAACACAATCAATCCAGTGGTCGTTTGTTTGGCCAACTGCTAAGATGTGAATCCTTTTCTCCGAATACGTCCAGCATCCAATCTGGAATCAATTGCAACTTGGCAAGATCCTCAAGATTTTGTTTTTTTACCCTTTTGTCCTTGGGTTAGGGTCATACCATGTCAACCCAAATTAACCAGCACCTTAGGTTTCTTAAGTTAAGACAGTAAATCCTGGCGACCATGTCGCTCTAACTTGATTTATCAATTGCTTGCTAGGCAATTCATAGTTATCTTATCTTGGCAAATCAACCCAAGAAGGTTGATGTAGCAGGATGTCTACTCATCCTCTTACAAGTTAAACTTGCACTAGAATCTGCCAACCTTATTTCAAGGAGTGGAAAATCTATCCTGTGATAAAACCACAAAGCCATGCAATGTTGCAACTTGTTGCACAACTATCGCACCTAACTCATGGGATCATTTCACCCATCAATGGCATTTCTTGTTCAAGGAATTTTTTTAGTCAAGGTGTAGGGTTTGGGGTGTCCTCTTACCCAACCCAACGCTATCCTTGCTAGGCCAACAATGTTTGGGCCTAGGGTTTCTAGGCTCAATCGGAATTTTTGTATTAGGTCATTTGATCCTTAGGGTAAAAACCCTAGATTTTTGGTGTATGGGCATCCAATTAACCCAAACAATCCGTGAATGTGGGTAGGACCTTTGTGTTCAAAGGTCTTGACTTGGCATCCAAGTGCGATACTAGGCAGAGTTTCTAACGTGCCAAACCCTAGCTAGCACTTTGAGGTGTTCGTTGCACTAACTAGCTATGCTTATACGAATCCCTTGAGGGTTATACCCTTACAAGTGATCTAACCAAATTGGTCTACTTGTCTTGCGACAAGAAATGATCTCTTCTTAGAGATGCTAAACTTGTTCTAAAGGTGTAAATAGTTACAAGACATCACATTACGTGTGAACATGCAATTCATTACTTCTATGCAACTATAAGGTTTGCAATAACTATTTATCTTCTCTCTTAAAGTCATAACTTGCATAAAATCTACATATATTTACATCAAGAGTTTTTGCTTACAACCTTTTTTTTAATGCAATCGAATTTTAGGCTTTCATATGACATGCAACCTTTTCTAGATGCAACTTCGATAAATGAAGTTCATGCATCACGAATATGTGTCGTGCAACCTTTTCTAGATACAACTTCAATAAGTGAAGTTCATGCATCACAAACATGTGACATGCAACATTTTATCCATTCTACAAGCATCTTCGCATGCAACAAGCAAGTCTATGGTTTCATTCTCATGCTATGCAGTCCTTTGGACAACATCTAACGGACGTTAACGACTTTCTTATGCGAATCACAACAAGGAAGCTATTGCCTAAATGCAATATACACTTATTCTTTTCCGCGGCCAATCAAAGATGCATTTAAACGATTTCATCTTTTAACCCTAAGCAATATGCGCTTAGGAATTTCAATATGCAAGCAATCCAATTTCACGTCATGCACTAACTCTAGTAAATCATTCAAGTAGACAATTTCCCAAATGCATTTTAACTAGGCTACGTGAATTAGAAACATGTGTAAATGCTTTCTTCCCATGAAATTTTTCATGCTTAATGCATTTCTTTTACGTGGAATTAAACTTGTAGAACCTAGGCTTGTGGGCTCGTACGAATGTCCATGCATATGCTTGGGGAAGAGACTTCCGCACGTGCGCCTTGCATCTTTTGTTTTGGAGCCATCATTGATGTTGTGGAATTTGGACTCCGCGGTTTGTCCTTGCCTTTGTGCGATTTCTAAATTCCTCCAAGCTTGGGCAAAACAGCCTCAAGTCTGCCTACTTCCCCTTTGCACAAGAATTTGGGCTTATGAGCCCAGTTTCTAAAACTAGGGAGACTCGTGGAAACGGGGCTTATGGGAGCCCAACCTTGGACGCTTCTCAAGAAGCTTCTTCGTTTTACAAAAAGCGTGGAGGGGGGTAATGATTGAAGGGGGAAAATTAATGACGTGAGGGGGGAGTTTATGATGATAAGGCAGTGGTATGGATGGCGGAATGATGGACTGCGGGCGTAGCAAGGCAGCAAGTTGGTTGTAGCACGGTGTTAGCAGGGCGCCCTCTTTCCTTCTCTTTCTTTGTTCGTCAACAACACGGCAGTCTCTGGCTCCTTCTCCCCTCGTGCCACAAGGGGGGGTCATATATCCTAAGGGGGGGGAGAGGTAGCCACACACGTGGCCTGTGCATGCCTCCCCCCTCATGCTCCCACACACCACACTCCCTCTCTCCACTTAACTCACTTCTCCACACACTCCCTCTCCCCCTACCATGCATCAGCTAAGGGGAGGGGTAATTAATAAAAAATTTTGCCTAAATTTTACCCATTATCCAATTTGCCCCTTCAAGAAGGGTGTTCTCACACGGCTTTGTAGTCTTCATGCCCTAGTCTTAGTTTGCACAATGTGGAGTCGGAATTTAACATGGTGCGCGGAGGGAACACTTTGCCACCGACATTATTTGACGCGGGGATTTTTTAATACTACTTTTGTGTAAGATGTGTCGGTTTTATAGTCGACTTTATATTTCGAGTGGAAATATTACAGAAGTCTATTTTTCCCCTGAAATTTGTAATTTTTGGTTATTTTTAAGCGCTTCTCGACATCAAAAGTCATCTGTCATTGGTGACCACGGGATAGGACGACTCAACCCATGGAATCCCACGAAGAGATCTGCACATAAAAAACAAAAAGGAGCATCAAGCTAATACAAAAAATACCAAACATAACACATCACAACTCATACCCTACCCCCTGACAAAACCAAGGCACGAGGAGTAGGCCCAATAAGATCTGAGAAAAGGCCCAAAGCTAGTCACTAACGGACTGCTCCAACACGACCAAACTAAAAAAAACTATCAAAGAGGTCACCCTAAGTAGTGGTCCAGACTACCTACCTAACTAAGGACAACTCAACCAGGAGCTCCTACTCAGCGAGGACTCCTATAGTCTGATCAAGAAATAGTTTCTTTTAGCACATTTTCTCTTTTAGGCTTTTATTTTTCCATACTCGGTATAATGTGTCCGCTTAACCACTTGTGGGACACATCTTAGCAGCCCATCGGGAGCGGAGTCTAAAAAGTGCCACCTGGCACTCGCAAGGAATGTCACAGGGTTTGCGATCTAGGTCTTCCCGAGTCTGCCCCGAAGCAGAAGTATCTGGCCATTCCCACTTAGGACCAACCTGAAATCAGGGTTTCTTTCCTATTAGCCAAGTCTCTAGGAAGTAGCTAGCATTGAGCTCCAGATGACCCACTTTGAGTAGAAACAACAAAGTTGAAGCAGATTTATACTGCACTTCGTTCATAGAGAATGGGAAAGGAGAGGGATGCACCGCTCAACCTCTTTGCCCATAGGGCATAGTCCCATTCCAGTCCCCTAAAATGACATGAATCAGGTTCTAACTTAACAATACCTAAAGTCATCCGATGATAAATCCTTGTGAGAAGCCTCCCAGTTCTCTGGGACCACCCAGTAGAACTAGTCGGGGGATTCCGTCCACTCGCTTTCCTTGATAGCTTTAGTTGTCTAATTAGGTCCTACCACATTTATGTGCGACATTTAAAATCAGCTTCATTAATTAAGCCTTTTAGGGCACAGAGTTAGTTCACATAATTTACAACACATACACAAAAACAAAACAAGTAGTCCTTTTATCAAACAAATTCCTTAACTTATCTTTAAGTTAACCTCTGTCTCCTACCCATATAGGAGAATTATGTATCCCTTTTGTCCAACAGAAGTACGCAGTCCAAATCTCATAGAACCAAAATTTCCATCCTTTATCTAGAATAGGATCTTCCAACGTCCAAGATGTTGGGCTCACACGGATCTCCAACTCCATTCTAGATAGGCAAGGGGTGTCCAAAGCTCCACCTGACCCACAAGCGGTCTACGAGTGAGATGCCATTTTCGTGGTTGGCCTTTTCACCACTCGGTCATCGGCATGTGAATAGAGTAGTGCCCTCTCGGGATAATCTGCGATGTGATCTTGGAGATGATCCACGCGTGCAAAATATCATTCCTTAATTAATTCAATTAAAATTCAAGCATAATCAAAGCAATCAGCCCTAATGTCATCTTCTAGAAAAACATCCCTTTATTCCCATGGCAACTTGTCATTACAGACCCCTGCCATTCATTTGCCATCAACACAAGCCTTGGAATATTTATCCAAATCACAAAGCAACAATCCCCTGATTGAAAGAAAAACATTTAGGGTGTTGTTCAATCAACCAACAAATATAATTGTATTTTTCCCAAACAATACAATAATAGACGTGACAATAATTGCATCGCATATTCACTCTCCCCCTTGGGGCCAAAGAGTAGAATTTACTTAATATTCCCTCATTTAGCCTAAGGCATATGCTAAAGGCTCCAATACTATACATGACGTAAGTCCTATCATTCCAATGCAAATTAATCAATCTAGCAAGAACATTTATGCCTCTTCTCTAAGTGACAATTATCTTCTAGTATTTTCCTACTATGCAACATTTCTTCTTGGATTTATCTTCCTTTCTCCTAAGGCAAGGAGTCGCATGTCATTGATGTAAAGTTTACATAATCTTTTCCATGCATGTACTGTGTATATGCATTTACGAACTTTAAACAATATTATTCGAGTGTTCTCCCCATTCTTCATCACTTTCAGTCCTGTCACTAGACAACTCTTGATCTTGGTGAGGGGGTGATCTATTGGGTGTTTCTCGTTCTCCTTCCTCTGCATCCTGTGCCTCTTTTACTGCCTCTTGGATGAGGGCAATCAAAACACTTCCATAGCTGATGAAAGAGGTTTTGGATGAGGCTTTCTTCCTCTCAGTGCTTAAGGCTGGGGACTTGCCGCCTGCTAGCTTGCTCCCCAAGGCTAGTGCTTTTGTGCCTGGTCTATGGTCTTGCACACATAGCCATTCCAATCAACCTCATCCAAGGTGCAAGCTGCCACGTTCTCCAGCATAGGCACGCTGATCCGGTGTATGAGAAAATTGTAGCGTTGGTTGGAAAACAATGAGTGCACCAGTTTTGCCTACATGCGGGCTTCAGCATCAGGGATATCATGGATGTTGATGCAGTCGTTGGTCACAATAGCTCTTTCCTTGTCATCTTAAGTATGGCATGGACGTCTCTTTTCAGCTTCTTCTCCACCTTAGGCTCTAACCCTAGTGCTTTGTCCACCAAGGCTAGGTTCAAGGGTACTTGTACTTGTTTGGCCTTCTCCCCCCTCCGCACTGTTACAGTTCCACATTCATGATCTGGGTTGTAAGTTCTGAGGAATTCCACACACTCTGTGTGGTTAGGCTCTTGTACGAACTTCTCGAGGTACTTAGCAAGGTTGCACTACTCTACGACCCTCTTGGTTGCTTCCTCCTTGGCACAACTTCCTCGATGTTATGGATGGTTCTAAATTTTAGTTGGTTGTAGGCATGACTTTCCAAGGAGAGGCCCTTCTGGGTCCTCTCCTCTTTCATGAAGGGGAGTCGGTGGGCACGGTCTTGTTGCGACATCTTTCGTTCTTTCATGAACCATAATTCCCATTAGTGCTTTTAAAAATAATAATTTTATGAAAAGAAAGACTTTATGTTTGTTGAATGAAAGCATTCAGATCCAACATAGATTCTTCCCTTCAGATTTTTTTCCTTTTATTTCAAAGCTTTTGTGACATTTCTCCTACATCACCAGTTTCTTATGTGTTTATGTGTTTGCTTGATCTTGATTGGTTTTAATTTGATTCACCTTACCCCCTACCCTTGCAGATTGAGAAGAATCCTTCATAGGATTTTTCAAGGTTAGGAGATCAAGGGCATTCAACATTTAGATATAAGGGTTACTTGTGTATGAACCAAGTATAGAATTCTATGTTATACTCTAGTTGAGCCTCGCAGTCCAGATCGAAGGGCCGAATACTTACGTGTGTGATATAAGTGAGGACATTTGTTAGAAAATCATTGGAATCGACACGGGTAGCGATGTGTAGCTCTTCTTTGGTCAAGAGACGTTCAAGATATGGGTGGTCTTCCATGGGTCGGCCACAAAGATTGGTTAACATTCTATATGAGGTGGGTGCAACATAGGTTGGGTCATACTCCAATGTCTTGATTGTGCGGCGCTGCTCAGCGTTGGTCATGATTTTCAATCCTTCAAGTTCCCACTGCAATTGCAGAGTACCAGTTTTTTAAAAATGGGAAGTTGGTGTTAGTCAACACTTTCAAATCCTCAACTTCTTTGTCAGTGATGGAAGAAGTCACATGCTTATCATAGGAGGTAATGAGGCGCTGTTTGATGGCTTGTTCTCTTGATATCTCAATGCGTAGCAACTCGACAGCTAAGTGGGGTGTTTTGACAAATGCAAATTCAAATGTTTCCCAGGAACAAGGCATCGTGCGAACTTTAGTTGCTAAAGGCTCTTGCAATAGGCCTAAGTCCAAGCGGTCATAACTTAGAGCCAGTGACATGAATATGGCATCTAAGCTTCTAAGGCAAGAAATAATGTCATCCCATGTGTCTTCGACTAGGTGTGTGACTAGAGTTAAGAATGATTTCCACTCATAGGACGGTTTAATGCCTGGAGGTGGCTAGGGTTTGATGTGGCTAGAAGGCTTGCCGGTAGATGGTGGCAGTTGCCCATGAAGCGATGGTTGAGCCTCATGGATGAGTGTCGGAGTAGTAGCTACTACGAATGGGCTGCTACACTCGGATTGGGTTTGGAAAGTCTTATCGGCACTAGCAGGGGTTGAAGTGTGTAAAGGTATTTGTGGTTTTGGCTGATAGGCTTACTCAACTCTTTTGGGCTTATGTGTGGGTGAGCTTGTAGGAGGCGAGTCTTGGAAGCATTGCGACTTCTGGTTTTGAGATTCTATGGGGCTTGGGGTGATCAAGCTTGAGGGCGGCGTTTGAGTAGTGCCTTGGGCCATTCGGGCCTTAGGGATCCATATCCAGGCATTTCCCTCATAGTAGCCTTGCACGTGCAAGAGAGCTTCAAGAACCCATCTTGGCTTGATCATGCTTTGATTTTTGTATCTACATCTCAACCTCCTAGGTTTAGAGTTTCTTGTATTACGAGGATGTGAGCATTGACTCCTAAGCAGCAGTTGCGGTTGTTTAGGCCTCCATTGAAACTTAGGTTGTTGGGCCTTAGCTTTTGCTACTGTGAGTGGCGGCTCGTGAGATTTGGTGGATGGTGGGGTGGCCGAGCACTACCCCCCTCTGTAGACTTGGCTACGAGTATTTCTATCAGTGGCCTTGCGGACTTTGATGAGGTCGCGCAACCCTTGCTGAAGGCTATAACAATGCGTACGTTGCCTATGGCAAAGTGGATACATTGCGACTCATAATCGACATTACAGTGAGTTTTCTTCTTGAAGGTTTGCCCTAGCAGCGACTCCGTGCCTGCGTCTTTAGTGTTTGGCAACACATAAAAGATCATTGGTACAGTCTTTAGTGTTTAGCAATAGTAGCCCTGCACTTGCCGAGAAGTGCATCTGAGTAGCTCCCATATGGGCTTAATTTGGCATTAGTGGGATGTAGTGGTGGTTTACCAAGTTGGGTCCAATGATCGTGAGTTAAGACATTGAAGTCTCCTCCCTCATCGATCAAGGCATTGAAAGCACATGTTTGCTTGCAAGTGATCGTGACGTGGAGGTATGTGGGTTCTATGGCTTCCTCATCCTCATCATCAATTTCCATTATTATGGCAACTCGTACTTTGATAGGGGGTTCTAACATTGCTGGCTCATGCAGCGGATGAATGGGAGGGTAGTACTTCTTAATGCGACTACCGTTGAAGAAGCTTATGCCCTCGTCGTCTAAAGTCTCGATCTCAATGTTGTCAGTTCAGCTGATTGCACGAACTTTGAAAGGCCCAAGACCTGTAAACTTCATTTTTTGCTTCTGTCCTTTAACTAAGTACAGGAGCACTAAGTCGCCCTGTTCAAAGTCATGTTGCTTGACATGCTTATCAAACCAGCTCTTGCATTGTGCCTTATCGCATATGAGCACATGAGTGGCTTGAAGGCGAGTTTTTGAGAGGCGTTCAAGTTCAACCAGGCGTTGCGTCCATGCCTCCTTCCCTTCCCATTGTTCTTGAAGCACTATTCTTAAGCTAGGAATGAAGAACTCTACTAGTAGAATTGCCGCAGTCCCACAAGTCAATCTAAAGGGAGTCCGACCAACAGCCATTTTATAAGCTGTACGGTAAGCCCACAAGGTTGCCATTAGCTTGTTATCCTAGTCGCTACACAAAGCAGACACTACTTTGGTCGGGACGTTTACAAGGATCTTATTTGTGGATTTTGCCTGCCCATTTGCCTAAGGGTAGTATAAAGAGGATTTTCGATGGATATTTAGAAAAGTGGATAGAAGATGTGCTATCACTTCATTGATGAAGTGCATGCCGCCCTGGTCAACTGACTAGTTCAATGGGGCGGCCGAATCGTGAGATCACTTGCTCCAATAAGAACTTGACAGTCATTCTAGCATCATTATTTTGTGTCACTCTCTCTTCTTCCAATTTCGTTAGGTAGTCTGTGGCCACAATGATATATCTGGCCTGCGAATACTTTGCCACAGGATGAATGGGTCCTATGAAGTCGATCCCCCATTTTTCGAAGTATTGTCATGCAATGATTGGGATCAACTCCATTTGATCCTTGCGAATTGAGACCTTTGTCCGCTAACACTCGTCACAATGCTTGACGAATCGTGCTGCGTCATAAAAAAGCATGGGCCACTACAATTGAGACTGCAGCACCTTGCGGGCTGCCGTGTCTCTACTAAAGTGTCCTCCATCAATTCTGTTGTGCACCTTTGCATGCACATCCTACATCTCATGCCCACATACACATCTACACAACAACCCATCTTGCCCTATCCTATATAGTTGGCTTGCTATCAGCTAATAGGGTTGGATTTTCAGGATAAGTTGCCTAAGTCGGCCTTTTTCTATCCATCGCTCAGGCAGTCCGTGCTTCAGCACTTGGACGATGTCATCTTCCCAATATGGCATTAGATCAGCCTTGAATAAATCTTTCTCACTGGAAAGGTTAAAACAAATGGGCATCTGGCAATTCATTGACAATGCCTTGTCCAACGGCCTCTCTTGTGGGGATACGTGATATGTAGTCAGCCATGTAGTGCTATTTTCCCTTCAGTACAACCACGAAGAAGTCGAATTCTACAAGCAAAACGAGCCATCGAGCTATGCGTCCTATAGCGTAGGGTTTGTTTACTAGATATACCAAGGCTTGATGGTCCACAAAGAAAGTAAAAGGCGTAGCCAACAAATAATACCGAAACTTCTTTACAGCAAATACCATGTCTAAACCCTCTCTCTCAGTCATCGAGTAATTCATTTCAGTCTCATTGAGTTTTGTGCTAGCAAATCTCACTAGATAGTCGAGATTGTGTTTGCCAGGTTGGCACAACAGTGCCCCCACGATGAATTTCAAAGTATCAACATGCACGTGGAAGATAATGGTCCAATCTGGGGCTTGTAGAATCAGTGCAGTAGTCAGAGCCTTTTTCAATTCCTCATACACTTGTTGGCATGCTTCAGTCCACTCAAAGATGATCAATAGCTTGTACAAAGGTCTGACAATCAATGCATAGTTCAACACAAACCGTCGATAGTATCTTGTATGGCCTAAGAAGCATTGAATTCCCTTATAATTGATTGGGGGCAGTAGATCAGCAATAACTCTTACTTTCGAGAAGTCAGTGGCAATGCTGTTCTTCAACACCACGTGCCCTAGGATGCATCCATGTTTCACGCAGAACAAACTGGCACTTTAAGGGAGAGACGATATAGGCGACCCACTCAAAGACTGCTTGGAGTTTGTCTAAGTGTTCTCTCTAGGTTGAGTGAATGTACAAGTCATCCACGAAGACTTCCAATTCCTTACAAAGTATGTCTTTAAATATGGTGCAGGTGAGGCATTGAAAGGTGGGTGGGGCATTAGTCAACCCAAAGGGCATGACTATGTAAGCAAAGACACCCCACTCAATGGGACGAAGGCAGTCTTATGCCTGTCGGTAGGATGCACTTGTACTTGATTGTATCCAGAGAAGCCATCCAGAAAGCTGTAGGCCTCTTTACCCACAACTCTTTCGAGCATGTGCTCTGTGTATGGCAATGGATAGTTGTCTCTGTTAGTGGCAGCATTCACCTTCTTGTAATTGACATACACTCTAATCTTTCTATTTTTCTTTATCACTATGACTATGGGCGACATCCAATCTGTGTGCTCAATTTCGTAAATGAATCCTGCTCTCATCAGCTTGTTAATCTCCTCTTTGACTGTATGAGCGTGTTTTGGATTCATCGAGTATGATCATTGCTTGATTGGTATTGCGTCAGGCGTCATGGGTATGTTATGAGTCACTACACTTGAATCTACCCCCTTAAGCTCTTCTAAGGACCAAGAAAACATGTCTATATACTCTTGTAAGAGAGCAACAAGACTCGTCTCCTCTTCCTCACTCAAGTCATTAGCAATAAAGATCGGTTAGGGTGTCTCCCCTTCCTGCATTAGGTTCACCTCCTTGACCTTGGCGGGTCCCTTGATGGGTTCACTCGTTTGGCATTTGGCACCCAATAAGATTACTATCATATCATCCTTCTTGAATTTCGTAAATCTCTTCACGAGATCCTGTGGATTTCTTTGCTCTTCCGTTTACGTGTCCCTAGGTTGTTTTGCCCTTTTCTTCCTTCAACTGTCTACGCCTCAGGTGGACAGGTAGGTCCCCCTTGGTGCGTCAGGTCTTGGATGGGGGTCTAGGTATTTCTAGGTCGCTATCTGAGCTTACTTCTGACTCAGAATTGAACTCATCATTTTTGCTAGAGGAGGTGGTTTCTCTTAGCGGTCGCAGTTCAAAGGGATGACTCTGTTTTAAGAATTGGTGTCGTACCTGGTTGGGTTAGGACTTCTTGTTCTAAATCTATGGCTTCTATGTGTCCCAACCAAGGGCAGTCACAATCCATGCGCATGACCCCTCACTAAATCTTAAAGACACTCTTTTTTTGTGGCTTGGAGTCTCCTCGTATCTATTCTATTTCTCATCCCTTAGTGTCGTATTCCACCGTATCTATCTCACCCTCACTTTTGTCACTGAAAGAACGACAATCTTCGTACTCGTCATTGGAGTCATCTTGGTCCGAGTGCTCATTGTCTCCTAGGTTTTGGTATGTCTCTTGTCTCTGATCCAGGAATAGGGCCCAATTGTACATGAGGTTCCAGGACTAGGGTCCAATTGTACATGAGGTTTAAGTCATCCACCTTGGTCCATTGCCACCTTGGTTCATCTAACAAATCTTGGACTGGCTTGAAATTTTCTACTAGATTGCCAGCTAGCTTGCCAGGCAAGTACTCCAGAATCTCTTAGAGTTCCCTCTTGTTATTTGGCACTTGGAATGTGACAGGTTTAGGTCACCCATGAAGGGTTCCTGCCATCATGCAGACTGGTACGGAGGGTGTGTCTTTTGACTTGCTAACTGTCTTGATGGCTTGCTTGTATGCCTCATGATCCGAGAATGTCAAGTCGATCATAGCAAGGACATGCATCCAGTCTCACTCATCCTTTGGGCATGGGACGTACTTGGTCAAGGGCCCATAGGAATTCTTGACTTGAGTGTTACCTTTAAGCATCATAGAGAAGGTATCCAAGTCGACTCGTGAGGTCTTCCAAGTGTCCATCTCTACCCTCACAGCTTCCATTCTATTGACAAGGAAGATTAAGCTATTACCCCAATCTTCGATGACTCTGGCTTTGCCCATCTAGGGTCGGCCTAATAGGATATCGTAGTCCACTCCCTTCATGACTATAAAGTCAATCGGGAACTGGACACCTCCGATTTTCATCGGCCAAATTTTAAGTACCCCGAATGGTTTCACTGTCATACCGTTTGCTAGTGTGACATTGAACCTGGTAGTCTTGATAAGCGGGTTTCCCCAAGTCTAAAGCACTGTGTGGCTCAGTACACTAACCCCCGCTCCTATGTCTACAATCCCCTTTCTCGTTGTGTTGCCTAGGGCTAAGACAGGTAAGACCGCATGTATCTCGGTGCCTTCTTAAAAAGCATTAACGTGCAAGGACTTAGGCACAAAGTGCAGCTTCAGACTCAGTATTTGTGTCTCTACAACATGGTCATGTAGGTTTACAGTAGCTTGCTCTCGTGATCCTTCAATCCACTGCTTCAGGTCTTGCCATAGGGTGGAATGCTGCCTAAGTAGGTCTCCCAAGCTTAGTGTCACAAGGGTTGTCACTAGCGTGGTAAGGAGGTCATTGGCTACTCGTCTTTCTTCTATTCTGGATTGTCCTGGCCAATGGCCATGACTAATTTGCTCATTAGGGCCAAAAATGCTTCAAAAAATGCACTTTTGTTAATCACGGGATTAAGGAAAGGGCCAAAGAGAGTTCACCACGTGTACAAGAATATGGTATTCTTGTCTCCTCTTTTTTAGAGATAGTGGAGTCCATTTCGTGATTCTCTCTTCTTTTTTAGCCAAAACCCCTAAAGTCTGACACATTTTGGAGTCCCAAAGACGTTATTTACTTACAAATCTGACAAAATACGTGACAGAGATGTGATGAAATTAATAATGAGTTTTTTGAAAGTCAGGAGATCTTTCAATATTGTTTTTGGCGCCCAATACATACTCATTTGTGTTCTTGGCGCTACTTTTTAGTTCATTCACCCCTCTTTGAGCTTCTTTCTCTGCGCTTTCATTCTTTTCATGGCTTCCTCCAGGCGCCCTTCTCGTTTAATACACTCTTGCACAGTCTATAGTCAAGGAGTAGATGGAAATTTTGAGCCCAAAACCTTTGCTGTAAACTATTGGGTTACCATGCTGCCATCTTGCAAGGGCTCTCATAAGGTGAAAAGAAGAAAACAAGATGATATAAAACATCACTGGAAGGGGCGTATCATTGCCTTCAAAATTATGCCCGAAGGCTCGTTTGTCAAGGTGCAACACGTTTACATGGCCAAGGATATGCACTTGCCTCCAAACGAACGTGTTCCCCAACAAATACATTGTAAGTTATTAGTTGAATAACGTATATAATTCTTTTCTATTTATGCAAGTTCTAACAAACGGTTCGTCATTGTAGATATCTTTCCATTAACAAGTATTGAATGGCAACCTGTGGAAAGCCTAAGTGGGACTTTCCATGCCATTCATAAGGTATTGGCAGACATTATTTATGCCAATCAAACTGTGTCTTTTTTTAGTGAATGCAAGGTTTTTATATATTATACATAGTATGTGGTTCCCTCTAAAGCGGATAGGTATGGGAATATCAAAGATTTGCCATTGCCAAGTCTTTCATCTCTAAACTGGGAGATTCCTGACAAGGTAACACTACAGAGTTTCAAATTCAAAATATCTTAGGATATTAAAAAGTCCATGACAACTGGAAGGATCTCAAGAAGAATATGTTTATCATGGTTTGTACCCCTCCATATCTTCGTGGCTTGCTTCAAAACATCAAATTTACAAAGAACAAAGGTATCCTGGCTAAGTAGAAACTTTTCGGAAGAGGATTTGGACAATACTATAGGGACGCTTTGGAAATCTAGAGAGTGCGACCATAAGGGTGATATCTTGAGGTGCAGTGCATGCCCTCAATCCTTGGCTTTGGCTACAGTATCCCTCGCCAAACTCTTGCTTTGGGCTTTGATTACAGGAGATACAAACTAAGATTGGGTATTTGGGTTCCCTTGGATTCCGATACAGATTGCACACCATATAAACTTGCGGTGCACGTTTTGCCGCATGAAGAAGTAAAGAAGGTGAATGTTACTTCCAATTGGAGTCTGAAAGATGTGAGGGATACCTTGGAATTGCTAGACAATACATCCCCTAGATATAAGTTCAAAGTGAATGGCGTAACAATTGGTAAAAGAGATGACTGCTCTTTCTCTTGTACGAGTTGTTTGTCTCCCATAATTGTGAGTTTTGAGCCTTGAGAATGAAAACTTTACAGGAATTTATCTTAATAGACTGTCCTTAAGATATTTTTTAGTGGGAACTCATAAGCTATCATGAAGCAAGTTGCCTTTCGAATTTATATAAATAGAATGTACATTACATTCGATTTATAAGTGAAATTTTTCATTGCACCATGAGGTACGAAAATTTCATATAAATGTACAAAGCCAAAATAATAAGGCTCGCGTATGCTTATGTTTGCTATTTTGATTCTTTATCGATTTCTTCAAAGATGTTTTTTCTCACAGGGCCTTTCTTTGATTGTTGAAAGAATTTCACATTTACAGGTAGTCTCTTTTCTTGGGGCTTAAGAGGGGACGGATCAAATTTCAGAGGAGAAAGCATTGGCATTCCTTTTTTTTTTGACTCTGCAGTAGTGGTCCCATTGCCTTTGCCCTTGCCCTTGCCCTTGCCCTTACCATTGCCATTGTCCTTACCCTTTCCCTTGCCCTTTCCCTTGCTTGTGCCCTTGGCCATTGAAGTTTTGGGAGGAAGAGGGGAGTCAGGATCATATGGTGTGATTGCCTTATCCAGAATCAGCTCAATGCATCTCTCCCTTATCCACCAAACATATGAATCAGGATAGTCTCTACACTGTAAGAATAGATGTTATAAGTTAGTGAAAAGAAATCATGATAAGGGTTACACAAACATCAAATGAAATTGACTTACATTCACACCTTCTATTTGTAACAACTTTGAATCCACTGTTCTGCAAATATTTGAGATAACTCTCCATCCACAAGAATGCGCATCCTTTGCAATGGAACTTTTTGTAGAAGAAACGTATAAGGCCTTTGAGGATCAGCAAGATCCTCATATGTAGTATCCAAAAATGTAGAAACAAGTCTACCAGCACTGCAAAAGGAAGCTTTGTAAGTTCAAAATATTTTTTGTAAATAAAATCAAAGTAAGTAATTTTCTTTCAACATACATTCGTGCTTGGCCATGAGCACCACTGAGAGAGTTCATAAAGATAATTTCTCTTGTAAGACAATTAATGTAGATGAGACTCCAATGCCCTCTGCAAATTCATAATAGAGGTGAGTAGAAGGGTGAAAGCAAATGAATATAAATTTTCCTCTACAGAAAAAGAAAAATACATTTCTACATAAGGGAAAAAGATGTGGTAATTTGTCACACTATCGAAACTACGAAAAAATGGTGAAATATTAGACCCAGATTTTGCAAATAGTTACACAGAGAGAAGTGGATCAACAATATATATGGTTCTACGGATATCGAGAGTGAGAGAGGAGACCAATGCCCTACAGTCAATAGCAAAAGCTATTCAATACAAATTACATCCAAAATATACTTGAACCTATAAGACTTTCCTTACGCAAAAAAAAAAACAAAAAATACTTGAACCTATAAGACTTTCCTTACCTTATGCAACAAAAAACAACGGAGTTAGATAGTTGGACATTCCTTTTTTCCAACATGGGCTTGTCCTCGGGAGATATACTAAGATATTCCTCCTCAGGTTTCGCAGAAACATTCACAAGTATCTGCGCATACACTTTGCCCATCCTCTCGCTATTGACAGGAGCAAGTGATGCGGCTTTCCTCTTGTAAACTTCGTCTTCAGTTTCCAACACCTCATGATTTTTTTCACTCAAGAAAGATTCCTACTGGGTAGCACCCCTTGTAGAGTAAAGGTGAGTTACATCCTCAACCTTAAGCTTTTTCCCTTTCCTGGACAATTTCAGGGGAATATTAAGGATTTCAAGAGCTTTTTGATCATTGGAAGGCAAGGGCCTCGGCACTTTATCAAACCTATACCTGATTCTGCTCTGATGATGCTGAAATCCTTATTCATAAGGGTGATTCTATGAGCATGGGCGGTAGCAATGTAAGCATCGTTCATGAAATCAAAAACAAAATTATCTGCGGCCTCTTATAGGGCAAGAATGGCTGAGAGTTGCCACTTCTTATTTAGACCAGAGACAATTGCCACTTGAGACAATCTATCAGAGATCTCTTTAACGACTCTTATAAAAGCAGCCTTTGGAATGACATACTGTGTAGCTCTCTGGGCTTTCCTGATCTCACTGAAACATCTCTGCATATAGAAGAACCGGAACTTCCTCTTTCTCTTTTGTGGCTTGGGAGGTTCAGTGGCTTCAGCAGATGTAGGCTCAGGTGCAATTGTAGGGGATGAATCTTTCACAGGGCAAGTCTCACCCTTTGCTTCCTCAACTTCAGGAGAAGAAAAATTCACTGCACTGAAATTATTTAACTCCATGGAAGATGTTAGGCCAACACCTGGTGTAGGGGGGATTTCTGTGGTAAAATGCTCTGGGGCCTGTGATGGCCCAGCTTTAGCAAAATTTGAAGAGGGCTCCTCCTCAGATTCATCAAATTGTAACTTTCTTCTACCCCCACTGTCCTTCCTATCCAGATACACTCTTCTTGCAGTTTGCTTTGTCCTTGCCATCCAAAGAAGCAAATACAAGAACCAGAAGGACAAAAAAAAAGCAAAAATTTATAAACGCAACAGGCCTTATACGGCGTGAGAAGGGACGAAAAGAGAAATGCCGATACGGCGCAATATGAAGAATACGAACAGTATGGAAGCGCGTCCTCGCTTCGTATTGGAGATTACAAGAGGAGAAATTCCAAGAAGAGAAATACCGAAATGGCGCGATAGGAGGAATATGAAGACAATGGAACCACACCCTCGCTCCGTATTGGAGACGACAATCGCGTCGTATCAAAGACAAGATGAAAAATGCCGAAATGGCTCGATATGGAGAAAATGAAGACTACGTAAAGAAGCCCTCGCTCTATATTGGAAATCACACAAGGCCAATATGACGTGAGGGGGAGGTTACAAAAGCCTCAGATGAACGTCCTCGCTCCGTATTGGCACACCTTGTTTTGACCAGCGAAGCAAAGGAATCAGCAAAAAGACCACCGATACAACGTGAGAGATTAGAAACGCAGAAGACGCAAGACTTGGATTGCACCGTATCGGCAAGCAAGGCGGAAGAGCTCGAGAAATGTAAAGTGTATACGTAGGAAAAATAACCCCTTATATACCCACGTCAATCATGACACGTGTCTGACACGTGTTTGACGCTGATTGTGCCATGTGTCTGCGCATATCGTGCATATGCTACGTGTGGACTAACGACTGGTCCACTTGTTTGCCACGTGTTTATCGGCCACGTGTTGGCCAACGGCTACTGCCACATGTCGAAGCCCAACGGATAGTGTCAGGTGGCATTATTGCGCGCCTACATAAGGGTGTGTCCCTAATCCGTACAGATTTTTTCGGTTTCTTTGTGGACCTCTATCTCTTCTCCCAATACGGCGCGAGAGCAAGTGTTTGTCTTCTGCGCTTTGGTCTGTTCGCGTCGTTTTGGGTGTTCTGTAGAGTCTTCCTTCAGCTTGCCTCCTAAGCTCATAGTGCCCAAGGTCGGGTGATCACTGATTCTAGCTCTCTCTTCTCCCGTCCTTACGGTTGTGGTTCTTTCATTTAGGTTCTTGCTAGAATCATCGATACAGTGCGAGGAGGCACATCCATCTGAAGTATTTCAGTCTTATCGCGCCGTATCGGCACAAGTTGGAAACATGTCTGAACCCACAGAATTCCTAGCCTCCAAGGTTTTTCCAGGAACTTGTAAAAGAAGAAGGCTTTCAAAAGGCTCAAGGGCATCAACATGTGATGAGCCTGTGCATTCTGTTTCTTCTCCATGCTCTTTACTGATATCACTCCATCAGAGAGGCTTCTTGATTTTATCCTTCAGAATGGAATGGATCTCTCATTCTATGGAGTTGTGAAGAATGTCTTTAATCCTAATTGGGACCTTGACAGTGTTTTGAAATCTTGTAAAAAATATATTTTGGATGACTTTTTGGAGTTTGAAAATCTTGCAGGTCCTATTGAAGTTGGCACAATTGAATATGTCCATGTTCCCATTGGGTCAACAGGAAATGAAAAGTCAGTGTTTACTAAGAAGTGTGGTGCCCACTCTCTGGAGAGGTTTTATTCAAGAGACATATTGTGCTCCACTCATTCCAAAAACTGCAAGATGATGAGAAAATCTGCTGCTTTTATTGTTTTCACCCTTGTCAAATATCTTGTGAAAGCTGATGAGCAGTAGTTGGAAGGAGAAAAGTCTGCCAGCTTTTGCATATTAGATGATCTGGCAGATGAAAAGGAAACAGAGGAGGTTGTAGATGCAGATTTTGAGGCTTCTATTGCTGAGAATTTGGATGTTGCTCACTTCAAAGCTGAGACTATCATTGAGGAGAGCCAAGGAGATACAAACCCTCCAACTGATGAGAGTTCTCACCATACTCTTCCTTCTCTACCATCTATACCTTTCAAGGACAAGGAGTACATTTTACTGTCAAATATTCAAAAACTTTTTAATCTCAGGGAAGATTATTGTCTAGCAATTATTGTAGAGGCTTGTGATGCTGCAAATGGGATAATTGACACAGAGAATGAATCAAAGGAAGAGATACTCAAACTTGATAAAGAAACTCTCGACGATATGTTTATTGATGCTGGTGAGGCCCTCTCTCTTTGTTTTGAAAAGGCCAAAGAAGCTGAGAAAGAGTTGAGTATTACTAATGAGGACTTCAATCGCATTCAAAGCCAACTTGGGATTTCCAATTTTGGAAGAGAGGAGTCTGAATATGTTAAAGAATTGATTAACACCAATGAGACATCATCATCAATAAATTTATGGAATCCAGTTAAATTGGAGTACGATGAAAATCAAGTGGTAAGATAATTTTGAATTTGCTTACACAATGGTAGGTTTACATTTCATGCTCATTCAGTATGGGTTTTATTTGTAGTTGGAGATTGCTGATACAGATAACTTCTTGGGACGTGGCAAAGGATCGAGAGCTGGTGCTAGTACATTCAAAGACATTGCACTCGGCCACTACTTGGCTAGGATTGACCCTGATTCCTTTTTAGTACTTCATAGTAGTTTCTCAGAGGATGCAGCATGGCCCATACTTTGTATTGAAGCTCTTACAAGGCTTCTAGGTTTCTCAGGATTACAATATAATTCCCACAAAGTAATGTTTTTGGAAAAGACTGTAGCAATTAGGATTTTTGGCTATGGCCTAGGTTACTCTGCTTCTAGAGCAGGATACTTTTTGGCGTTCACATCCTACGCCTTGGCTGCAAACCGAACTAATGTAAAATCTATAGCTGGCTACAAGAGAAAAAAATTTCTACGTTATAGAGGAAAGATTCCTGAGGAGGAAGAGAATGTGAGAGTTTTGGAAAAATAGCTTTGTATATATTCTTTCTTATATATAAAAGTGTGATTGCTCATGTGTCATTGCCGTCTTTTATTTGCATTATTTGAAGTTGTCGTCGAAAAAACCAATTGAATAGCTCCTCCAAAGCATTGCTTTTTGTAACTTCTCCCCCATGCCTCGTGCTTCGAAAATAACTTGTGCGTGCTTGATAGTGGGACTTTTCCATGCCTTGGTTACTATAAGTTGCTAAGGGGCCATGATCCTCCACAAAGTAAGGTCCATGAATATGAAGAATATGCTGCAATACAAAGTAACACTAATTTTATACCAATTGAAAAACTTGTCAAAATAAGCCCATATTAAATAATTGTTACTTTACCAGATAAAAAGTGATATCCTTTTCTCCCCATACCTCTTTTATCGCCTGAACAAGCTTTGTGATTGATCTTTTGAACTCTTCCGCATATGTATATGTTGTCTTATGTTGCCTGAGGAGTTTCAGAAAAACATCAAGGTGTATCCAGACCTCCATTCTAAGAAATGCAAGCCTCGGCATGCTTGCAACATTTTTTTCGATCTCACATAGCTCTCTCCAACACTGCCAAGCTGCATTCACCTGCTTTCCTGAATGGTTTCCTAAGAATCGTCTAGCTTTTGAGCCTCCCATAGAGACATCGGCCAAGATATCTCTTGTTTTTCCTGAAAGTATTGGATCCTTTCTCAAGTGAACTTGGCCCCCATGAAATCCCAATTTCGATAGTAATGCCTCGCATTTATCAATACACTCATTTGATAAAGATAATGGCTTAATGGAATATGCGTAGTCAAGATGCAACCTGAGAAGCTTATCGATTATTCTAATCTTTGCATGTAAAGTACAAATATGAACATTCTTAAGAGAGATGGAAAGAATGGGATCCCAGATGTCTTCTATGTTTTTAAATTTACTCAAATCTATAGAGTCTCTATTTGGGGCTCTTCTTACTAGTCGCAAACTACTCCAATCTTTGGATCCAATACTTTCCATGCAATAAATGCAAGGATATTTTGCATTTGCACCATTACATATTCCAAGCATACATTTGATAGTTTTCAAATCAGCACTCATATGCCATTCCACATTAAATTTACCAACCCCATCAACTACCAACATTTCGCCTTCACTTTGAGACTTAATGATATTTGGAATACCTGTATGGTTGAACAACCATTTCAACGTTTGATGATTTTCAATTGGTACTTGGGCTGTACCAATCCACCAAATCTCCATCTCGGATTGGATCTTATGCAATGGAGCTTGGCCCTCACCATTGCTATGGTCCAATGCCATGTTCATGAGGCAAATGCTAATTCTTTCCATCTTCTATCTCTTTTGAATTTGTACTTCATCCAACTTCAAGGCAAACTTTAGAACACCATAACTTTCTTCTACTGTGATTTTATACATGTGAACCATTGCAATTTGCACCTTTTTTAGATCAACCCATATATTGTTAAACGCATTGTAATAAAAAATTGCCTGTTTTTTTTGTTTTTCATAGGACATAGACCTTTCGATGTGAATGTAATCTCCAAAAACATGTGGAATCTTGCGATTCATGGCAATTCTTGCAGTTGAAACTGCAAGTGCTCGGGGCAATCCAAATATAGTTACCCTATTGCGTTTAAGATTTTTAAACCATAATCCAGATATAGCACAATAACCTTTTTGACTTATACCCACAATATCACATGTCTCTACGATTTCATTTGCTTTCACCGTGCCTTTTAAATCCTTCACTAACTCTTTGAGAGTTGGACCTCTCAAATCCGCATTTTCGGGTGACTTAAGAATCCTCAAAATATCTTTCTTATTCATGGTTTCCTTCAAAAGTTTGATTCTTTCCTCATTCTCTCGGATATTTATGCCTAATATGTTAGAGACATATTTATTTGTAAGATTTAGTCTCCTTTTCTTTGCTCTCTCACACAAGCTGGTTATATTTTTTAATGGTCTCTTCCTCTCTCTAAATCCTACTGGAGTTTCTCTCAAGCATGTTAGCTTATCCTGTAATGACTTGTTAACATTTTTCAAAATATCAATCTGACTTGTCAACTCTAAAATATTTGTTTGTGTAGTTTCTAGTGCTTTTTTCATTTCATGCATTTGAGCTATATATGTGTAAGACGCAGAGTATAACCTCATACAGTAGCCAAGCATTCCATTGTAACCTTCTCCAGCATATCTTATATAGTCATGGACATTGAAAAAAGGAGGTGGTTTACCTATAGAAGGATCCCTGGGATAAATATTTCTGTCCACCCACAAATCTATATGCTTCATTCCTTGTGTTCGCAACCTGTTGGCTTCAATCTCATCTATCAATACTCGATGATGTATACTTCTCCAAGATGTGTAAATCGGATCTAGCTGAATAGATAGCTTGTATTTACGTGTGCTTGCGCCTCTGCTATTTGAAGTAGTATTGCTAGACATTCTAGCAAATGAAACGAGCAAGAATCTCACAGTGATAGGAAGCAAGTGCAACAAAAGGAATGGTAAAAGAGAATAGTGTGTAGAAAGAAAACGCGGGAGCAAACAAATGCGAAGTCCGTACAAAAATCTCGAAAATACAAAATCTCTCGAGTTCCAAGACAAAAATGGCCGAAAAGGTGACCCTGACCTAGATTAAAAGATGAGGGCAATTAATGGCCGACCTCTTCATTTAACCAAATATTCTCTCATTAATCACATCTGGACAACCAAATTTAGAGGTTTTATTCTTCCTAAACCTCAACTAATTAGCTACTTAATCACTTTCTTACAAGTGTCATTTTTGAAGTGTTTTTGGCCCTAATGGGCTTGTAGCATCAAGGCTTTGCCTAAGCAGCGGTAACGCTTGCAGCGCAGTCGCATCTCTCGATTTTAGTCAAGGGGGTGAGACTGGCATGCTTATGCTGGAGAGATCTTTGATCTCATCCTCTAGGATGGGCTCAACATCTTTTAGGTGCTCTTGGGCCTCTTTACCCATTCCTTCACTTTCTTGATAGCCTCTAGTTGGCGCTTTAGATGTAGGTATTCCCCTATCTTAGCACTTCCCTTTTTGGCCATCTTAGGAGCTGAGGTTTCTGCCTTTGCGTCAGTGACCTTCTTTCTAGTAGGTAGAATCGTGGCACTCTTAGTTTTCAGCGTGATCTTAGCTTCGGGTTTCTTCTCTCTCCATCTATGGCTCTTCTTTCCGATTGAGGCTGCATCGAGGTTGGTAGGACCTAGCAATGATATGCCAGCCTGCTTCGTCTGTGCTCAGGTCATGACACACAATGGGATAGGTGTAGCCTCCCCATCAAGGTTCTCAATACCAAACAGTCCCAATGGGACAGATGGCACATTTGTTGAACTTGAGGATGGTTTTTTCTTGGGGCAGTCAATGAAGAGATGAGTGATTCTGCACTTAGGGCACCTTAGGTCTACCTTGTCTCTATTTGATTGATCCCTTTCAAGACAACGCAATGAGATGTACCCTGGATGACTGCAAGTTCAACATATGATTTGATCCTGCATCTGCCCTCCTAGGCCACTACCTCGGCCTCTTCCTAACGCCATCATCAGTACTATTTGATAGTCCATAAGGACTGCATTGCCCTCGTCGTCATGCGAGACATATGGGTATACGTAAGTCTCTTCCTCATTTGGCTCCTCCACGTAGTGGATTGGAGTGTCACTCAGTGGATGGGTCACGTAGGGACCACGCGGTCTAGGTATGCCTATAGGGTTTATGTCTATTCTAGGAAGAGCCGGTTTAACGTCATTAGGCACAGGAAGGACCAATGGGGCTTCCCTTCCGAAGAAATATTGGGGTCTTCTCGCTAGATATGGCTAGTTGTATGGTTGTGAGTATGGAAGTCTTCTTGGTAATCTGCAATGTGTGACATCGTGACCGAATCTACTGCAATTAGGGCAAGGTCGTGACCTAGGGTCTTGACACTCGATCAACAAGTGGTTTCCACCACAGTACACTCATTGGACGTGTGGGCGCATTGGTCGTCTCAACATATCCTGCAGTTTGGCTATCTCCATTTTTACCTCATCCAAGTCTTTGTTTGTCTCAATGGCTTTCCCTTTGTCATGAGCTGTTAGACCTGGTCGCTCACTAGAGACTGATGCTTTCTAAAATCCGCGAGTTGGTCTCTTCTAAATTTGAGCTCTTGGAGCTCCGCTCTTTCAGCTCATCGTCTAATCAAATGGCCTCTTCAAACACCCTAGGTAACAAGTCTCACTGCAAGATCGAGTTGCCTGCCAAGGCTTTATACAGCTCCTCACTCCGTATTCCACTAATAAACACAGTGGACACCGCTCTTTCGGTAGGTCACTTGCCCATGGGGATTCTCTTGAAGAGGCTCCTCACGTGGGTGACATAGTCGCGAATGTCCTCTTTCCTTTTCTGCTTGGCATTCATCAGTCTTACTAGCAGATTGCTAGAGTATCCGGGCTCTGTGAATCTCTTGATAAAGAGGTTTTTGAGGCCGTTAAAGTCCTCTTGTTCTCCGGCATCTAGACTCGTGTACCAAGTCCTACACTTGTCGCCTAAGCAAAGCCCAAATGTTTGAGAGCGTTGAGTCAAGTAGGTGAGGCCGTTGGCCTCGTAGACTTGCTCTAATTGCTCTACAAAACTGTATGAATCATCATGGGGTTGGTACTTGTCAAGTTGCTTTGCAACAATTGGGATTTTAAGACTGGCCCTTAGAGCGTTGGTTTTCTCCTAATCCTGCTAGTAATGATGTTGCTAGTGATGTAGCACTCTGCTCCGCTACTGTGTTGTCGAGCAGTCGCTTCATGAGAAGCTCACTCAATGTTGAGTCTCCTTCTAGGGATCTCTCATGATCGGTCTGATTCCCACCTGCTAGGTTTAGCACCTACTGTACCTCGTGCAATTCTGCGTTCGACCTTAAGCTCCTAGCATGCTGGTCTTTGTTGTATTTCACTATGCCTTGCAATGCATTGTGGGCTAGCTTCCGTTCCTCTTCCAATTCTATTATGATGGCCTCTGTCGTTCTACCACGGTGCTCAGACCAAGCGTACGCATCCTAGCTGCTCACTAGCTGTTGAATTGCCTCTGGAAAAACTCCTAAGCCAAGTTCCTCATTTGGCCTACCATCTGAGCTTTCCTCTGTCATGATCACATTCTCATGCTCCAACAAGCTGTCGATCAGGTTGAGCAAGTTGGTCAAATCCACTTCTCTAGTGCTGCTTGCTTGGTCCTGCTCTATGCTTTGGTCGTCCTTCTATGTCTTGGGATCGTTTCCTATTGGTGGGTTCCTTGAGGTGCTTATCTGAGTGAGTTCCTTGACTTATTGCATCCAATCCTCAATTTATCTCTACTCAGTGTGTGTATGTTCTTTCCCTTGTACTTATGCTTGATTAGGCTTTCAGATGTCCTTAAGTGTACTTCAAGTGCGGAAATTCAGGGTAAGTGCAGAAAACAAGTATCTAAGCGGCTTACCCACTTTCACTTTGTTTTAGGCCTGATAGGCTTGTTGACCCACTTCTGGCTGTCTTGTCAAGTCTTTGGATTTCTCACTGCGTTGTCTTACCCATTTTAGGTTTGTTCAGGGTCTTTGGCTTAGCTGGCTGTCGCTAGGACTTTGGGTCTTGCAATAGCCTACTCCAACTGCTAAGTGGCTGCGTCCTACAAATTTCCATATTCTCTGTGCCAAAATTGAGTTCTGCGCGTCGAGAGGACTCACAAAGGTTTACGCAGCCCGGTCTAGTCTAATTTCTTGAAAATTTGGAAAAATCCTAACTCAGCCCAACTCGTCCAAATTGCAGGGGATGAGTGGTGGATTCGAATAGGCCAAGGGCCAAATGGAAATTTTGGGCCGAGTGTGTCGCTCGAACGGGCCAAGGGCCGCGGGCTGAGGGCCGAGGCTGAGGGCTGAATGGGAAGCTTGGATAGGGTGACTCAGACGGGTTGATTCGGACGGGCCAAGGCATGCAGGCCTAGGGCCGAATGGGGTAGATTTACCGAGGGCCGAGTTGCAAGTGGGTTGATTGATATGCTCGGATGGGCCACCGAATTGATTAGTGAGCCGAGTCGGTTGAGAGTAAGTGGGTTGACGACCGATTCTGGGACTCAGCCCAGGAACCCGCCACTCGGATAGGCCAAACGGCACGCAATGACGGCAGTGAAGGCACTAATATGCTCAAATCTTGCAACACATGCAATCATATCACACAAGAGCTTCCAGATCAGTACCAATGCATAAAGGGAAGGGCTTGATATACCCGGAACGCGTTGTAGACCCTTGGTGGCAAGATCGAATCGAATCTCTAAGAGCTCTCTCTCTCTCTATCTCTCTCAATGTCAGGGTATGAAATGGGCTCTTCCTTGACCTCTTGGCTCTTAAACCCCTTCCGTGATAAGGTTTTGATGTCCCCAATCACTCACTTGCTAACATTAAACATCCCAAGCACTCTTTTTTCCCATTTTTGCATGATTTGTGCCCTGTTTTTCCCTGTTTGACACCAACAAACCCTACGCTTTTCCAATCTGGTTTCCTAATCCTAACCTATACTAAATGCAACAAAGATCGAAGGTAGAAAATTGAAATGATTTTTCCATCTTTTCCAATCATCAAACCAACAAAATAACCCAAAGTACTTACTTGTTTTGAAAATTAAAAAACCCAAACTTCCTACCTATCTCAAGCTCCGTTTTGGGGATGAATCCCTTACTTCGATGGTTGATATGAGGCACGCAAGTTCTCAAGCTTGAATCAGTTGGTCCCGTCAACGGAACCAAAATGTAGTGGGAGCTCACGCTCAACCACTAAGACCCACGGATAGCTTATTGTTTCAAGCATTTCAAGCGAGCTCTCATGGCTATCTCTCACCTAACCAACACGCTATTGATCCTCTCGGGGTGTAGTAAGCTTACCTTGATGCCGAAATGAGTTGCCTCCTCTTTTGCACACGCCGGTTGCTCCATGATCCTAGATGCTAGCTCAAGCATCCTCAAGCCTCCTGCATCTCCAAGCTCCATCCATCATAGTCGCACGCACGAGAAAAGAGAAGAAAAGAGAAGAGAGAAGAAGAGAGAAGAGAAGATGGTGAAGAGCTTCACTCTCTTGATCCCTCACTCCCACACACACACTCACTCCCTCACACTCTCACACTCCCTCTCTCAAGAGCACACACACAAGCAAGGTGAAGAGAAGAAGAGAAGAAGAGAGGACTCTTGTTAGCCACACACCAAAGAATGAGCTTCCATTTACTTTTTGAACTTTACATACAAGCCCTAAAATCCCATGGGCACCCGTTCCTTTTTACATGACCGGCCATTGTGGCAAGGTCCCTTTTTCCAATTCCATCTTCTTGCTTCATGCCCTAAGCCTATACTCGTCTATTCCTTTACAAATGGCACAAGAGGGAGCCTGGCACTCTTTTACAAGAGTTTTTAGAGTCTTTTGAGGCGCCTTTCATTTAAAACTGCACTTTTTTCCTCAGCTTAGCTTTAGGGGCCGCCTCTACACCTTTGCTCTTTTTCCATCATTTTTTCACTTTTTCTTCATTTTTTCGCCATCTTGAATTGAGGTTAATAGAAGCTATAAGAATTGAATCATTACTTGTTTGATACTTCTCAAGTTGCTTTGCAACTATAGGTATCTTGGTCTAGCTTCTAGCGTTTAGAGTGATCCCTAGACCAACTAGCAATGAAGTTGCTAGGGCTGCTCTACTTTGCTCTATGGTAGTGATATCTAATAGTCCCTTCTTGAGGAGCTCACCTAATGTAAGATCAACTTCTAACACTCTCTCCCTATTGGCATTTCCTCTAGCTCTATTCCTACCCACAACCTCATTAAGCTCTATTTCTTACTGTAGCCTCTAAGTACATTGCTGCTGGTTTAGGTGGCTAAGCTTTTGTAATGTCCCACCATGGACTGCCGTGGAGGGACCCCCTCCCCTAATTTTTAAATAATAAAAAATTCTTATTATCCTTCCCCCCCAGCTATCGCAAAAAAGGGAGGAAAAGACAGTGGTGAAGGTGACAGTAATGGCGAGAGGAGGAGGATGTCCAAGGAAGTCAACATGATGACGACGAGCGGGAGGGAGTTGTAGTCGACGTGGTGAAAGGATGGAAAGCTGGCAAAGACAACAATGTCGATGAGGCCATAGACCTACTCTCCTTCTGGTGCACCATGCAAACGATAGGTAGTGGGTTGGGGAGACCACCACTACTCCATGCCCTCCCCCCCACTAACTCTTTTTCCTCCAAATATACACCCCAAGACCTATATACAAACCTCCCCTTTAAAACGAACGCACGATTTTTGCCCCCCTTGGCTACAATGGGATAGAGAAAGAGACCCCCCTTTGTTGCCGGGGAGGAGAGAAGGAGAGAGAGAGAGGAGAGGAAGAGGAGGAGAAGAGAAAAAGAAGAAGAAGAAGAAGAAGAAGAATATGGAGAGAGAAAGATAGAGACAGAGACAGAGACATAGAGACAGAGAGATAGAGAGAGAGAGAGACAAAGAGAGAGACAGATAGAGAGAGAGAGAGAGAGAGGAGAGGAAGAGGAGGAGAAGAAGAAGAGGGAAAGAGAGAGGAAGAGGAGAAGAAAAGAAGAAGAAGAAGAAGAAGAAGAAGAGGAAGAGAGAGGGAGAAAGAGAGGAGAAGAAGAAGAGAAGAAGAGGGAGTGAGAGAGAGGAGAAGAATAGGAGGAGAAGAAGAAGAGAAGAAGAAGAAGAAGAGAAGAAGAGGGAGTGAGAGGGAGGAGAAGAGTAGGAGGAGAAGAAGAAGAGAAGAAGAAGAAGAAGAGGGAGAGAGAGAGAGAGAGAGAGACCATGTATTACCCCCCTCGTCTGATGGGTTATCCACAAGCCTGATTCTCTCTCCAATTGGCCTTGTTATTCGAGAAAGACACAGTTGAAGTCTTGTGGGATGGCATTTACAATGAAGATGAGCGGAAAATGGCCCCCAAGCATAGAATGTCAAATGTAGGCGGAAATGCCATCATCCATAACAAAGCCTCGGGCAAGGGCACCAGTGCCAACCCAACTACAGTGTCGGTTGTAAGTAATGCATTTCCAAATTGTTGGATGCTTGCTTTGATTCCCACATGAGATGCATTAGACTGGTACTATGCCACAAGAGGATGGTTTAACTTAAAGGATAGGGTTCATCCCAAATATTCGAAAGATGCAGTTTGCAAAGTACTCATGCAAGAGAAGTAATACCTTGACTAGATGTTATGAGATAGAATTCATGCATTGGCATAAACAATGTATTAAGTTCTAAGGTATTGTTGATTTTTCCCTTCTTGAAAATTAGTAGTAATGCTTTCTCACCCCACCGAAGGTATGAGGTAGCTTGCATACCTAATGGATTGCATGGTAGGAAGTCTAGCCTAAAGGAAATCCATACTCGGAAACTCTAGTCCTTTGTCCAAGCTCTCATTAATAGCTTATGTTCAATAGGTTGGGAGTCTTGATGTTGTGTGTAGTTAACGCAAACATCGATCATAAGGGCTAAAACTAAGATGCCTTGAGATCTATCTGATAGAGACGATGTTATCAATCCTATTTAGGGATAGGCATGGGTACAAACTACTCTAGATCTCAAAGGCAAATGAAGAGTTTAAGGGTTAGAAAATCCTAAGTCAAAGGTAAAAGCTATGCTTTTGTAATCAAGAAGGTTGGGTCATCAATCAAAGTAAGGGATTATTAGAACTCATGTCTGGAGAAATGTTGAAACTTCGACATATATCCTAGCCAAATGGATGAAGTGTTAAGTAAATTTTGCACGAATCGCTTAGACCCCAAGGGGGAGAGCAAAGACACGATGGAAAGTTATTGCGACTATTCCTACAATGTTAGGAAAAGGATACCATTGTTTTGTGGGTTGATTAAATAATTTCCTAAATACTTTTGAATTAAACTGATTGTGGGATGTGAATTGGATGATTATTCCAAGTGATTGTGTTTGATGTTAAATGCATGATGGCAGGGGTCTGTAATGACAAGTTTCCATGGGAACAAATGAATGTTCTTCTTGAACACAATATTAGTGAGTTTGGGAATTCCCAATTCCCATTTTTTGAATACTAAAAAGGTGACACCCTGATAACACGCCCATAAGTTTCTTAAAACCATATGGTGTGACCTATCATTGGAAAGCACTTGAAAAATGGAATTTGTTGAGCTATAGAGCGCTCGATTTGGAGTTATAGTGTTCAAGCTATGGAAAATCCAAAGATTTGACCACGTGTCACAAACTTGTGGGAAATTCCCATATTCCCCAATATGGTGTTCTTGGAAGATGATATTAGGTTGATTGCCTTGATTGTTCTTGGTTCTTAATTGAATTAATTAAGAAAGGAGATTTCGCACAGGTGGATCATCTCCAAGATCGCACCATGGATTACCTCGAGAGGGCATTGCTCGATTCACGGGCCGAAGGTCGAGTGGTGAAAAGGCCAACCACAGAACTTGTGTTTCACTCCTAGGCCGCTTGTGGTTAGGTGGAGCTCTAGACACCCTTGCCAAGTCCAGAATGGAGGTGAAGGCTAATGTGAGCCCAACGTCTAGAGAGTTGGAAGATCCTATTCTAGATACTCGATGGAAATTATGGTGCCATGTGATTTGGACCTAGTAATTCTATTAGATAGAAGGGGTACATAATTCTTCTCTATAGGTAGGAGACAAAGATTAACATGAAGATAACTCAAGGAATCTGTTTGAACTTGTTTTGCTTGCTCTATTTTTGTGTCTGTGTTGCTGTAAGTTACATAAACGAACCCCATTCCATAAAAGGCTTAATTAAGGAAGCCGATTTTAAATGTTACACATAAATGTGATAGGACCTAATTAGAAAAATAAAGCTATCAAGGGAAGCGCGTGGGTAGAACCTGGACAGGTGGTCCCAGAGAACTAGGAGGCTTCTCACTTCTCACAAGGATTTGCTCCCAATTCTCTTAGAAGCCTCTTAGAGAATTGGGAGGCTTCTCACAAGGATTTACTGTCATTCGACCTTTAGGTATTGTTAAGTTAGAACTTGATTCATGCCATTTTAGGGGGCCGGAATGGGACTTTGCCCTACGGGCAGAGAGGTTGAGCAACGCATCCCTCTCCTTTCCCATTTTCCTTGAACCAAGTGCGGCATGGTTCTGCTTTGGATTGGGTATCTATTTGTAAAGTAGGATGCCCAAAAAAACCGATGCTAGAATGTTGTCAGGAAACCTTGACAACTAGGAACCCAGATTTCAAGTCGATCCTAGTGGGTTTGACCGCGAACGTTCTATTGTGAGACAAACTTGGGAACCCTAGGCAACAAACCCTAGAACATTCCATGGGAGTGCCAAGTGATGATGCTTAGATTTGTTTCTCAATGGACCGCTAAAATGTGCTTGGATAGCCAATAGGTGGGCATGTTACAGCTTTGTAGGATAACTCTCCCTAGCCTCCTCTCCTCCTCGAGATCAACTATGATTTCATCTAGAAATCTCCTATGGTGTGCCATTTTTGTTTGATGGTCATATTGTGATATGAGTTGTTGTATGTCGATTGGGAAATCACCTAGATCAAGGTCTTGGCTGCCTGTGTCCATGCTAGAACTTGCCATGTTGGTGATCTCTTGAACCATTAAGGTGTTAATGAGGATGATTAGATCGGCAAAGGACACATCCCTAATTGTGTTTCATTCCTTTCTTCACTCAATTCTTAGGTGGTTTGAGATTGTTCACTTCTTAATGATGGGTTTATTGGTTTGTTTTCATGGTCCGAAGAGTGTTGCAAGTTCTATTAGTGGGTTCGTTTCTCAGTTGAATTCCCCTTTGGTGTATTCCTTGTTAATGAAATTACTTTGCGAGTTTACGCCTACTCATGTACGCGAATGGTACAATGCAGGGTGAGCCATGCATAATCAAGCTTTCAACTTTCAATGCAAGGTGAGTTGTGCACAATCAAGCTTTCCACATTTCTCATATATTTAAGTGCCTACAATGCAATATGTAGCCTTCAATAAAATCATTCACACACCAACTAGGCAATCAAACAATGTCTCTATTGGGTAGCAAGCTATAAGTGATTGGCTAATTTGGTCACTTCTTGAAACTATTAGGGTAAATTCTGGCTAGAGTAGTTGGTTCGCAACTAGCTTTTGACTTCTTTTTCAAACTATGCTTGGCCTATCCCTCAAGGAATTCATACCTTGATTTTATTAAGGGGGTAAGGCAAGGGTTGTGTGGTGCTATATTGTTGTATATTTTATTTGAAGCAACTTGATGCTCTTTATGTTCTATGTGTATGTAGATTAGCTTGTGGGTTCGGCGAGCTGAGTCACCCTATCCCATGGTGGTCGCCAATGAGAGCTCATTTTAAGATAGAATTTAAAAGTAGAAAAGTGATGTGGGAGTGGTAATAGTGATAGTTTGAATAGAAAATTTATCGATTATCAGATCGATGAGCTGTAGTTTTCCTAGTCTATTTCGACACCAAATATCCAAGGCAAATGTTCGTTTGTCGATTAGAGTCCGTTTGACCCTCCATTTAATGACCACAAGGTTTGGTGTTATAAAGTAGCTACGTAATCTTGAAGTCAAAAAGAAAGTGATAGAAGCCAAGATAATAGTTTTCAATGCTAGGAAGTCACATGTCTAGTTGGATTGCGAATTCAATATTGTTTGGCCCAAAAACACTTTGCTGATAGTGCGAGCACAATGAATTTGATCTAGTTATTTGGCGAGTTAGTGGTTAGTAAGGCTTAAAGAGCCTAAGTACAAAAATAGTTCTTCCTTGAGTTTCTCAAGTTATTGCCTAATTTTCTCTATAGCATCACTCAATGAATGGTTGGGCTATATTTTTTTCAGTACTCCATTTTTTAATTTAAAAATGGGTTGTTGCAACCCTCTCAATCATGCATCCTCCTCTTGGAGTGAGATCTCTAATTTTGATACTCTGTTTTCGCACAAACAGCAATAGAAATAATGCACTCACTGAAAAGGTCAAAATGTAGCCTTTCTCTCTCATCATAATTGTTGTTTGTATGGACTGAGAGAATGAGTGGGAATTGGTATCGGTTCATGATAAGATGCAAGAAATGGAGTAAGGAAGTGTGAAGGTGAGCGTGAGTAGCTTCAATTTTCAAAATATGATGCGTCACATGTACGGGATTTAACATAAGTGCTTATTTATTGCATATTATATTGTATCTCTTATGTCTATCATGAAAAATCGCTTAGGTTTTACTTTCGTTGTCATATTGCTGCGCATTCAAGGTGTGAAATCCACCCAAAAGTTGTGTGTGGGAGTTGATATTTTGTACATACTTAGTTGTTATGTTTGCATCTTTATTCTGCATGGTAATATAGTAAGGAGGGGTTAGAATAAGATCTTTTTTGTTGGCAGTGCATTGGTTGGTATATATGCCATGTGTGGATTATTTGCAGAAGCACAAAAAGTGTTTGACAAGCATCGACTTTGTAGCGTAATCTCGTGGAACATGTTAATTTCTGGATACATCCAACAGGGAGTTGTTGAGAAAGCACTTCAGTGTTTTATTGCATTTCGAAAGCTTGTGGAATGACAAGAGTTATATACACGGGCCAAAAAGTACATGCTTAGATTATCGAAGGAGGTTTGCTAGTGAAAAATCTTTTTGTTGGCAATGCTATAGTCGACATGTATGCTAAATGTGGTCATGTAGGAGCAACAACCAAGGGTGTAGAACTGCATTGTGAGATTGTTAGAGAGGGTTTATTAGAAAATGAAATTATTCTGAAAAAGCCACAGATGGCTATTTGAAAATGAATGACTATTTTTAAAAGAGGGCTTTTTGGGGGGAAAAGGAGCTTAATGGAGAAGGAGAGAAAAGAAAAGCAGGGGAAGGAAAGGAATCAGGGGAGCTCGACGAAAAGGAGGAGATGGCAATAAAGAATCGGACAAAAAAGAGGAATGCAGGAATGTGCTTCAGAACGAGTGCCAAGGACGAATTGTGTTCACGATGTTGGTTCTTCGAAGCTGCGATGAACGAAATGGTGGCGGCTGTTCAGAAGACAAAACGGAAGTTGTAGCTAAAGAAGACATTGAAGCCCATGTTGCAGAAAAGACTACTACTGTGACAAAATCTGTCGGGAGGCGTTTGCAATGAAGAAAGGGGTGACAATGGCGACAGACAACGGAAAACATCGATCATATAATTGGTGATGTTGTTGCTAGAGTGAGCCAAAGGAAGCTGCAAGCATTGACGATTATTGCATCGGATGACAAAAAGAAGGAGGACGTCAAGGGAAAAGATTGCAACGGGGTATCAAGGGGAAGAAGTACAATCGAGAAAAGGCATCGACGATTGTTGTGACAGAGGAGAACGGAAGGACTTTGGCGAGCTTAGAAAAGATGAAGGAGGAGTGTTGCCTGGTTGACTTGAAGCTGAATTGACGTTAGTCGAGCGACGAACTGAAAGGATGAAGATATGGGATTGGCATGTCTCCCTGGGCATCATGACATCGTTTTTGTAAACTATCGAATAGTCTAATTAGAAGACAGTGATGTACTTTGATTGCTGTTCAGAATGATATGCCTTACTGCAACGGACAAAAGAGATGGATGTTGGTGAGGAATTTGTGGTAGTAAGGGCAGCATGGGACAGTGTAGTTTGAAGGACAGGGTACTAGGCATCATGACATCGTTTCTGTAAACTGTCAAATAGTCTAATTGGAAGACAGTCTCAAGTTTTAAGACATGGTAGCATGATTTCTTTCATCTCAGTATTGCAAAGAAACTGTGAGATTTGGATGCATCGAGATGCTCCTTGAACAAGCAGGACAAAGTTTGTACATGTATGAGTGGCTGTGAAGGCTGACTGGCTCATCCAAAGTTGCAGACGACATAAATCTTAGAGATCTCATGGTCCCTGCAAAACCACTTCATTACAGGAATTCAGGCACGGGATATGGAGTTTTTTTTTACTGATACTGTGAAACTATTTTCATTTCTTTTGGATTCAGTTCCTTGTGGCTACCATTTGGGTATCAAGACAAGTTCAATAAGTTTAACTTGGCCAAAGGTAAGGATTACTGAATGAGGCTGAAGACTGGATCAAATGAATGCCGATGAATCCAACGGCTGCCTCATGGACAATCTTGCTATTTGCTTGCTGAAATCTTGAAGATTCCGAAAGGATGGGAAAAGAAGAAGATGGAAAGGCTTTCAACCGTCATCAGTTTCCCTTCTGCAATTACGAGAGGAAATGACTAGTAATCAGATGAACTGCTTTTCTGATTATAACTCACCTTGAGTGAGTTGAAGCCTTGTATATCTTCAAGATTGGCTTAGTTGCCATTTTAAACCTTACATACTGGATAGCAGAGTTTACGACTGTTTTTGCTCAGACAGACTTTATTGAATGTATTCTGAAATTGCTTTGTGGCTATTAAAATTATATGATTCAGAGTTGGAGGCCTGAACCAATTTGATGATGAGTTCAATCTCTAATATTGGATTATTCACTTGATTGATCTTCCATCTTGAAATTTATCAAGATCTTCTGTAGACACGACTTTGCTTTCGAAAATCCTTTGACATCTTTGGTGAACCCGACGTGAAAGCATTGCATAAATTTCAGGATGGAAGATACTTCAGTATCCATTTCAGCTTCATCTACGATTCCTGCTACGTCCTCTACTTCAGCTCCATCATTGACTGCTGCATCAAGTACTTCAACGGATAATCTAAAGCAGATTTTGCAGAATATGTCTATATATATGCAGCTTCAAAATCAGCAGACACAATTGTATATGCAGCAGCAACAGCAATTGCATCAACAGCAATTGTCTCAGCAAAGGCAACTATATTCGGAGTAGGAGAATGCAATCAGCGTGACTAAGGCGATTGAAGCAGTTGAGAATGAGAAGAAGCTATTTGATGGCCGTAATTTTTCAGCATATTTGAAGACATATGAGATCAAGATGGGGTTTTTTGGAGTTCCAGTTGGACTTATGAGTAAGTATTTCCTTCGTCTTGTCACACTCGCCTTGAGGGAAAAAGTGACTGATCTTTTTATTCAAAATTCACATTGGCAAGATTTTAAGAAGGCCCTGAAAGAATAGTATTTCCTTGAGGACATTGGGATGGCTACACGGCGGTCATTCCGAGAGTGGGTCTACATGCCAAACAAAGGTATTTTGGGGACAAGATGGTAAGATTTGGTTGACTAAAACAGAAGCTCTGCTTGCTACCAACTTTGGGAAAGGCGGAATGAAGAAGTTAGTGGATGACATGGCTGCGCGTATTTCTTATGTGGCAGCTAGAGGAGATGCTTTTGCATATGGAGTCCAGATTGAGAAAGGATCAAAGAATCAGTCAGCATTATGGACTTATGCTATGGAGACAACAAACAAGGGAAAAATTCAGCAAACTGTTTTGACTAGTGCAGGCTCTAGCATCAGATCTGAGACATGTTGGGATTCGCCTGTTGACAGGTACTCTATTTATGCCTACTTGGCTAAGTCTCAGGGAGCAGATGTACTTGTTGAGGAGAAGCGTAAGAGGGATGAAGAAAATCCAAGTGCAACTAAAAAGACTAGAGGGGGTGAGTTTGTTACTCCACCTACTGCAGGACCGTCTTTGAGACCAGGGCCAAAACGACAGATGGAAGATACTCAAAAGAGAGAAAAGAGGCAAGAGCCTAGAGAGAGAAAGCAGCCAAGGTTTAGATTGATGTCTGATATTGAGACATCTATAGACATGAAGAAAATCTTTAATGACAAGATACTTGGTAGTGAGATGACTTTTACTATTTCTAAGGTTTTGGGCATTTCGAAAAGAGAGTTTCAAGATTAGTTACAAGAGGTCCTGAAGAGGAAAAGACATGCATTGCCTACTACTGATACACAGGGAGTTTTGATTGGGGAGTTGGATGAGGATGAGGATGAGGTTATGGTTGAGAATGCTTCTGTTTTTCCACAGATAGAGAAGAGGGTTCAGCCTATGCATTATGCTAAAACTGATGAGCCTGTCTTGATACCGCGTAGTCACTTTTCGCGGAGTCATTGGGCTAGGGCAACTACAGAAACGATGGTAAAAATTGGAGAGAAATAGGTGCCTTATGTTGCTTTGGTGGATCATGGTTCAGAGATTAATCTCATAGTTTGTGGAGTCTGTGAAAGTAACAGATGGCCTATGGATGTAGAGCATGGGTGGCATATGAGAGCCGCCAACAACACTGCAGGTGATTTGTATGCTGCCTGTCCCAGTGTCAGGGTTTCTATTGGAGATGTAGAGGAGGATTTCCATTTCTTTGTGCAGGATTCATGCTCTTATCCCATAATTCTTGGACAGCCATTCATCACAGAGTTGCATATGGAAACAAAGGTAATGGATGATGGATCTGCTTATGCACGGATTCGTAGTAAAGATGGCATGAGAGCAGTACAGTTTATGACGGTGTGTGTGAACCATGTTCGAAACAGGGATACTCTTAGAGATACACCTTTGCCCACTGTGAGGGATTCGGGTTTTCATTAGGTACCACCGTTTCGCGAGACGACGATGGTACAGAGCAGAGGAGATTGGAGTTCTCGCCTCCTGGCAGCAGTGTTTTCTCCTCCAGTTTTGTTGGGATTTCAGCAAATAGTTCGATGAGCCATCAGAAGATTTCTAAGTTGCCTAGAGTTGCCAGGCAGTACATATGCAGGAAGGAGAAAATTTTAAAAAATGTAGGAATTTTAGAGGATGATGAGCACACAGATGGGATGTATGATAGTATGATTTGTGCAGATACGATGACAGAGATGGAAAATATGCTGAAAATTGATATGCAGAGTTGTCACAGTAATGTATTAGTGCAATCCTTGGACATGTTTCATGAAATTGCAAATTTTGTGTCATACATAGAGTCAGAGGCTGAGGTGACTCAGCAAAAAGTATTGAGTGCTGAAGAAATTCAGCAAACAGAGTTTCTAGCTGATTATGATCAGCTTACAGAGACCCAGAGGGCTGAAAACTTTCAACCAACAGAGTTTACTACTGAAATATTTTAGCATCCAGAGTTTAGGGCTGTTCTTATGTAGTCCATAGAGCAGAGGGTTGAGGATATTCAACCTGAAGTGCAGAATTGCTGATTTAGAGCAAGATTTGAGTAGTGCAAAGGATCATAATGAAGCCAAGGTTGACAAAACTGTGGGTAAGAAGGTGAAGCCGGTAGTTGTACCGCTTCCACCTGACAGTGATCAACAAATAGAGAGGGCTGCCAAACAGCCAATTTTGAGGAATTCGGAGCATATAGGCCATAAATTTTCAGCAGAGACTCTTGCTGAATTGAAAATTGGAAATGGTGATTTCTTGCTATCTACAGAGAAGCAATGCTTTCAGGAGATGCTTGAGCGACATGGAAGGGGGTTTTCTTTTTTCCCACATGAGATTGGATGTGTGAATCCGGATATTGTTGCTCCTATGGTCATCTTTACTATTCCTCATATTCCATGGAACCTTCGACCTATTCCAGTGCCTAAGGTACACCTGCCAAAGCTAATTGATTTGTTGAATGAGAAAATCAGGATGGGAATTCTTGAGCCTTTATCTGCACCATACTCAAATAGGTGGTTTACGGTTCCAAAGAAGAATGGTACTCTCCGATTTATACAGGACATGTAGCCAGTAAACAGAGTTACTATCAGGAATGTTGGTATAGGTCCAGTTGTGGATGAGTTTGCAGAAGCATTTGCTGGACGTGCCATCTATTCTTTAGGTGATTTGTGTTCGGGATATGATCAGTTTCAGCTAGCTTTGGAAAGCAGGGACACAACCACTATGAGAACTCCTATTGGGCTTGTCAGGATGTGTACCTTGCCTCAAGGTGCCACTAATTCTATTGCGCATATGATGAATGCCATGCATAAGGTCCTTCTTGATTATATACCTCGGCTTACCATGCCTTTCTTGGATGATGTACCCATTAAGGGGTGTACAGAAGAAGAGAAGAATGAGAGTCTAAATGAGCAGGGATGCAGATACTTTGTGGCTGATCATATTTCAGCTTGTGAGAAGATTTTGGCCAGGTTAGAAGAAGTGAACTTGACACTATCAGGGCAAAAATCTATTTTTGGAGTAAATGAGGTTGCCATTGTTGGACATATGTGTGGGTATTATGGCAGGAAACTCTCACCTGATAAGGTTGATGCTATAGGCAAGATTACGGAGTATTGTTCTACCACTTCAGAGATACGGAGATTCATTGGAGCTTGTGTGTTTTATATGATTTGGATACCCCATTTTGCACACATAGCAGATTGTTTATATCAGCTGCTTCGAAAGGGGCAGAAATTCTATTGGGATGAGAGCCACACTAGAGCCATGCAAAAATTGAAGAAGTTATTGCAGATTGCTCCTACTCTTAGGAAAGCGGATTATAATTGCGGAAGGCCTATTGTATTGACAGTTGACACTAGTCCAATTGGCATAGGTTGGGTTGTGGGTCAAGATGATGCAGATGGAAATAGGTATGCTATTCACTTTGGGGCAAAAGTCCTAAATGAGAGACAGAGGAGGTATCCGCAAATAAAGAGGGAGTTACTAGGGATTGTTACAGCTCTCAAATGTGACAAGGAGTACTTTATTGGAGCTTCAGTTGTGGTAGAGACAGATTGCTTGCCATTGATAGGTATGATTATGAGTTGTTCTACTCTGGATATAGCTATGTTGAGATGGATTGCATACATCAAGTCATTAAATCCAGAATTTAAACACATAGCAGGGAAGGATAATCTAGTGGCAGATATGCTGTTTAGAGCCAGATATGATGATGAGGAGACACTACTTGCAGAAGAAGATGATGCAGAAATTTCAGCCACTATGGTTGATCATGTTTGCCATGTCTATGATATTGTGGCTTTCATAGAAGAACTCTATGTTGGAGATTGGTTGTAGATTGGCAAGTACCTTAGTACACTAAGCAAAAGAGATGAATGGACAGATGAAGAGTTCAAGAAGATCAGAAGAAAAGCCTATGGTTATTTTCTCAAGGACGGATTTCTTTGGAAGCATCCGAAGAAAAGAGGCGGATTACCTTTGCGGGTTGTTTGTGATAGAGAGACACAGTTACAGGTGATGAGGGAGTTTCATGAGAGTCCTTGGGCTGGTCATAGAGGAGTGTGGGCTACTTATGAGGAAATCAAGGAAAAATATTGGTGGAAAGGCATGTATAGAGATGTTTCTCACTTTGTAGTGACTTGCAGAGACTGCCAGATGTATTCGGTAGTGCGTCATCGAGATGAGCTTTATTCAACCTATCCGCTATGCATTCATTATAAGTGGGTAATTGACTTGGTTACTATGCCTATGGGTCTATGGCAGATGAGATATATTGTTTTGGCTAGAGAGGATCTTACCAATCATGTTGAGGGAAGATCTTTGAGAACGAAGACCACTAGTGTAGTGTGTAAGTTCTTATTGGAAGAAATTTTCTGCAGGTATGGCTGTGTGGGTAAGATCACTGCGGATCGCAGTGAATTAGATGCAGATGAAGCTAGGGAGTTTTTCTCTCAACTAGGAATCAAGTTGGCTCTAACCACAGCATACAATCCAGAGGGAAATGGGAAGAGTGAAAGAGGACATTCGCCGATAGTGAAAGCATTAGCCAAAGCATGTAGAGGACGGATTGGAGAATGGCCGAGACTTCTACCATTTGCTTTGTGGGCTGATCGTACGACTCACAGTGTTACCACAGGATATATGCCCGCAGAGTTGATGTATGGTCAGAAACCGGTTATGCCGACTGAGACTTGTGCTTTGACTTGGTCAGTTTTACCTTGGCAGGAGGATTTGACGAGAGAGGAGCTCTTAGCTCTTCGGATTCGACAGTTGGAGAGAAGACCAGAGGATATTCAGCTAGCTATTGACAAGTTGAAGGTTGCTAGACTAAGAAATGAGGACAGGTTTGACAATAGGCATCACTTGTGGCCTAGAGCAATAGAAGAGGGAGACTGGGTATTAGTCTTTGATAGAGCAGCCTTGAAAATCAGTATACTGCACTTCGGAAGATGGTGAAAAGATGGTTTGGACCGAGACATGTCTTTGATAATGCAACATATGAGTTGACAGAATTGGATGGAACAGTGCTTAGAGTGCCTATTGCAGGAAAAAGAATCAAGATTTTCAAGAAAAGAGATGATGAAGATTATGCATTGGAAGAATTTGCAAGAGAAGAGCAACGAGAAGAAACTCCAATGGAAGAGACAGATGATATGACAAATAATCTTATTGATATACCGGAAATGCACAATGAAGAGATTGATCTATTTGTGGATCTTGATGATAATGATCATGGGTAGTTGGCCCATCCGGAGGATGCGCAGGATTAGAGGGGGTGGATGTCGTATTGCTGCGCATTCGAGGTGTGCAATCCACCCAAAAGTTGTGTGTGGGAGTTGATATTTTGTACATACTTAGTTGTTATGTTTGCATCTTTATTCTACATGGTAATATAGTAAGGCGGGGTTAGAATAAGATCTTTTTTGTTGGCAGTGCATAGGTTGGTATATATGCCATCTGTGGATTATTTGCAGAAGCACAACAAGTGTTTGACAAGCATCGACTTTGTAGCGTAATCTCGTGGAACATGTTAATTTCTGGATACATCCAACAGGGAATTGTTGAGAAAGCACTTCAGTGTTTTATTGCATTTCGAAAGCTTGTGGAATGACAAGAGTTATATACACGGGCCAAAAAGTACATGCTCAGATTATCGAAGGAGGTTTGCTAGTGAAAAATCTTTTTGTTGGCAATGCTATAGTCGACATGTATGCTAAATGTGGTCATGTAGGAGCAACAACCAAGGGTGTAGAACTGCATTGTGAGATTGTTAGAGAGGGTTTATTAGAAAATGAAATTATTCTGAAAAAGCCACAGATGGCTATTTGAAAATGAATGACTATTTTTAAAAGAGGGCTTTTTGGGGGGAAAAGAAGCTTAATGGAGAAGGAGAGAAAAGAAAAGCAGGGGAAGGAAAGGAATCAGGGGAGCTCGACGAAAAGGAGGAGATGGCAATAAAGAATCGGACAGAAAAGAGGAATGCAGGAACATGCTTCAGAACGAGTGCCAAGGACGAATTGTGTTAACGATGTTGGTTCTTCGAAGCTGCGATGAACGAAATGGTGGTGGCTCTTCAGAAGACAAAACGGAAGTCGTAGCTAAAGAAGACGTTGAAGCCCATGTTGCAGAAAAGACTACTGCGGTGACAGAATCTGTCGGGAGGCGTTTGCAATGAGGAAAGGGGTGACAACGGCGATAGACAACAGAAAATGTCGATCATATAGTTGGTGATGCTGTTGCTAGAGTGAGCCAAAGGAAGCTGCAAGCATTGATGATTATTGCATCGGATGACAAAAAGGAGGATGTCAAGGGAAAAGATTGCAACGGGGTATCAAGGGGAAGGACTTTGGTGAGCTTAGAAAAGATGAAGGAGGAGTGTTGCCTAGTCGACCTAAAGCTGAATTGACGTTAGTCAAGCGACGAATTGAAAGGATGAAGATATGGGATTGGCATGTCTCCCTGGGCATCATGACATCGTTTCTTTAAACTGTTGAATAGTCTAATTAGAAGATAGTGATGTACTTTGATTGCTGTTCAGAATGATATGCCTTACTGCAATGGACAAAAGAGATGGATGTTGGTGAGGAATTTGTGGTAGTAAGGGCAGCATGGGACAGTGTAGTTTGAAGGACAGGGTACTAGGCATCATGACATCGTTTCTGTAAACTGTCAAATAGTCTAATTGGAAGACAATCTCAAGTTTTAAGACATGGTAGCGTGATTTCTTTCATCTCAGTATTGCAAAGAAACTGTGAGATTTGGATGCATCAAGATGCTCCTTGAACATGCAGGACAAAGTTTGTACATGTATGAGTGGCTATGAGGGCTAACTGGCTCATCCAAAGTTGTAGATGACATAAATCTTAGAGATCTCATGGTCCCTGCAAAACCACTTCATTACAGGAATTCAAGCGTGGGATATGGAGTTTTTTTTAACTGATACTGTGAATCTGTTTTCATTTCTTCTGGATTCAGTTCCTTGTGGTGGCTGCCATTTGGGTATCAAGACAAGTTCAATAAGTTTAAATTGGCTGAAGGTAAGGATTATTGAATGAGGCTGAAGACTGGATCAAATGAATGCCGATGAATCCAACGGCTGCCTCATGGACAATCTTGCTAATTGCTTGCAGAAATCTTGAAGATTCCGAAAGGATGGGAAAAGAAGAAGATGGAAAGGCTTTCAACCGTCATCAGTTTCCCTTTTGCAATTACGAGAGGAAATGACTAGTAATCAGATGAACTGCTTTTCTGATTATAACTCACCTTGAGTGAGCTGAAGCCTTGTATATCTTCAAGATTGGCTTAGTTTCCATTTTAAACCTTACATACTAGATAGCAGAATTTACAACTGTTTTTGCTCAGACAGACTTTATTGAATGTATTGTGAAATTGCGTTGTGGCTATTAAAATTATATGATTCAGAGTTGGAGGCCTGAACTAGTTTGATGATGAGTTCAATCTCTAATACTGGATTATTCACTTGATTGATCTTCCATCTTGAAATTTATCAAGGTCTTCTATAGACAGGACTTTGCTTTCGAAAATCCTTCAACATCGTGCATAAGTGTAACAGAGTTTTATCGTTATTTTTTTATAAATAAGTAGTAAATACATTCTTTTTATACATAAAAGAAAGCATAGGCAAATCCTCATGTCCTATCCTCATCATATATCCACATACACACTCTTAATTTTTGATAATTTTTTATGTATTAAAACTAAAGTTTTTCTTTTTTTCCTTCAAAAAGACTATTTCTCAAAGTTTTTCATTTTTTTGAAAATAAAACACTATTTTTTATCTTTTAATTTATGTCACTAGTATAGATTGTGATCCATTAGCATATCAGTTATTATTTCATGTGAATAACATTGAACCCTCAAAACCCAACAAAATCCCCATTTTCACATTAAATCCCGTATCTCGGGTATTGCAGTTTTAATCTTTTTTATATAAATGACTCAAAGTGAGTGATTTTTTTATAATTTTAGACATTGGTAAACAATATAGGCTTGGATTTGTTAAAGTTTGAAGAGGAATAGTAGCATGGGTTAGCTTGCTACAGCCCCTTTGCGATGCGCATCATAACATTAGAGAAAAGAAATTATGAAAAGATTGTTTTCACATAACACTTGGTTGATTTATAGTTAAAATTATTTGAGCACAATGAGTCTTACACATTGCATTAACATTTAAGCATGGTATCAAAAGGAAAACTCATAGATGCATAGCACCTATATGCTTAGTTGTGACCAACGTTGAGTATCTGAGGTTCCTTTGTTGTAGGTAAGCAAGGTGATCTTTGGGGAGATGTTATGTGAGGCTAAAATATTTCTAGATCGTTATATACATCATGAGAGGATTTTCTCACGTTTGTGCTTCATGTTTGAGATAGCGTATCTTGAGGCCAATCCTTGGGGTGTAGGAGAGCTGTAAGAGCCATAACAATTAGTTGGGAGGTGCTTTATGTATGTGTATAACGAGGTGTTAGTCACCTATATGTATGGGAAGATCCCTATGCTTGGAGTGAGGATAGGAAATATGTTGGACTACAATTTGAAACTCATGTTTATAAACACATTCATTTGATAAATCATTTTGTAGCGTCTAAACGCTCATGACTGTGAGGCCGTGGGGATTATTTGGTGTGTGTAAGAGCTCAGCTAGAACCTTAGAGCCAATGTCAAGTCCATTTTTGGTCCTAACAATGAGTTGAAGTAGATTGATTCTCAATCGTTGAATCACGACTCTCTTGTTCTTCGATCCCTCATATCTCTGTATTCTACTTTGTTTCTTTTACTTTTCTAACTCTTACTCTCTCCCTCTCTAGCTCTTACTCACTCCTCTATCTCTCTCTTTTCTCTATCTCTTTCACACACACACACACAACTACTCCATGTATATGTGTGTATTCAACACTTCCCAATTAATAATCAATGAGTGGTCTAAGCCTTATACTTAAGGCTTTATATAGCCTTTCACTACCTCACTCACAAAGTGCTCTTTTAAGCCATGTATAAACTTTGATATCGAATGATTAATTTATGATTGAGGATCCTGCCTTTTGTGTATTCTTTTGTAAGCTAATCAATTTGGATATGAGCTTTGTTACATGATTGCAATGAGGGATTAGATACTAACTTTGCATGACAATCCAAAGGTGATGATGTTGTAGATGATAACAATGATGACATGTGCACTATCATTCTTGATGATAGTGATGCTTATGACATGAGATAAAATCTTTATAAGGTTTTTATTTAAACTTTTGTTTAAGGCTTAAGTTATTAAAGCTAAGGTCATTACAATTTACGTATTCATATTACAATGAATGAAGCTTTTGCTAAATGTCTTTTTACAATAACTCCAATGAGCCAAAAAAAGTAAAAGTTATCACATTTATATATTCATGCTTCAAAGCTTACAATAGTAGGAGATAAACAACTCATATAAGATAAAAATTGTTTAGTTATTTCTCCTATTGTAACATTGTTGATCTTGAAGTTATATAGGAGTTTTTAAAATACAAAAACTTTAGGATATCTCTTACATTCTTTAACATCTAGTGTGAAATAACATTTACATTCTTTGTTTCTTTATGTGGAATAACCAATACCTTAACTTTAAATGGCATAACATCTATATCAAATCTAATGGAGCAACAATCTTAGTCTATATCTGTTAAAACCAAATCTTGTAATAAGTGATTGTCGAGAGATGTTAAAACACAAAGCTAAGTACAAATATTATGCATTGCACCTTTTGAAGCTAATCTTATTTCAACACTCTTTGGATTTCCATAATATTCCTATAATGTTGTCCAAGTTCTCTTTTTTTTTCTACTTAGCCATAACCTTTGTCCTCTATAACTTCGATGTTTGGAAGCAAGTCAGAAAAACACATAAGGAGACAAATATGAAAAGTATGCTCTTCTTAAGATCCTTCCAATGGTCATGGGATCTTGAATATCTTGGGAGACTTTAACTCTCTATATTGTTGCTTCATCTAGAATGGCCTAGAAGGACCCACTTAAGCTCTCCACATGTTGCCACTCAAAACTTGTTGATGGAAAGATATCTATATACAATAATCCATTATTAACTAGCCGTATTGATAGAATAGAAAGTAACTTACTTACATCAAAATATCTAGTTTGTTTGCACAGAAACATGTCTACTTAGAGGCAAGTATATATCCCTGGCTATGTAAGCCTATTAATCTAAGTAAACGATCATTGAGGTGTCGCTTTGAAAGTAGCAATATGTCACTTCAATAGTATTTTACATCCTTTTTCACATGTGGGAACCCTTGCAAGATGGAAGTACTCTACAAGAATTTATCATTGTGATGGTTGGAAACGATGTGTAAAAAGCACTTTTTTTGACATATGTACTAGAAATTACCGAAAGATGTGGTTGGCTAATTGCTATGAGAATTCAATTTATTCCATGCATATCTAAAGTACCTTTCACTAGAATCAACGTGTGTAAACCCAAAGCAATAGCATGGTGAACCTCTAGGTCCAATACTAAAAAATAATGAGTTACTATTATTATTAATAGCATCTAACCAATTAAGCTTTTTTTTTTGATACAGTAGGAATTGAACCTATCAAAGTGTGTTGCTGAGGACACCATTACTATTTCCTTTATTACTGCAAATGGTGAACTCAAAAATCTTTCAAATGTGTTGTATATTTTAGAAATGAAGATAAATTTGTTATCTATTACTTCCATAACTGATCTTGGTCATAAAATAAGGTTTACCGAGAGAGGTGCAGAAATTCTTAACATTAGTGTTGGCAAAGTTATCAACGAAGGACAAAGAAGAAACAACCTATATAAGTTAAGTGCTCTTATAGCCACGACTAGTGTGGCCACAAGTAAACTTTGATATAAAAGATTTGGTCACATTGGATTTACAATCTTAAAGCAGATGCATAAGCAAGGTATGGTTGCTCACTTGTAATAATTGAAATGAAGAAAACATGTGAAGCTCATATGATGGGCAAACAAGAGATAAATGCATATCCACAGAATGCAAGAACAAAGCAAATGCTCCTCTAAAGTTGGTGCATGGTAACTTGTGTGATAAAATCCCTAAACACGCCTTTGGGGAATCTCCTTATTTCATGTTGATTGTCAATTACTATGGTAGAGGAAGATGTTGATGTACTTTCTTTGTGATAAGACTCAAGCGTTTGGTAGGTTTAAAGATTTACTAAAACTTATTGAGGATGAAACATGGTCTACGACTTAGGCTTTACACAAGTTGCCACTCAGAACTTGTTGATGGAAAGATATCTACAAATGATAATCCATTGTTAAGTAGTTACATTAATAGAATACAAAAAAACTTAATTGCATCGAAACTTATAGTTTGTTTGTAGAGAAACTTGCCTAGTGAGAGGTAAGTATATATCCCTAGCTCTGTAAACATATTAACTTGAGCAAACCATCCTTGAGGTGCAGCTTTAAAAGTAGCAATACGTCCTTCCCATAATATTTTACATCCTCTCATTTTGCCTTTTTCAACTTGTGGAAGCCCTTGTAGGATGGAAGTATAGTAACCCAATGACTTACAATAAAAAGTGTGGGCTCCTAAGTTTCATTTCATTTTTTATTATAGATGATATAAGAGTTTAAGGAATGAGAAGGATACCTTGTGGATGCCATGGAGAAAAATAGAAAGAAAGTGTAGATATTATAAACAAAAAGAAACTTAAAGAGAATATTAAGAAGGAGAATGATGAGAGCTTAGATAAATCGATGCCAAAATGAAGTCATACCCTCAAATCTCTCAATTTTCAAAACACCTAGTTTTAACTTTGAGTCCCATGTTTGCCATATCTTTTGATAGCTTTTGTTAGTGAATGGGACCACTAGGATCACCAAAGATTGTGGAGATTTCAATAAAGAAAGAGGACATAACCATAAAATGGACTCTACTGTCTCTAAAGCTAAGGAGACAACAATAAATATTCTTGTACACGTGACAAACACTTTATTAGTATTTTTTAAATCTAGGGATTAAGAAAGGACACCCACCTCTTTTAATCCCTTTTATCATTATGGTCCTAAAATAATATGATATAATTGAGATATTGACAAGTTGGATAAGAAAAGGGTTTGTTTTATTCATGATTAGTTACAACTAAATGATTTTTAAATTAGGCCTTAATGCACATGATAGTAAGGATTTACATATAGTGAACATCTTGAGGGTCAAACTAGTAAATGAATATCCTAAACTCAAGTCAAAATATAAGATCTCTCATATCCTATAGTTAGTTCTCAAGTCCTTGTTTGTCATTTTGGCAGTTGAAATAATTAGACATATGATATGATATGATATTTTAATAGTTGAATGTATGCATGCAATGTGTATGTACTCTAAAATCATCCACAAATGCACATACACTATGAAAATTGAGATGAATTTTCTAAAATGGAAATTATAGAATTATATAATAATTTTAATGGTTGAACATATTGATGCAATGTATACATATCCTAAAACCATCCACAAATCCACATAGACTATAAACACATAAACAATACATGCACACATGCATGTACATGTGCACACATGTGCAAAGACATATGCACATATATACACCTATTCACACATGTATACATATATACATACACGTTACACACATAAACATATATGAGTAAGATAAAAATTCAAGAGAGAGAAAGTGAAAGAGAATGGATATACACTTATAAAACATAAACATACACACATACGTAATAGACATGTCCACAGATACATGCAATGCAACACATGTATAAACATGCATACACATATACATATATTAGGTGAAGAAATTTGAGAGACGAGGAAAAAGAAAGGAGAGAATAAAAATGATAAGAGAGAGAGAGAGAGAGAGAGAGAGAGAGAGAGAGAGAGAGAGAGAGAAGAAGAAGAAGAAGAAGAAGAAGAAGAAGAAGAAGAAGAGGGAAAATAAAGAAGAGACAAGAGAGAAAGAAAAATGTGAGGAGACAACACACGTATAAAACACATATACACTCACATACATCTAAATATCTTTATGAGAGAAAAAATAATAAAGAATGGATATATGTTTATAAAATACTCACTTATAAACATGCATACATCCACATGTATAAACACACATATCCACACAAAAATATATACAAGTATATATACATATAATGCATATCAATACAAGGGAAAGAAGACATAGTGACAGTCCTTTTCGATGAAAATTAGTGATACCACTATCTATGACACAAAAAGTGTCACAACAAGCACCGCTATTTCCATGATCACTACATATAGTGAGAGCTAGATTTTGGAGTGGGTTTTTGAAGCAAAAACGTGCCCGGGAAGGCGTAAAAGATCAAATTTTCATGAAAAATGAAATGGTTGCAAGATCAATGAGCTAGAGCCTTCCTAGATGGAGTTCGATGCTACTAAGATGTAAGTCTCAGTTCATCGATTGGAGTTCATTTGACTTTCCATTTAATCCCCACAATGTTTGGTGTTATAAAGCAGCTATATGATCTAGGAGCCAAAAAGTGCATGATGGAGGCGAGGTTTATAGATTTTGACACTATGAAGTCGACCGTCTAATCCGTTTAAGAATCGGAGTTCGTTTGGGTTTTCATTTGGAAAAAAACCACTTTACATGCAGTGTAAAATCTCCAAACTTGGAGCTAGATATTTTAACAGTTAAGCTTAATAGCTTAACTAAGTATAAAATAAAAAGACAAGAATCATTGGGGGGTCTTTTTTTTACGTCCCCATTTTTGAATGAAAAAACAATTTTTGTGCATATTGGCATCAAGGGAATGGAAGAGGGCAGCAAGATACTAAATTTCCACACTCTCCAATGCTTCAATCTGATTAGAAATTCACATAATCTATGAAGAGATCAATTTTTATTCTTTCTCTCTCCTCTCTCCTCTCTCCTCTTGTTGTGTGTTTCCATGGATTAATGTATATGTATAAGAAAAGTGAGTGGGTTGAGATGAAAGATTTTGATCATGGGATGATATTGAAGGGTTGGAAAGATCATTAGTAGCTATTGGGAAGCATCAACGGGACTCCAATCACGAGATATGTATGTCATAAGGCATGATTTTATGAGTAAGTGGTAGATCTTATTATTTTATGATAAATTTCAGTTGAAAATGCTTGTATTTAGTTGTCAATTCTTTGATTTATAAAAAATGTTAAATAAATTAGAAAAATTAAATCATCTTATAATTTCTTTAAAAACACACAAAACCCGCAACATTGCGATTTTAAGGAAAATCATGCAGTTTTGGGGTTTTGTTGTGTGTATGGTATTCGTATGGGATGGAATGTTATGAAAAAATAATTCTTAGTAAGATCAATTAGTCTAAATCAATAAATCAAAAAATATTAGTATTTATTAATAAATAACGGAAGAGAAATAGAGAAAAAATGAGAAACATCATTTTTTTGTGTCTGAAAATAGAGAAAAATAATATTTGTATTTGTGAATATATGATAAGACTGATGCATGAGGGTGAGCCTCAATTCAGCCTATCTTTGTGTTATAGTGGGTATTTATTGCTTTTATGAAGAAAAAATACATTAAAAATGCTCTCTAAATCTACCACCGAATGCAGAACCTTCAGTGGTAGGGAGAAGCGGAGTGTTGAGTGCTTAAAATAAGCTAAATTTTGATTTTTTTCTGATGCATTGCATATAGGATATGTGTGATTTAAAATTAAGAGAGTCTAGTGGTACAAGAATGCTTAGGTGCTGGCCCTATACAATGCAATAATCTCGTTTTGAGTAAAGGCATGGAGAAAACTATTTTTGCACTTTCACAATGCTAATTGTCGATAAATAAACTTGTTTGAGCACTAAAAAACCATACACAATTGCATTGCATGCAATGCATAGTATCATCTTGGATGCACAACAATTGTTTCCATGAATAATGACCTACATTGATGAGAAGGTGAGATACCCTAAGTTATAGGGTTAGATATTCATTTTCTTTGGAGAGTATTTAGTGAGGACTATCTATTATCTCCTAGATCAATTCATTAAAACAGTGTATTATGTGTTGTACGCGCTTTATGTATTCACGTGGCGCAACTTGGGGCCAATTCCCAAGGTGTAAGAGTGGTACACAAATCGAATGTTGTATGCGAGCGTAGTGAACCCCGGAACGTCCCCAAGAACAAAGAACTCTACAAAAGCTCATAAAACAAGAAGAAATATTTGCACAACATGAGGCAAAAAGACGGATTGGGTGCAATCTCCCCCCATGCCTTGTGTATGTGCTCCACAAGGCATGTATTTATAAATTTATAATCTCCAAGCTAAAAAATAGCCCAATTTACAATTAGCATGCTTTGGCTTTTGTGTTTGCTTTTGCCCACATAAAGAATAAAGCAATGAGACATTCAAAAAGTCAAGATGTGTCCAAATACAATGTCCAATAATGAAGTATTTAAAAGGAGCACCTATACGCATATAAAAGAATAAATGTTTGTCAAGCACTTCAATAAATAAGCGAGCCTAAATAAATATTAGTGCCATGCCTTTAATAATAAGGCACCCGCCCATCAAAAATAATAATTTATCTAGGTAATTTGAATACACGCCATCACCCGATGCTTCCCAATGCCATTGTTGCCTACTCTACACATCAACTGAAGCATTCACAATTGTTAGAAAATAATAAAACTAAATTGAAAAAAGTGAATACCTAGTTGTCTTCAGCTACATTCAGCTACAAAATAAATAAATAGATTGAAACTCTATCTTAACCTTAATTTAATACGAGTGCACTCTAAACTCATAAACGTCCATTAATTTAAATATGTATTTTGCAAAATCACCCGCTGTGGAATCACCCATTTGCACATTAAATTAATCTGACGCCCGAAAAGGACAATTGTCCCCATCAACTTCTCACACAAGGAATCCACCTTGTGTAGAAGCCCCATCAAATAAATATAGTTTTACAGAATCCACAAAAAAACCTCACGAAATCCACCATGGAATATGCCTCTTGGCATCATAGCCCCAAGGTGGGATAGCAATTGTCCTCAATTACTATTAGCTCAATGTGGAGCGAGCAGTGAGGGGTAAGTACTTAGGTCGTGGGTATGCATCCATTGGGCTTCTTCAATATGATGATTTTTAAACTTAACCAAATATCTAGAATATCTACGGCCAGTTCTGGTGGTCATAAAGTTAGTGTCTAGAATAGTTTCAGGTTCAAGGATTTCAGTTTATTCTTCTAACAAATGAGGGCTTTCATAGATAGGATGGACATGTAATTGGCTTCTAAAAGGTCGTAACAAACTGATATGAAAAGTATTATGGATTTTTCAATGTTGGGGTTGTTCTAATTTGAATGCATTGTCATTGATCTTGTGAATTATTTTGAAAGGTCCATAAAATATGGGTGCTAACTTAACAACAGGGTGTTTCTCAACACTTTGCAATCTTCTCTTTCAATGCGTAACCAAACATAATCATAAACTTTGAAACTCATGACTTTTCTTTTCTTATTAGATTGTTTAGTATATGATTGGTGGGCTTTTGCAATCATATCTTTAACTTCAGCAAAAATAGTAGCATACGTGTTGGTAATATCATCAACAGCTTTAACTTTGTTTGACAATGATGTAACAAGTGTAGGCAATCTATGTCTAGAAATGATTTCAAAAGGTGCTTTATGTGTAGCTGTATGTGGTGTATTATGGTATGCAAATTGAAGTAGATGCAATTGTGTAACCCATGTTTGTGGTTTTGAAATTGTGTATACAAAATATCTAAAATTGTACTGTTGGTAGCTTATGTTTGCCCATTGGTTTCAGGATGGAATGCAAATGAGAAATCAATTTTAGTGTCCAAATTAGCAAACAAAGTAGTCCAAAATTTATTACAAAATCTAGAATTACGATAAAAAATAATAACTTTTGGTAAACCATGGTTGGTGAAAAAGTCTTCAAAAACAATTGTGCAGCTTGAGATGCAGTTAAAGTTTTCTTACATAGTAGGAAATATTCTTGTTTGTTAAATTGATCTCTAATAGTCCAAATCATATCATGATTAGCTTGTGTCTTAGGTAAGTCAGTTCTAAAATCCATTGAAATATGTTTCCATGGTCGTTCAAGAATTGGTAAAGGCATTAATAACCCATATTGCCTATCATGGTGTCACTTGACTCTTTGACAAATTAAACACTCAAAAACAAAGTTAGAGACATCAGATTCTATTTGTGGCTAGTAAAAATCTTCAACCAATGTTCTTAAAGTAGAAATAATACCTCTATGGCCTTGATATGGGAGACAATGAATTTCATGCAACAAAAATGATCTAAATGGAACAGTGACACACAATCTTTTCTCATAAAACATAAATCCATCAGAATAAGACAATGAATCAATTGGAATCTAGTTATTAGCAACTAATTTGTTCCAATCAACTTAAAAACTAGGGTTATGGTCATAGATATCCTTCATAGGAATAAGGGAATCAAAAGATAAAATGGAAATATTATGAATACTTAGTCTTCTACTCAATGCATCGGTAATAATATTCTCTCTTCCAGGTTTATATTGGATAAGTGGATAAAAACTTTGGATAAAACCAGCCCATTTAATACGACAGTCAGAGATTTGTGGCTGACTAAGAAGATGTTTGATACTTTATTGGTCAGTTTTGATCATAAATTCAAATCCCATTAGATAGTATTTCCATTGACATAAGGCCTGAACTACAACTAACAATTCTTTATCATAGGTAGAATACTTCAATTCTTTAGAGGGTTTAAGTTTGCGACTAGAATAGGCTATGGGATGTGAATCTTGCATAAGGACAACTCCTATTCCTGGTCCGCTAGCATCAGTGACTACTAGAAAGAATGGTCAATTAAAATCAGGTAATTTCAAAATAGGTGCATGTGTTAAAGTATGTTTCAATAAATCAAAATAATTTTGTTGATTATCACACCAATGATATATAAAACCTTTCTTTAATAATTTCGTTAAAGGCAATATAATCAATGAAAAGTTTCTCACAAATTTTTTGCAAAAGCTAGCAAGACCTAAGAAAGAATGTAACTCATGCACATTATTAGGGATTGGCAAATTCAAATTTTCTTCTATCTTTTTAGGAGCAACACAAATACCATCAGAAGAAACAATGTGATCGAAGTATTCAATTTGGGTTTAGAAAAATTCACTCTTGTCAAGGTTAGCATATAATCGATTTTCTTTCAACAATTTGAAAACCAGGGATAGATGTTCATAATGCTCATTCTCATTCTTACTGAAAACCAATATATCATCAAAGAAAATAATTACACAATACTGATACTTCAAAAATATATGATTCATCATACGATTGAATGTAGCTGGTACATTAGTCAAACCGAAAGGCATAACAAGGAATTCATAATGACCAAATTGAGTTCTAAATGTAGACTTGAAAATGTCAGGTATATCCAATCATACTTGATGATATCAAGATTTGAGATCTATCTTGCTAAAAATAGTAGCTCCTTGTAGTTTATCCATGAGGTCGTCTACCCTAGGGATTAGATATTTGTTCTTAACATTGATCTTGTTTAGGGAACGATAGTCAATACACATCCTATAAATATTATTTTTCTTCTTAACTAATAGGACAAGTGCACCGAAAGTAGAACTATTGGGCCTAATAAGTCCTTGGGTTAACAGTTCTTCAACTTGTGCTTGGATTTCTTTTTGCTCAATCTGATTGTATCTATAAGGTGCTTTACATGGTGGTTGAGAACCTGGGATTAAATCTATTTTATGATCTTCAGGACGTGGAGGTGGTAAACCAGGGGATAAATCCACCCAAAAAAATCTTGAAATTGTGCATACCTAGGATGGATCTGGTTTTCCTTAACTTCAATTTCATTCACCAATACTAAGTATGATTTGCTACCTTTTCTCAATGCACATTTAGCCAGTGTCTGACTAAGCAAGGGAAAATTATCAAATGTACATGTTCCATGTAATGTGATTTGTTTTCTGTTAGGATGAATTTTCATGGAATGTATGGAATAACCTATGTCGGGATTATATTTGTGACGCCAAGGCATTCCTAAAATTATATCACTAGCTTGCAAAGGTATAACCAATAAATTATGCACTGAACATAATCACCAATTTTAATTTCCAAATCATGAACTTCTTGTGTACCATTGTATCTAGTACCTAAGAATGCAGCCTTTATGAGATAATGAGTTGGAATAGGTAAATTCAATTATTTTACCAACTTTGTAGAAATAAAATCATGTGTGCTCCCATCATCATGCAAAACAATCTTTTCGTGACCATGCACAAGACATTTCATTGTTAATAATGAATGAGGATTTGGCATACTTGGTAAAGTATCAAAAGCATCATCGATATCATCATCATCTTCCATGAAGTTTGGCATATCTTCATGGTCTTCATCTTTAGTCACTCCCAAGTAATTGATTTGAATAGCTGGCTTCTTAGATTGACAGCTCACTACAAAGTGTCCATGTTGATGGCACTTATAGCAAACTATAGACTTTACTTTGGAAACGTTATTGGTAAGGGCTGAAAATTTAGGTATATTGGGATTTGACTGGAGAGATGGCTTAGGGTTTGAATTTGTGTTTGATGGTAAAGAAGGAGGTCGTGTCTAGGGTTTACGGAAAGAAGAAGGAACAAAGCGATTTTGATTGAATCTTCAAAAGTTAGAATTGAATTGCTTTGTACCAAAGTTACCGTTAGTTGGAAATTGTTGTGGTGACTTTTCTTGTCCACGAATTTTGTCTTTAGCATCATGCACTAAAGAAATCTCATCCTCCAAGGTCTTTGGGTTGAACATGTTCACTTCCGCATAGAAGTGACCAAGCAAACCGGACATATACTTGCACTTGTGGATCGCCTTAAGAACATCTTCAAGCATTCAAAGTTATAGTAAGGCACTCCAAAAACGCTTACTATATTGCAATCTGGATTCACGATCTCTTTATTATAGAAGATCCCACTGTTTGATTGTTTTTTCATGAAATTGAGCTGGAAGAAAATTTTCCAAATTTTTCTTTTGAAAGGCCTTCCAAGAAGTAGGACAATCAATACTCTTGTAGACAACAGTCCACCATAACTGTAACATCCCGAATTAAACTGCCTCTACAAAGGATAAGGGAAAAAAATAAATAAAAATTTTTATCCCCTCCTCCCCAGTCGACGTCGCGCTGGAGGGGAAGGAGGGAAGCCACGGAATGCAGCACGTAGGAGCCCATCTAGGAGTTGTGGCCATGCGTGCTGCCTTGTAGGAGAGGGAGGATCCCCCTCCCCTCCCCTATTTAAGTCGCTGCTAGGAGGGCATCGAGAGGGCATCGAGAGGTAGATGGAGAGGCTTCCGCCTGCTGTGCTGTAAGGAGTGAATGCGGCATGCTGCTGATCGAGACGCCGTAACTTAGTCATCCTTTGCTGTCACAGTCCGCACCCAGCCACCAAACGCCGCTGAAACGGCGTTGTGTTATTTCCCTCCTTTCCCACGTGTAGAAGCTTCTAAAGGGCTTGATAAGCCCCCTTTCACCCCCCAAGGTCTTTGTGATTTCCGTATTTTTAAAATCCCCCCCCTAAGGTCCCTTAAGCCCCCCTTTCCCCCTTAAGCCTCCTTCCTATTGCTTTAGGATTACCCCCTCCTCCCTCCAAGGTTGCCTTTAAGGGCCCTTAGGCCTTTTCCCTCATTCTGAAAGGTATAGCCATTAAAGGCTACTTTTCCCCCCTTGGAGTTTCCCCCTTAGAGCTTTCCCCCCCCATAAAAGGTTACTCCACATGACCTTTCCTTTTCCCCCCCATGTTTTCTAAAAAAACCCCTTAGGCCCTTTTTCTTATAGCCTTAAGTCCACCCCATGGAATTCCTCCTAAGGGCCCCCTTAACCCTTTTTCTTTCCCCTCCTCAAATTTCCCCCCTTAAACCCCTCAAGCACTTTTTCCCATGTAAAAACGAGCCCTACTCATGGAGGATTTCCACAATACCGCCTTTCCTGATTTTTAGAACCCTGACCGTGGTTCTTCTCTCTTCCACACACCCATCCCTTCAAAGAGTCTCCACGAAGGGAAGCAAAAGAAACTTGTAAAGGACGGTGGAAATTAAGAAGGAAATTTGCAAAAGTAGCATCTACGAGGACGGGAAGGCTTCACTCGCAATGCCTCCTAAGAAAACCCAAGGCGTAGCCGCAGGAGGGTCGTCTCCCAGCATCCATGTGGACATCTCACCCCAAGCCCAGGTTTTCCTTCCTAATTTTTATTTGGTATTGTTGTAATCCAATCATGCAAGGTTAATTGTTGGAAATAGGATATATTTTTTTCCTAAATGCTCACGATGGAGGAACTTAGTCATTAATACTTTCAATAAAATATGCAAAATAAAGGAAGCATAAATGCATTTCTAGCAAATAGCTTTATGCATTGAAATGAATTAAAAATTAGATTAATGTCCATTAAAAATAGTATCCTTCGTTTAAGCCTAGATGTATAAACTGCATATTGCACTATTAACCCATATCCTCTTTGCAATGAATCATCATGGAAAGTGCAAAGCATGAAATGATTCTTACGATGAATGACCTATGCCTGACCTCAAATCAATAAGTTAGGGTTGAAAAATCAATTTACGCATAGACAACAAGTCATGTAGAAATGATCACGTAATTATTTTCTAGAGTTAAACAAATTGGCATAAACCTAAAACAACTAAACCACGGAGTACTCATTTGGAATGAGTTAAATTCCAAGCAACGCCTATACCTTAAATACTTGCCCACATTCACTGAATGTAGGGACAATGAAATGTAATTGTAAAGTAAACTAGGGTTTGTCTCTAAGAATCTTACGAGATGGAACTTGGAACTCTAGGACTGACGACGTCAGCCTAATGTAATCAGGAACAGATTGTTTTGTGACTCTGTTCAATGAGTAGAATAAGTCTCATAGTTCAATGCAACACTTGTGCGGCAAGTGCAGAGTCATATGATCTTGTGATTGGATCACAAGGGAATGGCCATATTCTCGCAATGAGGTTGACAGGTCCTTACGCAAGTTATATTGCAAGAGGATGAATAATCATCCTAATTTAGTATCTTTCTGGAGTAAAGAAGATTTCTTGGAATCAATAGACCAGCCGATAAACTGAAATAACCGATGAACTTAAGGTTTGACCAAGTCGGGTTATTAGGGTACGCCCTAACCTAGGATATAGGGGATCTTGCCAGGTTGCAAGTCATCCCGGATCGAGTGTAAGATGCTTTCGAAAGGAAGGATTCATTCCTTAGTAGTTTGCCAAGAAAAACGATCAAAGAAAATGTTTGTGCTTGATAGAGATTTTAGAGCACTATTTGGCTTTGGTTGATCAATAAATTAAGAGATAAATGGATATCTATACTTCAGGTTGAAGGCCTGAAGGGAGAGGCAACTTCAGTTACCCTCGAGTGCCTGCTTGACCCTAACCAAGGGGGTTGTTGACCGCACCGGGAAAGTGGACTGAACCCGCCACAAGAGGTCTCTCCGTTGAGCACTACTTGGAGCAGGAGGACGCTTGGGTGCCAGAGGGGGCTCTGGCCATAAATCCCTCGCCTTCCGGGCCCTGCAGAAGAGGCTAACGTGACTCGGGATTGGATCTTGAGGTCCGCATACTAGTCTACGAGCGGAAACTTGGATTAGTGATCCCTATGGATTGTTGGATAGCCTTTGGGTGGATTGTGGATAAGCCTACGGGCTGGACTCTTTGTATTTCAAAGATAAATATAATAACTTGTTAATAAGGAACTTGTCTGATATTGTTTTTCTATGTCAAGTGATAAGATTACGTGAAGGAACCAGTGCCTAATGGGTTAATTAAAGAAGCTCGTTGTTACATGTCCAACTAATGTGTTAGGTAATTAAATAACTAAAACAACCCGAGGAAAGTACGGAGGATGGGCCATAGGTCCGTCCTACAGATGGGCGGTCCTGGTTGGCTGGGAACTTTTCTCAAATCATGATGGACAGCCAGAACTAGTCAAGGACACACACAACCAAATCATTGACCTAGAGTTATGATTGAACCCGATTTACACTGTTTTAGGGAAACGGAATGGGACTATGCCTTATGGTAGAGAGGTTAAGCTTTGCATCCCTCTCGTTTCCCATTCTCCTTGAACCAAGTGTAGTGTGAATCTGCTTTGGACGTGGCGTTTCTACGTAAAGTAGTTCCCTTGGGTCCAACGCTAGTTGGCGTTAGGAAATGACTAATAAGGAAAACCCTAATTCAGGTCGATCCTAAGTGGGAACGGCCGGAATACTTCCTCTATGTGGTAGACGCGGAAAGCCCTAGATCACAAACCCCGTAACATTCCATGGGAGTGCCAGGCGGAGCTTTCTAGACATCCTTTCCGATGGACTGCTAAGACGTGTCCTGAAGATACAAGTGAACACGTTATAGTTGGTATCAGAGCGAACCAACAACGAAATGGTTTTATGAAAACTTAATAAGAAGAAGTAAAGCAAATGTTGATGTTCTAAACATTTCCTTACCTTCAATGCTGTCTTGTAGAATTACAAAGCGTGGAACAAGTTCTTAGTATTTCGAATCATGTTTATGACTGCACTGCATTCTCCGCATTATCGACAAAGGGTTGAGATGATGAACATCCTAGAGAAAATCTATAATCCATCACCTTTGTACATGGAACGAAGATGGATGGGTGCTTCAGGAATCTACTATATAGCCACCCACCGGTTTGCTTATCTACAAACCAACCTAAAGAGGATCAAGTGGTTGGAAGACCTGAAAGTCGTGAAGCTGTTCATTTTTGTGGAAGCTCACGTAAACTCAACTTTACATATTAGAGGTTGGAGGGTTGAGATGAACTCATATGTATATGAGGAAGTAACCCATGTAATCCCCGCCGACAAGATTAAAGTGTTAGGATGCCATGAAAAGAATGGGTTCCAAAGGAAAGGATACCCTAAACTTCCAATGATTTACCGATTCCTAAAGATCCATGACCCGAAACCATACTATTATACAGTTCCTTTAGATAAATGTAATACAACGTTGTTCTCCCCAAACTAAATGTAACAGTTGGCTTATCATCACAAGAAATGTTGTACTCCGAAAGGGCTATGCCCATATAAATACAAATAAGATTTCTTTTTATCAATGTCTGATTGTGTAGAGGAATTGATAAAAAGTTTAGCTACATTGCTTACGTGATAGTAGAATTGAAGATGTAAAATAAATCAATAACGTTTATCATATAATGACGTTAAGAAACCTTTACCCAGGCACAACCCTAAGTACAGGTTCCTAGTTCGCCTCCTACATCAAGTACTGCTGTAATCCAGGAGAAGAAGTTCCTTCTCAAGCAGATTAAGCCACCCGAGTTTGATGAGAGAGGTAGGTCTGCCCAAGCTGATGCTGAAATTTGGATTGAATCCATGGAGGATTACTTCAAAGCAACCGTTACTGCACCCGCCAATCACGCTATGCTCGCCAAGTTAAAGCTTGCCGGCAAAGCCAGTCTTTGGTGGAAGCAATGGTGCAGGGATCAAGGGATCGCGGAGGATCCGTTACCTGGGAGAAGCTGAAGAAAGCCGTGCAGGGAAGATACCACTTGCATATCGCACGCAGAAAATGAATGAGTTCTACAAGCTAAAACAACTGGGACTCACTCTTGGCGCATACTATTCTAAATTCGTCTCACTTTTAAAGTATGCGCCGTAGATGGACATGACACAGCAGGTGTCCAAATTTTGTACGGGTTTAAATCCACCAGTAAAGACCCGTCTCGAATCTATGCATCCATCAGATCTTCAGGACGCACTCATTCGAGCGGCGCCCATAATTCAGAAAGTGCAAACTAGACCAAGAGGTCACAAAACTTGGTCTTATAATGACCCGAACAGAGTAGCATTCAGACCTCAAATGAAGAGAGTTCAAGGTCATAATCAGGGATAAAGAAAGAAAGCAAGGACTAACAATGTCAATAACTTTGTTCCTACTCAAAGCAATGGCCGAAATCTCCATTATTTCCACTGCAACGAACCCGGTCACTTCAAGAGGCAATGTCCCAAGCTTGGTGGAGGACATCGCCAAGCACCTTTCCAAGGAACGGGCCGTGGTTAAGGAGCCGCTACCCGAGGCAAAGGAAGAACTGCCTGCATTGCCAATAGGCAAATGTGTGAAGAAGAAGAAGAAGAAGATTCGACCATGGAAGCAAAGTTTGAAAGGGCGACAATCCATGTCGCTCTACACAAGAAAGGGCCGAATCACCAGTTCTCGGTGATTGAGACACCATCGGACTATCAAGGTAAAAGTTTCAAGACCTTGATTGATTGTGGCAGTACACATTCCTTTATCTCACCAGCATGTGCAAAAAGAATAGGAATAGCCACAGTAGAAGCACCTACCTTGCTTGTGGAATTGGCAAATAGAGGTTACTTGTACCAAGAAAACATCTAAGGTGGAATTCTTTCTGGGAGGAAAAACGACTTCAGTCAAATTCAGAGTCATGAATTTAGGTATCCATGAGTGTCTACTCGGAATGGATTGGCTTAAGCCTAATGATGCCCACATTCACTGTGGAAAGGGTCAAGTTTCCTTTCAAAACTTTGAAAGGGAATTAGTCACAACTCAAGGTGCGGCTAGAGTGCCAAGAATCCAATTGGCCAAAGTATCTCGGATCATAAAAGGAGTCAGAAAAGGATTACCTATCTACTTGATCAAACTCAATAAGTTAGATCAAAAGCAAGAGTCTAATAAAGGACCTTCTTGGCTAAAGGAATATGCGGACCTATTCCCTAAAGAGTTGACAGAACTCTCGCCTCAAAGAGAAGTGGATCATGAGATTAGGTTAGTACCAGGAGCTGGGCCAATTGCAAAGAAACCTTATAGAATGTCCATACCAGAAGCAATTGAGCTGAAGGAACAACTCAAGCAACTACTAGATCAGGGCTACATCCGGCCTAGCAGTTCACCATGGGGAGCTCCAATACTATTCCAGAAAAAGAAAGATAGAACACGTCGACTATTTATTGATTATGGAGGATTGAATCAATCAATGGTCAAGAACAAGTACCCTATTCCTAGAATAGATGAGCTTCTTGATTGTCTTCAAGGTGCAAAGATCTTCTCCAAGATTGATCTTAGGTCAGGTTATTATCAAATAAGGATCAAGGAAGAAGATATCCCAAAGACAGCCTTCAATACAAGTTATGGGCACTTTGAGTTCCTAGTTATGTCATTCGGACTTACGAATGCACCCGCCACCTTCAACAGGTTAATGCAGGATATCTTTAGGCCATATCTTGATGATTTCGTGCTTGTCTTCTTTGACAACACTTTAATCTATTCTAAATAGGAAGAAGATCATGAACCCCAACTTCGGATTGTCCTTGAGACAATGAGGGCACATAAGCTGTATGCTAAGATGAAGAAGTGTGCATTCTTCAAATGCCAGATTGAATATCTGGGATTCATAGTATCAATAGAAGGAATCTCAGTGGACCTAGCCAAGGTTAGAGATGTGCTAGAATGGCCATTACCAACATCTGTCAAAGAGATATGCAGCTTTCTTGGATTGACAGGATGGTATAGGGTCTTCATAAAAAACTATGCTTTGATTGCAGCACCTCTGATGGACTTACTAAAGAAGCAAACAACCATTGCATGGTCAACTCCTAAACAAAATAGCTTCGACAGATTGAAGCAAAGTTTGGTATCAGCACCTATTCTAAAACTTCCAGACCTCAATAAAGAGTTCGAGGTAGTAACTAATGCTAGCATACTTGCCTTGGGATGTGTGCTCATGCAGGAAGGTCATCCTGTAGCATACTCTTCAAGGAAATTAAAGAGTCATGAGAAGAAGTATGCTACGCAATATCTGGAATTGCTAGCTGTCATCCATGCTCTAAAGCTTTGGAGACACTACCTGTTGGGTAACAAGTTTATTCTAGCAACTCACCATAAGAGTTTCAAATGGATCTTTACACAGAATGAGCTCAACATGAGGCAACGTCGATGGATTGAAGTGTTGGAAGAGTGTGACTTTGAAATCAAGTACCGACCAGGAAAAGAGAATGTAGTTGCCGATGCACTTAGTCGCAAGGCATTTCTTAATTCCCTAATCTTGCAAAATCCATCAACAGCCAGATCTCTAGCTACAAAAGTATCTATGCCAAACAACCCTATACTTGAGTTAGCTAGAGAGAATGCATGCTATGACCCGGCCTACCAAACAATGCTAAGGGAGATCTCTGTCAAGGATCAGAACCAAAAGTTGTAGGCTAAGTATCATGAATTTTCTATCAATAGTGGACTTGTCTACTATAGAACAAGGCTGTGTGTACCAGCAAGTCAGTCACTTAAGCAGAAGATATTGTGGGAAGCTCATGATTCCCCTTTCTCAAGACATCCTGGCTATGCCAAGACTCTTAATGCAGTTAGAAAGAGCTACCATTGGGAGAGGCTTAAAGGTGACGTTCTCAAATATGTCACTGAGTGTTTGTCTTATCAACTATCAAAGCCGAACATGTCAAGATGTCAAGGAAACTGTAACCACTTGACATTTCCCAAATGAAATGAAAATTCATTAGTATGGATTTTATGGTAGGCCACCCCAAGTCCAGGGAGGATACAACTCCATCATGGTTGTGGTTGACATGCTTACTAAGGTTGCACACCTTATTCCAGTAAAGACAAACTATAAAGCCTCAGACATTGCAAGATTGTTTATCAAGGAGATATTCAAGCTACATGGTTTACCCAGAAGAATCATTAGTGATCGTGATTCTCTCTTCACATCACACTTCTGGAGAGCTATCTTTGAAGCCATTGGGACTCAAGTTTACTTTAGCACCACTTACCATCCCCAAACGGATGGCCAAACTAAGTGAGTAAATCAAGTCATCGAGGATATGCTTAGGGCATACTGTTGTCAGGAGCCGAAGAGGTGGATTCAATACTTGCCTTTATTTCAATTTGCCTACAATGCTTCTTACCAACAAAGCATTCAGATGACCCCTTTCCAAGCATTGTATGATCATGATTGTCGAAGTCCCCTAAACCTCTAAGATCCAACCTTAAGGGTTGAAGCTTCAAGGCAGATGCTAGAACAGATGGATGACCAAGTAAAGTCAATAAGACAGGACATCCAAGCTGCCAAGGATAGATAGAAGGCATACGTAGATTTGAAGCATCAAGATAGAATCTTCGAAGAAGGAGACATGGTCTTCATTCACGTATGCCCAAAGAAGAGTTCCCTATCCTTAGGAGATTGCAAGAAGCTAAGTCCAAAGTATTGTGGACCATACAAGATCCTTAAATGCCTAGGACCTAATGCTTATAAACTGCAACTCCCTGAGAACCTAAAGATTCACAATGTATTCCATATCAGCCTATTGAAGAAATATGTACCTAATCCTAACCATGTACTCGATGACCAACAAGTTTTAATGCCTAGTCAAGGAGTCCTTGAACTAAGGCCTGACAGGATCTTAGACATTAGGGAGAGACAATTAAGATCCAGAACCTTGAGAGAATGCCTCGTCGAGTGGAAAGATTATCCCGAAGAGGATGCCACTTGGGTAGATGAAGGCACTCTCAACCATCAAAATCCCCAGTTTATCTCGAGATGAGGACATCTCAATTTCTCCAAGGGGGAGAGAATGTAACATCCCAAATTAAACCACCTCTACAAAGGATAAGGGGAAAAAAAAAACTATTATTTTTTAATCCCCTCCTTCTCCCCAGTCGACGTCGCGCTGGAGGGGAAGGAGGGAAGCCACGGAATGCAGCACGCTGGAGCCCATGTAGGAGCTGTGGCCATGCGTGCTACCGTGTAGGAGAGGGAGGATCCCCCTCCCCTCCCCTGTTTAAGTCGCTGCTGGGAGGGCATCAAGAGGGCATCGAGAGGGCATCGAGAGGTGGATGGAGAGGCTGCTGTATGTTGTGCTGCGAGGAGTGAATGCACCATGCTGCTGACGGAGACGCCGTAACTCAGTCATCCTCTACTGTCATAGTCCGAGCCCAGTCACCAAATGCTGCCCAAAACAGTGTTGTGTTATTTCCGTCCCTGCCCACATGTAGAAGCTTCTAGAAGCTTCTAAAGGGCTTGATAAGCCCCCTTTCACCCCCCAAGATCTTTGTGATTTTCGTATTTTCAAAATCCCCCCCCAAGGTCCCTTAAGCCCCCATTTTCCCCTTAAGCCTCCTTCCTATGGCTTTAGGATTACCCCCTCCCCCCTCCAAGGTTGCCTTTAAGGGCCCTTAGGCCTTTTCCCTCATTCCGAAAGGTATAGCCTTCAAGGCTACTTTCCTCCCCCTTGGAGTTTCCCCCTTAGGGCTTTCCCCCCCCATAAAAGGCTACTCCACATGGCCTTTCCTTTTCTAAAAAAACCCCTTAGGCCCTTTTTCTTATAGCCTTAAGTCCACCCCTTGGAATTCCTCCTAAGGGCCCCCTTAACCCTTTTTCTTTCCCCTCCTTGAATTTCCCCCCTTGAACCCCTCAAGCCCTTTTTTCCGTGTAAAAACGAGCCCTACTCTTGGAGGATTTCCATAATACCCCTTTCTCGATTTTAGAACCCTTTCCGTGGTTCTTCTCTCTTCCAAACACCCATCCCTTCAAAGAGACTCCATGAAGGGAAGCAAAAGAAACTTGTAAAGGGCGGTGCAAATTAAGAAGGAAATTCGCAAAAGCAGTATCTACAAAGGGAAGGCTTCACTCGCAATGCCTCCTAACAAAATCCAAGGCGTAGCCGCAGGAGGGTCGTCTCCCAGCATCCACGTGGACATCTCACCCCAAGACCAGGTTTTCCTTCCTAATTTTTATTTGGTATTGTTGTAATTTAATCATGTAAGGTTAATTGTTGGAAATAGGATAAATTTTTGTCCTAAATGCTCACAACGGAGGAACTTAGTCATTAATATTTTCAATAAAACATGCAAAATAAAGAAAGCATAAATGCATTTCTAGCAAATAGCTTTATGCATTGAAATGAATTAAAAATTAGATTAATGTCCATTAAAAATAGTATACTTCGTTTAAGCCTAGATGTATAAACTGCATATCGCACTATTAACCCATATCCTCTTCGCAATGAATCATCATGGAAAGTGCAAAGCATGAAATGATTCTTACGATGCATGACTCTAGGAAATTATAGTTTGTCAAAATTATCAAGTAAAAGGTTGCTTGTTTAGCATGAATTTTGTTCGCAAAGTTATAGGAAGATTAGTTGGAATTAACCTAACCTATGCTTGACCTCAAATCGATAAGTTAGGGTTGAAAAATCAATTTACGCATAGACAACAAGTCATGTAGAAATGATCATGTAATTATTTTCTAGAGTTAAACAAATTGGCATAAACCTAAAACACCTAAACCGCTGAGTACTCGTTTGGAATGAGTTAAATTCCAAGAAATGCCTATACCTTAAATACTTGCCCACATTCACTGAATGCAGGGACAATGAAATGTAATTGTAAAGTAAACTAGGGTTTGTCTCTAAGAATCTTACGAGATGAAACTTGGAACTCTAGGACTCACGACATCAACCTAACGTAATCAGGAACAGATTGTTTCGTGACTCCGTTCAATGAGTAGAATAAGTCTCATAGTTCAATGCAACACTTGTGCAGCAAGTGCAGAGTCATATGATCTTGTGATTGGATCACAAGGGAATGGCCATATTCCCACAATGAGGTTGGCAAGTCCCTACGCAAGTTATCTTGCAAGAGGATGAATAGTCATCCTAATTTAGTATCTTTCTGGAGTAAAGAAGATTGCTTGGAAGCAATAGACCAGCCGATAAACTGAAATAACCGATGAACTTAAGTTTTGACCAAGTCGGGTTATTAGGGTACGCCCTAACCCAGGATATAGGGGATCTTGCCAAGTTCCAAGTCATCCCGGATCGAGTGCTGGGTGCATTCGAAAGGAAGGATTCATTCCTTAGTAGTTTGCCAACAAAAACTATCAAAGAAAATGTTTGTGCTTGCTAGAGATTTTAGAGCATTGTTTGGCTTTGGTTGATCAATAAATTAAGAGATAAATGGATATCTATACTTCAAGTTAAAGGCCTGAAGGGAGAGGCAGCTTCAGTTACCCCCGACTACCTGCTTGACCCTAACCAAGGGGGTTGTTGACCACGCTGGGAAAGTGGACCGAACCCGCCACGAGAGGTCTCTCCGTTGAGCACTACTTGGAGCAGCAGGACGCTTGGGTGCCAAAGGGGGATTTGGCCATAAATCCCTCGCATTTCGGGCCCTGCACAAGAGGCTAACGTGACTCAGGATTAGATCTCGAGGCCCGCATACTAGTCTACAGGCGGAAACTTGGATTAGTGATCCCTATGGATTGCTGGATAGCCTTTGGGCGGATTATGGATAAGCTTACGAGCTGGACTCTTTGTATTTCAAAGATAAATATGATAACTTGTTAATAAGGAACTTGTCTGATATTATTTTTCTATGTCAAGTGATAAGATTACGTGAAGGAATGGAGTGCCTAACAGGTTAATTAAAGAAGCTAGTTGTTACATGTCCAACTAATGTGTTAGGTAATTAAATAACTAAAACAACCCGAAGAAAGTGCGGAGGATGGGCCATAGGTCCGTCCTACGGTTGGGTGGTCCCGATTGGCCAGGAACTTTTCTCAAATCACAATGGACAACCAGAAGATCGTCAAGGACATGCACAACCAAATCGTTGACCTAGAGTTATGATTGAACCCGATTTACATTGTTTTAGGGGAACGGAATGGGACTATGCCTTATGGCAAAGAGATTGAGCTTTGCATCCCATTCTCCTTGAACCAAGTGCAACGTGAATCCGCTTCGGACCTGGCGTTTCTGCATAAAGTAGTTCACTTGGGTCCGACGCTAGTTGCCGTTAGGAAATCACCAATAAGGAAAACCCTAATTCACGTCCATCCTAAGTGGGAACGGCTGGAATACTTCCGCTACGTGGCAGACGCGGAAAGCCCTAGATCGCAAACCCCGTAACATTCCATGGGAGTGCCGGGTGGAGCTTTCTAGACATCCTTTCCGATGGACTGCTAAGACGTGTCCTGAAGATACAAGTGGACACGTTACAATAACGATGCTCTGCCTACTAGATGGTTAGTGATGCATTTGAATTTATCTTTTTCAACATACTGCTCTTCATGGAAATAATCATCAAATTGACTGATAAAAGCGAGAATAATTTTTCTGTCACATTGCCCATTAAAAGTACGGAATTTGAAATTTCTTTTACTTATCTTGGCTTCTTTCCTGAGAGACTGTGCTTCGAGTGTCGCATCAATCCTACATCGAATAAAATCTTCGAGTTGCGTCCCTCTTGATTGATAGTAGATTGTTGAAGTGTAGCCAGTTGTGCATGCAAATTTTGACGTGCTCTTCATTCTTCTTGAAGTTGCATCATAATTTAGTCCAATTTTTGCTCCATAGTTGGTTTTGGAAAATCACATTTGGCCAAAAAATCTTCCATGTTTTGATTGGACATCTCTCATACAACCTCACACACTCAAAATCTCGTTACAGGTATGAGCGTAGCTTAAATCTAGATTTATAAGGCTTGCTTTTTTAAAAAAATATGGATTTTGTGATCCTACTTCTTTTGCAGGTACGGCAATTGATGACAGTCTTCTTCCAAGTGAATACATCTTCCGTATTGTATGCATGTGAGAGTTTGCTTGTTGCTGAAAATCGACTCTCTCAAGGTGCAGGTGTGAACAAGGGCTTGTAGGAATTGCAAAACCAATTTAGGATTAATTGGGAGTGAACTCCCACTATGGAAGAGATTGGAGATTGGAATCTTTAAGCTTGTAAGCTAAATCTTAATGAAACTTTTTTATCTATTTCTTTGAGAAGAAAATGGCTTGCAAAGGAGCTTGGAAAGTGGTCCTACACCACTTGGGAGTGCTCCTTCACGATCTGATAGCACAGCATGGGGTTGTTTACCACTAGGAATATGCTGGTATTGACAGTTCATCTTCCTATAGAGGAAGCCTGTTCATTCCAAGAGCTTCACCTTCGTGCAAGATGGTAAGCAATTGGAAGCCCTTGATCTCAGCTTTGCTCTAATACCACAGCTGTGCAAATCGAATGTATGCTGTATGCGCATGTAGTAGTGAATACCAAAAGGTCCCAAGAACAAAGAACTCTACAAAAGCTCATAAAACAAGAAGAAAGATTGGCATGACATGAGGCAAAAAGACAAATTGAGTACAATCTCCCCCCATGCCTTGTGTGTGCACTCCACAAGGCATGTATTTATAAATTTATTAATCTCCAAGCTAAAAAATAGCCCAATTTACAATTAGCATACTTTGGATTTGGTGTTTACTTTTGCCCAAGTAAAGAATAAAGCAGTTGGGCATCCAAAAAGTCGGGTTGTGCCCAAATATAATGTCCAATAATGAAATATTTAAACCGAGCACATATGCGTATACAAAATAATAAATGTTTGTCAAGTGCTTCAATAAATAAGTGCACCTAAATAAATATTAGTACCACACCTATAATGATAAGGCGCTTGCCCATCAAAAATAATAATTTCTCTAGGTAATTTGAATACACGCCATCACCTCGTGCTTCCCAACGCCACCGCTGCCTGCTCTATAGATCAATTGAAGCATTCATAATTGTTAGAAAATAATAAAATTAAATTGAAAAAAGTGAATTCTTAGCAGTCTTCGGCTACAAAATAAATAAATAGGTTGGAACTTTTTCCTAACCTTAATTTAATACGAGTGCACTCTAAACTCATAAACATCCATTAATTTAAATATATATTTTGTAGAATCACCTGATGTGAAATCACGCACGTGCACATTAAATTAATATGACATCCAAAAAGGACAGGTGACCCCATCAACTTCTCGCACAAGGAATCCACCTTGTGTATGAGCCTTGTCAAATAAATATAGTTTTATAGAATCCACCAAAAAATCTCATGGAATCCATCGTGGAATATGCCTCCTGGCATCAAAGAGAGCCATAATGGGGCCATGGCAATCAGCCGAGGGATAGTCCCTTTGTTTATGCTTATATGGTGTATAACACTGATATGTATAGGGACTCCCTCTGAAGAGTGTGGGAAAGATTATCCATTGGATTACAATCCATACAAATGCAAAGTCTTACATTAGAGGTTAGGGTAGTATACCTTTTATACGCTCTTGCTCGTGAGGCTATGAGGGATAGTTTGGGTGCATACTAGAAGCCCAGCTAGACCCATAGAGCCAATGTTGGACTTGTTTTAGGTCTTGACATATAGTAACGTCCTTTTGGGAAACAAAACAAGGCCAAAAACTCCAGCACAATATTTTTAGGGCAACAAAACCAAAATGAGTGAAAGAGAGCTTGAAGATTTGAGAGAGAGAGAGAGAGAGAGAGAGAGAGAGAGAGAGAGAGAGAGAGAGAGAGAGAGAGAGAGTGCTGCCATTGCCATTTGCAAGGCAAGAGAAGAGGAGTGCGAAAGAGAAAAGGGGGAGAAGCTGTGAAAGCAAAGGGTTTCTTCTTCAAGTCCTTGAGGTAGATGCATTGTTCTCTTCTCTTCGTTTGTGTGTTTTCTTTGCTTCTCTTTATATTCTTGTTTATATAAAGAAGTGGAGGGATGAAGGCAAATAAAAAAGAGAAAAAACTAAAATTTAAAAAAATTAAGAGGGGGAGAGAAAAATAAGCATGTGAGGGAAGAGGGAAAAAGAGAAAGATAAAGAGATGGAGAGAAACAAAGAGAGAGAGGGGGAAATAAATATGCGAAGGGAGGGAGAGAGGGAAGAGAGAAAAATAAACAGAGGGAGAGAGAATCAAGGAAAGAGAGGGAGGGAGGAAAAGAAACAAAAACAAAGGCAAAAAAATAAAAATAAAGTAAAAATATAAAAATAAAAATAGAAACAAAAAATATAGAGAGAGAAATTAAAAAAGAGAAAAGAAGAGTGAGATAAAGAGTGAGAGGGGGAGAGAAACAAAGAGAGAGTGTGGGGGGAGAAATAAATATACAAAGAAAGAGAGAGAATTGCATTGTCTACTATGACATAGAGAAGATGGACAATGATGAGGGTCATGATGTTTGAGATCAAGAGACATATCTCAATCAACGTGTCCTATGTCTGTGCACTCAATGTAAGCTTGCAATTTGACAAAGATATTGCTTATCTATAGACCATGTGTGATGCTTCAATAAGTTTTAATCAGAAATCATTGATCAAGCTGTCTTAGACTTTGAGTTGACAATGAGTAAAAGTGTATATCATTCAGGCTTCAACAAGTTTTAATCAGAAATCATTGATCAAGCTGTCTTAGACTTTGAGTTGGCAATGAGTAAAAGTGTATATCATTCAGGCTTCCCAATCAAACCCTAGTTGAAATAAACTTCAATAATAATAAATATGCCCTACAAATGTCCACAGGGAGGCGCTGGTCCATCTCAAGAAATGTGTGTATTATGATCCATAATAAGAGTTTTTGGTTGTATAGTGGAAGGAGCACCTGAGCGGATAAACCCATTTTACAAGGTACTTCACCAACTATGCTCTCAATACTAGAAGACATGGGGATATGTCCGAGCTTTCCTAAAATGTTGGAGCCTGAGATGGAGGCTATGATTAATGCATTACTACCCATGGATACAAGGTTATCTGATCCATTAAAAGAGGAGGCCTCCATACCATTATATAATGGTTGTTGATTATCTCACTTAAGGATACTTCTTGCACTCCTACGTATACATGAAAAGTATGGATGATGCAAGTGTGTGTGATGGAGTTCTTCAAGTACACATTGCACCCCTTTGTCTTGATACATAAATATGAATAATTTTTTATTTTTTCCAAGTGTTTTGACTTTTTTCAAGCTACTAAAATGTTACATATTATTATCTAAAAATATGGTCCTTGAGTCTCATGATGATATGCCAAGTGCTGCGGAAGCTTGGCGTGGATTATAATATCATTCATGCATATGTCAATGTGCTCTTTTGAGGAGAATACAACTTCATGGAAACTTGTCTGAAGTGTGGACGTCCTCATAGGTGTTGCCAAGACCTATAGGGAAAAACCATCCCTCAGAAGGTTCTCAGATACTTTTCACTTATACTATGCATCCGTCACATATTTCACACAATACGTATGGCAACTTTGATGTGGCATGCCCAAAATCGACCAACAAATGGAACCTAGTAAATATTAGTAGACTCGTGAGCATGGGGTCACATTGACTACACCTTTCAAAGATTTGTACAAGAACTAAGAAATCTTCAACTCGATCTTGCTATGGGTGGCATGAATCCATTCAAACTCCGCTCAACCTCTTAGAATGTGTGGTCAATAGTCCTTGTAAACTACAATATCCCACCATAGCTTTCTAAAAAAATATAAAGTCAAAAATATGGGTATCCATCTTGGTGAGATCTATGTCCATTAGTTGATGAGCTTAGGATTTTGTGGGAGGAGGAGATTATTGTGGAAGATTAGTAGCAAGCATATTGGGAGGCAGTTTGTTAACATACGAGCCATTATTATGTGGACCATGTACGACTTTTCGGGATTCAACAAGTGTTGAAGTATATTTACTTCTTTTCTCAATGTTGGTGTCTCACATGGCTCGTTTATGCTTTCATTGACTAGGTACAAATATTGTGACAAGCTTGGTCACATCGATTTACCATGGAGTCCATTATGTGGACCAAAGTTGGACTCTCAAAGGTCGCAAACCATGAAGAAGATAGTCTATCATAAGCATGTGGTACTCTTGCTGAAGGACCATGAGTTGAGAGTGGGATTCCTTGGATGAACTCACGTACAAATGAGTGCCCAAAGCTAGTATAAGTGGAAGATAGTCCACAAAGAGCCGCATCCAAGTGGAATGCGATAGTTTTCAGTTTTCTATGAGTTGTCATATAGGACACATTTACAAATCAACCATTTGTTGGATCCCATGCACATTTTCAAGAATGTTGGTAGCTTGCTATGGGACCATATCATATGAAAGAGAGACACCCTAGGGATAGAAATGGATTTGAAGATGGTAGGGAAGATGGAGGTTCTTTGGCCACAAATGAGCTCTATTGTTCATGTGCAACTACCTCCTGCTCCCTGGGTCCACTACAAGATATAGGCCTTATACCGACGTTTAAAGCGATGAAAATACAAACAACAAAATTTGCCCTCGTCGTCACAAAAAGCGTCATTATTAACAACGCCATAGAAACATCGGTATTGGCGTCGCTATTAGCGTCGCTATTGGCGTCACTATCAGCGTCGCATTTATCACTATTGGCATCGCTGTCAGCGTCGCATTTGCGACACTGATAGCGACGCCAATAGCGACGCTAATAGCGACGTTTTGCGACGCGCATAGCGAGGCCAATAGTGACGCGAACAGTAAAATTTTCGATGCTAATAGCGACGGTAACAGGGATTTAAAAAAAACTATGGCAGGGCAATAAGCTGCCCTGCCACATATAGCACTGTGTGCTTTATGAGAGCCATACAAAATAGTTTATGCACTACTCTGTACAAAGCGCTTGCAAACAAAAATAATGTATACTGAAATCATAAAACTCATACATGAAATAAATACATGATCGCATAAAAAGCGATTGTTACAGTCATGAGAGGATATCACTAATACATAGTACATGTCTACATAGATCAGGCGACTCAAAAATAAAGGTGTGTGAGCTCCAGGGATCCAAGGGCGAGCTACGTATCCTCGTCCCCCGAAAGCTCGTCCCGCCGCAAAGGAGAATCGAACGAACTTTGCAAAAAAAGAAACAACATATCAGTCCACCATACAATAATGCATTCAAATATCTCATGGTAACTACGAACAAGAAAGATGAGTGACTTACAAGGCCGCCGTGTCTATATAATCGGTCGATCAATGCATTGAGATCGTACCTCTCTGCATATCGAGTCTTAAGGCCGGTTGGATCGCAATTTGTAATGGAGTGCTGCAAAGAAAACAAATGCTAACTGTTAGAAACATGATTGTCAGTACAAAGAATATTTTTAAAAAACAAATAAGCAAAACAAAAGAAAAACTTACAAAGTCCTCCAAATATGTCCTATGGCCGCCACTCCCAAGATGATGGATCACTCCGGCCTCGAGTCATGCCCTCGCCGCCTCGCGCTTCTGACTCCAACGTCCTGGAGAATCTGTGGCCTCCTCCCTCAGTCGGTGCCAGTCGTCTATATCTAACCCCTTGGGGTTTGTAGCCCCACTCTTGATTGCCTTGCTTGCGTTGGATCGTCTATGTGACATGTATGCACACATGCAATCCATCATCCAGCCCATAGAGAATCTATCTACTGCGGCTGGCACCGGAAACTCCTCATGCAAGGATGCTACTATGTAGTCCTTGCTCCCCTCCGGTATATTCTTCCAATGATCCAAGACGTTGTGCCGAAAAACTTGTTGGCACAACTCTCTCATGCGAGCCATCACCCTCCTCCCCTCATCATTCATGATGATGGCTCCTAACCTACTATCGACCAGATATCCATAACTCCTAGGAGTTTGCCTAAGATGGGTCCTCTCCCATTTGCGTCCACGCTCCTGGGCATATCCAGGAAACCCCTCTGCATCCGGTGTATCGACGGGGATAATCTCTCTTGGAGTGGCACCCAAAGGGGTGCTGACCAGCTACGCAAAAGCCGAAGTAACTGGAGTAGACATCCCCACAGGTGTGACAAATCCTGGAGGTGACGCAACTCCAGCTGAACGACGAGACAGAGACACCACATCCATGTCTCCATAGCAGCATCCCCCTAATCCCGATGCACTCCCTCCCTCTGGCCCAAGTCGTGAGCATCGAGATCGTCTGCTCAAAGCCGAAGCATCCAATCGCGCTGAAGTAGATCTAGCAGAGCACCCTGACAAAGAACGAGACAGCTCTTGGTCTGCCATCTCTCTGAATCTGGCGAGCTGGTTTGGAGACATGCGTGCGAAGATGTCCTGTAACTCCTCATCACTCATCCCTCGACTCATCTTGAAAATGTCACCTGCACAGACAAAAAATGATGTTAGAATAATCAATTTAAATCATACAAAGCACAGTAATATAAATCATTTTGAAAAAATCTCACTTAAAATGCATATCTTATGTACCTTTATAAGAGATTGGTCAACAAATTGAGTAAGTGGATGCTCCAAGTATCAAGTATCCTATGGTCCCATGTAAATCTCCTGACACAACTCCGCATACACTGGAAGGTCGATAGACATGTCACCACAAAAGAATGAGTCTGCCTTATTCTCAAAAAATTCTTGGACTCCTGTATTTCCATCATTGTTAGCCGATGCTGGTTCCAAGCTTTCGACAGCCTCCACCCCTTCCAATATCGACCCCTCTATTTGCATATTATCTTTATCTATGCTCGGAACATCGCTTTGATCATATACTCTCGCACTTCGGGGAGTTGAAGGTATAACATACCACCATTGAGGTTGTTGGGGGTTTGGATAGAAGATTACATGTTCACAAACACGTACAAGAGAGTTCAAGCCATTGTGACATAAACCATGTCGTAATACAATTAGCAAGCAAATGACTCCATGCACTTGTTCACAATGGGCCGGCAACACAAAGGTGTTGCGCAAATCCATCCATTTTTTTTCGGAATCTATTTTGAGAAATTTAGATGGACCTCGTCGAATTGTTGCTCCAGCTCCTCCAAGTACCACTTTGAACCACTGCACATCGAATAGTATCATGGAGAAGCTACAGTAATCCACTGTAATAATACTTTGCAAGTTCCCAAAGTACTCCATCTCATCCACAATCGTGTTTGGATCTGTTGCTCGTCGCCGGCTCTCTTGCTCGAACCTTGCCATGACACCACAATCCATTGTGGAGCGCATTTTGTCAATATGCTCCACGCGAAAATGCCGTCCGTGCGACCATGCTGCATTATATATTTTGTATTGTACATTGAAATACTCAAATTAGATGTCGCATATAAAATTTAGATACGACAGATTCTAAACCCCTCATCACCTTTAAACTACATCCCCTCGAGAATTCCCACTCCTCCATTGAGACTTCTGTCCCTTCGCGAGATGCTAGGTCAAGGCTCCATGCAACCATCCTGTTGACATAAACTACGTCGGAATTCAGCTCGCGCTTCCTCTTGATCTTGCCTTGCAATCTAGTACTTGGCGAGCCACGTCTCCATGGAGGCATGGTGCAATGAGAGCGGAATTTTGATGCCGAGAAGTGCTTAAAAATAGCTAAAAATTACGAATATCAAGGGAAAAATATTCAACGTCGAAGGCGGCGGATGATTTTAAGCGTCAAAGAGCTTTAAAGGCGCCCGACCGACACTTGTTAATTTTTGATAATTTTTCAGACTGACATGTGGGTTGTCAAGAGTTACCGACCAATGCAGGATGTCAAGCCGAACACCCAGGATTTTTCAGAGCTCAATTCGGAGTCCAGATGGGAAAGGAGCCAAGAAACCGGGCAAGATACGAAAAGGTGGACATTAGAGTGGCCAAATGTAAGTGACCTTTGGGGCCTTGGGGGGCATTTTATGCCACATCAAAGTGTGGCATTTTTGGGGAGAGCAAAAACGTGGAGAGAAGGCGACAGAATGGCGCCGAAATTTGCGCCCACATCTTGATGGGGCAATCTCCTGGCTGTGAACAACCACTGCAAATGATCATTGCCATTGCTTTCCCTCTGTCTGCTGGTCATATCGCCGTGCTTCGTCGCGCAATGGTGGTCTCTATGAAGAACTCTGATTTCAATCTTTCTCTCTCCTCCCTCTCTCTCTTCTAGAGGCAGATTCATGTGGGAAGAAGAAGGATTGCTTGTCCAACCGAGATGGGATTGCTCCGTGATGCAAGAGGAGGGTAGATTGCTAATTTCGGACTATCATGGACATTAATGGTAGCTGGAAATCAGTCCCAAAACATGGCAAATAAAAACCCGCAACCCGCAAAGAACGGTAATCTCATTTTTACAAAGGAAATTGATGTTTTATGCAAATTGCTTCATGAATATTTGTTCCCATGGAATGATTATGCATTATGTTGTTGTTTACTATGAGTTTGATCAGTTTATGCTCAGAAAATCAGAAAATCATAACTGAAATTAATGGTGTAAAACCCGTAAAACACGTGAAATATGGAAAAATTGGATGTTTTTTTTATATAAATGAAAAATATAATAAGATACACAACTAAAATTGTGGTTTTGCTACAAATGAACCTAAGGGCCACAACCCACAACTCATTTTTCATTTTTAGTTATTTAATATTGCAAAAAATACAAGAAAAATAGGGAAAATGAGTAAAAATAAGGGAAAAATAGGTTTTGAGTGTGCGAAAAATACTAAAAAACAAGATTCATGTTTGTGTATGTATGGGGGGTCTGAAGTATGAGGTTTAGCCTCAGTTCAACCCTACCTTTATGTTTTAGTGAGTTTTTATTGATTTTCATACAAGAAAAAACATGAAAAATATTACCCTAAACCTATGCACCGTGCACAATCTAAACGGCGAGGGGGTAGAGAGAATGAGAGTGGTGTTTAAGTGCTGAGAGAAAGAAAAGGCTGATTGTTTTTATCTATGCATATCATATAGATCGATCGTTAATTTAAAATAAGGATCTAGTAGCACGAGGTCTCCTCAGTGCTAGGTTCGTGCAACGTAGCAATTACGCGTCAGAGAAATTCATTGAAAGAATGCTTTTGCACTAAGCACAATGCTGATTTTTCTTTGTTTGAGCACATGGACATTCACAATTTGCATGAAGCATAAAATGATAAAAGGTATCAGATAATACCTCCTAGATACATAGCACCTGTATTCTCTAGATCGTGACCAACGTTGAGTGAGTAAGGTTGTGCCAAGTTGTAGGCTAGGCGTTGGGTCTAAGGGGAAAGTAAAGTGAGGTATGGTACATCCTGGAATGAAATAATTGGTACCTTGAGAGAACTATGTGCGAAGTGTTATATATGTTTAGTGACGCATCAAGGGGCCAATCCCCAAGATGTAAAAGAGTTGTAGTGAGGTAGCGGCAGTCAGCCGTGGGAGGACCTCCTATGTTTGTACTTCATGCCATTTGGCAATGTGCTGGGACTCCCTCTGAGGAGTGTTAATTGGGTTAGAGTTGGACTATGAGACGTGATACAAACGCAAGATGTTTAAGAAGGCAATGTATGATGTATGTGTCATCAATGCTCTTGGGCACGAGGCCGTGGGGTTGTTGAGCACATGATAGAGATCCGGCTAGTGCATGAGCTAGTGCCGGCCCGTTTTAGGTCCCATCAGTGGTGCGTGTACCGAGATCCACTTATAAGTGGTGGTTTCCGGATTTAGGGTTTCTAGGGACCAAAAGGACCGTCAAGCCGAAATTCAAAAAGCCGAACATGCTGAGAGGGCTAGACGGCGGTTAGAGATCATAAGTTGTTATTCTCCTCAAAGGAGTAGTCCAGTACGTATATGAAGCGGTGGTCTTAGTCATTTGACTACTCCACCTATTCCATTAGGGGCAGGAGGAAGCATAAGTTCTTCCTCTTCTCCACCAAGTCTACCCACTTCAAGTGGGGGTGTCAATCTGTCACTTCAAGCTCCTACTGCTAATCCGATTGTCACCATGGCACAGCCTATTGCAATTCCTGCAGGGACATCGGATTTACCAGCCTTAGGAGTTCCCTTGCCCATTTTTAATGGGTTAGCGGAAGAGGATGCAGAATTTCGCGTTTATGAATTTCAGAGATTGATGTTCAATTATCGCATCCAAGACGAGGGACATCTCATGATGTTCTTCAATATGACGTTAAAAGGAAGGGCTGCGGTATGGTATCACAACATAGAGTCTGGAACCATAACCACCATTGATCAATTCTGTGCAACGTTCCGAGCAGAATATGCCCCTGAAAGAGGTGGCCAATATTGGTTTCGGGTCTTGAATGTAACACGTCAAGATCCTCATGAGAATGTGAAAGCATATGCTAAGAAGTTGAAGGAGGTATTCCGTAAGTTACAAACTTACATTCCCATTCCACCAGCTGCCCAATTGCAATACTTTTTGCATGGGTTGGACTTTAATATCCAAGTACAATTGAGCAGTGTGGCCTTAGCAGATATAGATACTGCTATTACGCGGGCAGAGGGAGTAGAAGCATGACTACAAATGGCCTACTCCTCTCGAATGAATGTTAATGGGGGTTTAGCACCTAGTGGCAATCCATCATTGACGAATGGAAGTCAAGGGATGCCTATGAATAACCCTATTGGGAGAGGGAGTATGGTTCAGAATATACCTTTACTACCACCTCCTCCCACTGTGACTATGCCTGTGGCAAGTCAGTTGGCTCCATCAAATGTTGGAGGCCATGTTTCAAATTCTAACGTTGTTCCTGTGGGTCAACAGCCAATGGTAAATCAAATTGTTAGGCCAATGGAACGGCGAGTTGACGATCGACGAGGCTACGAGTCGAGTGCATCTAATGTCCTTGGTGAAGTCAAGGACATGATGAAGCATTATACCGAGATGATCTCCGAGCAATATCGACAAATAGCCGCCGACATTAATTTCTTAAAGAAGCAACAAAATTTGATAGGGAGTCGACGCCCTGAAGAGGGTGGACCCTCTAGATTCAGTTGTAAATGGTGTGGTGGACACCACTTCCCCAGAAACTGCCCAAATGTGAAATGTGACATTTGTGGGAAGTTGGGCCATCTAGTTGCTACCTGTTGGAGTAAGATTAGTTCTCTCCAACAAGGCAGTAAACAACCGGGCCTAGTGAATCATAAAGCGCAAGGAAATAACTTGCAGCAGAATGATGCACCTAGGCAAATATTGGAGAGGGGAAAAACAAATATAGAAGAGTTGCCACAAGGCAATGGGGTCAGCCTTTTTGAGGCTGTACGAGTCCATGATGCTGAAACCTCTAACTTGAGAGCCGTGATAAGAGGCCAAAAGGCTAAAGAGGTTGACAAAGATAATGCAAAACCAGTTGAGGCAAACCCTAAACAAGGGGATAAGGGGACGCAAGTCCAGAGTCCTAGCATGGAAGGGGGACCACTAAGGCCAGTTGACAAGAAAGGTGACCCTAAAAAGGATGAGGCAGTGCCAAGAAAGAAGGCAAGAGCTAAGAAAGAAGCACCAAAACCAGTCCAAAGACCAAAAGAGAGGATGGTTTAGCAAGAAAAGAGAGCTTTGACTACTTATCATGACTTTGATTTAGCAAGTTCTCTTTGCAAAGTTAAACCAAATGTGAACCTCTTGCAATTGATCAAATTATCCCTAGGAGTATGCAAGGAAATTAAGAAGATCCTGCGTATCGGGTATATTATGGAACCCTTGGGCATAGCACAAGTAGGGGAAGATTGGTTTGACCATGCTGAAAAGAACTGGCCTAGGGTTCCAGCTTATGTAGATGGAATATTAGTGGAACATGCCATTGTAGACACTGGATCCTCCGTCAACATCATGAGTTCAGAGTTGATGGAGAGGCTGGGTCTAGGCATCCAAAAAAGACAGCTTCACCCTTCTGAGAATGGCTGATGATAGTTTAAGGCAACCAAAAGGTTGTGTTACTAAGGTCCATGTTACACTTGCAAGTGTAGAATGTTTCTTGGACTTTAGGGTGATAAGATTTGCAGGACGCCCTAGCTATCGGGTTTTGCTAGGTAGGCCTTGGATCTTATGAACAGACTGTCAAGTCGATATACCTGCCGGTCGAGTGGTTCTAGGTAGAGGTGCTAATTGAGTAATAGTCGATGCTTATCCTGAGTCTCCTCAAAGTGAGAGAGCCCCTTTATCTTCCACTGAATTAGAGATAGCAGATGATCCATCTAGCAGTGAGACGTCATCCAGTGATGAATCTAAAGAGGGGTCCACTACAGAGGATATCTATCAGATAACTCTAAATGAGCCGATAGAGCCTCAAGATAGGATAAGAGATGTGGATGTGATTGAGTTAGACCTTGGCACGTCGACTGATTTGCAGCCAATTAAATTAGGTTCTATGCTCAGTTTAGTAGAAAGGGAGGACTATGTGTCCCTAATTCAAGAATTCCGCGATATCTTTGCCTGGAGTTATGATGAAAACTGAGAGGCATTCCTCCCAGCCTGGCTGTTCATACTATTCCTATAAAAGAAGGCAGTCATCCTGTGCGTCAAAAGGTAAGGCGTATGCCTTTCAAACTGAGGGACGGGCTGTTTGAAGAGTTGCAGAAGTTAAGGAAAGCTGGTTTGATCTTCCCTATTCAACACACAGAATGGTGTTCACCCATTGTTATCAGGAAGAAGAAAAATAACGAGATCCGATTATGTGTGGATTTTAGAGAGTTGAATAAGCAGACAGTTTAGGATTACTACCCATTGCCATTTATTGACGAGATTTTGGATCAATTAGTGGGTAGGAAAATATATTTGTTTATGGATTGCTTTGCAGGATATAACCAGATGGCAATTGCAGAAGAGGATAAGTTGAAAATGACTTTTATTACGATCTTTGGTACTTTTGCGTACCATGTGATGGCCTTTGGTTTGTGCAATGCACCTGGATCGTGGCAACGAACAGCAGACAAGACCTTTGGTGACATCGCCCCAAATGAGTTGAAAGTATTTATTGATGACCTGGGGGCAGCCACTGTAAGGGAAAGGATGTTGATTATTTTAAGAAAGTGCTTTGAGCGCTGCAGACAAATTTGTATCGCTCTTAACCCACGGAAGTGTGTCTTTGGAGTACCTTATGGGCTATTGCTAGGACATGTGGTCAGTTCAGTAGGAATAGCAACTGATCCTGAAAAGATCAAGGTTATAGTCGCTATGAGTCCACCACGTACTCCAAAAGAGGTACACAGCTTTCTGTCATCAGTAGGGTATTATCGGAGGTTTATCAATGCCCTGGCAAAAAGAACCTTGCCACTAACGAATTTATTATCCTTTAGCTGTTCATTTGAGTGGAGCGACCCTTGTAAGGTAGCTTTTGAGGATGTGAAGTAGGAGCTAGTAAAAGCACCTGTTTTAAAAGCACCTAAAAGAGGCAAGGTGTTTTACATATTTTCAGCAGCCACCATGCATAGTGTAAGCTGCTCTTTAGCCCAAATCTGGGAGGAAAAGTGGTATCATTCGATAGCTTTTGCTAGTCGAAAATTGGACATGTTAGATATCAATTATACCTACATGGAGAAGTTGTGTCTTGCGATAGTCTTTGGGACTAAGAAATTCAGGCACTACATCCTCTATGAAAAGGTAGTATTCTATACGAAGGCGGAAGGACTTAGACTGCTTATGAACAAGCTACAGTTGCCTGATCGTTTGGCAAAGTGGTTAATCACTTTACAAGAGTTTGATTATGAGATCAAGAGTAAGCTACCGAGGTTGCAGGGTATTGTGGAATGCCTTGTGGATTTCGGGGAGCTGAAAGAGACTTTCGCTGAAGGAAGCGATATTGAGGAAATGTTTAAAATTGATACAGCTTCTATCCCATCTTGGTATGCTGCTATTACGCACTATCTATCAACAGGAGAGACGGTGTCAAAGTCTGAAAAGAGGAAAATCAAACAACATGCTTTGAAGTTTTCCTTGATTACAGGGATGCTATATCGGCAAGGTGTTGATGATATCTACCGCTGATGTGTGATGCCTGACGAGGTTCCTTTTATCTTGGAGGAGTGTCATGACTCTGCATGTGGAGGGCACTTTGCAGGATGGTTGACAGCGCAGAAAGCTTTACGAGCTAGATATTGGTGGCCGTCTATCTTCTAAGATTCCTTTGAATATGTAAAGAGATGTGATACCTGTCAAAGGCATGACAGTAGAGAAAATAGGAAGCGCCCACTTATGTCTATCATGTCTATCCTTCCGTTTGAGAAGTGGGGCATTGATTTTGTGGGTCCTATTACCCCGTTGTCTACTACCCAGAAGAGGTATATTATAGTCGCCACTGATTATTTTAAAAAATGGTCAGAAGCACGGGCGACGAGGCAGGACAATGCAAAAGAGACTACAGGTTTCCTGTTAGAGCAGATTATCTACTGCTTTGGTCCACCAAAAGAATTAGTGTCGGACCGTGGAACTCATTTCTTGAATAAAGTGATCAAAAGCTTGATTGAAGCTTGGCAAATCAAGCACAATAAAATGACTCCTTATAATCCGCAAGCAAATGGGCAAGTTGAAAGTACTAATAAGCAACTTGTGGGGATCTTGTCTAAGATATTCTCTGAGAAGAAACGAGACTGGGATAGGAAGTTGTATGTGACAGTATGGGTGTATAATACCACGTTCAAGCGCGCTACCGGCCATACTCCATTCAAATTGGTTTATGGGGAAGAGTGTGTGTTACCCCTTGAGATTGAATTTCCAACCATATGGTTTGCAATTAACCATTCTTTGGGAGATAAGGATTCCCTTTTTAAATGTTTCACAGTCTTAGCCCACCTGGATGAGTTGAAGTTGCAGAGCTTATTACACCAGGAGGTAGCCAAGCGTCAGATGAAGCAGTTGCATGACCTTAGAGCGAAGAAATATACCTTTAAAAAAGTGCAATTAGTCCTCTATTATGATGTGTGTAGGGAGCTGTTTCCAGGGAAGCTGGAACCTAAATGGGATGGCCCCTACAAGATTGTGAGGTTAGGGAAAAATAGGTCTACGGCCCTATTAGCTGATCTACAGGGAGTAGAGTTTAAAAATAAATTTAATCTTAATAAGATTAAACCTTATTATTTCTAAGTATGCTAATATAGAGAAATGCATTGCAGGTCCATGCTAGGGATGATTTGAGACCTGCGAAAGAGCTTAAAGTCGGTTGATGGGAATGAGACCTGCGAAAAAGCTTAAACGTTTCTTGGATTTTTAAATCATTCCCAATGCATATTTCACAGCATAGGTATTTCTAAGTTTATATTAATTCGGTTAACTTTTAGAAGGTAATATCGAGATCACCTCGGCATGATTTGTTATCTATGTGACAGTTGATTTTTCAATCCTAAACTTTATTGCTTTGAGGTTAGGTAAATTGAATTAAACTACCTTTTTCCTTGCGAACAAAACTCATGCCAAATAAACAATCTTCTCCTTACTAAGATATGCAATTAACAATGATAACTTACTAGAGTTTAAGCAACGTAAGAAACCTTTCATAAATTTCACATTCTATGATGATTCGTTGCAAAAAAGAATAGGGGTTAATGGTGCAAGATGCAGTTTTTCTTCCTTCAAGATTTAACTGGAATATACTACTTTAGTGGGTAAATAATCTTGCTCATAATTTGTTTCAGTGCATAAGGCTATTTGAAGGAAAACTATGTTTTATACATTATCCATTTTGCATGTTCAATTAAACCAAATTCCTTCTTCGTAAATAACTAGGACAAAATATATCTTATCCCTAACAATTCATCTTGCATGATTGAATTAAAACCAATATAAAACCAAGAAGGAAAAAACCTGGTTTTGGGGTGAGATATCCACATGGATACCGGGAGATGACCCTCCTGCAGCTACTCCTTGGACTTTCTTAGGCGGCATCGTAGTTGTAATCCTTCGAACGTGAAGGCAGTTTTACGCTCCTTTTCGGAATTCCACCGTCGCTTCAATACTATTCTTCTCTCTTTCGAGGCAAGGAGCCGTTTAAAGAATTGACCATGAGAAGAGGGTAATAAGACCTTTAAGGTCTTAGCTTCTTTGGGAGGGAAAGGTTTACACAGCCTAAAAAGGCCCTATAGGGTATATACATGGCAAAAAGGTTGTGTATGAGTGTGGCTTCGCAAACATATGAACCTTGGGAGATCTTTGGTCACGGGAGTGAAAGAACTTAGGGGTTTTCAAACCCAGGGGGAAATTGATGGGACCTAAATTGGGCCGGCACTGGCTCATGCACTAGCCGGCTCTATCATGGGCTCAACAAACAACCCCACGGCCTTGCGGCCAGGAGCGTTAATGACACATACATCATCTTCCTAAACATCTTGCGTTTGTATCACGTCTCGTAGTCCAACTCTAACCCAATTAACACTCCTCAGAGGGAGCCCAACACATTACCAAATGGCACGAAGTACAAACATAGGAGGTCCTCCCACGGCTGACTGCCGCTACCTCATTGCGACTCTCCTACATCTTGGGGATTGGCCCCTTGATGCATCGCTGAACATATATAACATTTCACACATATTTCCACTCAAGGTACCAATTGATCGTATCCAAAAATGTACCATTTTCCTCACCTTCTTTCCCCTTAGACCCAACGCCTAGCCTACAGCTTAGGACAACCTTACTCACTCAACGTTGGTCACGATCTAAAGAATACAAGTACTATGCATCCAAGAGGTATTGTCTGATACCTTTTATCATTTTATGCTTCATGCAAATTGTGAATGTCCATGTGCTCAAACAAAGAAAAATCAGCATTTTTTCTTAGTGCAAAAGCATTCTTTCAGTGAATTTCGACTATCACTCGTATGCAGCGTTGCATGAACCTAGCACCAAGAAACCCTCGTGCTACTAGATCCTTAATTTTTAATTATCGACCAACCTAAATGGTATGCATAAAAACAAGCAAACTTTTCATTATTTCATTCAGTATTTAAACACCTTTTATACACTCTACCCCCTCACCCGTTTAGGTTGTGCATTATTGATCGGTTTAGGGTTCATTTCCCACATTTTTTGTGTATAAAAAGCAATAAAAACTCACTAAAACATAAAGGTAGGGCTGAACTGAGGCAAACCCTAATGCTTCAGACCCCCCATACATCCACAAACATGGTTATTATTTTTCCTTAATTTTCGGCACTCAAAATTTATTTTTCCCTATTTTTCCTATTTTTCATGTATTTTTTGCAATATTAAATAATTAAAAATACAAAATGAGTTGTGGATTGTGGCCCTTAGGTTCATTTATAGCACAAACACAAATTTAGTTGGTGTGTCTTATTATATTTTCCATTTATGTATAAAAAACACCCAATTTTTCCCTATTTCGCGTGTTTTACGGGTTTTACACTATTAATTCTAGTCTCACAACACTTATGGTTTTTTGATTTTCTGAGCATAAAGTGATCAAACTCATAGCAAGCAACATCATAATGCATAATCATCCCATGGGAACAAATATTCATAAAGCAAATTGCATAAAACATAAATTTCCTTTGTAAAAATGAAATTACCGTTCTTTGCGGGTTGTGGATTTTTATTTGCCATGTTTCGGGACTGATTTCTAGTAGCCATTAATGTCCATGACAGTCCACAATTAGCAATCTTCATTCCTCTTGAACCACAGAGCAATCCGGTCTTCATTGGACAAGCATCCATCATCCATTCTTATTCTTCTTCTTCACCACATGAATCTGCCCTTAGAAGAGAGAGAGGGAGGAGAGAGAAAGATTGAAATCAGAGATCTTCATAGAGACCACCATTTGACGGGCGAGAGGCGGTGATATGACCAGTATCCAGAGGGGATTAACTGCCAATAATCATTGGGGGGGGTTGCATTGAGGCTGGAGATTGATCATGAAGCCATGGAGAGCATTTTTCAGGCGCAAATGGCGCCATCCCCTCCACGATTCTTGCTCATCTCATTTGCATGAAAGTTTCATGCCACATTCAAAGTTGGGCTCCCAAGGATCACTTACTCATTTTGGCCAAATTTTGTCCACCCCTTCGTATCTTGCCCAGTTTATTGGCCATTTCCCCGTCCGGACTCCGAATTGAGCTCTGAAAAATCTTGGGCATCCGGCTCGGCATCCTGCATGGGCCGGTAACTCTTAACAACCCGCACGGTAGTTTGAAAATTTATGAAAAATCAACAAGTGTCACTTGGCCTTTAAAGCACTTTAACGCTTAAAATCGTCCTAGATCAAGCCGTCGCCTTCGACGTTGAATATTTTTCCCTTGATATTCGTAATTTTTAGCTATTTTTAAGAACTTCTTGGCATCAAAACTCCGCTCTTAGAAATTTGAAGGGTAAACACAAGTGTTTATAGCACGGGGGAAAAATGTATGTAAGGAAAAAGGGGACACGGGGGTTAAAAAGGGGCTTAGGGGGGGGGTGTTAAAAAGGAATATGAGGGGGTGCAACATGGGGTTTCAAGGAAAACACAAGAAAGGACTTATAAATTTAAGCACCGGGAGGGGGGGGGGGGTTTGAAAGGATTTTAAAGGGATAAAATTGGGAGGGGGGGTGAAAGGATTAGTGAAGGTATAGGAAGGGGGTTTAAGGAGGCTTTTGGGGGATACTAGGGGGAAAAGGGGCTTAAAGAGCCCCTTAGAAGCTTCTAAGAAGCTTCTGGGCAGCATGTGGTGATCTGAAGCTTGATGACGGTGGCCAACCCTCACAATAGCAGGCGGCGTTTGAACTCGGCGGTAGATGCCGCGACGCAGCTCCCTTCTCCTTCCCTCCATACGGTGCAGCAACACCATTCACTCTCTCCCTTCCTCCACACAATGGACCTCCCACAGTCGCCGTCACAGCCTTCTTCCTCCCTCACGGTCTATGAGCCTCACAACCTCCTCACACCGAAACCCAATTATCATAGCCTTCCGCCTCACACGTTACAGTTGGCGCAGCATGGCGGCTTCCATAGTCGTTCTCACCCTTTCCCCTGTAGCTTGCGGCCCTCCCTAATTATATAGGGGAGGGGAGGGAATCCTCCCCCCTCAACGTGTCAATGGGCATGTATAAATGCCCTTGGCAAGCTCCAGCAAGGAGCTTGCCTACTTACTAATCCCCCTCTTCCTCAAGCTCGACTGTCGGGCTAGAGAAGAGGGGAAATTAAAAATTTTTTCTTTCATATCATTAAAGGGAATTTTCCGTTCGGAATTGTTACATTCTCACCCCCTTAGAGGAATCGAGATGTCCTCATCTCGAGATAAACTGGGGATATTGACGGTTGAGAGTACCTTCTTCTATCCAAGTGGCATCCTCTTCGGGATAATCTTTCCACTGGACGAGGCATTCTCTCAAGGTTCTGGATCTTAATTGTCTGTCCCTTACATCTAAGATCCTATTAGGCCTTAGTTCAAGGACTCCTTGACTAGGCATTACAATTTTTTGGTCATCAAGTACATGGTTAGGGTTGGGTACATATTTTTTCAATAGGTTGATATGGAATAGATTGTGAACCTTTAGGTTCTCAGGGAGTTGCAATCTATAAGCATTGGGTTCTAGGCATTTGAGGATTTTGTACGGCCCACAATACCTTGGACTTAGCTTCTTGCAATCTCCTAGGGATAGAGAACTCTTTTTAGGGCGTACGCGAATGAAGACCATGTCTCCTTCTTCGAAGACTCCTTCTTGACGCTTCAAATCCGCGTATGCCTTCTGTCTATCCTTGGCCGCTTGGATGTCCTGTCTTATTGACTTTATTTGATCATCCATGTCTTCCAACATCTGTCTTGAAGCTTCAACCCTTAAGGTTGGATCAAAAAAATTTAGGGGGCTTCGATAGTCATGACCATACAATGCTTGAAAAGGGGTCATCTGAATGCTTTGCTGGTAAGAAGCATTGTAGGCAAATTCGACCAATGGCAAGTATTGAATCCACCTCTTCGGCTCCCACAGCAGTATGCCTTAAGCATATCCTCGATGACTTGATTTACTCGCTCTGTTTGGCCATCCGTTTGGGGATGGTAGGCGGTGCTAAAACAGAGTTGAGTCCCAATAGCTTCAAAGATAGCTCTCCAGAAGTGTGATGTAAAGAGAGAATCAGGGTCACTAATGATTCTTCTGGGTAAACCATGTAGCTTGAATATCTCTTTGATAAACAATCTTGCAATGTCGGAGGCTTTATAGTTTGTCTTTATTGGAATAAGGTGTGCAACCTTGGTAAGCATGTCAACCACAACCATGATGGAGTTGTATCCTCCCTGGACTTGGGGTAAGCCTATAACAAAATCCATACTGATGAATTCCCATTTCATTTGGGGGATGTCAAGCGGTTGCAATTTCCCTAGCATCATGACATGTTCGGCTTTGATACGTTGGCAAGACAAACACTTAGTGACATATTTGAGAACGTCACCTTTGAGCCTCTCCCAATGGTAGCTCTTCCTAACTGCATTAAGAGTCTTAGCATCGCTAGGATGTCCTACGAAAGGGGAATCATGAGCTTCCCACATTATCTTCTGCTTAAGTGACTGGCTTGCTGGTATACATAGCCTTGTTCTATAGTAGACAAGCCCATTATCAATGGAAAATTCCTGATACTTAGCTTGCAACTTTTGATTCTGCTCCTTGGTAGAGATATCCTTTAGCATTGTTTGGTAGGCCAAATCATGGCATGCTTCTTCTCTAGCTAACTCAAGTATAGGGTTGTTTGGCATAGATACTTTTGTAGCTAGAGATTTGTCCGTTTGATGGATTCTGCAAGATTAGGGAATTTAGGAATTCCTTGCGACTAAGTGCGTCGACAACTACATTCTCTTTCCCTGGTCGGTACTTGATTTCAAAGTCATATTCCTCCAACACTTCAATCCACCGACGTTGCCTCATGTTGAGCTCGTTCTGGGTAAAGATCCATTTGAGGCTGTTATGGTCGGTTACTAGAGTAAACTTGTTACCCAACAGGTAGTGTCTCCAAAGCTTTAGAGCATGGATGACAGCTAGTAATTCCAGATCATACGTATCATAATTCTTTTCATGGTTCTTCAGTTTCCTTGAAGAGTATGCTACTGGATGACCTTCCTGCATAGGTACACACCCCAAGGCAAGAATGCTAGCATTAGTTACTACCTCGAACTCCTTATTGAGGTTAGGAAGTTTTAGAATAGGTGCTGATACCAAACTTTGCGTCAATCTGTTGAAGCTATTTTGTTCGAGAGTTGACCATGTAATGGAAGTCTGCTTCTTCAGTAAATCCGTCAGAGGTGCTGCAATCAAAGCATAGTTTTTTATGAAGACCCTATACCATCCTGTCAATCCAAGAAAGCTACGTATCTCTTTGACGGATACTGGTGTTGGCCACTCAAGAACATCTTTGACCTTGGCTGGGTCCATTGATATTCCTTTTGATGATACTATGAATCCCAGATATTCAATTTGACGCTTGAAGAATGCACACTTCTTCATTTTAGCATATAGCTTATGTGACCTCATTGTCTCGAGGACAATCCGAAGTTGAGGTTCATGATCTTCTTCTTGTTTAGAATAGACTAAAGTTTCATCGAAGAAGACAAGCACGAAATCATCAAGATATGGCCTAAAGATATCCTGCATTAATCTATTGAAGATGGCAGGTGCATTCGTAAGCCCGAATGACATAACCAAGAACTCAAAGTGCCCATATCTTGTATTGAAGGCCGTCTTTGGGATATCTTCTTCCTTGATCCTTATCTGATAGTAACCTGACCTGAGATCAATCTTGGAGAAGATCTTTGCACCCTGAAGACGATCAAGAAGCTCATCTATTCTAGGAATAGGATACTTGTTCTTGACTGTTGATTGATTCAACCCTCGGTAATCAATACATAGTCAAAGTGTCCCATCTTTCTTTTTCCGGAATAGTACTGGAGCTCCCCATGGTGAATTGTTGGGCCGAATGTAGCCCTGATCTAACAGTTGCTTGAGTTGTTCCTTCAGCTCAATTGCTTCTGGTATGGACATTCTATAAGGTCTCTTGGCAATTGGTGCAGCTCCAGGCACTAACCTAATCTCATGATCCACTTCTCTTTGAGGCGTAAGCTCAGTCAACTCTTCAGGGAATACGTCCGCGTATTCCTTTAGCCAAGAAGGTCCTTTATGAGACTCTTGCTTTTGATCTAACTTGTTGAGTTTGATCAAGTAAACGGGTAATCCTTTTCTGACTCCTTTTATGATCCGAGATACTTTGGCCAATTGGATTCTTGGCACTCCTGCCTCACCTTGAGTTGTGACTAATTCCCTTTAAGAGTTTCGAAAGGAAACTTGACCCTTTCCACAGTGAATGTGGGCGTCGTTGGGCTTAAGCCAATCCATTCCGAGTAGACACTCATGGATACCTAAATTCATGACTCTGAATTTAACCGAAGTCTTCTTTCCTCCCAGAAAGAATTCCACCTTAGCAATTTGCCTCGTATAAGTTACCTCACGACCATTTGCCAATTCCACAAGCAAGGTAGGTGCTTCTAGTATGGCTATTCCTAATATTTTTGCACATGCTGGTGAGATAAAGGAATGTGTACTACCACAATCAATCAAGGTTTTGAAACGTTTACCTTGATAGTCCGACAGTGTCCGAATCACCGAGAACTGGCGATTTGGCCCTTTCTTGTGTAAAGTGGCATGGACTGTCGCTCTTTCGAATTCTGCTTCCATGGTAGGATCTTCTTCCTCTTCTTCTTCACCTCTTTGCCTATTGGCAATGCAGGCGGTTCTTCCTCTTCCTCGAGAAGCGACTCCTTGACCACGGCCTGTTCCTTGGAAAGGCGCTTGGTGATGTCCTCTGCCGAGCTTGGGACATTGCCTCTTGAAGTGATCGGGTTCATTGCAATGGAAACAACGGAGGTTTTGGCCATTACTTTGAGTAGGAACAAAGTTATTGACGTTATTCATCCTTGCTTTCTTTCTTTGTCCCTGATTATAACCTTGAACTCTCTTCATTTGAGGTCTGAATGCTCCTCTGTTCGGGTCATTATAGGACCAAGATTTGTTACCCCTTGGTCTAGACTGCACCTCTGTTGAATTATAGGCGCCGCTCGAATGAGTGCATCCTGAAGATCTGATGGACGCATAGATTTGAGACGGGTATTTACTAGTGGATTTAAGCCCCCACAAAATTTGGACAGCTGCTGTGTCATGTCCATCTGTGGCGCATACTTTAAAAGTGAGACGAATTTAGAGTAGTATGTGTCAAGAGTGAGTCCTAGCTGTTTTAGCTCGTAGAACTCGTTCATTTTCTACATGCAATATGCAGGTGGTAAGTATCTACCCTGACGGCTTTCTTTAGCTTCTCCCAAGTAACGGATCCCTCTATGATCCCTTGATCCCTGCACCATTGCTTCCACCAAAGTCTGGCTCCGTCGGTGAGTTTTAACTTGGTGAGCATAGCTTAATTGGTGGGTGTAGTACCGGCTGCTTCAAAGTAATCCTCCATGGATTTAATCCAAATTTCAGCATCAGCCTAGACGAATCTGCCTCTCTTGTCAAACTTGGGTGGCTTAATCTGCTTGAGAAGGAACTTCTTCTCCTGGATCACAGCAGTACTTGATGTAGGAAGCAAATTAGGAACCTGTACCTGGGGTTGTGCTTGAATAAAGGTTTTCTTAATGTTATTATACGATAATCAATGTTAGCTTATCTTTAATTCAGCTATCTCATAAACAATGTAGCTACTTAACTTTTTATCAACTCTTATGCATAGCCAGACATTGATAAAAAGAAGTCTTTATTTGTATTTATATGGCATAGCCCTTTTGAATACAACGTTTCATGTGATGATAAGCCAATTATTACATTTAGTTTGGGGAGAACAATGTTGTATTGCATTTATCTACAGGAACTGTGTAATAGTAAGGTTTTGGGTCATGGATCTTCAGGAATCGATAAGTCATTGGAAGTTCAGGATATCCTTTCCGTTGGAATCCATACATCTCATGGCGGCCCAACACTTTAATCCTGTCGGCGGGGATTACACGAATTACTTCCTCATATACATATGAGTTCATCTCAACCCTCTGACCTTGAATATGTAAAGTCGAATTTACGTGAGCTTCCACAAAAACGAACAGCTTCACGACTTTCAAGTCTTCCAACCACTTGATCCTTTTTAGGTTGGTTTGTAGATAAGCAAACCGGTGGGCAGCTATATAGTAGATTCCTGAAGCACCCATCCATCTTTGTTCCATGTACAAAGGTGATGGATTATAGATCTGCTCTAGGATGTTCATCATCCCAATTCTTTGTCTATAAAGTAGAGAATGCATTGCAGTCATAAACATGACCCAAAATACAAAAAACTTGTTCCACACTTCGTAATTCTGCAAGACAGTATTGAAGGTAAGAAAATGCTTGGACAACAATAATTTCTTTACTTCATTTTATTGAGATTTCATAAAAACAATTTCGTTGTTGATCAGCTCTGATACCAACTGTAATGTGTCCACTAGTATCATCCAGGACACGTCTTAGCAGTCCAATGGAAAGGATGTCTAGAAAGCTCCGCCCAGCACTCCCATGGAATGCTACAGGGTTTGCGATCTAGGGCTTTCCGCATCTGCTATGTAGCGGAAGTATTCTGGCCGTTCCTGCTTAGGATCGATCGGAATTAGGGTTTTCTTGATTGGTCATTTCCTAACAGCAACTAGCGTCGGACCAAAGCGAACTACTTTACGCAGAAACGCCAGGTCCGAAGCGGATTCACGTTGCACTTGGTTCAAAGAGAATGGGAAACGAGAGGGATGAAAAACTCAACCTCTCTGCCATAAGGCATAGTCCCATTCCGTTCCCCTAAAACAACGTAAATTGGTTAAGACATAACTCTAGGTCAACGCTTTCGTTGTTCGTGTCCTTTGACGATCATCCCGCTGTTCTTTGAGATTTGAGAAAAGTTCTCGGCCAACCTGGACCACCCAACTATAGGACGGACCCATGGCCCATCCTCTGCACTTTCCTCAGTTTGTTTTAGTTATGTAATTATCTAACACATTAATTTGGACATGTAACTATCAGCTTCTTTAATTAAATTGTTAAGCACTGGTTCCTTCACGTAATCTTATCATGTGACATAGAAAAACAATATCAAACAAGTTCTTTATTAACATATCATCATATTTATCTTTGAAATACAAGGAGTTCCGCCCATAGGCTTATCCATAATCCGCCCGAAGGCTATCCAGTAATCCATAGGGATCACTATGCCAAGCTTCCACCCGTAGACTAGTATGCGGGCCTCGAGATCCAATCCCGAGTCACGTTAGCCTCTTGCGAAGGACCCGGAAGGCGAGGGATTTACAAACACAGCCCCCTGGCACCCAAGCATCCTCCTGCTCCAAGTAGACCTCAACGGAGAGACCTCTCGCGGCGGGTTTGGTCCACGTTCCCGGCGCGGTCTACAACCCCCTTGGTTAGGGTCAGGCAGGCAGTCAAGGTAACTTAAAACATGACCTGGAATACCAAGAATCTATTCCATGCTTCATGACTCTGCAAGACAGCATCGATAAGTAAGGAAATGTTCTTAGCAACAACATTTTCTCTACTTTTCCTTATTAAGTTTCTTGTAAAAGATAGATCCTCATTGGTTCACTCTGATACCAACTGTAACATGTCCACCTATTCACTTATAGGACATGTCTTAGCAGCCCATCAGGAAGAGAGTTCAGAAAGCGCCGCCCGGCACTCCCACGGAATGTCACGGGGTTTGCGATCTAGGTCTTCCCGAGTCTGCCATGAAGCAGAAGCATTCCGACCATTCCAACTTAGGACCTGAATCAGGTTCTCCTAGTGGTCAAATTCCTAGAACAGTAGCTAGCGTCGAACCCCAGGTAAACTACTTTACGTAGAAACGTTAGGGTCGAAGCAGATTTATGCTGCACTTGGTTCATGGAGAATGGAAAACGAGAGGGATGCAAAGTTTGACCTCTCTGCCCATAAGGCTTAGTCCCATTCCATTCCCCTAAAACAACATAAATCGGGACTCTAGTATCCTAGAATCTAAGTCAATGTTCCTTGCTGTTCATTTCCTTCGAGAAAAGTTTCCTGCTATCAATTTCGTTTGAGAAAAGTTCCCGGCCAACCGGGACCACCCATCCATAGGATGGACCCATGGCGACATCCCTGCACTTTCCTCAGGGTTGCTTTAGTTGTCTAATTACCTACCACATTAGCTGGGACACGCATAAAACAGCTTCCTTAATTAGCCAATTAGTCACCGGTTCCTTCACGTAATCTTAGCACTTGACATAGAAAAACAATGTCAAACAATTTCCTTTTCAACAAGTTATCTTATTTATCTTTGGAATACATCATATAATCTAGCCTATAGGCTAATCCATAATCCATCCCGAAGGCAATCCATTCTCTGCCTAAAGGCTATCCAGCAATCCTCAGGGATTACCAATCCAAGATTCCTCCCCCTAAACTAGTATGTAGGCCTCGAGATCCAATCCTGAGTCACGTCGACCTCTTGTATAGGGCTCGAAAGGTGAGGGATTTATGGCCAGAGCTCCCTCTGGCACCCAAGAGTCCCCCTGCTCCAAGGAGCGCCCAAGAGAGAGACCTCTCGCGGCACGTTCGGTCCACGTTCCCGGCGTGGCTAACAACCCCCTTGGTTAGGGTTAGGCAAAAAGTCGGGGGTAACTGATGCTACCTCTCCCTTCAGGCCTTCAGCCTGAAGCATTAATTATCTTTCCATCTTTAGTTTCTTGATCAAACAATAGAAACAGTGCTCCTAAACTGTACAAACACAATCAATCCAGTGGTCGTTTGTTTGGCCAATTGCTAAGATGTGAATCCTTTCCTCCGAATACGTCCAGCATCCGATCCGGGATCAATTGCAACTTGGCAAGATCCTCAAGATTTTGTTTGTTTACCCTTTTGTCCTTGGGTTAGGGTCATACCCTGTCAACCCAAATTAACCAGCACCTTAGGTTTCTTAAGTTAAGACAATAAATCGTGGTGACCATGTCACTCTAACTTGATTTATCAATTGCTTGCTAGGCAATTCATAGTTACCTTATCTTGGCAAATCAACCCAAGAAGGTTGATGTAGCAGGATGTCTACTCATCCTCTTGCAAGTTAAACTTGCACTAGAATCTGCCAACCTTATTTCAAGGAGTGGAAAATCTATCCTGTGATAAAACCACAAAGCCATGCGATGTTGCAACTTGTTGCACAAGTATCGCACTTAACTCATGGGATCGTTTCACCCATCAATGGCATTTCTTGTTCAAGGAATTTTTTTAGTCAAGGTGTAGGGTTTGGGGTGTCCTCTTACCCAACCCAACGCTATCCTTGCTAGGCCAACAACGTTTGGGCCTAGGGTTTCTAGGCTCAATCGGAATTTTTGTATTAGGTCATTCGATCCTTAGGGTAAAAACCCTAGATTGTTGGTGTATGGGCATCCAATTAACCCAAAAAATCCGTGAATGTGGGTAGGACCTTTGTGTTCAAAAGTTTCGACTTGGCATTCAAGTGCGATACTAGGCAGAGTTTCTAACGTGCCAAACCCTAGCTAGCACTTTGAGGTGTTCGTTGCACTAACTAGCTATGCTTATACGAATCCCTTGAGGGTTATACCCTTACAAGTGATCTAACCAAATCGGTCAACTTGTCTTGCGACAAGAAATGATCTCTTCTTAGAGACGCTAAACTTGTTCTAAAGGTGTAAATAGTTACAAGACATCACATTCCGTGTGAACATGCGATTCATTACTTCTATGCAACTATAAGGTTTGCAATAACTATTTCTTTTCTCTCTTAAAGTCATAACTTGCATAAAATCTACATATATTTACATCAAGAGTTTTTGCCTACAACCTTTTTTTTAATGCAATCGAATTTTAGGCTTTGATATGACATGCAACCTTTTCTAGATGCAACTTCGATAAATGAAGTTCATGCATCACGAATATGTGTCGTGCAACCTTTTCTAGATACAACTTCAATAAGTGAAGTTCATGCATCACAAATATGTGACATGCAACATTTTATCCATTCTACAAGCATCTTCGCATGCAACAAGCAAGTCTATGGTTTCATTCTCATGCTGTGTAGTCCTTTGGACAACATCTAATGGACGTTAATGACTTTCTCATGCGAATCACAACAAGGAAGTTATTGCCTAAATGCAATATACACTTATTCTTTTCCGCGGCCAATCAAAGATGCATTTAAACGATTTCATCTTTTAACCCTAAGCAATATGCGCTTAGGAATTTCAACATGCAAGCAACCCAATTTCACGTCATGCACTAACTCTAGTAAATCATTCGAGTAGACAATTTCCCAAATGCATTTTAACTAGGCTACGTGAATTACAAACATGTGTAAATGCTTTCTTCCCATGAAATTTATCATGCTTAATGCATTTCTTTTACGTGGAATTAAACTTGTAGAACCTAGGCTTGTGGGCTCGTAGGAATGTCCATGCATATGCTTGGGGAAGAGACTTCCGCACGTGCACCTTGCATCTTTTGTTTTGGAGCCATCATTGATGTTGTGGAATTTGGACTCCGCGGTTTGTCCTTGCCTCTGTGCGATTTCTAAATTCCTCCAAGCTTGGGCAAAACAGCCTCAAGTCTGCCTACTTCCCCTTTGCGCAAGAATTTGGGCTTATGAGCCCAGTTTCTAAAATTGGGGAGACTCGTGGAAACGGGGATTATGGGAGCCCAACCTTGGAAGCTTCTCAAGAAGCTTCTTTGTTTTATAGAAAGTGTGGAGGGGGGTAATGATTGAAGGGGGAAAATTAATGGCGTGAAGGGGGAGTTTATGATGATAAGGCAGTGGTATGGACGGCGGAATGATGGACTGCGGGCGTAGCACGGCGACAAGTTGGTTGCAGCACTGTTAGCAGGGTGCCCTCTTTCCTTCTCTTTCTTTGTTTGTCAACAACACGGCAGTCTCTGGCTCCTTCTCCCCTCATGCCATAAGGGGGGGTCATATAGCCTAAGGGAGGGGAGAGGTAGCCACACACGTGGCCTGTGCATGCCTCCCCCCTCATGCTCCCACACACCACACTCCCTCTCTCCACTTAACTCACTCCTCCACACACTCCCTCTCCCCCTACCATGCATCGGCTGAGGGGAGGGGTAATTAATAAAAAAAAATTGCCTAAATTTTACCCATTATCCAATTTGCCCCTTCAAGAAGGGTGTTCTCACACGGCTTTGTAGTCTTCATGCCCTAGTCTTAGTTTGCACAATGCGGAGTTGGAATTTAACATGGTGCGTGGAGGGAACACTTGGCCACTGACATTATTCGACGCGGGGAATTTTTAATACTACTTTTGTGCAAGATGTGTCGGTTTTATAGTCGACTTTATATTTCGAGTGAAAATATTACAGAAGTCTATTTTTTCCCTGAAATTTGTAATTTTTGGTTATTTTTAAGCGCTTCTCGACATCAAAAGTCATCTGTCATTGGTGACCACGGGATAGGACGACTCAACCCATGGAATCCCACGAAGAGATCTGCACATAAAAAACAAAAAGGAGCATCAAGCTGATACAAAAAATACCAAACATAACACATCACAGCTCATACCCTACCCCCTGACAAAACCAAGGCATGAAATCCACGAGGAGTAGGCCCATTATAATCTGAGAAAAGGCCCAAAGCTAGTCACTAACCGACTACTCCAACATGACCAAACTAAAAAAAACTATCAAAGAGGTCACCCTAAGTAGTGGTCCAGACTACCTACCTAACTAAGGACAACTCAACCAGGAGCTCCTACTCGGCGAGGACTCCTATAGCCTGATCAAGAAATAGTTTCTTTTAGCACATTTTCTCTTTTAGGCTTTTATTTTTCCATACTTGGTATAACGTGTCCGCTTAACCACTTGTGGGACACGTCTTAGCATCCCATCGGGAGCGGAGTCTAAAAAGTGCCACCTGGCACTCGCAAGGAATGTCATAGGGTTTGCAATCTAGGTCTTCCCGAGTCTGCCCCGAAGCAGAAGCATCCGGCCGTTCCCACTTAGGACCAACCTAAAATCAGGGTTTCTTTCCTATTAGCCAAGTCTCTAGGAAGTAGCTAGCACCGAGCTCCAGATGACCCATTTTGAGTAGGAACAACAAAGTTGAAGCACATTTATGCTGCACTTGGTTCATAGAGAATGGGAAAGGAGAGGGATGCACGGCTCAACCTCTTTGCCCATAGGGCATAGTCCCATTCCGGTCCCCTAAAATAACATGAATCAGGTTCTAACTTAACAATACCTAAAGTCATCCCATGGTAAATCCTTGTGAGAAGCCTCCCAGTTCTCTGGGACCACCCAGTCGTAGGACGCCACAGTCGGGGGATTCCGTCCACTCGCTTTCCTTGATAGCTTTAGTTGTCTAATTAGGTCCTACCACATTTATGTGCGACATTTAAAATCAGCTTCATTAATTAAGCCTTTTAGGGCACAGAGTTAGTTCACGTAATTTACAACACATACACAAAAAAAAACAAGTAGTCCTTTTATCAAACAAATTCCTTAACTTATCTTTAAGTTAACCTTTGTCTCCTACCCATATAGGAGAATTATGTATCCCTTCTGTCCAACAGAAGTACCCGGTCCAAATCTCATAGAACCAAAATTTCCATTCTTTATCTAGAATAGGATCTTCCAACGTCCAAGATGTTGGGCTCACGCGGATCTCCAACTCCATTCTGGATAGGCAAGGGGTGTCCAGAGCTCCACCTGACCCACAAGCGGTCTAGGAGTGAGATGCCATTTCTGTGGTTGGCCTTTTCACCACTCGATCATTGGCATGTGAATCGAGTAGTGCCCTGTCGGGATAATCTGCGATGTGATCTTGGAGATGATCCACGCGTGCAAAATATCCTTCCTTAATTAATTCAATTAAAATTCAAACATAATCAAAGCAAACAGCCCTAATATCATCTTCTAGAAAAACATCCCTTTATTCCCATGGCAACTTGTCATTACAGACCCCTGCCATTCATTTGCCATCAACACAAGCCTTGGAATATTTATCCAAATCACAAAGCAATAATCCCTTGATTGAAAGAAAAACATTTAGGGTGTTGTTCAATCAACCAACAAATATAATTGTATTTTTTCCAAACAATACAATAATAGACGTGATAATAATTCCATCGCATATTCACTCTCCCCCTTGGGGCCAAATAGTAGAATTTACTTAATATTCCCTCATTTAGCCTAAGGCATATGCTAAAGGCTCCAATACTATACATGACGTAAGTCCTATCATTCCAATGCAAATTAATCAATCTAGCAAGAACATTTATGCCTCTTCTCTAAGTGACAATTATCTTCTAGCATTTTCCTACTATGCAACATTTCTTCTTGGCTTTATCTTCCTTTCTCCTAAGGCAAGGAGTCACATGTCATCGATGTAAAGTTTACATAATCTTTTCCATGCATGTACCGTGTATATGCATTTATGAACTTTAAACAATATTATTCGAGTGTTCTCCCCATTCTTCATCACTTTCAGTCCTGTCACTAGACAACTCTTGATCCTGGTGAGGGGGTGATCTATTGGGTGTTTCTCGTTCTCCTTCCTCTGCATCCTGTGCCTCTTTTACTGCCTCTTGGATGAGGGCAATCAAAACACTTCCATAGCTGATGAAAGAGGTTTTGGATGAGGCTTTCTTCCTCTCAGTGCTTAAGGCTGGGGACTCGCCGCCTGCTAGCTTGCTCCCCAAGGCTAGTGCTTTTGTGCCTGGTCTATGGCCTTGCACACATAGCCATTCCAATCAACCTCATCCAAGGTGCAAGCTACCACGTTCTCCAGCATAGGCACGCTCATTCGATGTATGAGAAATTTGTAGCATTGGTTGGAAAACAGTGAGTGCACCAGTTTTGCCTACATGCGGGCTTCAGCATCAGAGATATCCTGGATGTTGATGTAGTCGTTGGTCACAATAGCTCTTTCCTTGTCATCTTAAGTATGGCATAGACGTCTCTTTTCTGCTTCTTCTCCACCTTAGGCTCTAACCCCAGTGCCTTGTCCACCAAGGCTAGGTTCAAGGGTACTTGTACTTGTTTGGCCTTCTCCCCCCTTCGCACTGTTACAGTTCCACATTCAAGATCTGGGTTGTAAGTTCTGAGGAATTCCACACACTCTGTGTGGTTAGGCTCTTGTGCGAACTTCTCGAGGTACTTAGCAAGGTTGCACTACTCTACGACCCTCTTGGTTGCTTCCTCCTTGGCACAACTTCCTCAATGTTATGGATGGTTCGAAATTTTAGTTGGCTGTAGGCATGACTTTCCAAGGAGATGCCCTCCTGGGTCCTCTCCTCTTTCATGAAGGGGAGTCGGTGGCATGGTCTTGTTGCGACATCTTTCGTTCTTTCATGAACCATAATTCCCATTAGTGCTTTTAAAAATAATAATTTTATGAAAAGAAAGACTTTATGTTTGTTAAATGAAAGCATTCAGATCCAACATAGATTCTTCCCTTCAGATTTTTTGCCTTTTATTTCAAAGCTTTTGTGACATTTCTCCTACATCACCAGTTTCTTATGTGTTTATGTGTTTGCTTGATCTTGATTGGTTTTAATTTGATTCACCTTACCCCCTACCCTTGCAGATTGAGAAGAATCCTTCATAGGATGAGATCAAGGGCATTCAACATTTAGATATAAGGGTTACTTGTGCATGAACCAAGTATAGAATTCTACGTTATACTTTATTTGAGCCTCGTAGTCCAGATCGAAGGGCCGAATACTTACGTGTGTGATATAAGTGAGGACATTTGTTAGAAAATCACTGGAATCGACACGGCTAGCGATGTGTAGCTCTTCTTTGGTCAAGAGACGATCAAGATATGGGTTGTCTTCCATGGGTCGGCCACAAAGATTGGTTAACATTCTATATGAGGTGGGTGCGACATAGGTTGGGTCATACTCCAATGTCTTGATTGTGCGGCGCTGCTCAGTGTTGGTCATGATTTTCCATCCTTCAAGTTCCCACTGCAATTGCAGAGTACCAGTGATGGAAGAAGTCACATGCTTATCATAGGACGTAATGAGGCGCTGTTTGATGGCTTATTCTCTTGATATCTCAATACGTAGCAACTCGACAGCTAAGTGGGGTGTTTTGACAGATGGAAATTCGAATGTTTCTCAGGAACAAGGCATCGTGCGAACTTTAGTTGCTAAAGGCTCTTGCAACAGGCCTAAGTCCAAGCAGTCATAACTTAGAGCCAGTGACATGAATGTGGCATCTAAGCTTCTAAGGCAAGAAATAATGTCATCCCATGTGTCTTCGACTAGGTGTGTGGCCAGAGTTAAGAATGATTTCCACTCATAGGACGGTTCAATGCCTGGAGGTGGCTAGGGTTTGATGTGGCTAGAAGGCTTGGTGGCAGATGGTGGCAGTTGCCCATGAAGCGGTGGTTGAGCCTCATGGATGAGTGTCGAAGCAGTAGCTGCTACGAATGGGCTGCTACACTCGGATTGGGTTTGGAAAGTCTTATCGGCACTAGCAGGGGTTGAAGTGTGTAAAGGCATTTGTGGTTTGGGCTGATAGGCTTACTCAACTCTTTTGGGCTTATGTGTGGGTGAGCTTGTAGGAGGCGAGTCTTGGAAGCATTGCGACTTCTGGTTTTGAGGTTCTATGGGGCTTGGGGTGATCAAGCTTGAGGGTGGCATTTGAGTAGTGCCTTGGGCCATTCGGGCCTTAGGGATCCATATCCAGGCATTTCCCTCATAGTAGCCTTGCATGTGCAAGAGAGCTTTAGGAACCCATCTTGGCTTGATCATGCTTTGATTTTTGTATCTACATCTCAGCCTCCTAGGTTTAGAGTTTCTTGTGTTACGAGGATGTGAGCATTGACTCCTAAGCAACGGTTGCGGTTGTTTAAGCCTCCATTGAAACTTAGGTTGTTGGGCCTTAGCTTTTGCTACAATGAGTGGCGGCTTGTGAGATTTGGTGGATGGTGGGGTGGCCGAGCACTACCCTCCTCTGTAGACTTGGCTACGAGTATTTCTATCAGTGGCCTTGTGGACTTTGATGAGGTCGCGCAGCCCTTGCTGAAGGCTATAACAATGCATACGTTGCCTATGGAAAAGTGGATACATTGCGACTCATAATCGACAATACAGTGAGTTTTCTTCTTGAAGGTTTGCCCTAGCAGCGACTCCGTGCCTACGTCTTTAGTGTTTGGCAACACGTAAAAGATCATTGGTACAGTCTTAGACTCGATAGCAATAGTAGCCCTGCACTTGCTGAGAAGTGCATCTGAGTAGCTCCCATATGGGCTTAATTTGGCATTAATGGGCTGTAGTGGTGGTTTACCAAGTTGGGTCCAATGATCGTGAGTTAAGACATTGAAGTCTCCTCCCTCATCGATCAAGGCATTGAAAGCACATGTTTGCTTGCGAGTGATCGTGATGTGGAGGTATGTGGGTTCTATGGCTTCCTCATCCTCATCATCAATTTCCATTATTATGGCAATTCGTACTTTGACAGGGGGTTCTAACATTGCTGGCTCATGCAGCGGATGCATGGGAGGGTAGTACTTCTTAATGCAACTGCCGTTGAAGAAGCTTATGCCCTCGTCGTCTAAAGTCTCGATCTCAATGTTGCCAGTTCAGCTGATTGTACGAACTTTGAAAGGCCCAAGACCTATAAACTTCATTTTTTGCTTCTGTCCTTTAACTAAGTATAGGAGCACTAAGTCGCCCTGTTCAAAGTCTGCTGCTTCACATGCTTATCAAACCAGCTCTTGCATTGTGCCTTATCACATATGAGCACATGAGTGGCTTGAAGGCGAGTTTTTGAGAGGCGTTCAAGTTCAACCAAGCGTTGCGTCCATGCCTCCTTCCCTTCCCATCCTTCTTGAAGTGCTATTCTTAAGCTAGGAATGAAGAACTCTACTAGTAGAATTGCCTCAGTCCCACAAGTCAATCTAAAGGTAGTCCGGCCAACAGCCGTTTTATAAGCTGTACGGTAAGCCCACAAGGCTGCCATTAGCTTGTTATCCTAGTCGCTACACAAAGCAGACACTACTTTGGTTGGGATGTTTACAAGGATCTTATTTGTGGATTTTGCCTGCCCATTTGCCTAAGGGTAGTATAAAGAGGATTTTCGATGGATATTTAGAAAGGTGGATAGAAGATGTGCTATCACTTCATTGATGAAGTGCGTGCCACCCTGGTCAATTGATTAGTTCAATGGGGCGGCCGAATCGTGAGATCACTTGCTCCAATAAGAACTTGACAGTCATTCTAGCGTCATTATTTTGTGTCACTCTTTCTTCTTGCAATTTCGTTAGGTAGTCTGTGGCCACAATGATATATTTGGCCTGCAAATACTTTGCCACAGGATGAATGGGTCCTATGAAGTTGATACCCCATTTTTCAAAGCGTTGTCATGCAATGATTGGGATCAACTCCATTTGATCCTTGCAAATTGAGACCTTTGTCCGCTAACACTCGTCACAATGCTTGACGAATCGTGCCGCGTCGTAAAAAAGCATGGGCCACTACAATTGAGACTGCAGCACCTTGCGGGCTGCCGTGTCTCTGCTAAAGTGTTCTCCATCAATTCTATTGTGCACCTCTGCATGCACATCCTGCATCTCATGCCCACATACACATCTACACAACAACCCATCTTGCCGTAGCCTATATAGTTGGCTTGCTATCAACTAGGATGCATCCATGTTTCACGTAGAACAAACTGGCACTTTAAGGGAGAGACGATATAGGCGACCCACTCAAAGACTGCTTGGAGTTTGTCTAAGTGTTCTCTCTAGGTTGAGTGAATGTACAAGTCATCCACGAAGACTTCCAATTCCTTACAAAGTATGTCTTTAAATATGGTGCAGGTGAGGCATTGAAAGGTGGGTGGGGCATTAGTCAACCCAAAGGGCATGACTATGTAAGCAAAGACACCCCACTTAGTGGGACGAAGGCAGTCTTATGCCTATCGGTAGGATGCACTTGTACTTGATTGTATCCAGAGAAGCCATCCAGAAAGCTGTAGGCCTCTTTACCCACAACTCTTTCGAGCATGTGCTCTGTGTATGGCAATGGATAGTTGTCTCTGTTAGTGGCAGCATTCACCTTCTTGTAATTGACATACACTCTAATCTTTCTGTTTTTCTTTATCACTATGACTATGGGCGACATCCAATCTGTGTGCTCAATTTCGTAAATGAATCCTGCTCTCATCAGCTTGTTAATCTCCTCTTTGACTGTATGAGCGTGTTTTGGATTCATCGAGTATGATCATTGCTTGATTGGCATTGCATCAGGCGTCATGGGTATGTTATGAGTCACTACACTTGAATCTACCCCCTTAAGCTCTTCTAAGGACCAAGAAAACATGTCTATATACTCTTGTAAGAGAGCAACAAGACTCGTCTCCTCTTCCTCACTCAAGTCATTAGCAATAAAGATCGGTTAGGGTGTCTCCCCTTCCTGCATTAGGTTCACCTCCTTGACCTTGGCTGGTCCCTTGATGGGTTCACTCGTTTGGCATTTGGCACCCAATAAGATTACTATCATGTCATCCTTCTTGAATTTCGTAAATCTCTTCGCGAGATCCTGTGGATTTCTTTGCTCTTCCGTTTACGTGTCCCTAGGTTGTTTTGCCCTTTCTTCCTTCAACTGTCTGCGCCTCAGGTGGACGGGTAGGTCCCCCTTGGTGCGTCAGGTCTTGGATGGGGGTCTAGGTATTTCTAGGTTGCTATCTGAGCTTACTTCTGACTCAGAATTGAACTCATCATTTTTGCTAGAGGAGGTGGTTTCTCTTAGCGGTTGCAGTTCAAAGGGATGACTCTGTTTTAAGAATTGGTGTCGTACCTGGTTGGGTTAGGACTTCTTGTTCTAAATCTATGGCTTCTATGTGTTCCAACCAAGTGCAGTCACAATCCATGCGCATGACCCCTCACTCAATCTTAAAGACACTCTTTTTTTGTGGCTTGGAGCCTCCTTGTATCTATTCTATTTCTCATCCCTTAGTGTCGTATTCCACCGTATCTATCTCACCCTCACTTTTGTCACTGAAAGAACGACAATCTTCGTACTCGTCATTGGAGTCATCTTGGTCCGAGTGCTCATTGTCTCCTAGGTTTTGGTATATCTCTTGTCTCTGATCCAGGAATAGGGCCCAATTGTACATGAGGTTCCAAGACTAGGGCCCAATTGTACATGAGGTTTAAGTCATCCACCTTGGTCCATTGCCACCTTGGTTCATCTAACAAATCTTGGACTGGCTTGAAATTTTCTACTAGATTGCCAGCTAGCTTGCCAGGCAAGTACTCCAGAATCTCTTAGAGTTCCCTCTTGTTATTTGGCACTTGGAATGTGACAGGTTTAGGTCACCCATGAAGGGTTCCTGCCATCATGCAGACTGGTACGGAGGGTGTGTCTTTTGACTTGCTAACTGTCTTGATGGCTTGCTTGTATGCCTCATGATCCGAGAATGTCAAGTCGATCATAGCAAGGACATGCATCCAGTCTCACTCATCCTTTGGGCATGGGACATACTTGGTCAAGGGCCCATAGGACTTCTTGACTTGAGTGTTACCTTTAAGCATCATAGAGAAGGTATCCAAGTCGACTCGTGAGGTCTTCCAAGTGTCCATCTCTACCCTCACAGCTTCCATTCTATTGACAAGGAAGATTAAGCTGTTACCCCAATCTTCGATGACTCTGGCATTGCGCATCTAGGGTCAGCCTAATAGGATATCGTAGTCCACTCCCTTCATGACTATAAAGTCAATCGGGAACTGGACACCTTCGATTTTCATCGGCCAAATTTTAAGTACCCCGAATGGTTTCACTGTCATACTGTTTGCTAGTGTGACATTGAACCTAGTAGTCTTGATAAGCGGGTTTCCCCAAGTCTAAAGCACTGTGTGGCTCAGCACACTAACCCCCGCTCCTATGTCTACAATCCCCTTTCTCGTTGTGTTGCCTAGGGCTAAGACAGGTAAGACCACATGCATCTCGGTGCCTTCTTAAAAAGCGTTAATGTGCAAGGACATAGGCACAAAGTGTAGCTTCAGACTCAGTATTTGTGTCTCTGCAACGTGGTCATGTAGGTTTACAGTAGCTTGCTCTCGTGATCCTTCAACCCACTGCTTTAGGTCTTGCCATAGGGTGGAATGCCAGCGTCACAAGGGTGGGCACTAGCGTGGTAAGGAGGTCATTGGCTGCTCGTCTTTCTTCTATTTTGGATTGTCCTAGCCAATGGCCGTGATTGATTTGCTCATTACGGCCAAAAACGCTTCAAAAAATGCACTTTTGTTAATCACGGGATTAAGGAAAGGGCCAAAGCGAGTTCACCACATGTGCAAGAATATGGTATTCTTGTCTCCTCTTTTTTAGAGATAGTGGAGTCCATTTCGTGATTCTCTCTTCTTTTTTAGCCAAAACCCCTAAAGTCTGACATATTTTGGAGTCCCAAAGACATTATTTACTTACAAATCTGACAAAATATGTGACAGAGATGTGATGAAATTAATAATGAGTTTTTTGAAAGTCGGGAGATCTTTCAATATTGTTTTTGGCGCCCAATACATACTCATTTGTGTTCTTGGCGTTACTTTTTAGTTCATTCACCCCTCTTTGAGCTTCTTTCTCTACGCTTTCATTCTTTTCATGGCTTCCTCCAGGCGCCCTTCTCGTTTAATACACTCTTGCACAGTCTATAGCCAGGGAGCAGATGGAAATTTTGAGCCCAAAACCTTTGCTGTAAATGATTGGGTTACCATGCTGCCATCTTGCAAGGGCTCTCATAAGGTGAAAAGAAGAAAACGAGATGATATAAAACACCACTGGAAGGGGCATATCATTGCCTTCAAAATTATGCCTGAAGGCTGGTTTGTTAAGGTGCAACATGTTTACATGGCCAAGGATATGCACTTGCCTCCAAACGAATGTGTTTCCCAACAAACACATTGTAAGTTATTAGTTGAATAACGTATATAATTCTTTTCCATTTATGCAAGTTCTAACAAACGGTTCGTCATTGTAGATATCTTTCCATCAACAAGTATTCAATGGCAACCTGTGGAAAGCCTAAGTGGGACTTTCCATGCCATTCATAAGGTATTGGTAGACATTATTTATGTCGATCAAACTGTGGTTTTTTTTAGTGAATGCAAGGTTTTTATATATTATGCACAGTATGTGGTTCCCTGTAAAGCGGATAGGTATGGGAATATCGAAGATTTGCCATTGCCAAGTCTTTCATCTCTAAACTGGGAGATTCCTAACAAGGTAACAGTGCAAAGTTTCAAATTCAAAATATCTCAGGATATTAAAAAGTCCATGACAGCTGGAAGGATCTCAAGAAGAATATGTTTATCATGGTTTGTACCCCTCCATATCTTCGTGGCTTGCTTCAAAACATCAAATTTACAAAGAACGAAGGTATCCTGTCTAAGTAGAAACTTTTCGGAAGAGGATTTGGACAACACTATAGGGACGCTTTGGAAATCTAGAGAGTGCAACCATAAGGGTGATATCTTGAGGTGCAGTGCATGCCCTCAATCCTTGGCTTTGGCTACAGTATCCCTTGCCAAACTCTTGCTTTGGGCTTTGATTACAGGAGATACAAACTAAGATTGGGTATTTGGGTTCCCTTCGATTCCGATACAAATTGCACACCATATAAACTTGCGGTGCACGTTTTGCCGCATGAAGAAGTAAAGAAGATGAATGTTACTTCCAATTGGAGTCTGAAAGATGTGAGGGATACCTTGGAATTTCTAGACAATACATCCCCTAGATATAAGTTCAAAGTGAATGGCGTAACAATTGGTAAAAGAGCCGAGCGCTCTTTCTCTTGTACGAGTTGTTTGTCTCCCACAATTGTGAGTTTTGAGCCTTGAGAATGAAAACTTTGCAGGAATTTATCTTAATAGACTGTCCTTAAGATATTTTTTAGTGGGAACTTATAAGCTATCATGAAGCAAGTTGCCTTTCGAATTTATATAAATAGAATGTATATTACATTCGATTTATAAGTGAAAAATTCCATTACACCATGAGGTGCAAAAATTTCATATAAATGTACAAAGCCAAAATAATAAGGCTCGTGTATGCTTATGTTTGCTATTTTGATTCTTTATCAATTTCTTCAAAGATGTTTTTTCTCACAGGGCCTTTCTTTGATTGTTGAAAGAATTTCACCTTTACAGGTAGTCTCTTTTCTTGGAGCTTAAGAGGGGATGGATCAAATTTCAGAGGAGAAAGCATTGGCATTCCTTTTTTTTTAGACTCTGCAGCAGTGGTCCCATTGCCTTTGCCCTTGCCCTTGCCCTTGCCCTTACCATTGCCATTGTCCTTACCCTTTCCCTTGCCCTTTCCCTTGCTTATGCCATTGGCCATTGAAGTTTTGGGAGGAAGAGGGGAGTCAGGATCATATGGTGTGATTGCCTTGTCCAGAATCAGCTCAATGCATCTCTCTCTTATCCACCAAACATATGAATTAGGATAGTCTCTACACTGTAAGAATAGATGTTATAAGTTAGTGAAAAGAAATCATGAAAAGGGTTACACAAACATCAAATGAAATTAACTTACATTCACTCCTTGTATTTGTAACAACTTTGAATCCACTGTTTTGCAAATATTTGAGATAACTCTCCATCCACAAGAATGCGCATCACTTTGCAATGGAACTTCTTGTAGAAGAAACGTATAAGGCCTTTGAGGATCAGCAAGATCCTCATATGTAGTATCCAAAAATGTAGAAACAAGTCTACCAGCATTGCAAAAGGAAGCTTTGTAAGTTCAAAATATTTTTTGTAAATAAAATCAAAGTAAGTAATTTTCTTTCAACATACATTCGTGCTTGGCCATGAACACCATTGAGAGAGTTCATAAAGATTATTTCTCTTGTAAGACAATTAATGTAGATGAGACTCCAATGCCCTCTGCAAATTCATAATAGAGGTGAGTAGAAGGGTGAAAGCAAATGAATATAAATTTTCCTCTATAGAAAAAGAAAAGTACTTTTCTACATAAGGGAAAAAGATGTTGTAATTTGTCACACTATCAAAACTACGAAAAAATGGTGAAATATTAGACCCAGATTTTGCAAATAGTTCCACAGAGAGAAGTGGATCAACAATATATATGGTTCTACGGATATCGAGAGTGAGAGAGGAGACCAATGCCCTGCAGTCAATAGCAAAAGCTATTCAATACAAATTACATCCAAAATATACTTGAAACTATAAGACTTTCCTTATGCAAAAAAAAAAACAAAAAATACTTGAACCTATAAGACTTTCCTTACCTTATGGAACAAAAAACAATGGAGTTAGATAGTTGAACATCCCTTTTTTCCAATATGGGCTTGTCCTCAGGAGATATACTAAGATATTCCTCCTCAGGTTCCGCAGAAACATTCACAAGTATCTGCGCATACACTTTGCCCATCCTCTCGCTGTTGACGGGAGCAAGTGATGCGACTTTCCTCTTGTAAACTTTGTCTTCAGTTTCCAACACCTCCTGATTTTTTTCACTCAAGAAAGATTCCTGCTGGGTCGCACCCCTTGTAGAGTAAAGGTGAGTTACATCCTCAACCTTAAGCTTTTTCCCTTTCCTGGACAATTTCGGGGGAATGTTAAGGATTTCAAGGGCTTTTTGATCATTGGAAGGCAAGGGCCTCAGCACTTTATCGAACCTATACTTGATTCTGCTGATGATGCTGAAATCCTTATTCATAAGGGTGATTCTATGAGCATGGGCGGCAGCAATGTAATCATCGTTCATGAAATCAATAACAAAATCCTCTGTGGCCTCTTGTAGGGCAAGAATGGCTGAGAGTTGCCACTTCTTATTTAGACTAGAGACAGTTGCCACTTGAGACAATCTATCAGAGATCTCTTTAACGACTCTTATAAAAGCAGCCTTTGGAATGACATGTTGTGTAGCTCTCTGGGATTTCCTGATCTCACTGAAACATCTCCGCATATAGAAGAACCGGGACTTCCTCTTTCTCTTTTGTGGCTTGGGAGGTTCAGTGGCTTCAGCAGATGTAGGCTCAGGTGCAATTGTAGGGGATGAATCTTTCACAGGGCAAGTCTCACCCTTTGTTTCCTCAACTTCAGGAGAAGAAACATTCACTGCACTGAAATTCTTTAACTCCATGGAAGATGTTAGGCCAACACCTGGTGTAGGGGGGATTTCTATCGTAAAATGCTCTAGGGCCTGTGATGGCCCAGCTTCAGCAAAATTTGAAGAGGGCTCCTCCTCAAATTCATCAAATTGTAACTTTCTTCTACCCCCACTGTCCTTCCTATCCATATACACTCTTCTTGCAGTTTGCTTTGTCCTTGCCATCCAAAGAAGCAAATACAAGAACCAGAAGGACAAAAACTAAAATAGCAAAAATCTGTAAACGCAACAGGCCTTATACGGCGCGAGAAGGGATGAAAAGAGAAATGCCGATACGGTGCGATATGAAGAATACGAACAGTATGGAAGCGCACCCTCGCTTCGTATTGGAGATTACAAGAGGAGAAATGCCAAGAAGAGAAATGCCGAAATGGCGTGATAGGAGGAATACGAAGACAATGGAACCACGCCCTTGCTCCGTATTGGAGACGACAATTGCGTCGTATCAAAGACGAGATGAAAAATGCCGATATGGCTCGATATGGAGAAAATGAAGACTACGTAAAGAAGCCCTCGCTCTGTATTGGAAATCACACAAGGCCGATATGACGCGAGGGGGAGGTTACGAAAGCCTCGGACGAACGTCCTCGCTCCGTATTGGCACACCTTGTTTTGACCAGCGAAGCAAAGGAATCAGCAAAAAGACCACTGATACAATGCGAGAGATTAGAAACACAAAAGACGCAAGACTTGGATCGCACCGTATCGGCAAGCAAGGCAGAAGAGCTCGAGAAATGTAAAGTGTACACGTAGGAAAAATAACCCCTTATATACCCACATCAATCATGACACGTGTCAAACACGTGTCTGACGCTGATTGTGCCACATGTCTGCGCATATCGTGCATATGCTACGTGTGGACTAACGACCGGTCCACTTGTTTGCCACGTGTTTATCGGCCACGTGTTGGCCAACGGCTACTGCCATGTGTCGAAGCCCAACGGATAGTGCCAGGTGGCATTATTGCGCGCCTACATAAGGGTGTGTCCCTAATCCGTATGGCTTTTTTCGGTTTCTTTGTGGACCTCTATCTCTTCTCCTAATACGGCGCGAGAGAAAGTGTTTGTCTTCTGCGCTTTGGTCTGTTCGCGTCATTTTGGGTGTACTGCAGTGTCTTCCTTCAGCTTGCCTCCTAAGCTCATAGTGCTCGAGGTCGGGTGATCACTGATTCTAGCTCTCTCTTCTCCCGTCCTTACGGTTGCGGCTCTTTCATTTAGGTTCTTGTTGGAATCACTGATATGGCGCGAGGAGGCACATCCGTCTAAAGCGTTTCAGTCTTATTGCGCCGTATCGGCACAAGTTGGAAACATGTCTGAACCCACAGAATTCCTAGCCTCCAAGGTTTTTCCAGGAACTGGTAAAAGAAGAAGGCTTTCAAAAGGCTCAAGGGCATCAACATGTGATGAGCCTGTGCATTCTGTTTCTTCTCCATGCTCTACCACCAGTGTGAGAATGCCAAGTACATCTCCAAGGAAGCGAATGTCGGTAATGAGAGGTCAAGGAGTATCAGAGCTTACCGATATCACTCCATCAGAGAGGCTTCTTGATTTTATCCTTCAGAATGGAATGGATCCCTCATTCTATGGAGTTGTGAAGAATGTCTTTAATCCTAATTGGGACCTTGACAGTGTTTTGAAATCTTGTAAAAAATATATTTTGGAGGACTTTTTGGAGTTTGGAAATCTTGCAGGTCCTTCTATTGAAGTTGGCACAATTGAATATGTCCATGTTCCCATTGGGTCAACAGGAAATGAAAAGTCAGTGTTTACTAAGAAGTGTGGTGCCCACTCTCTGGAGAGGTTTTATTCAAGAGACATATTGTGCTCCACTCATTCCAAAAACTGCAAGATGATGAGAAAATCTGCTGCTTTTATTGTTTTCACCCTTGTCAAATATCCTGTGAAAGCTGATGAGTAGCAGTTGGAAGGAGAAAAGTCTGCCAGCTTTTGCATGTTAGATGATCTAGCAGATGAAAAGGAAACAGAGGAGGTTGTAGATGCAGATTTTGAGGCTTCTATTGCTGAGAATTTGGATGTTGCTCACTTCAAAGCTGAGACTATCATTGAGGAGAGCCAAGGAGATACAAACCCTCCAACTGATGAGAGTTCTCACCATACTGTTCCTTCTCTACCATCTATACCTTTCAAGGACAAGGAGTACATTTTACTGTCAGATATTCAAAAACTTTTTAATCTCAGGGAAGATTATTGTCTAGCAATTATTGCAGAGGCTTCTGATGCTGCAAATGGGATAATTGACATAGAGAATGAATCAAAGGAAGAGATACTCAAACTTGATAAAGAAACTCTAGACGATATGTTTATTGATACTGGTGAGGCCCTCTCTCTTTGTTTTGAAAAGGCCAAAGAAGCTGAGAAAGAGTTGAGTATTACTGATGAGGACTTCGATCGCATTCAAAGCCAACTTGGGATTTCCAATTTTGGAAGAGAGGAGTCTGAATATGTTAAAGAATTGATTAACACCAATGAGACATCATCATCAATAAATTTATGGAATCCAGTTAAATTGGAGTACGATGAAAATCAAGTGGTAAGATAATTTTAAATTTGCTTACACATTGGTAGGTTTACATTTCATGCTCATTTAGTATGGGTTTTATTTGCAGTTGGAGATTGCTGATACAGATAACTTCTTGGGACGTGGCAAAGGATCGAGAGCTGGTGGTAGTACATTCAAAGACATTGCACTCGGCCACTACTTGGCTAGGATTGACCCTGATTCCTTTTTAGTACTTCATAGTAGTTTCTCAAAGGATGCAACATGGCCCATACTTTGTATTAAAGCTCTTACCAGGCTTTTAGGTTTCTCAGGATTACAATATAATGCCCACAAAGTAATGTTTTTGGAAAAGACTGCAGCAATTAGGATTTTTGGCTACGGCCCAGGTTACTCTGCTTCTAGAGTAGGATACTTTTTGGCGTTCACATCCTACACCTTGGCTGCAAACCGAACTGATGTAAAATCTATAGCTGGCTACAAGAGAAAAAAATTTCTACATTATAGAGGAAAGATTCTTGAGGAGGAAGAGAATGTGAGAGTTTTGGAAAAATAGATTTGTATATATTCTTTCTTATATATAAAAGTGCGATTGCTCATGTGTCATTGACGTCTTTTATCTGCATTCTTTGAAGTTGTCGTCGAAAAAACCAATTGAATAGCTCCTCCAAAGCATTGCTTTTTGTAACTCCTCCCCCATGCCTCGTGCTTCAAAAATAACTTGTGCGTGCTTGATAGTGGGATTTTTCCATGCCTTGGTTACTATACGTTACTAAGGGGCCATGCTCCTCCACAAAGTAAGGTCCATGAATATGAAGAATATGCTGCAATACAAAGTAACACTAATTTTATACCAATTGAAAAAACTTGTCAAAATAAGCCCACATTAAATAATTATTACTTTACCAGATAAAAAGTGATATCTTTTTCTCCCCATGCCTCTTTTATCGCCTGAACAAGCTTTGTGATTGATCTTTTGAACTCTTCCGCATATGTATATGTTGTCTTATGTTGCCTGAGGAGTTTCAGAAAAACATCAAGGTGTATCCAGACCTCCATTCTAAGAAATGCAAGCCTCGGCATGCTTGCAACATTTTTTGTGATCTCACATAGCTCTCTCCAACACTCCCAAGCCGCATTCACCTGCTTTCCTGAATGGTTTCCTAAGAATCGTCTAGCTTTTGAGCCTCCCATAGAGACATCGGCCAAGATATCTCTTGTTTTTCCTGAAAGTATTGGATCCTTTCTCAAGTGAACTTGGCCCCCATGAAATCCCATTTTCGATAGTAATGCCTCGCATTTATCAATACACTCATCTGATAAAGATAATGGCTTAATGGAATATGCGTAGTCAAGATGCAACCTGAGAAGCTTATTGATTATTCTAATCTCTGCATGCAAAGTACAAATATGAACATTCTTAAGAGAGATGGAAAGAATGGGATCCCATATGTCTTCTATGTTTTTAAATCTACTCAAATCTATAGAGTCTCTATTTGGGGCTCTTCTTACTGGTCACAAACTACTCCAATCTTTGGATCCAATACTTTCCATGCAATAAATGCAAGGATATTTTGCATTTGCACCATTACATATTCCAAGCATACATTTGATAGTTTTCAAATCAGCACTCATATGCCATTCCACATTAAATTTACCAACCCCATCAACTACCAACATTTCGCCTTCACTTTGAGACTTAATGATATTTGGAATACCTATATGGTTGAACAACCATTTCAACGTTTGATGATTTTCAATTGGTACCTGGGCTGCACCAATCCACCAAATCTCCATCTCGGATTGGATCTTATGCAATGGAGCTTGGCCCTCACCATTGCTATGGTCCAATGCCATGTTCATGAGGCAAATGCTAATTCTTTCCATCTTCTATCTCTTTTGAATCTGTGCTTCATCCAACTTCAAGGCAAACTTTAGAACACCATAACTTTCTTCTACTGTGATTTTATACATGTGAACCATTGCAATTTGCACCTTTTTTAGATCAACCCATATATTGTTAAACGTATTGTAATAAAAAATTGCCTGTTTTTTTTATTTTTCATAGGACATAGACCTTTCGATGTGAATGTAATCTCCAAAAACATGTGGAATCTTGCGATTCATGGCAATTCTTGCAGTCAAAACTGCAAGGGCTCGAGGCAATCCAAATATAGTTACCCTATTGCGTTTAAGATTTTTCAACCATAATCCAGAGATAGCACGATAACCTTTTTGACTTATACCCACAGTATCACATGTCTCTACGATTTCATTTGCTTTCACCGTGCCTTTTAAATCCTTCACTAACTCTTTGAGAGTTGGACCTCTCAAATCCGCATTTTCGGGTTACTTAAGAATCCTCAAAATATCTTTCTTATTCTTGGTTTCCTTCAAAAGTTTGATTCTTTCCTCATTCTCTCAGATATTTATGCCTAATATGTTAGAGACATATTTCTTTGTAAGATTTAGTCTCCTTTTCTTTGCTCTCTCACACAAGCTGGTTATATTTTTTAATGGTCTCTTCCTCTCTCTAAATTCTACTGGAGTTTCTCTCAAGCGTGTTAGGTTATCCTGCAATGACTTGTTAACATTTTTCAAAATATCAATCTGACTTGTCAACTCTAAAATATTTGTTTGTGTAGTTTCTAGTGCTTTTTTCATTTCATGCATTTGAGCTATATATGTGCAAGATGCAGAGTATAACCTCATACAGTAGCCAAGCATTCCATTGTAACCTTCTCCAGCATATCTTATATAGTCATGGACATTGAAAAAATGAGGTGGTTTACGTGTAGAAGGATCCTTGGGATAAATATTTCCGTCCACCCACAAATCTATATGCTTCATTCCTTGTGTTCGCAACCTGTTGGCTTCAATCTCATCTATCAATACTCGATGATGTATACTTCTCCAAGATGTGTAAATCGGATCTAGCTAAATAGATAGCTTGTATTTACGTGTGCTTGTGCCTATGTTATTTGAAGTAGTATTGCTAGACATTCTAGCAAATGAACCGAGCAAGAATCTCACAGTGATAGGAAGCAAGTGCAACAAAAGGAATGGTAAAAGAGAATAGTGTGTAGAAAGAAAACGCGGGAGCAAACAAATGCGAAGTTCGTACGAAAATCTCAAAAATACAAAATCTCTCGAGTTCCAAGACAAAAACGGCCGAAAAGGTGACCCCTGACCTGGATTAAAAAATGAGGGCAATTAGTGGCCGACCTCTTCAATGAACCAAATATTCTCTCATTAATCACATTTGGACAACCAAATTTAGAGGTTTTATTCTTTCTAAACCTCAACTAATTAGAAACTTAATCACTTTCTTACAAGTGTCATTTTTGAAGCGTTTTTGGCCCTAATGGGCTTGTAGCATCAAGGCTTTGCCTAAGCAGCGGTAACGCTTGCAGCGCAGTCACATCTCTCGATTTTAGTCAAGGGGGTGAGACTGGCATGCTTATGCTGGAGAGATCTTTGATCTCATCCTCTAGGATGGGCTCAACATCTTTTAGGTGCTCTTGGGCCTCTTTATCCATTCCTTCACTTTCTCGATAGCCTCTAGTTGGCGCTTTAGATGTAGGTATTCCCCTATCTTAGCACTTCCCTTTTCGGCCATCTTAGGAGCTGAGGTTTCTGCCTTTGCGTCAGTGACCTTCTTTCCAGTAAGTAGAGTCGTGGCACTCTTAGTTTTCAACGTGATCTTAGCTTCGGGTTTCTTCTCTCTCCATCTATGGCTCTTCTTTGTGATTGAGGCTGCATCGAGGTTGCTAGGACCTAGCAATGATATGCCAGCCTGCTTCGTCTGTGCTCGGTTCATGACACACAATGGGATAGGTGTAGCCTCCCCATCAAGGTTCTCAATGCCAAACAGTCCCAATGGGACAGATGACACATTGGCTGAACTTGAGGATGGTTTTTGCTTGGGGCAATCAATGAAGAGATGAGTGATTCTGCACTCAGGGCACCTTAGGTCTACCTTGTCTCTATTTGATTGATCCCTTTCAAGACAATGCAATGAGATGTGCCTTGGATGACTGCAAGTCCAACATATGATTTGATCCTGCATCTGCCCTCCTAGGCCGCTACCTCGGCCTCTTCCTAACGCCATCATCAGTACTATTTGATAGTCCATAAGGACTGCATTGCCCTCGTTGTCATGCGAGACATATGGGTATACGTAAGTCTCTTCCTCATTTGGCTCCTCCACGTAGTGGACTGGAGTGTCACTCAGTGGATGGGTCACGTAGGGACCACGCGGTCTAGGTATGCCTATAGGGTTTATGTCTATTCTAGGAAGAGCCGATTTAATGTCATTAGGCACAGGAAGGACCAATGGGGCTTCCCTTCCGAAGAAATATTGAGGTCTTCTTGCTAGATATGGCTGGTCGTATGGTTGTGAGTATGGAAGTCTTCTTGGTAATCTGCAATGTGTGACATCGTGACCGAATCTACCGCAATTAGGGCAAGGTTGTGACCTAGGGTCTTGACACTCGATCAACAAGTGGTTTCCACCACAGTACACTCATTGGATGTGTGGGCACATTGGTCGTCTCAACATATCCTGCAAATTGGCTATCTCCATTTTTACCTCAGCCAAGTCTTTGTCATGAGCTGTTGGACCTCATCGTTCACTAGAGATTGATGCTCTCTAAACTCCGTAAGTTGGTCTCTTCTAAATTTGAGCTCTTGGAGCTCTGCTCTTTCAGCTCGTCGTCTACTCAAATGGCCTCTTCAAACACCCTAGGTAACAAGTCTCACTGCAAGATCGAGTTGCCTGCCAAGGCTTTATACAACTCCTCACTCCGTATTCCACTAATAAACACGGTGGACACCACTCTTTCGGTAGGTCACTCGCCCATGGGGATTCTCTTGAAGAGGCTCCTCACGTGGGTGACATAGTCGCGAATGTCCTCTTTCCTTTTCTGCTTGGCATTCATCAGTCTTACTAACAGATTGCTAGAGTATCTGGGCTCTGCGAATCTCTTGATAAATAGGTTTTTGAGGCCGTTAAATTCCTCTTGTTCTCCAGCATCTAGACTCGTGTACCAAGTCCTACACTTGTCGCTAAGAAAAACCCGAATGTTTGAGAGCGTTGAGTCAAGTAGGTGAGGCCGTTGGCCTCGTAGACTTGCTCTAATTGCTCTACAAAACTGTATGAATCATCATGGGGTTGGTACTTGTCAAGTTGCTTTGCAACAATTGGGATTTTAAGACTGGCCCTTAGAGCCTTGATTTGCTCCTAATCCTGCTAGTAATGATGTTGCTAGTGCTGTAGCACTCTGCTCCGCTACTGTGTTGTCGAGCAATCGCTTCATGAGAAGCTCACTCAATGTCAAGTCTCCTTCTAGGGATCTCTCATGATCGGTCTGATTCCCACCTGCTAGGTTTAGCACCTACTGTACCTCGTGCAATTCTGCGTTCGACCTTAAGCTCCTAGCATGCTGGTCTTTCTTGTATTTCACTATGCCTTGCAACGCATTGTGGGCTAGCTTCCGTTCCTCTTCCAAGTTTATTATGATGGCCTCTATCGTTCTACCACGGTGCTCAGACCAAGTGTACGCATCCTAGCTGCTGAATTGCCTCTGGAAAAACTCCTGAGCCGAGTTCCTCATTTAGCCTACAGTCTGAGCTTTCCTCTGTCATGATCACATTCTCATGCTCCACGAAGCTGTCGATCAGGTTGAGCAAGTTGGTTAAATCCACTTCTCTAGTGCTGCTTGCTTGGTCCTACTCTATGCTTTGGTCGTCCTTCTATGTCTTGGGATCTTTACCTATTGGTGGGTTCCTTGAGGTGTTTATCTGAGTGAGTTCCTTGACTTATTGCATCCAATCCTCAATTTATCTCTACTCAGTGTGTGTATGTTCTTTCCCTTGTACTTATGCTCGATCAGGCTTTCAGATGTCCTTAAGTGTACTTCAAGTGCCGAAATTCAGGGTGAGTGCAGAAAACAAGTATCTAAGCGGCTTACCCACTTTCGCTTTGTTTTAGGCCTGATAGGCTTGTTGACCCATTTCTGGCTGTCTTGTCAAGTTTTTGGATTTCTCGCTGCGTTGTCTTACCCATTTTAGGTTTGTTCAGGGTCTTTGGCTTAGCTGGCTATCGCTAGGACTTTGGGTCTTGCAATAGCCTACTCCAACTGCTAAGTGGCTACGTCCTACAAATTTACATATTCTTTGTGCCAAAATTGAGTTCTGCGCGTCGAGAGGACTCACAAAGGTTTACGCGGCTCGGTCTGGTCTAATTTCTTGAAAATTTGGAAAAATCCTGACTCGGCCCAACTCGTCCGAATTGCAGGGGCTGAGTGGTGGATTCGAATAGGCCGAGGGCCAAATGGAAATTTTGGGCCGAGTGTGTCACTCGGATGGGCCAAGGGCCGCGGGCTGAGGGCCGAGGCTGAGGGCTGAATGGGAAGCTTGGACAGGGTGACTCAGACGGGTTGATTTGGACGGGCCAAGGCATGCGGGCCTAGGGCCGAATGGGGTAGGTTTACCGAGGGCCGAGTTGCAAGTGGGTTGATTGATATGCTCGGATGGGCCACCGAATTGATTAGTGAGCCGAGTCGGCTGAGAGTAAGTGGGTTGACGACCGATTTTGGGACTTAGTCCAGGAACCCGCCACTCGGACAGGCCAAATGGCGCGCAATGACGGCAGTGAAGGCACTAATATGCTCAAATCTTGCAACACATGCAATCATATCACACAAGAGCTTCCAGATTAGTACCAATGCATAAAGGGAAGGGCTTGATATACCCGGAACACGCTGTAGACCCTTCGCGGCAAGATCGAATCGAATCTCTAAGAGCTCTCTCTCTCTCTGTCTCTCTCAATGTCAAGGTATGAAATGAGCTCTTCCTTGACCTCTTGGCTCTTAAACCCCTTCCCTGGTAAGGTTTTGATGTCCCCAATCACTCACTTGCCAACATTAAACATCCCAAGCACTCTTTTTTTCCATTTTTGCATGATTTGTGCCCTGTATTTCGCTGTTTGACACCAACAAACCCTACGCTTTTCCAATCTGATTTCCTAATCCTAACCTATACTAAATGCAACAAAGATCGAAGGCAGAAAATTGAAATGATTTCTCCATCTTTTCCAATCATTAAACCAACAAAATAACCCAAAGTACTGACTTGTTTTGAAAATTAAAAAACCCAAACTTCCTACCTATCTCAAGCTCCGTTTCGGGGATGAATCCCTTACTTCGATGGTTGATATGAGGCACGCAAGTTCTCAAGCTTGAATCAGTTGGTCCCGAAAACGGAACCAAAATGTAGTGGGAGCTCACGCTCAACCACTAAGACCCACGGATAGCTTATTGTTTCAAGCATTTCAAGCGAGCTCTCATGGCTATCTCTCACCTAACTGACACACTGTTGATCCTCTTGGGGTGTAGTAAGCTTACCTTGATGCCGAAATGAGTTGCCTCCTCTTTTGCACACGCCGGTTGCTCCATGATCCTAGATGCTAGCTCAAGCATCCTCAAGCCTCCTACATCTCCAAGCTCCATCCATCATAGTTGCACGCACGAGAAAAGAGAAGAGAAGAGAAGAGAGAAGAAGAGAGAAGAGGAGATGGTGAAGAGCTTCACTCTCTTGATCCCTCACTCCCACACACACACTCACTCCCTCACACTCTCACACTCCCTCTCTCAAGAGCACACACACAAGCAAGGTGAAGAGAAGAAGAGAGGACTCTTGTTAGCCACACACCAAAGAATGAGCTTCCATTTACTTTTTGAACTTTATATACAAGCCCTAAAATCCCATGGGCACCCATTCCTTTTTACATGACCGGCCATTGTGGCAAGGTCCCTTTTTCCAATTCCATCTTCTTGCTTCATGCCCTAAGCCTATACCCGTCTATTCTTTTACAAATGGCACAAGAGGGAGCCTGGCGCTCTTTTACAAGAGTTTTTAGAGTCTTTTGAGGCCCCTTTCATTTAAAACTGCACTTTTTTCCTCAGCTTAGCTTTAGGGGCCGCCTCTACACCTTTGCTCTTTTTCCATCATTTTTTCGCTTTTTCTTCATTTTTTTGCCATCTTGAATTGAGGTTAATAGAAACTATAAGAATTGAATCATTACTTATTTGATACTTCTCAAGTTGCTTTGCAACTATAGGTATCTTGGTCTAGCTTCTAGCGTTTGGAGTGATCCCTAGACCAACTAGCAACGAAGTTGCTAGGGCTGCTCTGCTTTGCTCTATGGTAGTGATGTCTAACAGTCCCTTCTTGAGGAGCTCACCTAATGTAAGATCAACTTCTAACACTCTCTCCCTATTGGCATTTCCTCTAGCTCTATTCCTACCCACAACCTCATTAAGCTCTATTTCTTACTGTAGCCTCTAAGTACATTGCTCTTGGTTTAGGTGGCTAAGCTTTTGTAATGTCCCACCATGGACTACCGTGGAGGGACCCCCCCTCACCTAATTTTTAAATAATAAAAAATTTGTATTATCCTTCCCCCCCAGCTGTCGCAGAAAAGGGAGGAAAAGACTGTGGTGAAGGTGACAGTAATGGCGAGAGGAGGATGATGTCCAAGGAAGTCAACATGATGACGACGAGTGGGAGGGAGTTGTAGTCGACGTGGTGAAAGGAGGGGAAGCTGGCAAAGACAACAATGTCGATGAGGCCATAGACCTACTCTCCTTCTGGTGCACCATGCAAACGATAGATAGTGGGTTGGGAAGACCACCACTACTCCATGCCCCCCCCCACTAACTCTTTCTCCTCCAAATATACACCCCAAGACCTATATACAAACCTCCCCTTTAAAACGAACGCACGATTTTTGCCCCCCCTTGGCTACAATGGGATAGAGAAAGAGACCCCCCCTTTTGTTGCCGGGGAGGAGAGAAGGAGAGAGAGAGAGGAGAGGAAGAGGAGGAGAAAAGGAAAAGAAGAAGAAGAAGAAGAAGAAGAAGAATACAGAGAGAGAAAGACAGAGACAGAGACAGAGACAGAGAGACAGAGAGATAGAGAGAGAGAGAGACAAAGAGAGAGACAGATAGAGAGAGAGTGAGTGAGTGAGAGAGAGAGGAGAGGAAGAGGAGGAGAAGAAGAAGAGGGAAAGAGAGAGGAAGAGGAGAAGAAGAAGAAGAAGAAGAAGAAGAAGAGGAAGAGAGAGGGAGAAAGAGAGGAGAAGAAGAAGAGAAGAAGAGGGAGTGAGAGAGAGGAGAAGAATAGGAGGAGAAGAAGAAGAGAAGAAGAAGAAGAAGAGAAGAAGAGGGAGTGAGAGGGAGGAGAAGAGTAGGAGGAGAAGAAGAAGAGAAGAAGAGAGAGAGAGAGAGAGAGAGAGAGAGAGAGAGAGAGAGAGAGAGAGAGAGAGAGAGAGAGAGAGAGAGAGAGAGAGAGAGAGAGAGAGAGAGAGAGAGAGAGAGAGAGAGAGAGAGAGAGAGAGAGAGAGACCATGTATTACCCCCCTCGTCCGATGCGTTATCCACAAGCCTGATTCTCTCTCCAATTGGCCTTGTTATTCGAGAAAGACACAGTTGAAGTCTTGTGGGATGGCATTTACAACGAAGATGAGCGAAAAATGGCCCCCAAGCATAGAATGTCAAATGTAGGCGGAAATGCCATCATCCATAACGAAGCCTCGGGCAAGGGCACCACTGCCAACCCAACTACAGTGTCGGTTGTAAGTAATGCATTTCCAAATTGTCAGATGCTTGCTTTGATTCCCACATGAGATGCTTGCTTTGATTCCCACATGAGATGCCACAAGAGGATGGTTTAACTTAAAGGATAGGGTTCATCCCAAATATTCGAAAGATGCAGTTTGCAAAGTACTCATGCAAGAGAAGTAATACCTTGACTAGATGTTATGAGATAGAATTCATGCATTGGCATAAACAATGTATTAAGTTCTAAGGTATTGTTGATTTTTCCCTTCTTGCAAATTAGTAGTAATGCTTTCTCACCCCACGGAAGGTATGAGGTAGCTTGCATACCTAATGGATTGCATGGTAGGAATTCTAGCCTAAAGGAAATCCATACTTGGAAACTCTAGTCCTTTGTCCAAGCTCTCATTAATAGCTTATGTTCAATAGGTTGGGAGTCTTGATGTTGTGTGTAGTTAACACAAACATCGATCATAAGGGCTAAAACTAAGATTCCTTGAGATCTATCTGATAGAGACGATGTTATCAATCCTATTTAGGGATCGGCATGGGTACAAACTACTCTAGATCTCAAAGGCAAATGAAGAGTTCAAGGGTTAGAAAATCCTAAGTCAAAGGTAAAAGCTATGCTTTTGTACTCAAGAAGGTTGGGTCATCAATCAAAGTAAGGGATTATTAGAACTCATGTTTGGAGAAATGTTGAAACTTCGACATATATCCTAGCCAAATGGATGAAGTGTTAAGTAAATTTTGCACGAATCGCTTAGACCCCAAGGGGGAGAGCAAACACACGATGGAAGGCTATTGCGACTATTCGTACAATGTCGGGAAAAGGATACCATTGTTTTATGGGTTGATTAAATAATTTCCTAAATACTTTTGAATTAAACTGATTGTGGGATGTGAATTGGATGATTATTCCAATTGATTGTGTTTGATGTTAAATGCATGGCAGGGGTCTGTAATGACAAGTTTCCATGGGAAGAAATGAATGTTCTTCTTGAACACAATATTAGTGAGTTTGGGAATTCCCAATTCCCATTTTTTGAATACTAAAAAGGTGACACCCTGATAACATGCCCATAAGTTTCTTAAAACCATATGGTGTGACTTATCATTGGAAAGCACTTGAAAAATGAAATTTGTTGAGCTATAGAGCGTTCGATTTGGAGTTATAGTGTTCAAGTTATGGAAAATCCAAAGGTTTGACCATCTGTCACAAACTTATGGGAAATTTCCATATTCCCCAATATGGTGTTCTTGGAAGATGATATTAGGTTGATTGCCTTGATTGTTCTTGGTTCTTAATTGAATTAATTAAGAAAGGAGATTTCGCACAGGTGGATCATCTCCAAGATCGCACCGTGGATTACCTCGAGAGGGCATTGCTCGATTCATGGGCCGAAGGTTGAGTGGTGAAAAGGCCAACCACAGAACTTGTGTTTCACTCCTAGGCCGCTTGTGGTTAGGTGGAGCTCTAGACACCCTTGCCAAGTCCAGAATGGAGGTGAAGGCTGATGTGAGCCCAACGTCTAGAGAGTTGGAAGATCCTATTCTACATACTCGATGGAAATTATGGTGCCATGTGATTTGGACCTGGTAATTCTATTAGATAGAAGGGGTACATAATTCTTCTCTATAGGTAGGAGACAAAGATTAACATGAAGATAACTCAAGGAATCTGTTTAAACTTGTTTTGCTTGCTCTATTTTCGTGTCTGTGTTGTTGTAAGTTACATAAACGAACCCCATTCCATAAAAGGCTTAATTAAGGAAGCTGATTTTAAATGTCACACATAAATGTGATAGGACCTAATTAGAAAAATAAAGCTATCAAGGGAAGCGTGTGGGTAGAACCTGGACAGGTCTGTCATACGACAGGGTGGTCCCAGAGAACTAGGAGGCTTCTCACTTCTCACAAGGATTTACTCCCAGTTCTCTTAGAAGTCTCCTAGATAATTGGGAGGCTTCTCACAAGGATTTACTGTCATTCGACCTTTAGGTATTGTTAAGTTAGAACTTGATTCATGCAATTTTAGGGGGCCGGAATGGGACTTTGCCCTACGGGAAGAGAGGTTGAGCAACGCATCCCTCTCCTTTCCCATTTTCCTTGAACCAAGTGCGGCATGGTTCTGCTTTGGATTGGGTATCTATGTGTAAAGTAGAATGCCCAAAAAAACCGATGCTAGAATTTTGTCAGGAAACCTTGACAACTAGGAACCCAAATTTCAAGTCAATCCTAGTGGGTTTGACCGCGAACGTTCTATTGTGAGACAGACTTGGGAAACCCTAGGCAACAAACCCTAGAACATTCCATGGGAGTGCCGGGTGATGATGCTTAGATTTGTTTCTCAATGGACCGCTAAAATGTGCTTGGATAGCCAATAGGTGGGCATGTTACAACTTTGTAGGATAACTCTCCTTAACCTCCTCTCCTCCTCGAGATCAGCTATGATTTCATCTAGAAATCTCCTATCGTGTGCCATTTTTGTTTGATGGTCATATTGTGATATGAGTTGTTGTATGTCGATTGGGAAATCACCTAGATCAAGGTCTTGGCTGCCTGTGTCCATGCTAGAACCTGCCATGTTGGTGATCTCTTGAACCATTAAGGTGTTAATGAGGATGATTAGATCGACAAAGGACACATCCCTAATTGTGTTTCATTTCTTTCTTCACTCAATTCTTAGGTGGTTTGAGATTGTTCACTTCTTAATGATGGGTTTATTGGTTTGTTTTCATGGTCCCAAGAGTGTTGCAAGTTCTATTAGTGGGTTCGTTTCTCAGTTGAATTCCCCTTTGGTGTATTCCTTGTTAATGAAATTACTTTGCCAGTTTACGCCTACTCATGTACGCGAATGGTACAATGCAGGGTGAGCCATGCATAATCAAGCTTTCAACTTTCAATGCAAGGTGAGTTGTGCACAATCAAGCTTTCCACATTTCTCATATATCTAAGTGCCTACCATGCAATATGTAGCCTTCAATAAAATCATTCACACACCAACTAGGCAATCAAACAATGTCTCTACTGGGTAGCAAGCTATAAGTGATTGGCTAATTTGGTCACTTCTTGAAACTATTAGGGTAAATTTTGGCTAGAGTAGTTGGTTCGCAACTAGCTTTTGACTTCTTTTTCAAATTATGCTTGGCCTATCCCTCAAGGAATTCATACCTTGATTTTATTAGGGGGGTAGGGCAAGGGTTGTGTGGTGCTATATTGTTGTATATTTTATTTGAAGCAACTTGATGCTCTTTATGTTCTATGTGTGTGTAGATTAGCTTGTGGGTTCGACGAGCTAAGTCACCCTATCCCATGGTGGTCGCCAATGAGAGCTCATTAAGATAGAATTTAAAAGTAGAAAAGTGATGTGGGAGTGGTAATAGTGATAGTTTGAATAGAAAATATATCGATTATCAGATCGATGACCTGTAGTTTTCCTAGTCTATTTCAACACCAAATATCCAAGGCAAATGTTCGTTCGTCGATTAGAGTCCATTTGACCCTCCATTTAATGACCACAAGGTTTGGTGTTATAAAGTAGCTACGTAATCTAGAAGTAAAAAAGAAAGTGATAAAAGCCAAGATAATAGTTTTCAATGCTAGGAAGTCGCATGTCTAGTTGGATTGCGAATTCAATATTGTTTGGCCCAAAAACACTTTGCTGACAGTGCGAGCACAATGAATTTGATCTAGTTATTTGGCAAGTTAGTGGTTAGTAAGACTTAAAGAGCCTAAGTACAAAAATAGTTCTTCCTTGAGTTTCTCAAGTTATTGCCTAATTTTCTCTATAGCATCACTCAATGAATGGTTGGGCTATATTTTTTTCAGTACTCCATTTTTTAATTTAAAAATGGGTTGTTGCAACCCTCTCAATCATGCATCCTCCTCTTGGAGTGAGATCTCTAATTTTGATACTCTGTTTTCACACAAACAGCAATAGAAATAATGCACTCACTAAAAAGGTCAAAATGTAGCCTTTCTCTCTCATCATAATCGTTGTTTGTATGGATTGAGAGAATGAGTGGGAATTGGTACCGGTTCATGATAAGATGCAAGAAATGGAGTAAGGAAGTGTGAAGGTGAGCGTGAGTAGCTTCAATTTTCAAAATATGATGCGTCACATGTATGGGATTTAACATAAGTGCTTATTTATTGCACATTATATTGTATCTCTTATGTCTATCATGAAAAATCGCTTAGGTTTTACTTTCGTTGTCATATTGCTACGCATTTGAGGTGTGAAATCCACCCAAAACTTGTGTGTGGGAGTTGATATTTTGTACATACTTAGTTGTTATGTTTGCATCTTTATTCTGCGTGGTAATATAGTAAGGAGGGGTTAGAATAAGATCTTTTTTGTTGGCAGTGCATTGGTTGGTATATATGCCATGTGTGGATTATTTGCAGAAGCACAAAAAGTGTTTGACAAGCATCGACTTTGTAGCGTAATCTCGTGGAACATGTTAATTTCTGGATACATCCAACAGGGAGTTGTTGAGAAAGCACTTCAGTGTTTTATTGCATTTCGAAAGCTTGTGGAATGACAAGAGTTATATACACGGGCCAAAAAGTACATGCTCAGATTATCGAAGGAGGTTTGCTAGTGAAAAATCTTTTTGTTGGCAACGCTATAGTTGACATGTATGCTAAATGTGGTCATGTAGGAGCAACAACCAAGGGTGTAGAACTGCATTGTGAGATTGTTAGAGAGGGTTTATGAGAAAATGAAATTATTCTGAAAAAGCCACGGATGGCTATTTGAAAATGAATGACTATTTTTAAAAGAGGGCTTTTTGGGGGGAAAAGGAGCTTAATGGAGAAGGAGAGAAAAGAAAAGCAGGGGAAGGAAAGGAATCAGGGGAGCTTGACGAAAAGGAGGAGATGGCAATAAAGAATCGGACAGAAAAGAGGAATGCAGGAATGTGCTTCAGAATGAGTGCCAAGGACGAATTGTGTTAACGATGTTGGTTCTTCGAAGCTGTGATGAACGAAATGGTGGCGGCTCTTCAGAAGACAAAACGGAAGTCGTAGCTAAAGAAGACATTGAAGCCCATGTTGCAGAAAAGACTATTGCTGTGACAGAATCTGTCGGGAGGCGTTTGCAATGAAGAAAGGGGTGACAACGGCGACAGACAATGGAAAACGTCGATCATATAATTGGTGATGTTGTTGCTAGAGTGAGCCAAAGGAAGCTGCAAGCATTGACGATTATTGCATCGGATGACAAAAAGAAGGAGGACGTCAAGGGAAAAGATTGCAACGGGGTATCAAGGGGAAGAAGTACAATCGAGAAAAGGCATTGACGATTCCTGTGACAGAGGAGAATGGAAGGACTTTGGCGAGCTTAGAAAAGATGAAGGAGGAGTGTTGCCTGGTTGACTTGAAGCTGAATTGACGTTAGTCAAGCGACGAACTGAAAAGATGAAGATATGGGATTGGCATGTCTCCCTGGGCATCATGACATCGTTTCTGTAAACTATCGAATAGTCTAATTAGAAGACAGTGATGTACTTTGATTGATGTTCAGAATGATATGCCTTACTGCAACGGACAAAAGAGATGGATGTTGGTGAGGGATTTGTGGTAGTAAGGGCAGCATGGGACAGTGTAGTTTGAAGGACAGGGTACTAGGCATCATGACATCGTTTCTGTAAACTGTCGAATAGTCTAATTGGAAGACAGTCTCAAGTTTTAAGACATGGTAGCGTGATTTCTTTCATCTCAGTATTGCAAAGAAACTGTGAGATTTGGATGCATCAAGATGCTCCTTAAACATGCATGACAAAGTTTGTACATGTATGAGTGGCTGTGAAGGCTGACTGGCTCATCCAAAGTTGTAGACGTCATAAATCTTAGAGATCTCATGGTCCCTGCAAAGTCACTTCATTACAGGAATTCAAGCACGGGATATGGAGTTTTTTTTTACTGATATTATGAAACTATTTTCATTTCTTCTGGATTCAGTTCCTTGTGGCTGCCATTTGGGTATCAAGACAAGTTCAATAAGTTTAACTTGGCCGAAGGTAAGGATTACTGAATGAGGCTGAAGACTGGATCAAATGAATGCCGATGAATCCAATGGCTGCCTCATGGACAATCTTGCTAATTGCTTGCCAAAATCTTGAAGATTCCGAAAGGATGGGAAAAGAAGAAGATGGAAAGGCTTTCAACCGTCATCAGTTTCCCTTCTGCAATTACGAGAGGAAATGACTAGTAATCAGATGAACTGCTTTTCCGATTATAACTCACCTTGAGTGAGCTGAAGCCTTGTATATCTTCAAGATTGGCTTAGTTGCCATTTTAAACCTTACATACTGGATAGCAGAATTTACGACTGTTTTTGCTCAGACAGACTTTATTGAATGTATTCTGAAATTGCTTTATGGCTATTAAAATTATATGATTCAGAGTTGGAGGCTTGAACCAGTTTGATGATGAGTTCAATCTCTAATACTGGATTATTCACTTGATTGATCTTCCATCTTGAAATTTATCAAGGTCTTCTGTAGACACGACTTTGCTTTCGAAAATCCTTCGACATCTTTGGTGAACCCGACATGAAAGCGTCGCATAAATTTCAAGATGGGAGATACTTCAACATCCATTTCAACTTCATCTACGATTCCTGCTGCGTCCTCTACTTCAGCTCCATCATTGACTGCTGCATCAAGTACTTCAACGGATGATCTAAAGCAGATTTTGCAGAATATGTCTATGTATATGCATCTTCAAAATCAGCAGACACAATTGTATATGCAACAGCAGCAGCAATTGCATCAACAGCAGTTGTCTCAGCAAAGGCAACTATATTCGGAGTAGGAGAATGCAATCAGTGTGACTAAGGCGATTGAAGCAGTTGAGAATGAGAAGAAGCTATTTGATGGTCGTAATGTTTCAGCATATTTGAAGACATATGAGATCAAGATGGGGTTTTTTGGAGGTCCAACTGGACTTATGAGTAAGTATTTCCTTCGTCTTGTCACACTCGCCTTGAGGGAAAAAGTGACTGATCTTTTTATTCAAAATTCACATTGGCAAGATTTTAAGAAGGCCCTAAAAGAAGAGTATTTCCTTGAGGACTTTGGGATGGCTACACGGCGGTCATTCCGAGAGTGGGTCTACATGCCAAACAAAGGTCTACTAGCTGCTTCAGAGTTGATACGAGAATTTGAAGAAAGGTATAGTTAGCTTGATGCCATTGAGCAAAGAGCATTGGATGTTGAGAAAGTTGAGCTTTTCTTGCAAGCTGCAGATCCTGCTCTTCAGGAAGAATTGGCAGAGCTTCTTGAGGATCGCACGAAGCCTATGGGTCTTAAAACGGATTGGCAAGATGCCCAGGATGCAGTCTCGACTTTGACCAAGAGGAGGATATGGAAGACCCGCCTACAGAATGGATCCATGACACCGACGCCATCTTCTGCTCCAATGCCTGCTTCTATCCCTGTTATTTCTTCTTCTCCTCAGCCAGTTTCTTGGCCTATGCCAGTGCCTACTGTTTCTACTCCTCCTGTTCCTCCTGCTCCAAGACTGATGCCGGCTCCTTCTACTCCAAAACCATTCACTCTGTCGGTGCCTACCTCTCTTGATGACATAATCAAAGGCATAACGGATTTGACACTGGAGTCAGTTAAAGCGGAGTTGGTGGGAAAATTGAAAGAGCAGTTTGCTTCGACTACGCCTACTATTTCTTCTAGTGCTCCTACTGTACCTAGGAGTGCTCCTAGTGCACCTAGGAGAGATCGAAGATGTATTTGGTGTGATAGTACGGACCATCAGCATTGCAGGGATTGTGAATCTTTTCAGGATGCAAGGAGAAAGAATTTGGTATTTTGGGGACAAGATGGTAAGATTTGGTTAACTGAAACAAGAGCTCCGCTTGCTACCAACTTTGGGAAAGGCGAAATGAAGAAGTTAGTGGATGACATGGCTGCGCGTACTTCTTATGTGGCAGCTAGAGGAGATGCTTCTGCATATGGAGTCCAGATTGAGAAAGGATCAGAGAATCAGTCAGCATTATGGACTTATGCTATGGAGACAACAAACAAGGGAAAAATTCAACAAACTGTTTTGACTAGTGTAGGCTCTAGCATCAGATTTGAGACAGGTTGGGATTTACCTATTGACAGGTACTCTATTTATGCCTACTTGGCTAAGTCTCAGGGAGCAGATGTACTTGTTGAGGAGAAGCATAAGAGGGATGAAGAAAATCCAAGTGCAACTAAAAAGACTAGAGGGGGTGAGTTTGTTACTCCACCTACTGCAGGACCGTCTTTGAGACCAGGGCCAGAACGACAGATGGAAGATGCTCAAAAGAGAGAAAAGAGGCAAGAGCCTAGAGAGAGAAAGTAGCTAGGGTTTAGATTGATGTCCGATATTGAGACATCTACAGACATGAAGAAAATCTTTAATGACAAGATACTTGGTAGTGAGGTGACTTTTACTATTTCTAAGGTTTTGGGCATTTCGAAAAGAGAGTTTCAAGATCAGTTTTACAAGAGGTCCTGAAGAGGAAAAGACATGCATTACCTACTACTAATACACAGGGAGTTTTGATTGGGGAGTTGGATGAGGATGAGGATGAGGTTATGGTAGAGAATGCTTCTGTTTTTCCACAGATAGAGAAGAGGGTTCAGCCTATGCATTATGCTAAAACTGATGAGCCTGTCTTGATACCGCATAGTCACTTTTCGTGGAGTCATTGGGCTAGGGCAACTACAGAAATGATGGTAAAAATTGGAGAGAAACAGGTGCCTTATGTTGCTTTGGTGGATCATGGTTCAGAGATTAATCTCATAGTTCGTGGAGTTTATGAAAGTAACAGATGGCCTATGGATGTAGAGCATAGGTGGCGTATGAGAGCCGCCAACAACACTGCAGGTGATTTGTATGCTGCCTGTCCCAGTGTCAGGGTTTCTATTGGAGATGTAGAGGAGGATTTCCATTTCTTTGTGCAGGATTCATGCTCTTATCCCATAATTCTTGGACAGCCATTCATCACAGAGATGCATATGGAAACAAAGGTAATGGATGATGGATTTGCTTATGCACGGATTCACAGTAAAGATGGCATGAGAGCAGTACAGTTTATGGCTGTGTGTGTGAACCATGTTAGAAACAGGGATACTCTTAGAGATGCACCTTTGCCCACTGTGAGGGATTCGGGTTTTCATTAGGTACCGCCGTTTTGCGAGACGACGATGGTACAGAGTAGAGGAGATTGGAGTTCTCGTCTCCTGGCAGCAGTGTTTTCTCCTCCAGTTTTGTTGGGATTTCAGCAAACAGTTCGATGAGCTATCAGAAGATTTCTAAGTTGCCTAGAGTTGCCAGGCAGTACATATGCAGGAAGGAGAAAATTTTGAAAAACGCAGGAATTTTAGAGGATGATGAGCACATAGATGGGATGTATGATAGTATGATTTGTGCAGATACGATGACAGAGATGGGAAATATGCTGAAAACTGATATGCAGAGTTGTCACAGTAATGTATTAGTGCAATCCTTGGACATGTTTCATGAAATTGTAGATTTTCTGTCAGATAGAGTCAGAGGTTGAGGTGACTCAGCAAAAAGTATTGAGTGCTGAAGAAATTCCGCAAACAAAGTTTCCAGCTGATAATGATCAGCTTATAGAGACCCAGAGGGTTGAAAACTTTCAGCCAACAGAGTTTATTGCTAAAATATTTCAGCATCCAGAGTTTAGGTCTGTTCCTATGTAGTCCATAGAGCAGAGGGCTGAGGATATTCAGCCTGAAGTGCAGAATTGCTAATTTAGAGCAAGATTTGAGTAGTGCAAAGGATCATAATGAAGCCAGGGTTGACACGAAATACAAAACTGTGGATAAGAAGGTGAAGCTGGTAGCTGTACCGCTTCCGCCTGACAATGATCAGCAAATAGAGAGGATTGCCAAACAGCCAATTTTGAGAAATCCGGAGCATATAGGCCATAAATTTTCAGCAGAGACTCTTGCTGAATTGAAAATTGGAAATGGTGATTTCTGGCTACCTACAGAGAAGCAATGCTTTCAGGAGATGCTTGAATGACATGGAAGGGGGTTTGCTTTTTTCCCGCATGAGATTGGATGTGTGAATCCGGATATTGTTGCTCCTATGGTTATCTTTACTATTCCTTATATTCCATGGAACCTCTGACCTATTCCAGTGCCTAAGGCACACCTGCCAAAGCTGATTGATTTGTTGAATGAGAAAATCAGGATGGGAATTCTTGAGCCTTCATCTGCACCATACTCAAATAGGTGGTTTACGATTCCAAAGAAGAATGGTACTCTCCGATTTATACAGGACATGCAGCCAGTAAACAGAGTTACTATCAGGAATGTTGGTATAGGTCCAGTTGTGGATGAGTTTGCAGAAGCATTTGCTAGACGTGCCATCTATTCTTTAGGTGATTTGTATTCGGGATATGATCAGTTTCAGCTAGCTTTGGAAAGCAGGGACATAACCACTATGAGAACTCCTATTGGGCTTGTCAGGATGTGTACCTTGCCTCAAAGTGCCACTAATTATGTTGCGCATATGATGAATGCCATGCATAAGGTCCTTCGTGATTATATACCTTAGCTTACCATGCCTTTCTTGGATGATGTGCCCATTAAGGGGTGTACAGAAGAAGAGAAGAATGAGAGTCTAAATGAGCAGGGATCCAGATACTTTGTGGCTGATCATATTTCAGCTTGTGAGAAGATTTTGGCCAAGTTAGAAGAAGTGAATTTGACACTATCAGGGCAAAAATCTGTTTTTGGAGTAAATGAGGTTGTCATTGTTGGACATATGTGTGGGTATTATGGCAGGAAACCCTCACCTGATAAGGTGGATGCTATAGGCAAGATTACGGAGTATTGTTCTACCACTTCAGAGGTACGGAGATTCGTTGGAGCTTGTGTGTTTTATATGATTTGGATACCCCATTTTGCACACATAGCAGATTGTTTATATCAGCTGCTTCGAAAGGGGCAGAAATTCTATTGGGATAAGAGCCACACTAGAGCCATGCGGAAATTGAAGAAGTTATTGCAGATTGCTCCTACTCTCAAGAAAGTGGATTATAATTGCGGAAGGCCTATTGTATTGACAGTTGACACTAGTCCAATTGGCATAGGTTGGGTTGTGGGTCAAGATGATGCAGATGGAAACAGGTATGCTATTCGCTTTGGGGAAAAAGTCCTAAATGAGAGACACAGGAGATATCCGCAAATAAAGAGGGAGTTACTGGGGATTGTTACGGCTCTCAAATGTGACAAGGAGTACTTTATTGGAGCTTCAGTTGTGGTAGAGATAGATTGCTTGCCATTGATAGGTATGATTACGAGTTGTTCTACTCCAGATACAGCTATGCTGAGATGGATTGCATACATCAAGTCATTAAATCCAGAATTTAAACACATAGCAGGGAAGGATAATCCAGTGGCAGATATGCAGTCTAGAGCCAGATATGATGATGAGGAGACACTACTTGCAGAAGAAGATGATGCAGAAATTTCAGCCGCTATGGTTGATCATGTTTGCCATGTCTATGATATTGTGGCTTTCATAGAAGAACTCTATGTTGGAGATTGGTTGCAGATTGGCAAGTACCTTAGTACACTAAGCAAAAGAGATGAATGGATAGATGAAGAGTTCAAGAAGATCAGAAGAAAAGCCTATGGTTATTTTCTCAAGGACGGATTTCTTTGGAAGCATCCGAAGAAAAGAGGCGGATTACCTTTGCTGGTTGTCTGCGATAGAAAGACACAGTTACAGGTGATGAGGGAGTTTCATGAGAGTCCTTGGGCTGGTCATAGAGGAGTGTGGGCTACTTATGAGAAAATCAAGGAAAAATATTGGTGGAAAGGCATGTATAGAGATGTTTCTCACTTTGTAGTGACTTGCAGAGACTACCAGATGTATTCGGTAATGCGTCATCGAGATGAGCTTTATCCGACCTATCCGCTATGCATTAATTATAAGTGGGTAGTTGACTTGGTTACTATGCCTATGGGTCTATGGCAGATGAGATATATTGTTTTGGCTAGAGAGGATCTTACCAATCATGTTGAGGGAAGATCTTTGAGAACGAAGACCACTAGTGTAGTGTGTAATTTCTTATTGGAAGAAATTTTCTGTAGGTATGGCTGTGTGGGTAAGATCACTGCGGATCGCGGTGAATTGGATGCAGATGAAGCTAGGGAGTTTTTCTCTCAACTAGGAATCAAGTTGGCTCTACCCACAGCATACAATCCAAAGGGAAATGGAAAGAGTGAAAGAGGACATTCGCCAATAGTGAAAGTATTAGCCAAAGCATGCAGAGGATGGATTGGAGAATGGCCGAGACTTCTACCATTTGCTTTGTGGGCTGATCGTACGACTCACAGTGTTACCACAGGATATATGCCCGAAGAGTTGATGTATGGCCAAAAATCGGTTATGCCGACTGAGACTTGTGCTTTGACTTGGTCAGTTTTACCTTGGCAGGAGGATTTGATGAGAGAGGAGCTCTTAGCTCTTCGGATTCGATAGTTGGAGAAAAGACCAGAGGATATTCAGCTAGCTATTGACAGGTTGAAGGTTGCTAGACTAAGAAATAAGGACAGGTTTGACAGTAGGCATCGCTTGCGGCCTAGAGCAATAAAAGAGGGAGACTGGGTATTAGTCTTTGATAGCAGCCTTGAAAATCAATATACTGCACTTCGCAAGATGGTGAAAAGATGGTTTGGACCGTACATAGTCAGACATGTCTTTGATAATGCAACATATGAGTTGACAGAATTGGATGGAACAGTGCTTAGAGTGCCTATTGCAAGAAAAAGAATCAAGATTTTCAAGAAAAGAGATGATGAAGATTATGCATTGGAAGAATTTGCAAGAGAATAGCAACGAGAAGAAACTCCAATGGAAGAGACAGATGATATGACAGATAATCTTATTGATATACTGGAAATGCACAATGAAGAGATTGATCTATTTGTGGATCTTGATGATAATGATCATGGGTAGTTGGCCCATCCGGAGGATGCGTAGGATTAGAGGGGGTGGATGTCGTATTGCTGCACATTCGAGGTGTGAAATCCACCCAAAAGTTGTGTGTGGGAGTTGATATTTTGTACATACTTAGTTGTTATGTTTGCATCTTTATTTTGCATGGTAATATAGTAAGGAGGGGTTAGAATAAGATCTTTTTTGTTGGCAGTGCATTGGTTGGTATATATGCCATGTGTGGATTATTTGCAGAAGCACAAAAAGTGTTTGACAAGCATCGACTTTGTAGCGTAATCTCATGGAACATGTTAATTTCTGGATACATCCAACACGGAGTTGTTGAGAAAGCACTTCAGTGTTTTATTGCATTTCGAAAGCTTGTGGAATGACAAGAGTTATATACACGGGCCAAAAAGTACATGCTCAGATTATCGAAGGAGGTTTGCTAGTGAAAAATCTTTTTGTTGGCAATGCTATAGTCGACATGTATGCTAAATGTGGTCATGTAGGAGCAACAACCAAGGGTGTAGAACTGCATTGTGAGATTGTTAGAGAGGGTTTATTAGAAAATGAAATTATTCTGAAAAAGTCACGGATGGCTATTTGAAAATGAATGACTATTTTTAAAAGAGGGCTTTTTGGGGGGAAAAGAAGCTTAATGGAGAAGATGAAAAGAAAAGCAGGGGAAGGAAAGGAATTAGGGGAGCTCGATGAAAAGGAGGAGATGGCAATAAAGAATCGGACAGAAAAGAGGAATGCAGGAACGTGCTTCAGAATGAGTGCCAAGGATGAATTGTGTTAACGATGTTGGTTCTTCGAAGCTGCGATGAACGAAATGGTGGCGGCTCTTCAGAAGACAAAACGGAAGTCATAGCTAAAGAAGACGTTGAAGCCCATGTTGCAAAAAAGACTACTGCTGTGACAGAATCTGTCGGGAGGCGTTTGCAATGAGCAAAGGGGTGACAATGGCGATAGACAACGGAAAACATCGATCATATAATTGGTGATGTTGTTGCTAGAGTGAGCCAAAGGAAGCTGCAAGCATTGACAATTATTGCATCGGATGACAAAAAGAAGGAGGACGTCAAGGGAAAAGATTGCAACGGGGTATCAAGGGGAAGAAGTACAATCGAGAAAAGGCATCGACGATTGCTGTGACAGAGGAGAACGGTAGGACTTTGGTGAGCTTAGAAAAGATGAAGGAGGAGTGTTGCTTGGTCGACCTGAAGCTGAATTGACGTTAGTCAAGCGACGAACTGAAAAGATGAAGATATGGGATTGGCATGTCTCCCTGGGCATCATGACATCGTTTCTGTAAACTGTCGAATAGTTTAATTAGAAGACAGTGATGTACTTTGATTGTTGTTCAGAATTATATGCCTTACTGCAACGGACAAAAGAGATGGATGTTGGTGAGGAATTTGTGGTAGTAAGGGTAGCATGGGACAGTGTAGTTTGAAGGACAGGGTACTAGGCATCATGACATCGTTTTTGTAAACTGTCGAATAGTCTAATTGGAAGACAGTCTCAAGTTTTAAGACATGGTAGCGTGATTTCTTTCATCTCAGTATTGCAAAGAAACTGTGAGATTTGGATGCATCAAGATGCTCCTTGAACATGCAGGACAAAGTTTGTACATGTATGAGTGGCTGTGAAGGCTGACTGGCTCATCCAAAGTTGTAGACGACATAAATCTTAGAGATCTCATGGTCCCTGCAAAACCACTTCATTACAGGAATTCAGGCGCGGGATATGGAGTTTTGTTTTACTGATACTGTGAAACTGTTTTCATTTCTTCTGGATTCAGTTCCTTGTGGCTACCATTTGGGTATCAAGACAAGTTCAATAAGTTTAACTTGGCCGAAGGTAAGGATTATTGAATGAGGCTGAAGACAGGATCAAATGAATGTCGATGAATCCAACGGCTGCCTCATGGACAATCTTGCTAATTGCTTGCAGAAATCTTGAAGATTCCGAAAGGATGGGAAAAGAAGAAGATGGAAAGGCTTTCAACCGTCATCAGTTTCCCTTCTGCAATTACGAGAGGAAATGACTAGTAATCAAATGAACTGCTTTTCTGATTATAACTCACCTTGAGTGAGCTGAAGCCTTGTATATCTTCAAGATTGGCTTAGTTTCCATTTTAAACCTTACATACTGGATAGCAGAATTTACAACTGTTTTTGCTCAGACAGACTTTATTGAATGTATTTTGAAATTGCATTGTGGCTATTAAAATTATATGATTCAGAGTTGGAGGCTTGAACCAGTTTGATGATGAGTTCAATCTCTAATATTGGATTATTCACTTGATTGATCTTCCATCTTGAAATTTATCAAGGTCTTCTGTAGACACGACTTTGCTTTCGAAAATCCTTCGACATCGTGCGTAAGTGTAATTGAGTTTTATCGTTATTTTTTTATAAATAAGTAGTAAATACATTCTTTTTATACATAAAAGAAAGCATAGGCAAATCCTCATGTCCTATCCTCATCATATATCCACATATACACTCTTAATTTTTGATAATTTTTTATGTATTAAAACTAAAGTTTTTCTTTTTTTCCTTCAAAAAGACTATTTCTCAAAGATTTTCATTTTTTTGAAAATAAAATACTATTTTTTATCTTTTAATTTATGTCACTAGTATAGATTGTGATCCATTAGCATATCAGTTATTATTTCATGTGAATAACATTGAACCCTCAAAACCCAACAAAATCCCCATTTTCACATTAAATCCCGTATCTCGGGTATTGCAGATTTAATCTTTTTTATATAAACGACTCAAAGTGAGTGATTTTTTTATAATTTTAGACATTGGTAAACAATATAGGCTTGGATTTGTTAAAGTTTGAAGAGGAATAGTAGCATGGGTTAGCTTGCTACAGCCCCTTTGCGATGCCCGTCATAACATTAGAGAAAAGAAATTATGAAAAGATTGTTTTCACATAACACTTGGTTGATTTATAGTTAAAATTATTTGAGCACAATGAGTCTTACACATTGCATTAACATTTAAGCATGGTATCAAAAGGAAAACTCATAGATGCATAGCACCTATATGCTTAGTTGTGACCAACGTTGAGTATCTGAGGTTCCTTTGTTGTAGGTAAGCAAGGTGATCTTTGGGGAGATATTATGTGAGGCTAAAATATTTCTAGATCGTTATATACATCATGAGAGGATTTTCTCATGTTTGTGCTTCATGTTTGAGATAGAGTATCTTGAGGCCAATCCTTGGGGTGTAGGAGAGCTGTAAGAGCCATAACAATTAGTTGGGAGGTGCTTTATGTATGTGTATAACGAGGTGTTAGTCACCTATATGTATGGGAAGATCCCTATGCTTGGAGTGAGGATAGGAAATATGTTGGACTACAATTTGAAACTCATGTTTATAAACACATTCATTTGATAAATCATTTTGTAGCATCTAAACGCTCATGACTATGAGGTCGTGGGGATTATTTGGTGTGTATAGGAGCTCAGCTAGAGCCTTAGAGACAATGTCAAGTCCGTTTTTGGTCCTAACAATGAGTTGAAGTAGATTGATTCTCAATCGTTGAATCACGACTCTCTTGTTCTTCGATCCCTCATATCTCTCTATTCTACTTTGTTTCTTTTACTTTTCTAACTCTTACTCTCTCCCTCTCTAGCTCTTACTCACTTCTCTATCTCTCTCTTTTCTCTATCTCTTTCACACACACACACACACAACTACTCCATGTATATGTGTGTATTCAACACTTCCCAATTAATAATCAATGAGTGGTCTAAGCCTTATACTTAAGGCTTTATATAGCCTTTCACTACCTCACTCACAAAGTGCTCTTTTAAGCCATGTATAAACTTTGATATCGAATGATTAACTTATGATTGAGGATCCTACCTTTTGTGTATTCTTTTGTAAGCTAATCAATTTGGATATGAGCTTTGTTACATGATTGCAATGAGGGATTAGATACTAACTTTGCATGACAATCCAAAGGTGATGACGTTGTAGATGATAACAATGATGACATGTGCACTATCATTCTTGATGATAGTGATGCTTATGACATGAGATAAAATCTTTATAAGGTTTTTATTTAAACATTTGTTTAAGGCTTAAGTTATTAAAGCTAAGGTCATTACAATTTACGTATTCATATTACAATGAATGAAGCTTTAGCTAAATGTCTTTTTATAATAACTCCAATGAGCCAAAAAAAGTAAAAGTTATCACATTTATATATTCATGCTTCAAAGCTTACAATAGTAGGAGATAAACAACTCATATAAGATAAAAATTGTTTAGTTATTTCTCCTATTGTAACATTGTTGATCTTGAAGTTATATAGGAGTTTTTAAAATAAAAAAACTTTAGGATATCTCTTACATTCTTTAACATCTAGTGTGAAATAACATTTACATTCTTTGTTTCTTTATGTGGAATAACCAATACCTTAACTTTAAATGGCATAACATCTATATCAAATCTAATGGAGCAACAATCTTAGTCTATATTTGTTAAATCCAAATCTTGTAATAAGTGATTGTCGAGAGATGTTAAAACACAAAGCTAAGTACAAATATTATGCACTGCACCTTTTGAAGCTAATCTTATGCCAACACTCTTTGGATTTCCATAATATTACTATAATGTTGTCCAAGTTCTCTTTTTTTTTCTACTTAGCCATAACCTTTGTCCTCTATAACTTCGATGTTTGGAAGCAAGTCAGAAAAACACATAAGGAGACAAATATGAAAAGTATGCTCTTCTTAAGATCCTTCCAATGGTCATGGGATCTTGAATATCTTGGGAGACTTTAACTCTCTATATTGTTGCTTCATCTAGAATGGCCTAGAAGGACCCACTTAAGCTCTCCACATGTTGCCACTCAAAACTTGTTGATGGAAAGATATCTATATACAATAATCCATTATTAACTAGCCGTATTGATAGAATAGAAAATAACTTACTTACATCAAAATATCTAGTTTGTTTGCAGAGAAACATGTGTACTTAGAGGCAAGTATATATCCCTGGCTATGTAAGCCTATTAATCTAAGTAAACGATCATTGAGGTGTCGCTTTGAAAGTAGCAATATGTCACTTCAATAGTATTTTACATCCTTTTTCACTTGTGGGGGCCCTTGCAAGATGGAAGTACTCTACAAGAATTTATCATTGTGATGGTTGGAAACGATGTGTGAAAAGCACTTTTTTTGACATATGTACTAGAAATTACCGAAAGACGTGGTTTGCTAATTGCTATGAGAATTCAATTTATTCCATGCATATCTAAAGTACCTTTCACTAGAATCAACGTGTGTAAACCCAAAGCAATAGCATGGTGAACCTCTAGGTCCAATACTAAAAAATAATGAGTTACTATTATTATTAATAGCATCTAACCAATTGAGCTTTTTTTTTTGATACAATAGGAATTGAACCTATCAAAGTGTGTTGCTGAGGACACCATTACTATTTCCTTTATTACTGCAAATGGTGAACTCAAAAATCTTTCAAATGTATTGTATATTTTAGAAATGAAGATAAATTTGTTATCAATTACTTCCATAACTGATCTTGGTCATAAAATAAGGTTTACCGAGAGAGGTGCAGAAATTCTTAACATTAGTGTTGGCAAAGTTATCAACGAAGGACAAAGAAGAAACAACCTATATAAGTTAAGTGCTCTTATAGCCACGACTAGTGTGGCCACAAGTAAACTTTGATATAAAAGATTTGGTCACATTGGATTTACAATCTTAAAGCAGTTGCATAAGCAAGGTATGGTTGCTCACTTGTAATAATTGAAATGAAGAAAACATGTGAAGCTTATATGATGGGCAAACAAGAGATAAATGCATATCCACAGAATGCAATAACAAAGCAAATGCTCCTCTAAAGTTGGTACATGGTAACTTGTGTGATAAAATCCCTAAACACGCCTTTGGGGAATCTCCTTATTTCATGTTGATTGTCAATGACTATGGTAGAGGAAGACGTTGATGTACTTTCTTTGTGATAAGACTCAAGCGTTTGGTAGGTTTAAAGATTTACTAAAACTTATTGAGGATGAAACATGGTCTACGACTTAGGCTTTACACAAGTTGCCACTCAGAACTTGTTGATGGAAAGATATCTACAAATTATAATCCATTGTTAAGTAGTTACATTAATAGAATACAAAAAAACTTAATTGCATTGAAACTTATAGTTTGTTTGTAGAGAAACTTGCCTAGTTAGAGGTAAGTATATATCCCTAGCTTTGTAAACATATTAACTTGAGCAAACCATCCTTGAGGTGCAGCTTTAAAAGTAGCAATACGTCCTTCCCATAATATTTTACATCCTCTCATTTTGCCTTTTTCACCTTGTGGGAGCCCTTGTAGGATGGAAGTATAGTAACCCAATGACTTACAATAAAAAGTGTGGGCTCCTAAGTTTCATTTCACTTTTTATTATAGATGATATAAGAGTTTAAGGAATGAGAAGGATACCTTGTGGATGCCATGGAGAAAAAAAGAAAGAAAGTGTAGATATTATAAACAAAAAGAAACTTAAAGAGAATATTAAGAAGGAGAATGATGAGAGCTTAGATAAATCGATGCCAAAATGAAGTCATACTCTCAAATCTCTCAATTTTCAAAACACCTAGTTTTAACTTTGAGTCCCATGTTTGCCATATCTTTTGATAGCTTTTGTTAGTGAATGGGACCACTAGGATCACCAAAGATTGTGGAGATTTCAATAAAGAAAGAGGACATAACCATAAAATGGACTCTACTATCTCTAAAGCTAAGGAGACAACAATAAATATTCTTGTACACGTGACAAACACTTTATTAGTATTTTTTAAATCTAGGGATTAAGAAAGGACACCCACCTCTTTTAATCCCTTTTATCATTATGGTCCTAAAATAATATGATATAATTGAGATATTGACAAGTTGGATAAGAAAAGGGTTTGTTTTATTCATGATTAGTTACAACTAAATGATTTTTAAATTAGGCCTTAATGCACATGATAGTAAGGATTTACATATAGTGAACATCTTGAGGGTCAAACTAGTAAATGAATATCCTAAACTCAAGTCAAAATATAAGATCTCTCATATCCTATAGTTAGTTCTCAAGTCCTTGTTTGTCATTTTGGCAGTTGAAATAATTAGACATATGATATGATATGATATTTTAATAGTTGAATATATGCATGCAATGTGTATGTACTCTAAAATCATCCACAAATGCACATACACTATGAAAATTGAGATGAATTTTCTAAAATGGAAATTATAGAATTATATAATAATTTTAAGGGTTGAACATATTGATGCAATGTATACATATCCTAAAACCATCCACAAATCCACATAGACTATAAACACATAAACAATACATGCACACATGCATGTACATGTGCACACATGTGCAAAGACATATGCACATATATGCACCTATTCACACATGTATACATATATACATACACGTTACACACATAAACATATATGAGTAAGATAAAAATTCAAGAGAGAGAAAGTGAAAGAGAATGGATATACACTTATAAAACATAAACATATACACATACGTAATAGACATGTCCACATATACATGCAATGCAACACATGTATAAACATGCATACACATATACATATATTAGGTGAAGAAATTTGAGAGACGAGGAAAAAGAAAGGAGAGAATAAAAATGATAAGAGAGAGAGAGAGAGAGAGAGAGAGAGAGAGAGAGAGAGAGAGAGAGAGAGAGAGAGAGAGAGAGAGAGAGAGAGAGAGAGAGAGAGAGAGAGAGAGAGAGAGAGAGAGAGAGAGAGAGAGAGAGAGAGAGAGAGAGAGAGAGAAGAAGAAGAAGAAGAAGAAGAAGAAGAAGAAGAAGAAGAAGCAGAAGAGGGAAAAGAAAGAAGAGACAAGAGAGAAAGAAAAATGTGAGGAGACAACACACGTATAAAACACATATACACTCACATACATCTAAATATCTATATGAGAAAAAATAATAAAGAATGGATATATGTTTATAAAATACTCACTTATAAACATGCATACATCCACATGTATAAACACACATATCCACACAAAAATATATACAAGTATATATACATATAATGCATATCAATACAAAGGAAAGAAGACATAGTGATAGTCCTTTTCGATGAAAATTAGTGATACCACTATCTATGACACAAAAAGTGTCACAACAAGCACCGCTATTTCCATGATCACTACATATAGTGAGAGCTAGATTTTGGAGCGGGTTTTTGAAGCGAAAACGTGCCCGGGAAGGCATAAAAGATCAAATTTTCATGAAAAATGAAATGGTTGCAAGATCAATGAGCTAGAGTCTTCCTAGATGGAGTTCGATGCTACTAAGATGTAAGTCTCAGTTCATCGATTGGAGTTCGTTTGACTTTCCATTTAATCCCCACAATGTTTGGTGTTATAAAGCAGCTATATGATCTAGGAGCCAAAAAGTGCATGATGGAGGCGAGGTTTATAGATTTTGACACTATGAAGTCGACTGTCTAATCCGTTCAAGAATTGGAGTTCGTTTGGGTTTTCGTTCGGAAAAAAACCACTTTACATGCAGTGTAAAATCTCCAAACTTGGAGCTAGATATTTTAACAGTTAAGCTTAATAGCTTAACTAAGTATAAAATAAAAAGACAAGAATCATTGGGGAGGTCTTTTTTTTTACGTCCCCATTTTTGAATGAAAAAACAATTTTTGTGCATATTGGCATCAAGGGAATGGAAGAGGGCAGCAAGATACTAAATTTCCACACTCTCCAATGCTTCAATCTGATTAGAAATTCACATAATCTATGAAGAGATAAAATTTTATTCTTTCTCTCTCCTCTTGTTGTGTGTTTCCATGGATTAATGTATATGTATAAGAGAAGTGAGTGGGCTAAGATGAAAGATTTTGATCATGGGATGATATTGGAGGGTTGGAAAGATCATCAGTAGCTATTGGGAAGCATGAACGGGACTCTAATCACGAGATATGTATGTCATAAGGCATGATTTTATGAGTAAGTGGTAGATCTTATTATTTTATGATAAATTTCAGTTGGAAATGCTTGTATTTGGTTGTCAATGCTTTGATTTATAAAAAATGTTAAATAAATTAGGAAAATTAAATCATCTTATAATTTCTTTAAAAACACACAAAACCCGCAACATTGCGATTTTAAGGAAAATCATGCAGTTTTGGGGTTTTGTTGTGCGTATGGTATTCATATGGGATGGAATGTTATGAAAAAATAATTATTAGTAGGATCAATTAGTCTAAATCAATAAATCAGAAAATATTAGTATTTATTAATAAATAACGGAAGAGAAATAGAGAAAAAATGAGAAACATCATTTTTTTGTGTCTGAAAATAGAGAAAAATAATATTTGTATTTGTGAATACATGATCAGACTGATGCATGAGGGTGAGCCTCAATTTAGCCTATCTTTGTGTTATAGTGGATATTTATTGCTTTTATGAAGAAAAAATACATTAAAAATGCTCTCTAAATCTACCACCGAATGCAGAACCTTCAGAGGTAGGGAGAAGCGGGGTGTTGAGTGCTTAAAATAAGCTAAATTTTGATTTTTTTCTGATGCATTGCATATAGGATATGTGTGATTTAAAATTAAGAGATTCTAGTGGTACGAGAATGCTTAGGTGCTGGCCCTATACAATGCAATAATCTCGTTTTGAGTAAAGGCATGGAGAAAACTATTTTTGCACTTTCACAATGCTGATTGTCGATAAATAAACTTGTTTGAGCACTAAAAAACCATACAAACTTGCATTGCATGCAATGCATAGTATCATCTTGGATGCACAACAATTGTTTCCATGAATAATGACCTACATTGATGAGAAGGTGAGATACCCTAAGTTATAGGGTTAGATATTCATTTTCTTTGGAGAGTATTTAGTGAGGACTATCTATTATCTCCTAGATCAATTCATTAAAACAGTGTATTATGTGTTGTACGTGCTTTATGTATTCACGTGGCGCAACTTGGGGCCAATTCCCAAGGTGTAAGAGTGGTACGCAAATCGAATGTTGTATGTGAGCGTAGTGAACGCCGGAACGTCCCCAAGAACAAAGAACTCTACAAAAGCTCATAAAACAAGAAGAAATATTTGCACAACATGAGGCAAAAAGACGGATTGGGTGCAATCTCCCCCCATGCCTTGTGTATGCACTCCACAAGGCATGTATTTATAAATTTATAATCTCCAAGCTCAAAAATAGCCCAATTTACAATTAGCATGCTTTGGCTTTTGTGTTTGCTTTTGCCCACATAAAGAATAAAGCAATGAGACATTCAAAAAGTCAAGATATGTCCAAATACAATGTCCAATAATGAAGTATTTAAAACGAGCACCTATACGCATACAAAAGAATAACTGTTTGTCAAGCACTTCAATAAATAAGCGAGCCTAAATAAATATTAGTGCCATGCCTTTAATAATAATGCACCCACCCATCAAAAATAATAATTTATCTAGGTAATTTGAATACACGCCATCACCCGATGCTTCCCAATGCCATTGTTGCCTACTCTACATATCAACTGAAGCATTCACAATTGTTAGAAAATAATAAAACTAAATCGAAAAAAGTAAATACCTAGTTGTCTTCAGCTACATTCAGCTACAAAATAAATAAATAGATTGAAACTCTATCTTAACCTTAATTTAATACGAGTGCACTCTAAACTCATAAACGTCCATTAATTTAAATATGTATTTTGCAAAATCACCCGCTGTGGAATCACCCATGTGCACATTAAATTAATCTGACGCCTGAAAAGGACAAGTGTCCCCATCAACTTCTCACACAAGGAATCCACCTTGTGTAGAAGCCCCATCAAATAAATATAGTTTTACAGAATCCACCAAAAAACCTCACGAAATCCACCGTGGAATATGCCTCTTGGCATCATAGCCCCAAGGTGGGATAGCAATTGTCCTCAATTACTATTAGCTCAATGTGGAGCGAGCAGTGAGGGGTAAGCACTTAGGTCGTGGGTATGCATCCATTGGGCTTCTTCAATAGGATGATTTTTAAACTTAACCAAATATCTAGAATATCTACGGCCAGTTCTGGTGGTCATAAAGTTAGTGTCTAGAATAGTTTCAGGTTCAAGGATTTCAGTTTATTCTTCTAACAAATGAGGGCTTTCATAGATAGAATGGACATGTAATTGGCTTCTTAAAGGTCGTAACAAACTGATATGAAAAGTATTGTGGATTTTTCAATGTTGGGGTTGTTCTAATTTGAATGCATTGTCATTGATCTTGTGAATTATTTTGAAAGGTCCATAAAATATGGGTGCTAACTTAACAACAGGGTGTTTCTCAACACTTTGCAATCTTCTCTTTCAATGCGTAACCAAACATAATCATAAACTTTGAAACTCATGACTTTTTTTTTCTTATTAGATTGTTTAGTATATGATTGGTGGGCTTTTGCAATCATATCTTTAACTTCAGCAAAAATAGTAGCATACGTGTTGGTAATATCATCAACAGCTTTAACTTTGTTTGACAATGATGTAACAGGTGTAGGCAATCTATGTCCAGAAATGATTTCAAAAGGTGCTTTATGTGTAGCTGTATGTGGTGTATTATTGTATGCAAATTGAAGTAGATGCAATTGTGTAACCCATGTTTGTGTTTTTGAAATTGTGTATGTACGCAAAATATCTAAAATTGTACTGTTGGTAGCTTATGTTTGCCCATTGGTTTCAAGATGGAATGCAAATGAGAAATCAATTTTAGTGCCCAAATTAGCAAACAAAGTAGTCCAAAATTTATTAGAGAATCTAGAATTATGATTAGAAATAATAACTTTTGGTAAACCATGGTTGGTGAAAAAGTCTTCAAAAACAATTGTGCAGCTTGAGATGCAGTTAAAGTTTTCTTACATAGTAGGAAATATTCTTGTTTGTTAAATTGATCTCTAATAGTCCAAATCATATCATGATTAGCTTGTGTCTTAGGTAAGTCAGTTATAAAATCCATTGAAATATGTTTCCATGGTCGTTCAAGAATTGGTAAAGACATTAATAACCCATATTGCTTACCATGGTGTCACTTGACTCTTTGACAAATTAAACACTCAAAAACAAAGTTAGAGACATCAGATTCTATTTGTGGCTAGTAAAAATCTTCAACCAATGTTCTTAAAGTAGAAATAATACCTCTATGGCCTTGATATGGGAGACAATGAATTTCATGCAACAAAAATGATCTAAATGGAACAGTGACACACAATCTTTTCTCATAAAACATAAATCCATCAAAATAAGAAAATGAATCAATTGGAATCTAGTTATTAGCAACTAATTTGTTCCAATCAACTTGAAAACTAGGGTTATGATCATAGATATCCTTCATAGGAATAAAGGAATCAAAAGATAAAATGGAAATATTATGAATACTTAGTCTTCTACTCAATGCATCGGCAATAATATTCTCTCTTCCAGGTTGATATTGGATAAGTGGATAAAAACTTTGGATAAAACCAGCCCATTTAATATGACAGTCAGAGATTTGTGGCTGACTAAGAAGATGTTTGATACTTTGTTGGTCAGTTTTGATCATAAATTCAAATCCCATTAGATAGTATTTCCATTGACATAAGGCCTGAACTACAACTAACAATTCTTTATCATAGGTAGAATACTTCAATTCTTTAGAGGGTTTAAGTTTGCAACTAGAATAGGCTATGGGATGTGAATCTTGCATAAGGACAACTCCTATTCCTCGTCCGCTAGCATCAGTGACTACTAGAAAGAATGGTCGATTGAAATCCGGTAATTTCAAAATAGGTGTATGTGTTAAAGTATGTTTCAATAAATCAAAATAATTTTGTTGATTATCACACCAATGATATATAAAATCTTTCTTTAATAATTTCGTTAAAGGCAATATAATCAATGAAAATTTTCTCACAATTTTTTTGCAAAAGCTAGCAAGACCTAAGAAAGAATGTAACTCATGCACATTATTAGGGATTGGCCAATTCAAATTTGCTTCTATCTTTTTAGGATCAACACAAATACCATCAGAAGAAACAATGTGATCGAAGTATTCAATTTGGGTTTAGAAAAATTCACTCTTGTCAAGGCTAGCATATAATCGATTTTCTTTCAACAATTTGAAAACCAGGGATAGATGTTCATAATGCTCATTGTCATTCTTACTAAAAACCAATATATCATCAAAGAAAACAATTACACAATGCTGATACTTCAAAAATATATGATTCATCATACGATTGAATGTAGCTGGTGCATTAGTCAAACCGAAAGGCATAACAAGAAATTCATAATGACCAAATTGAGTTCTAAATGCAGACTTAAAAATGCCAGGTATATCCAATCATACTTGATGATATCCAGATTTGAGATCTATCTTGCTAAAAATAGTAGCTCCTTGTAGTTTATCCATGAGGTCGTCTACCCTAGGGATCAGATATCTGTTCTTAGCATTGATCTTGTTTAGGGAACAATAGTCAATACACATCCTATAAATATTATTTTTCTTCTTAACTAATAGGACAAGTGCATTGAAAGTAGAACTATTGGGCCTAATAAGTCATTGGGTTAACAGTTCTTCAACTTGTGCTTGGATTTCTTTTTGCTCAATCTGATTGTATCTATAAGGTGCTTTACATGGTGGTTGAGAACCTGGGATTAAATCTATTTTATGATCTTCAGGACGTGGAGGTGATAAACCAGGGGATAAATCCACCGCTAAAAAATCTTGAAATTGTGCATGCCTAGGATGCATCTGGTTTTCCTTAACTTCAATTTCATTCACCAATACTAAGTATGATTTGCTACATTTTCTCAATGCACATTTAGCCAGTGTCTGACTAAGCAAGGGAAATTTATCAAATGTACACGTTCCATGTAATGTGATTTGTTTTCTGTTAGGATGAATTTTCATGGAATGTATGGAATAACCTATGTCGGGATTATATTTGTGACGCCAAGGCATTCTTAAAATGATATCACTAGCTTGCAAAGGTATAACCAATAAATTATGCACTCAACATAATCACCAATTTTAATTTCCAAATCATGAACTTCTTGTGTACCATTGTATCTAGTACCTAAGAATGCAGCCTTTATGAGATAATGAGTTGGAATAGGTAAATTCAATTATTTTACCAACTTTGTAGAACTAAAATCATGTGTGCTCCCATCATCATGCAAAACAATCTTTTTGTGACCATACACAAGACATTTCATTGTTAATAATGAATGAGGATTTGGCATACTTGGTAAAGTATTAGAAGCATCATCGATATCATCATCATCTTCCATGAAGTTTGGCATATCTTCATGGTCTTCATCTTTAGTCACTCCCAAGTAATTGATTTGAATAGCTGGCTTCTTAGATTGACAGTTCACTACAAAGTGTCCATGTTGATGGCACTTATAGCAAACTATAGACTTTACTTTGGAAACATTATTGGTAGGGGCTGAAAATTTAGGTATATTGGGATTTGACTGGAGAGATGGCTTAGGGATTGAATTTGTGTTTGATGGTAAAGAAGGAGGTCGTGTCTAGGGTTTACGGAAAGAAGAAGGAGCAAAGCGATTTTGATTGAATCTTCAAAAGTTAGAATTGAATTGCTTTGTACCAAAGTTACCGTTAGTTGGAAATTGTTGTGGTCGCTTTTCTTGTCCACAAATTTTGTCTTTAGCATCATGCACTAAAAAAATCACATCCTCCAAGGTCTTTGGGTTGAACATGTTCACTTCCGCATAGAAGTGACCAAGCAAACAGGACATATACTTGCACTTGTGGATCGCCTTAAGAACATCTTCAAGCATTCAAAGTTACAGTAAGGCACTCCAAAAACGCTCAGTGTATTGCAATATGGATTCACGATCTCTTTATTGTAGAAGATCCTACTGTTTGATTGTTTTTTCATGAAATTGAGCTGGAAGAAAATTTTCCAAATTTTTCTTTTGAAAGGCCTCCCAAGAAGTAGGACAATCAATACTCTTGCAGACAACAGTCCACCATAACTGTAACATCCCGAATTAAACTGTCTCTACAAAGGATAAGGGGAAAAAATAAATAAATTTTTTTATCCCCTCCTTCTCCCCAGTCGATGTCGCGATGGAGGGGAAGGAGGGAAGCCACGGAATGCAGCACGTAGGAGCCCATCTAGGAGCTGTGGCCATGCGTGCTGCCTTGTAGGAGAGGGAGGATCCCCCTCCCCTCTCCTATTTAAGTCACTGTTAGGAGGGCATCGAGAGGGCATCGAGAGGTAGATGGAGAGGCTGCCGCTTGCTGTGCTGCGAGGAGTGAATGCGGCATGCTGCTGATCGAGACATCGTAACTCAGTCATCCTTTGCTGTCACAGTCCGTGCCCAGCCACCAAACGCTGCTGAAACGGCGTTGTGTTATTTCCCTCCCTGCCCACGTGTAGAAGCTTCTAAAGGGCTTGATAAGCCCCCTTTCACCCCCCAAGGTCTTTGTGATTTCTGTATTTTCAAAATCCCCCCCCTAAGGTCCCTTAAGCCCCCCTTTCCCCCTTAAGCCTCCTTCCTATGGCTTTAGGATTACCCCCTCCCCCCTCCAAGGTCACCTTTAAGGGCCCTTAGGCCTTTTCCCTCATTCTGAAAGGTATAGCCTTTAAAGGCTACTTTTCCCCCCCTTGGAGTTTCCCCCTTAGGGCTTTTCCCCCCCACAAAAGGTTAATCCACATGACCTTTCCTTTTCCCCCCCGTGTTTTCTAAAAAAACCCCTTAGACCCTTTTTCTTATAGTCTTAAGTCCACCCCATGGAATTCCTCCTAAGGGCCCCCTTAACCCATTTTCTTTCCCCTCCTCGAATTTCCCCCCTTAAACCCCTCAAGCCCTTTTTCCCATGTAAAAACGAGCCCTACTCGTGGAGGATTTCCACAATACCCCCTTTCCTGATTTTACAACCCTGACCGTGGTTCTTCTCTCTTCCACACACCCATCCCTTCAAAGAGTCTCCACGAAGGGAAGCAAAAGAAACTTGTAAAGGACGGTGGAAATTAAGAAGGAAATTCGCAAAAGTAGCATCTATGAGGACGGGAAGGCTTCACTCGCAATGCCTCCTAAGAAAACCCAAGGCGTAGTCGCAGGAGGGTCGTCTCCTAGCATCCATGTGGACATCTCACCCCAAGCCTAGGTTTTCCTTCCTAATTTTTATTTGGTATTGTTGTAATTCAATCATGCAAGGTTAATTGTTGGAAATAGGATATATTTTTTTCCTAAATGCTCACGACGGAGGAACTTGGTCATTAATACTTTCAATAAAATATGTAAAATAAAGGAAGCATAAATGCATTTCTAGCAAATAGCTTTATGCATTGAAATGAATTAAAAATTAGATTAATGTCCATTAAAAATAGTATCCTTCGTTTAAGCCTAGATGTATAAACTGCATATTGCACTATTAACCCATATCCTCTTCACAATGAATCATGATGGAAAGTGCAAAGCATGAAATGATTCTTACGATGCATGACTCTAGGAAATTATCGTTTGTCAAAATTATCAAGTAAAAGGTTGCTTGTTTAGCATGAATTTTGTTCGCAAAGTTATAGGAAGATTAGTTTGAATTAACCTAACCTATGCCTGATCTCAAATCGATAAGTTAGGGTTGAAAAATCAATTTACGCATAGACAACAAGTCATGTAGAAATGATCATGTAATTATTTTCTAGAGTTAAACAAATTGGCATAAACCTAAAACAACTAAACCGCGGAGTACTCGTTTGGAATGAGTTAAATTCCAAGCAACGCCTATACCTTAAATACTTGCCCACATTCACTGAATGTAGGGACAATGAAATGTAATTGTAAAGTAAACTAGGGTTTGTCTCTAAGAATCTTACGAGATGGAACTTGGAACTCTAGGACTGACGACGTCAGCCTAACGTAATCAGGAACAGATTGTTTCGTGACTCCGTTCAATGAGTAGAATAAGTCTCATAGTTCGATGCGACACTTGTGCAGCAAGTGCAGAGTCATATGATCTTGTGATTGGATCACAAGGGAATGGCCATATTCTTGCAATGAGGTTGACAGGTCCTTACGCAAGTTATATTGCAAGAGGATGAATAATCATCCTAATTTAGTATCTTTGTGGAGTAAAGAAGATTTCTTGGAATCAATAGACCAGCCGATAAACTGAAATAACCGATGAACTTAAGGTTTGACCAAGTCGGGTTATTAGGGTATGCCCTAACCCAGGATATAGGGGATCTTGCCAAGTTGCAAGTCATCCCGGATCGAGTGCAAGATGCATTCGAAAGGAAGGATTCATTCCTTAGTAGTTTGCCAACAAAAACAATCAAAGAAAATGTTTGTGCTTGCTAGAGATTTTAGAGCACTGTTTGGCTTTGGTTGATCAATGAATTAAGAGATAAATGGATATCTATACTTCAGGTTGAAGGCCTGAAGGGAGAGGCAACTTCAGTTACCCCCAAGTGCCTGCTTGACCCTAAGCAAGGGGGTTGTTGACCACACCGGGAAAGTGGACTGAACCCGCCACGAGAGGTCTCTCGGTTGAGAACTACTTGGAGTAGGAGGACGCTTGGGTGCTAGAGGGGGCTATGGCCATAAATCCCTCGCCTTCTGGGCCCTGTAGAAGAGGCTAACGTGACTCGGGATTGGATCTCGAGGTCCGCATACTAGTCTACGAGCGAAAACTTGGATTAGTGATCCGTATGGATTGTTGGATAGCCTTTGGGCGGATTGTGGATAAGCCTACGGGCTGGACTCTTTGTATTTCAAAGATAAATATAATAACTTGTTAATAAGGAACTTGTTTGATATTGTTTTTCTATGTCAAGTGATAAGATTACATGAAGGAACCAGTGCCTAATGGGTTAATTAAAGAAGCTTGTTGTTACATGTCCAACTAATGTGTTAGGTAATTAAATAACCAAAACAACTCGAGGAAAGTGCGGAGGATGGTTGGGCCATAGGTCCGTCCTATAGATGGGTGGTCCTGGTTGGCCGGGAACTTTTCTCAAATCATGTTGGACAGCCAGAAGATCGTCAAGGACACACACAACCAAATCGTTGACCTAGAGTTATGATTGAACTCGATTTACACTGTTTTAGGGGAACGGAATGGGACTATGCCTTATGGCAGAGAGGTTGAGCTTTGCATCCCTCTCGTTTCCCATTCTCCTTGAACCAAGTGTAGTGTGAATCTGCTTTGGACCTGGCGTTTCTGCATAAAGTAGTTCCCTTGGGTTCGACGCTAGGTGCCGTTAGGAACTGACCAATAAGGAAAACCCTAATTCAGGTCGATCCTAAGTGGAAACGGCCGGAATACTTCCTCTACGTGGCAGACACGGAAAGCCCTAGATCGCAAACCCCGTAACATTCCATGGGAGTGCTGGCGGAGCTTTCTAGACATCCTTTCCGATGGACTACTAAGACGTGTCTTGAAGATACAAGTGAACACGTTACAGTTGGTATCAGAGCGAACCAACAACAAAATGGTTTTATGAAATCTTAATAAGAAGAAGTAAAGAAAATGTTGATGTTCTAAACATTTCCTTACCTTCAATGTTGTCTTGTAGAATTACAAAGCGTGGAACAAGTTCTTAGTATTTCAAATCATGTTTATGACTGCAATGCATTCTCCACATTATCGACAAAGGGTTGAGATGATGAACATCCTAGAGAAAATCTATAATCCATCACCTTTGTACATGGAACGAAGATGGACGGGTCCTTCAGGAATCTACTATATAGCCACCCACCGGTTTGCTTATCTACAAACCAACCTAAAGAGGATCAAGTGGTTGGAAGACCTGAAAGTCGTAAAGCTATTCATTTTTGTGGAAGCTCACGTAAACTCAACTTTACATATTAGAGGTTGGAGGGTTGAGATGAACTCATATGTATATGAGGAAGTAACCCATGTAATCCCCGCCGACAAGATTAAAGTGTTAGGATGCCATGAAAAGAATGGGTTCCAAAGGAAAGGATACCCTAAACTTCAAATGATTTATTGATTCCTAAAGATCCATGACTCGAAACCATACTATTATACAGTTCCTTTAGATAAATGTAATACAACGTTGTTCTCCCCAAACTAAATGTAACAGTTGGCTTATCATCACAAGAAATGTTGTACTCCGAAAGGGTTATGCCCATATAAATACAAATAAGATTTCTTTCTATCAATGTCTGATTGTGTAGAAGAATTGATAAAAAGTTTAGCTACATTGCTTAGGTGATAGCAGAATTGAAGATGTAAAATAAATCAATAACGTTTATCGTATAATGATGTTAAGAAACCTTTACCCAGGCACAACCCTAAGTACAGGTTCCTAGTTCGCCTCCTACATCAAGTATTGCTGTAATCTAGGAGAAGAAGTTCCTTCTCAAGCAGATTAAGCCACCCGAGTTTGATGAGAGAGGCAGGTCTGCCCAAGCTGATGCTGAAATTTGGATTGAATCCATGGAGGATTACTTCGAAGTAACCGTTACTGCACCCGCCAATCACGCTATGCTCGCCAAGTTAAAGCTCACCGGCAAAGCCAATCTTTGGTGGAAGCAATGGTGCAGGGATCAAGGGAAAAATGAATGAGTTCTACAAGCTAAAACAATTGGGACTCACTCTTGGCGCATACTATTCTAATTTCATCTCACTTTTAAAGTATGCGCCGTAGATGGACATGACATAGAAGGTGTCCAAATTTTGTACGGGTTTCAATCCACCAGTAAATACCCGTCTCGAATCTATGCATCCATCAGATCTTCAGGATGCACTCATTCGAGCGGCGCCCATAATTCAGGAAGTGCAAACTAGACCAAGAGGTAACAAAACTTGGTCTTATAATGACCTGAACAGAGGAGCATTCAGACCTCAAATGAAGAGAGTTCAAGGTCATAATTAGGGATAAAGAAAGAAAGCAAGAACTAACAATGTCAACAACTTTGTTCCTACTCAAAGCAATGGCCGAAATCTCTGTTGTTTCCACTGCAACGAACTCGGTCACTTCAAGAGGCAATGTCCCAAGCTTGGTGGAGGACATCGCCAAGCACCTTTCCAAGGAACGGGCCGTGGTTAAGGTGCCGCTACCCGAGGCAAAGGAAGAACCGCCTGCATTGCCAATAGGCAAATGTGCGAAGAAGAAGAAGAAGAAGAAGAAGATTCAACCATGGAAGCAGAGTTTGAAAGGGCAACAATCCATGCTGCTCTACATAAGAAAGGGCCGAATCACCAGTTCTCGGTGATTCAGACACCATCAGACTATCAAGGTAAAAGTTTCAAGACCTTGATTGATTGTGGCAGTACACATTCCTTTATCTCACCAGCATGTGCAAAAAGAATAGGAATAGCCACAGTAGAAGCACCTACCTTGCTTGTGGAATTGGCAAATAGAGGTTACTTGTACCAGGCAAACTGCTAAGGTGGAATTCTTTCTGGGAGGAAAAACGACTTCAGTCAAATTCAGAGTCATGAATTTAGGTATCCATGAGTGTCTACTTGGAATGGATTGGCTTAAGCCTAATGATGCCCACATTCACTGTGGAAAGGGTCAAGTTTCCTTTCGAAACTCTGAAAGGGAATTAATCACAACTCAAGGTGCGGCTAGAGTGCCAAGAATCCAATTGGCCAAAGTATATCAGATCATAAAAGGAGTCAGAAAAGGATTACCTATCTACTTGATCAAACTCAATAAGTTAGATCAGAAGCAAGAGTCTAATGAAGGACCTTCTTGGCTAAAGGAATACGCGGACGTATTCCCTAAAGAGTTGACAGAACTCTCACCTCAAAGAGAAGTGGATCATAAGATTAGGTTAGTACCAGGAGATGGGCCAATTGCAAAGAGACCTTATAGAATGTCCATACCAGAAGCAATTGAGCTGAAGGAACAACTCAAGCAACTACTAGATCAGGGCTACATCCGGCCTAGCAGTTCACCATGGGGAGCTCCAATACTATTCCAAAAAAAGAAAGATGGAACATGTCGACTATTTATTGATTACGGAGGATTGAATCAATTAATGGTCAAGAACAAGTACCCTATTCCTAGAATAGATGAGCTTCTTGATTGTCTTCAAGGTGCAAAGATCTTCTCCAAGATTGATCTTAGGTCAGGTTATTATCAAATAAGGATCAAGGAAGAAGATATCCCAAAGACAACCTTCAATACAAGATATGGGCACTTTGAGTTCCTAGTTATGTCATTCTGACTTACGAATGCACCCGCCACCTTCAACAAGTTAATGCAGGATATCTTTAGGCCATATCTTGATGATTTCATGCTTGTTTTCTTCGACGACACTTTAATCTATTCTAAACAGGAAGAAGATCATGAACCCCAACTTCGGATTTTCCTTGAGACAATGAGGGCACATAAGCTGTATGCTAAGATGAAGAAGTGTGCATTCTTCAAACGCCAGATTGAATATCTGGGATTCATAGCATCAATAGAAGGAATCTCAGTGGACCTAGCCAAGGTCAGAGATGTGCTAGAATGGCCATTACCAACATCTGTCAAAGAGATACGCAGCTTTCTTGGATTGACAAGATGGTATAGGGTCTTCGTTAAAAACTATGCTTTGATTACAGCACCTCTGACGGACTTACTAAAGAAGTAAACAGCCATTGCATGGTCAACTCCCAAACAAAATAGCTTCGACAGATTGAAGCAAAGTTTGGTATCAGCACCTATTCTAAAACTTCCAGACCTCAATAAAGAGTTCGAGGTAGTAACTGATGCTAGCATACTTGCCTTGGGATGTGTGCTCATGCAGGAAGGTCATCCTATAGCATACTCTTCAAGGAAATTAAAGAGTCATGAAAAGAATTATGCTACGCATGATCTGGAATTGCTAGCTGTCATCCATGCTCTAAAGCTTTGGAGACACTACCTGTTGGGTAACAAGTTTATTCTAGCAACTAACCATAAGAGTCTCAAATGGATCTTTACACAGAATGAGCTCAACATGAGGCAACGTTGGTGGATTGAAGTGTTGGAGGAGTATGACTTTGAAATCAAGTACCGACCAGGAAAAGAGAATGTAGTTGCCGATGCACTTAGTCGCAAGGCATTCCTTAATTCCCTAATCTTGCAAAATCCATCAACAGCCAGATCTCTAGCTACAAAAGTATCTATGCCAAACAACCCTATACTTGAGTTAGCTAGAGAGAATGCATGCCATGACCCGACCTACCAAACAATTCTAAGGGAGATCTCTATCAAGGATCAGAACCAAAAGTTGTAGGCTAAGTATCATGAATTTTCTATCAATAGTGGACTTGTCTACTATAGAACAAGGCTGTGTGTACCAGCAAGTCAGTCACTTAAGCAGAAGATATTGTGGGAAGCTCATGATTCCCCTTTCTCAAGACATCCTGGCTATGCCAAGACTCTTAATGCAGTTAGAAAGAGCTACCATTGGGAGAGGCTTAAAGGTGACGTTCTCAAATATGTCACTGAGTGTTTGTCTTGTCAACGTATCAAAGCCGAACATGTCAAGATGCCAGGGAAACTGCAACCACTTAACATTTCCCAAATGAAATGGGAATTCATCAGTATGGATTTTATTGTAGGCCACCCCAAGTCCAGGGAGGATACAACTCCATCATGGTTGTGGTTGAGATGCTTACTAAGGTTGCACACCTTATTCCAGTAAAGACAAACTATAAAGCCTCAGACATTGCAAGATTGTTTATCAAGGAGATATTCAAGCTACATGGTTTACCCAGAAGAATCATTAGTGATCATGATTCTCTCTTCACATCACACTTCTGGAGAGCTATCTTTGAAGCCATTGGGACTCAAGTTTACTTTAGCACCACTTACCATCCCCAAACGGATGGCCAAACTAAGTGAGTAAATCAAGTCATCGAGGATATGCTTAGGGCATACTGCTGTCAGGAGCCGAAGAGGTGGATTCAATACTTGCCTTTAGTTGAATTTGCCTACAATGCTTCTTACCAACAAAGCATTCAGATGACCCCTTTCCAAGCATTGTATGATCATGATTGTCGAAGTCCCCTAAACCTCTCAGATCCAACCTTAAGGGTTGAAGCTTCAAGGCAGATGCTAGAAGAGATGGATGACCAAGTAAAGTCAATAAGACAGGGCATCCAAGCTGCCAAGGATAGATAGAAGGCATACGCAGATTTGAAGCATCAAGATAGAATCTTCGAAGAAGGAGACATGGTCTTCATTCGCGTACGCCCAAAGAAGAGTTCCCTATCCTTAGGAGATTGCAAGAAGATAAGTCCAAAGTATTGTGGACCGTACAAGATCCTCAAATGCCTAGGACCTAATGCTTATAAATTGCAACTCCTTGAGAACCTAAAGGTTCACAATGTATTCCATATCAGCCTATTGAAGAAATATGTACCTAATCCTAACCATGTACTCGATGACCAACAAGTTGTAATGCCTAGTCAAGGAGTCCTTGAACTAAGGCCTAAGAGGATCTTAGACGTTAGGGAGAGACAATTAAGATCCAGAACCTTGAGAGAATGCCTCGTCGAGTGGAAAGATTATCCCAAAGAGGATGCCACTTGGGTAGATGAAGGCACTCTCAACCATCAAAATCCCTAGTTTATCTCAAGATGAGGACATCTCGATTTCTCCAAGGGGGAGAGAATGTAGCATCCCAAATTAAACCACCTCTACAAAGGATAAGGGGAAACAAAAATTTAAAAATTTTTAATCCCCTCCTTCTCCCCAGTCGACGTCGCAGTGGAGGGGAAGGAGGGAAGCCACGGAATGCAACACTCTAGAGCCCATGTAGGAGCTGTGGCCATGCGTGCTGACGTGTAGGAGAGGGAGGATCCCCCTCCCCTCCCCTGTTTAAGTCGCTCTACTGGGAGGGCATCAAGAGGGCATCGAGAGGGCATCGAGAGGTGGATGGAGAGGCTGATGTCTGCTGTGCTGCAAGGAGTGAATGCACCATGCTGCTGACGGAGACGCCGTAACTCAATCATCCTCTGCTGTCACAGTCCGAGCCCAGCCACCAAACGCCGCCCAAAACAGTGTTGTGTTATTTCCATCCCTGCCCACATGTAGAAGCTTCTAAAGGGCTTGATAAGCCCCCTTTCACCCCCCAAGATCTTTGTGATTTTCGTATTTTTAAAATCCCCCCCCAAGGTCCCTTAAGCCCCCCTTTTCCCCTTAAGCCTCCTTCCTATGGCTTTAGGATTACCCCCTCCCCCCTCCAAGGTTGCCTTTAAGGGCCCTTAGGCCTTTTCCCTCATTCCGAAAGGTATAGCCTTCAAGGCTACTTTTCCCCCCCTTGGAGTTTCCCCCTTAGGGCTTTCCCCCCCCCATAAAAGGCTACTCCACATGACCTTTCCTTTTCCCCCCCGTGTTTTCTAAAAAAACCCCTTAGGCCCTTTTTCTTATAGCCTTAAGTCCACCCCTTGGAATTCCTCCTAAGGGCCCCCTTAACCCTTTTTCTTTCCCCTCCTTGAATTCCCCCCCTTGAACCCCTCAAGCCCTTTTTTCCGTGTAAACATGAGCCCTACTCGTGGAGGATTTCCACAATACCCCTTTCCCGATTTTAGAACCCTTTCCGTGGTTCTTCTCTCTTCCACACACCCATCCCTTCAAAGAGTCTCCACGAAGGGAAGCAAAAGAAACTTGTAAAGGGTGATGGAAATTAAGAAGGAAATTCGCAAAAGCAGTATCTACAAAGGGAAGGCTTCACTCGCAATGCCTCCTAAGAAAACCCAAGGCGTAGCTGCAGGAGGGTCGTCTCCCAGCATCCACGTGGACATCTCACCCCAAGCCCAAGTTTTCCTTCCTAATTTTTATTTGGTATTGTTATAATTTAATCATGCAAGGTTAATTGTTGGAAATAGGATATATTTTTGTCCTAAATGCTCACGACGGAGGAACTTAATCATTAATACTTTCAATAAAACATGCAAAATAAAGAAAGCATATATGCATTTCTAGCAAATAGCTTTATGCATTGAAATGAATTAAAAATTAGATTAATGTCCATTAAAAATGGTATACTTCGTTTAAGCCTAGATGTATAAACTGCATATCACACTATTAACCCATATCCTCTTTGCAATGAATCATCATGGAAAGTGCAAAGCATGAAATGATTCTTACGATGCATGACTCTAGGAAATTATCGTTTGTCAAAATTATCAAGTAAAAGGTTGCTTGTTTAGCATGAATTTTGTTCGCAAAGTTATAGAAGATTAGTTGGAATTAACCTAACCTATGCTTGACCTCAAATCGATAAGTTAGGGTTGAAAAATCAATTTACGCATAGACAACAAGTCATGTAGAAATGATCATGTAATTATTTTCTAGAGTTAAACAAATTGGCATAAACCTAAAACACCTAAACCGCTGAGTACTTGTTTGGAATGAGTTAAATTCCAAGAAATGCCTATACCTTAAATACTTGCCCACATTCACTGAATGTAGGAACAATGAAATGTAATTGTAAAGTAAACTAGGGTTTGTCTCTAAGAATCTTACGAGATGGAACTTGGAACTCTAGGACTGACGACATCAGCCTAACGTAATCAGGAATAGATTGTTTCGTGACTCCGTTCAATGAGTAGAATAAGTCTCATAGTTCGATGCGACACTTGTGCAGCAAGTGCGGAGTCATATGATCTTGTGATTGGATCACAAGGGAATGGCCATATTCCCGCAATGAGGTTGGCAGGTCCTTACGCAAGTTATCTTGCAAGAGGATGAATAGTCATCCTAATTTAGTATCTTTCTGGAGTAAAGAAGATTGCTTGGAAGCAATAGACCAGCCGATAAACTGAAATAACCGATGAACTTAAGTTTTGACCAAGTCGGGTTATTAGGGTACGCCCTAACCCAAGATATAGGGGATCTTGCCAAGTTGCAAGTCATCCCGGATCGAGTGCTGGACGCATTCAAAAGGAAGGATTCAATCCTTAGTAGTTTGCCAACAAAAACTATCAAAGAAAATGTTGTGCTTGCTAGAGATTTTAGAGCATTGTTTGGCTTTGGTTGATCAATGAATTAAGAGATAAATGGATATCTATACTTCAGGTTAAAGGCCTGAAGGGAGAGGCAGCTTCAGTTACCCCTGACTGCCGGCTTGACCCTAACCAAGGGGGTTGTTGACCGTGCCGGGAAAGTGGACCGAACCCGCCATGAGAGGTCTCTCCGTTGAGCACTACTTGGAGCAGGAGGACACTTGGGTGCCAAAGGGGGCTCTGGCCGTAAATCCCTCGCATTCCGGGCCCTGCACAAGAGGCTAACGTGACTCAGGATTAGATCTCGAGGCCCGCATACTAGTCTACAGGTGGAAATTTGGATTAGTGATTCCTATGGATTGCTAGATAGCCTTTGGGCTGATTGTGGATAAGCTTACGAGCTGGACTCTTTGTATTTCAAAGATAAATATGATAACCTGTTAATAAGAAACTTGTCTGATATTGTTTTTCTATGTTAAGTGATAAGATTACGTAAAGGAATTCAGTGCCTAACGGGTTAATTAAAGAAGCTAGTTGTTACATGTCCAACTAATGTGTTAGGTAATTAAATAACTAAAACAACTCGAAGAAAGTGTGGAGGATGGGCCATAGGTCCGTCCTACGGTTGGGTGGTCCCGATTGGCCGGGAACTTTTCTCAAATCACGATGGATAGCCAGAAGATCGTCAAGGACATGCACAACCAAATCGTTGACCTAGAGTTATGATTGAACCCGATTTACACTGTTTTAGGGGAACGGAATGGGACTATGCCTTATGGCTAAGAGGTTGAGCTTTGCATCCCATTCGTTTCCCATTCTCCTTGAACCAAGTGCAACGTGAATCTGCTTCGGACCTGGCGTTTCTGCATAAAGTAGTTCACTTGGGTCCGACGCTAGTTGCCGTTAGGAAATGACCAATAAGGAAAACCCTAATTCACATCCATCCTAAGTGGGAACAGCTGGAATACTTCCGCTACGTGGCAGACGCGGAAAGCCCTAGATTGCAAACCCCGTAACATTCCATGGGAGTGCCGGGTGGAGCTTTCTAGACATCCTTTCCGATGGACTGCTAAGACGTGTCCTAAAGATACAAATGGACACGTTACAATAACGATGCTCTGTCTACTAGATGGTTAGTGATGCATTTGAGTTTATCTTTTTCAACATACTGCTCTTCATGGAAATAATCATCAAACTGACTGATAAAAGCGAGAACAATTTTTCTATCACATTGCCCATTAAAAGTACGGAATTTGAAATTTCTTTTACTTATCTTGGCTTCTTTCCTGAGAGACTGTGCTTCGAGTGTTGCATCAATCCTACATCGAATAAAATCTTCGAGTTGCGTTCCTCTTGATTCATAGAAGATTGTTGAAGTGTAGCCAGTTGTGCTTGCAAATTTTGATGTGCTCTTCATTCTTCTTGAAGTTGCATCATAATTTAGTCCAATTTTTGCTCCATAGTTGGTTTTGGAAAATCACCTTTGGCAAAAAAATCTTCCATGTTTTGATTGGACATCTCTCAAACAACCTCACACACTCAAAATCTCGTTACAGGTATGAGTGTAGCTTAAATCTAGATTTATAAGGCTTGCTTTTTTAAAAAAATATGGATTTTGCGATCCTGTTTCTTTTGCAAGTACGGCAATTGATGACAATCTTCTTCCAAGTGAATACATCTTCCGTATTGTATGCATGTGAGAGTTTGCTTGTTGCTAAAAATCGACTCTCTCAAGGTGCAGGTGTGAACAAGGGCTTGTAGGAATTGCAAAACCAGTTTAGGATTAATGGGGAGCGAACTCCCACTATGGAAGAGATTTGAGATTGGAATCTTTAAGCTTTAATAAGCTTTATAACCTTAAGCTTTATGAAAGCTTAATTGGATTTAGCTAATCGATGAGGACGACATCATGTTGTCTTCATAATCCGAGATGACCAGTACATGCTACCGCTACAATTCGTTGGATTTTTATAGCTTAAGTCTTTGTTAAGATTTATTAAGCTTGTAAGCTAAATCTTAATGAAACTTTTTTATTTGTTTCTTTGAGAAGAAAATGACTTGCAAAGGAGCTTGGAAAGTGGTCCTACAACACTTGGGAGTGCTCCTTCACGATCTGATAGCACAACAGGGGGCTGTTTACCACCAGGAATATGCTAGTATTGACAGTTCATCTTCCTATAGAGGAAGCCTGTTCATTCCAAGAGCTTCACCTTCGTCCGAGATGGTAAGCAATTGGAAGCCCTTGATCTCAGCTTTGCTCTAATACCACAGCTGTGCAAATTGAATGTATGCTGTATGCGCATGTAGTAGTGAATACCAAAAGGTCCCAAGAACAAAGAACTCTACAAAAGCTCATAAAACAATGATGGAACCTAAAACGGGCCGGCACTGGCTCATGCACTAGCCAGACCTCTATCACACGCGCTCAACAACCCCACGGCCTCGCGGCTAGGAGCGTTGATGCCACATATATTGCCTTCCTAGACATCTTGCGTCTGTATTACGTCGTTTGTAGTCCACTCTTCTCTCACCCACTACTCCTCAGAGGGAGTCCCTTACACATTGCCTAATGGCACGAAGCACAGACATAGGGGATCCTCCAACGGCTGAATGCCGTCACCCCTCTGCAACTCTCCTACACCTTGGGGATTGGCCCCTCGATGCATCGCTCAACATATAAACATGTCATACAAAATCCACTCAAGGTACCATTTAATCGTATACAAGAATGTACCATTGTCCTTACTTCTCTTTCTCTTAGACCCCACGACTAGCCTATGGCTTAGGGTGTCCTGTCTCTCACTCAACGTGGGTCAAGGTCCTAATGAAAACAATTACTGTGCATCTAGGATTTCTGATACCTTTAAATATTTCCATGATTTATGCATATTGTGGATGCTAAGTGCTCAAAAATTTATAAAATCAATATTGTGCACATGTGCAAAACATCCCTTCAATGATTTTCAACTACCGTTCTTATGCAGCGTTGCACGAACCTAGCACCGAGGAAACCCTCGTGCTACTAGGCCCTTATTTTATAATTATTCACCGACCTATATGACATGCAAACAAAAACAGCAATCTTTTCATCATTTGACTCCACATTTAGACACATTCTAACCACTCTACCCTTCCATTGATCCAATGTTGTATTGTTATAACATTTATAGGGCATTTTGCCATCATTTTATGTGTAAAAAGCGGGAAAAACACACTAGAACAACAAGGTGGGATTGAACTGAGGCAAATCCTCATGCTTCAGTCCCCACAAACACTCACAAACATTGTTCTTAATTATCATTAATTTTGCGCACCCAAAATGCATTTTTCCCCTATGTTTAGTGATTTTTTCCTATTTTCCTTGTATTTTTCTTTATTTTTTGCATTATTTTATTACTGAAAATTCAAAATAGGTTATGGGCTGTGGCCCTTAGTTCCTTCTTGCAGCAAAAATGAAAATTTAGTTGGTGTTCCTATTCATTTTTCCATTTTTATGCCCCAAAACCATCATTTTCCCTTGATTTTTCATATTTTACGTGTTTTAGTGTATTATTTTGAGCCACAAGATGCATATTTTTCTGATTTTCTGATTATGATCAACAAGTACTCATGGAAAACAGCAACATAAACAATTTTTAGCCCACATGAACAACATTTTATGAATCAAAAGCCATGAAATCTCAAATTTCCTTTGAAAAAATTGAATTACCCCTTATTTGCGTGTTTTGGGTTTCATGTCCATGGCTGCAAATTTGAAAATCAACAACACTTCATGCTCATGACTATCACAAGTCACCATTTCCAGCCCGTGGAGCAATCCGATCGATGCCGAACAAGCCTCCATCATTCTTTCTTCTTCCTTTCTCTTCCCACATGAATTTACCGTTAGAAGAGAGAGAGGGAGGAGAGAGAAAGACTAGATTTCCATCTCAGCATTTAGGCCATCAATTGAGGAGCGAAGGGCGGTGATAGAGTCAGCATTCAAGAGGGAATGAAGCCCCATAATCCATTGGGGGGGTTGTTTGCAACAGGCAAGTTGCCTCTCCATCCTCCATGGCGCATTTTTTGGGCGCCATCTTCCTCCAAGTTTTTTCATCCCTCTTCATTCTCTCTCCACATTTTTTGCTTCATAAGGTGCATAAAATTTTTGGGGGGGGAGGGGTTCCAAACTAAAAAGGCATGCTCAAATTTGGCCTCCCAAGTGTCCACCTTTTCATATCTTGACCATTTTGTGGCCATTTCCCCGTCCGAACTCCGAATTGAGCTCTAAAAAATCCTGGGCGTCCGGCTTGGCATCCCGCATTGACCAGTAGCTTGTGTCAACCCGCACGACTGATAGCTCCACTGACCACCACAGGCGCATTGAAAAATTATAAAAAATTCGCAAGTGTTGCCCAGGCATCCTTAGAGCACTTTGACGCTTAAAATCGTCCTAGGTCTATTCGAGCCGTCGCCTTTGACATTGGTTATTTTTCCCTTGATATTCATATTTTTTAGCTATTTTTAAGCACTTTCCGGCACCAAAATGCCGCTCTCATTGGCGACCATGGGATAGGGCGACTCAGCTCGTCGAATCCACGAACATATCTGTACATAAACAACCAAAGAAGCATCAAATTGATACAAAACAAATATATATTAAAATTCAGCACAATGCTCACCCTACCCCTTGACAGAACCAAGGCATGACATCCACAAGGAGTAGGCCTAGCATCATCTAATAGAAGATCCAAAATGAGTCATTAACCAACTGCTCCAACACAGCCAAACTAAAAAACCTATCAAAGAGGTTGCCCTAAATGGTAGTCTGAACTACTTACCAACTAAGGACAACACAACTAGGAGCTCCTACAAGGCGAGGACTCCTATAGCCTGATCAAGAAGTATTTTCTTTCAGTACAGTTCTTCTTTTAGGGTTTTTATTTTATCAACATACTTGGGCATGTAAAAAGGAGGGAGCTGAGCGTAGTGACCCAAGGAGAACATGGCATCGGTCTCAGGACCTGTCTCAGCACCCAAGAACCTACCAAGCCCCCGCAAGGTGACACTTAATCCTTTTCTAACGCTCACTTTTATTTTCGCTCCAACCTTCCTTGTTTTGTTATATTTTGTTTTTCAGCAAGAAGCCACCCCTAGGAAGACAAGGTATCGGCCCCGGGTCTGTTGACTCGTCCCCAGGAACCTACCAGGCCTTCGCAAGGCAACGATCAACTGCTTATATCTTTTCATTTCATTTCTTTTCTTTGATAGGGGTTAGAACCCCTTTTTACACACCTTCATAGTTATATTTATCTTTTAGGATGTCCAGGGTTTCCTGGCATCATCATTATTATCTTCTAGCAGGCTTCTCTAACTGCCTCACTACTAACAAGAACTCCTAGAATGGCTGCCGAGCAGGCTAGTAGAACAAGGCCACTAAGACTTCCTTCTAAAACAGGTCTTTCAATGCCTGACAATGTCTTTACAGGAGGTAATGACTACTCCGACCTCCCTCAAACATACTTAGCCTAAACGTGGGACTTCATGCCTTGGTTGCCGGTCCCCAACAAAAATGTATCCCCTCGACAAGTACAAAGACACATATAACAGGAAAGAAAGGTACTCGTAAAGGAGAGATATCACCTGGATTGGCCACAAGAAGCTTCCATCGCAGCAAAGGCTCCTCCAAGCTCCACCAAATTCCACGAATCACGAAACCTGCCCAGCACAACACTTAAAACAAAAACCCAATTAAACGCACCCGCACTAGACAGGGAAATGGCCCTCTTGGCCTAATGAAAGGAAACACTTCACTACAAAACTGAATCGGCCCTCTTGGCCTAATGAAATGAAACAATACTACTCATAACATCCTCCTGGAAACAACTATGATGGACATCAAAGCATATTATTCCCAGGGGAACAGAGGCTCGTAGCCCTAAACTAGGTGCATTAAATTATGACCCATCCCTCCTGCATATATCGCAAGAGGTGTTCGCATCACATGTCATCTAATCAGTTTGTGGGTCCAAGATAATAAAGGCAGATGAGTCTCGCCTACCCTCTACATCACCCAGATCAACCATCGTCTGCCAAAGAGGGCATGTTCAGAAAGCATACCCCACAAACGACCAGGTCCTGTCTCACCATCAATAGATATATCGGGACAAGGGCCACAATTAAAGAAGAGGTATTCTTCATACGCAAGGTTAGCCAATGAATCGGCAAACTGATTCCAATTTCGTGGAATCAGCTGAAAAGACACTCTATCAAATTCGTCTAGCACGGCTATGGCAGTATGATGGTACATGCAAAGGATGGGGTTTCGTACCATATACGTCCCATTGAGTTGATTTAAAACCGACTGAGAGTCCCGTTTTACCAATAACTGGCAGATACCACCCTTCTTTGCAATGTTCAAACCCATAATCAGGGCTTTGTATTCTGCCATATTATTGGTAAAATTCACCCCGAGATAAGCAGCTAACTTCATGACAATGCGTCGTCGGGGGTCTCGGATGACAACTCCTACACTTCCTTTTTTGCATGCACCCCTGGACGACCCATCAAAGTACAAGGTGTACATCCATAAAGGGTTTACATATCCCGCCATCCAAAACTCTACTCGTAATTATGGTAATCGAAATTCAGCATATTCAACGGGTGGACCGTAGGCTCCATCCCTCCATCATCATTGAATTCAACAGGGATGCTCGTCAAAATTTGTAGACAGTGATGGCAGAAGACCTTGATCTCCCAAATAAATGTCCTGCCTTCTTGCTAAGTTACCTTATATCCTTTGCTCCACCAAATGAGCTTTCCCTAATGATACCTCTGTTCTAAATATGGATGTTCTAAATAATGGATCAACCTCTATCACAATTTCCTTGCAGATATTTGATCGATCTCGCCTAGACCGGCAAGGCAGTCATAGTATTAGTGCAATCAGAAGTAATAAGGTTTAATCTTATTAAGATTAACCTTATTTTTAAATTCTACCCCCTCAAGGTCAGCTAACAAGACTGTGGATTTATTCTTTCCTATTCTAACGATCCTATAGGGGCCCGTCCCATTTGGGCTCTAGCTTGCCTGGAAATAATTCACGTTGTGCGTCATAATACAGAACAAGCTGTCCTTTCTTGAAGGTGTATTTCTTGGCTTTAAGGTCGTGTAACTGCTTCATTCGGTGCTTCGCCACTTCTTGGTGCAATAAGCTCTGTAGCTTAAGCTCATCTAAATGTGCCAGTGTCGTCAAGCACTCAAAAAGTGCGTCTTCATCACTCAAAGAATGATTGATGGCAAACCGAATAGTCGGCAGCTCAATCTCTAAAGGCAAGACACACTCCTCCCCATATACTAACTTGAACGGGGTATGGCCAGTGGCTCGTTTGAAGGTCGTATTATAGGCCCACACTGCCACGTATAACTTTTTATCCCAATCCCGTTTCTTTTCCGACACAATTTTGGACAGGATACCCACCAACTGGTTGTTGGTGCTTTCAACTTGCCCATTGGCTTGCAGGTTATATGGGGTTGTCTTGTTATGCTTGATTTGCCAAATTTCTGTCAAACCTTTGAGATCATCTTATTCAGGAAATGGGTTCCGCGGTCTGACACTAATTCTTTCGGTGACCAAAACGGCATATTATCTGCTCTAAAAGGAAACTAGTAGTTCCTTTAGCATCATCTTTCCTTGTTGCACGTGCTTCTGATCACTTTGTGAAGTAGTCAGTTGCTACAATGATGTACCTCTTTTGCGTAGTCGATGAAGGAGTAATAGGACCCACAAAGTCTATTCCCCACTTCTCAAATGGAAGTATCGCCATAATAGGGGTAAGTGGTCGTTTCCTATTCTCTCGACTATCATGTCGTTGACAAATATCGCATCTCTTAATATACGCAAACGCATCCTGGAAGATGGCAAGCCACCAATAACCTGCTCTTAAAGCCTTTTGTGTTGTAAGCCGTCCAGCAAAATGGCCGCGCAAGCAGAATCATGGCACTCTTCCAAAATGAATGGCACCTCATCAGGCATCACACATCGGCGATAGATGTCATCAATCCCTTGTCGATATAATGTACCTGCGATCAAAGCAAACTTTAACGCTTGCTGCTTAATTTTCCATTTCTCAGCTTTAGATAATTCGGATCCCGCCTCTCCCGTCGATAAATAATGCGTTATTGCAGCATACCAGGAGGGAATAGATGCAGTATCTATTTTAAATAACAACTCCATGTCACTACCTTCAACCACGGATTCTTTTGGCTCCCCAAAGTCCACTAGATATTCCACGATGCCTTGCAACCTTGGTGGCTTACTCCTGATTTCATAATCAAATTCCAGCAAAGTGATTAACCACTTCGCTAGACGATCAGGCGGCTGTAGCTTATTCATCAATAATCGAAGTCCCTCCACCTTCGTATAAAGCACGACTTTCTTATAGAGAATATAATGCCTGAATTTCTTGGTCCCAAAGACCATCGCTAAACACAACTTCTCCATGTAGGTATAGTTGATTTCGGATACCCCCAGCTTCTGGCTAGCAAAAGCAATCGGGTGGTACCACTTCTCTTCCCAAATTTGGGCTAAACAGCAACAGCAAGCTGATACTATACATGGTGGCTGTTGAGAATATATAGAACACCTCACCTCTTTTAGGTGCTTTTAAAACGGGCGCTCTTGCTAGCTCCTGTTTCACATTCTTGAATGCTATCTTACAAGGGTCACCCCATACAAACGAACAGCTAAAGGACAATAAATTTGTAAGCAGCAACGTTCTCTCTGCCAAGGCGTTTATGAATCTACGGTAATAACCAACCGAAGACAGAAAGCTATGAACTTCTTTCGGAGTGCGTGGTGGACCCATGGCAACTATAACTTTGACCTTCTCGGGGTTTGTCGCAATGCCTACCGAACTGACCACATGACCCAACAATAGCCCATAAGGTACTCCAAAAACACACTTCCGTGGGTTTAGGGCAATGCAAAACTGTCTACAACGCTCAAAGCATTTTCTTAAAATGATCAACTGCCTTCCTCTCACGGTGGTAGCCCCTAAGTCATCAATAAACACCTTCAACTCTTCAGGGGATATGTCATCAAATGTCTTATCTGCTGTTCGTTGCCACGAACCAGGCGCATTGCATAAGCCAAAGGCCATCACATGGTACGCAAAAGTACCAAATATAGTGATAAAAGTTGTTTTCAAATTGTCCTCTTTTGCAATTGCCATCTGGTTATATCCTGCAAAGTAATCCATAAACGGATATATCTCCCTACCCGCTAATTGATCCAAAATCTAGTCAATAAATGGCAACGGGTAGTAGTCCTTAACTGTCTGCTTATTCAACTCTCTAAAGTCTACACATAATCGGATCTGATTATTATTCTTCTTTCTGATCACAACTGGCGAACACCATTCCGTGTGTTGCACAGGAAAAATCAAACCCGCTTTTCAAAGCTTCTGTAACTCTTCAAACAGACCGTCCCTCAGTTCGAAAGGCATACACCGTACTTTCTGCCGTACAGGACAACTGCCCTCTTTCAACGAAATTGTATGAACAACAAGACTAGGAGGAATGCCTCTCAGCTCATCATAACTCCAGGCAAAGATATCACGGAATTCCTGAAGCAAGGCCACATAGTCCTCCCTTTCTGCTGTGCTGAGCATAGAACCTAATTTGATTGGCCGTGAATCATCAGGCGTACCAAGGTCTAGCTCGATAACATCTGCATCTCTTATACGATCTTGGCCCTCTATCGGCTCGTTCAAAGTGATCTGATAGATGTCTTCCGTGGTGGATCCCTCTTTGGACTCATCACTCGATGATGTCTCACTGTCAGATAAATCTTCTAATGTCTCCAATTCTGTAGAAGATAGAGGAGCTCTCTCACTCTGCGGGGACTCAGGATAAGCATCAACCACCACACGCTGGGCACCTCTACCGAATATTAGTCGACCAGCGGGTATATCTAATTGGCAGTCCGCTTGCAAGATCCAAGGTCGTCCGAGTAATACTTGGTAACTTGGACGCCCTGTAAAATGAATCACCCTAAAGTCCAACAGGCATTCTACATTTGCAACATTGACATGGACCTTAGTAATGCAGCCTTCCGGCTGTCTCAAACTATCATCTGCCATTCTGAGAATTATGGAGGTATCTTTCTAGATTGCCAGACCCAACCTTTCCATCAGTTCAGAACTCATAATGTTAACAGATGATCCCATGTCGACAATGGCATAATCTACTAATATCCCATCAACATAGGCTGCAACCCTTGGGCAATGCTTCTCAGCATGCTCGAACCAATCATCACTAACTCGCGCAATACCCAAAGGTTCTACGATGTACCCGGTACGGAGGATCTTTCTAAATTCCTTGCGTACTCCTGGGGAAAGCTTAATAAGCTGCAGAAGATTCACATCCGACTTGACTTCACAAAGAGAGCTCACCAAATCGAATTCATGATAGTTCGATAGAGTTCGCTTTTCACGCCAAACCATCCGCTCTTTAGGTCACTGAACCGGCTTTATTGCCTCTTTTTTAACTTTCACCTTCTTCTTTGGTGGTTCCTTATCGGCTTTACTTTCCACGAGCTTTAAAGGTCCCCCTTCCATGGCAGGATCCAAAACTTGCGTTCCTTTGTCGCCTTGTTTAGGGTTTCCGTCGACAGGCTTATCCTTGTCGGCTTCTCTACCCTTTTGACCTCTTGTAAGAACAGCTCGCAGATGAGAGGTTTCAACGTCATTAACGCGTACAGCCTCAATCAAACTAACCCCACTACCACTGGGTAGCTCCTCCACTGTAGTCTTTGGTTGTTGAAGTATTTGTTTAGGCCCGTCTTCTCGTTGGGAATCATTTCCTTGGGCACGATGATTAACAGGCCCTGGTTGCTGACTTCCTCGCTGGAGGGAATTGATCTTACTCTAGCAAGTAGCTGCTAAATGGCCGGATTTTCCACAGATGTTGCACTTAACATTTGGGCAATTTCTTGGATAGTGCTGCCCACCACACCATTTGCAACTAAACCTCGAAGGTGCACCCTCATCTGGGTATCTACTTCCTATCAAATTTTGTTGTTTTTTAAGGAAGTTGACATCAACGCCTATTTGTCAATACTGCTCTGTAATCATGTCAGTATAATGCTTCCATGTCCTTAACCTCGCCAAGAACATTGGAAGCGCTCGACTCATAGCCTTGGTCATTACCATGTCATTCCATAGGCCTAACAATTCGATTAGGCACTAGTTGTTGAGCCACAGGCATGGTATTAGAATTGACTGCCTAGCCTCCACCATTTGGAGCCATTTGACTGCCCGTAGGCCTCCGTAATCATGTCAGTATAATGCTTCCATGTCCTTAACCTCGCCAAGAACATTGGAAGCGCTCGACTCATAGCCTTGGTCATTACCATGTCATTCCATAGGCCTAACAATTCGATTAGGCACTAGTTGTTGAGCCACAGGCATGGTATTAGAATTGACTGCCTAGCCTCCACCATTTGGAGCCATTTGACTGCCCGTAGGCATCGACATGCTAGGGGGAGCTGGTAATAAAGGCACATTCTGCATCATGTTCCCTCTCCCATTAGGGTTAACCATCGCTATCCCTTGGCCACTACTGCCATTGGCCATCGCCATATTGTTTTCCAATACTAAATCCATATTTGAATTTCCTCGAGAAGCATAGGCTGCATGTAGTCGGGATTCCACCTCTTGTGCTCGTGTAATGGCAGTATCTATATCCCCCAAAGGGACACTACTCAACTGCAATTGGATATTGAAGTCCAAACCATGAAGGAAATATTGCAATTGGGCAGCTGCGGGGATAGGAATAGAGGTGTCCAACTTATGGAAAACCTCTTTTATTTTCTTCGCATAGGCACGAATATCCTCGTGTGGTTCTTGGCGGGTCACGTTGAGTACACGCAACCAATATTGCCCACCCCTTTCAGGGGCAAACTCCCTTCGAAAAGCTCCATAAAATGAATCAATATTCAATATGGTTCCAGCTTCTAAACCATGATACCATATAGTGGTTCTTCCTTTGAGAGTCATGTTGAAGAACATAATTAAATTTCCTTCTTCTTTAATGCGACAGTTAAACATTAGTTTTTGAAACTCCCTAATGTGGAGTTCTGCATCTTCCTCAACTAACCCATTAAAAATGGATAGCGGGTAACCTAGAGCCGGCAAATCTGTCGTTCCTACAAGAATTGCAATAGGCTGCGCCATGACAAGGATTGGATTTGCACTAGGAATAAGGGAAGGTGGGGTTACACCTCCCACACTTGATGTAGACTAGCTTATGGAAGGAAGGGGAGCACTAGGGCTTCCACCTTCTCCTAACTTACTGCTTGTGGCCCCAAGACCACTAGATCCACTCCCTCGTAAGGGTTCAACACCGCTACGCTTAGGGGAATATCTCCTAAAAATTTCAGCACGTCGCCTAGCTCTTTCGTCTCTTTCTTGCTTTTAGATTTCTGCTAGACGATGCTTATCAATAAATAACGGATCAATCTCAGTATCCTTTAGTATAAACTGCTAGTTGGTCCCTAAACAACCAAGATTCGAGGACCACCACTTTTAAGCGGCTCCCGGCAGACGCACCACTAATGGAACCTAAAACGGGCTAGCACTGGCTCATGCGCTAGCTGGACCTCTATCACACACGCTCAACAACCCAACGGCCTCGCGGCCAGGAGTGTTGATGCCACATACATTGCCTTCCTAGACATCTTGCATTTGTATTACGTCGTTTGTAGTCCACTCTTCTCTCACCCACTACTCCTCAGAGGGAGTCCCTTACGCATTGCCTAATCGCACGAAGCACAGAAATAGGGGGTCCTCCAACGGCTGAATGTCGTCATCCCTCTGCAACTCTCCTACACCTTGGGGATTGGCCCCTTGATGCGTCGCTCAACATATAAACATGTTGCACAAAATCCACTCAAGATACCATTTAATCGTATACAAGAATGTACCATTGTCCTTACTTCTCTTTCCCTTAGACCCCACGACTAGCCTATGGCTTAGGGTGTCATGTCTCTCACTCAACGTGGGTCAAGGTCCTAATGAAAACAATTGATGTGCATCTAGGATTTCTGATACCTTTAAATATTTCCATGATTTATGCATATTGTGGATGCTAAGTGCTCAAACAATTATAAAATCAATATTGTGCACATGTGCAAAACATCCCTTTAATGATTTTCAACTACCGTTATTATGCGGCGTTGCACGAACCTAGCACCGAGGAAACCCTCGTGCTACTAGGCCCTTATTTTATAATTATTCACCGACCTATATGACATGCAAACAAAAATAGCAATCTTTTCATCATTTGACTCCACATTTAGACACATTCTAACCACTCTACCCTTCCATTGATCCAATGTTGTATTGTTATAAGATTTATAGGGCATTTTGCCATCATTTTATGTGTAAAAAGCGAAAAAAAACACACTAGAACAAGAAGGTGGGGTTGAATTGAGGCAAATCCTCATGCTTTAGTCCCCACAAACACTTAAAAACATTGTTCTTAATTATCATTAATTTTTCGCACCCAAAATACATTTTTTCCCTATTTTTAGTGATTTTTTTCTATTTTCCTTGTATTTTTTCTTATTTTTTGCATTATTTTATTACTGAAAATTCAAAATAGGTTATGGGCTGTGGCCCTTAGTTCCTTCTTGCAGCAAAAATGAAAATTTAGTTGGTGTTCCTATTCATTTTTCCATTTTTATGCCCCAAAACCATCATTTTTCCTTGATTTTTCATATTTCACGTGTTTTAGTGTATTATTTTGAGCCAGAAGATGCATATTTTTTTGATTTTCTGATTATGATCAACAATTACTCATGAAAAACAGTAACATAAACAATTTTTAGCCCACATGAACAACATTTTATCAATCAAAAGCCATGAAATCTCAAATTTCCTTTGAAAAAATTGAATTACCGCTTATTTGCGTGTTTTGGGTTTCATGTCCATGGCTGCAAATCTGAAAATCACTAGCACTTCATGCTCATGACTATCACAAGTCACCATTTCCAACCCGTGGAGCAATCCGATCGATGCCGAACAAGCCTCCATCATTCTTTCTTCTTCATTTCCCTTCCCACATGAATTTACCCTTAGAAGAGAGAGAGGGAGGAGAGAGAAAGATTAGATTTCCATCTCGGCATTTAGGCCATCAATTGAGGAGCGAAGGGCGGTGATAGAGTCAGCATTCAGGAGGGAATGAAGCCCCATAATCCATTGGGGGGGTTGTTTGCAACAGGCAAGTTGCCTCTCCATCCTCCATGGCGCATTTTTCGGGCGCCATCTTCCTCCACGTTTTTTCATCCCTCTTCATTCTCTCTCCACGTTTTTTGCTTCATAAGATGCATAAAATTTTTTGGGGGGGTCCAAACGCAAAAGGCATGCTCAAATTTGGCCTCCCAAGTGTCCACCTTTTCATATCTTGACCATTTTGTGGCCATTTCCCCGTCCGGACTCCGAATTGAGCTCTGAAAAATCCTGGGCGTCCGGCTTGGCATCCCGCATTGACTGGTAGCTCATGTCAACCCGCACAATTGATAGCTCCACTGACTGCCACAGGCGCATGGAAAAATTACAAAAAATTTGCAAGTGTTGCCCGGGCATCCTTAGAGCACTTTGACGCTTAAAATCGTCCTAGGTCGAGCCGCCACCTTTGACATTGGTTATTTTTCCATTGATATTCATATTTTTTAGCTATTTTTAAGCACTTTTCGGCACCAAAATGCCGCTCTCATTGGCGACCACGGGATAGGGCGACTCAGCCCGTCGAATCCACGAACATATCTGCACATAAACAACCAAACAAGCATCAAACTGATACAAAACAAATATATATTAAAATTCAGCACAATGCTCACCCTACCCCCTGACAGAACCAAGGCATGACATCCACAAGGAGTAGGACTAGCATCATCTAATAGAAGATCCAAAATGAGTCATTAACCAACTGCTCCAACACAGCCAAACTAAAAAACCTATCAAAGAGGTTGCCCTAAATGGTAGTTTGAACTACTTACCAACTAAGGACAACACAACTAGGAGCTCCTACAAGGCGAGGACTCCTATAGCCTGATCAAGAAGTATTTTCTTTCAGTACAGTTCTTCTTTTAGGGTTTTTATTTTATCAACATACTTGGGCATGTAAAAAGGAGGGAGCTGAGCGTAGTGACCCAAGGAGAACATGGCATCGCTCTCAGGACCTGTCTCAGCACCCAAGAACCTACCAAGCCCCCGCAAGGTGACACTTAATCCTTTTCTAACGCTCACTTTTATTTTCGCCCCGAGATAAGCAGCTAACTTCATGACAATGCGTCGTCGGGGTTCTCGGATGACAACTCCTACACTTCCTTTTTTGCATGCACCCCTGGACGACCCATCAAAGTACAAGGTGTACCTCCATAAAGGGTTTACATATCCCGCCATCCAAAACTCTACTCGTAATTATGGTAATCGAAATTCAGCATATTCAACGGGTGGACCGTAGGCTCCATCCCTCCATCATCATTGAATTCAACAGGGATGCTCGTCAAAATTTGTAGACAGTGATGGCAAAAGACCTTGATCTCCCAAATAAATGTCCCGCCTTCTTGCTCAGTCACCTTATATCCTTTGCTCCACCAAATGAGCTTTCCCTGATGATACCTCTGTTCTAAATACGGATGTTCTAAATAAGGGATCAACCTCTATCACGATTTCCTTGCAGATATTTGATCGATCTCGCCTAGACCGGCAAGGCAGTCATAGTTTTAGTGCAATCAGAAGTAATAAGGTTTAATCTTATTAAGATTAATCTTATTAAGATTAATCTTATTTTTAAATTCTACCCCCTCAAGGTCAGCTAACAAGACTGTGGATTTATTCTTTCCTATTCTAACGATCCTATAGGGCCCGTCCCATTTGGGCTCTAGCTTGCCTGGAAATAATTCACGTCGTGTGTCATAATACAGAACAAGCTATCCTTTCTTGAAGGTGTATTTCTTGGCTTTAAGGTTGTGTAACTGCTTCATTCGGCGCTTTGCCACTTCTTGGTGCAATAAGCTCTGTAGCTTAAGCTCATCTAAATGTGCCAGTGTCGTCAAGCGCTCAAAAAGTGCATCTTCATCACTCAAAGAATGATTGATGGCAAACCGAATAGTCGGCAGCTCAATCTCTAAAGGTAAGACACACTCCTCCCCATATACTAACTTGAACGGGATATGGCCAGTGGCTCATTTGAAGGTCGTATTATAGGCCCATACTGCCACGTATAACTTTTTATCCCAATCCCGTTTCTTTTCCGACACAATTTTGGACAGGATACCCACCAACTGCTTGTTGGTGCTTTCAACTTGCCCATTGGCTTGCGGGTTATATGGGGTTGTCTTGTTATGCTTGATTTACCAAATTTCTGTCAAACCTTTGAGATCACCTTATTCAGGAAATGGGTTCCGCGCTCCAACACTAATTCTTTCGGCGGACCAAAACGGCATATTATCTGCTCTAAAAGGAAACTAGCAGTTTCTTTAGCATCATCTTTCCTTGTTGCGTGTGCTTCTGACCACTTTGTGAAGTAGTCAGTTGCTACAATGATGTACCTCTTTTGCGTAGTCGACGACGGAGTAATAGGACCCACAAAGTCTATTCCCCACTTCTCAAATAGAAGTATCGCCATAATAGGGGTAAGTGGTCGTTTCCTATTCTCTCGACTATCATGTCGTTGACAAATATCGCATCTCTTAACATACGCAAACGCATCTTGGAAGATGGCAGGCCACCAATAACCTGCTCTTAAAGCCTTTTGTGCTGTAAGCCGTCCAGCAAAATGGCCGCCGCAAGCAGAATCATGGCACTCTTCCAAAATGAATGGCACCTCATCAGGCATCACACATCGACGATAGATGTCATCAACCCCTTGCCGATATAATGTACCTGCGATCAAAGCAAACTTTAACGCTTGTTGCTTAATTTTCCGTTTCTCAGCTTTAGATAATTCGGATCTCGCCTCTCCCGTCGATAAATAATGCGTTATTGCAGCATACCAGGATGGAATAGATGCCGTATCTATTTTAAATAACAACTCCATGTCACTACCTTCAGCCACGGATTCTTTTGGCTCCCCAAAGTCCACTAGACATTCCACGATGCCTTGCAACCTTGGTGGCTTACTCCTGATTTCATAATCAAATTCCTGCAAAGTGATTAACCACTTCGCTAGACGATCAGGTGGATGTAGCTTATTCATCAATAATCGAAGTCCCTCCACCTTCGTATAAAGCACGACTTTCTCATAGAGAATATAATGCCTGAATTTCTTGGTCCCAAAGACCATCACTAAACACAACTTCTCCATGTAGGTATAGTTGATTTCGGATACCCCCAGCTTCCGGCTAGCAAAAGCAATCGGGTGGTACCACTTCTCTTCCCAAATTTGGGCTAAACAGCAGCAACAGCTGATACTCTACATGGTGGCTGTTGAGAATATATAGAACACCTCACCTCTTTTAGGTGCTTTTAAAATGGGCGCTCTTGCTAGCTCATGTTTCACATCCTCGAATGCTATCTTACAAGGGTCACCCCATACAAACGAACAGCTAAAGGAAAATAAAATTTTAAGCGGCAACGTTCTCTCTGCCAAGGCGTTTATGAATCTACGGTAATAACCAACCGAAGACAGAAAGATATGAACTTCTTTCGGAGTGCGTGGTGGACCCATGGCAACTATAACTTTGACCTTCTCGGGGTCTGTCGCAATGCCTACCGAACTGACCACATGACCCAACAATAGCCCATAAGGTACTCCAAAAACACACTTCCGTGGATTTAGGGCGATGCAAAACTGTCTACAACGCTCAAAGCATTTTCTTAAAATGATCAATTGCCTTGCTCTCACGGTGGCAGCCCCTAAGTCATCAATAAACACCTTTAACTCTTCAGGGGATATGTCACCGAATGTCTTATCTGCTGTTCGTTGCCACGAACCAGGCGCATTGCATAAACCAAAGGCCATCACATGGTACGCAAAAGTACCAAATACAGTGATAAAAGTTATTTTCAACTTGTCCTCTTCTGCAATTGCCATCTGGTTATATCCTGCAAAGAAATCCATAAACGAATATATCTCCCTACCCACTAATTGATCCAAAATCTGGTCAATAAATGGCAACGGGTAGTAGTCCTTAACTGTCTGCTTATTCAGCTCTCTAAAGTCTACACATAACCGGATCTGCTTATTCTTCTTCTTTCTAATCACAATAGGCGAATACCATTCCGTGTGTTGCATAAGAAAAATCAAACCCGCTTTTCAAAGCTTCTATAACTCTTCAAACAGACCGTCCCTCACTTCGAAAGGCATACGTCTTACTTTCTGCCGTACAGGATAACTGCCCTCTTTCAACGGAATTGTATGAACAGCAAGACTAGGAGGAATGCCTCTCAGCTCATCATAACTCTAGGCAAAGATATCACGGAATTCCTGAATCAAGGCCACATAGTCCTCCCTTTCTACTGTGCTGAGCATAGAACCTAATTTGATTGGCCGCGAATCATCAGGCGTACCAAGGTCTAGCTTGATAACATCTACATCTCTGTTGAGCACTACTTGGAGTAGGAGGACACTTGGGTGCCAAAGGGGGCTCTAGCCGTAAATCCCTTGCATTTCGGGCCGTGCACAAGAGGCTAACGTGACTCAGGATTAGATCTCGAGGCCCGCATACTAGTCTACAGGCGGAAACTTTGATTAGTGATTCCTATGGATTGCTGGATAGCCTTTGGGCGGATTGTGGATAAGCTTACGAGTTGGACTCTTTGTATTTCAAAGATAAATATGATAACCTGTTAATAAGAAACTTGTCTGATATTGTTTTTCTATGTCAAGTGATAAGATTACGTGAAGGAATGCAGTGCCTAACGGGTTAATTAAAGAAGCTAGTTGTTACATGTCCAACTAATGTGTTAGGTAATTAAATAACTAAAACAACCCGAAGAAAGTGCGGAGGATGGTCCATAAGTCCGTCCTACGGTTGGGTGGGCCCGATTGGCCGGGAACTTTTCTCAAATCACGATGGACAGCCAAAAGATCGTCAAGGACATGCAGAACCAAATCGTTGACCTAGAGTTATGACTGAACCCGATTTACACTATTTTAGGGGAACGGAATGGAACTATGCCTTATGGTAGAGAGGTTGAGCTTTGCATCCCATTCGTTTCCCATTCTCCTTGAACCAAGTGCAACGTGAATCCGCTTCGGACCTGGCGTTTCTACATAAAGTAGTTCACTTGGGTCCGACGCTAGTTGCTGTTAGGAAATGACCAATAAGGAAAACCCTAACTCACGTCCATCCTAAGTGGGAATGACCAGAATACTTCCACTACGTGGCAGACGCGGAAAGCCCTAGATCGCAAACCCTGTAACATTCCATGGGAGTGCCGGGTGGAGCTTTCTAGACATCCTTTCCGATGGACTACTAAGACGTGTCCTGAAGATACAAGTGGACACGTTACAATAACGATACTCTGCCTACTAGATGGTCAGTGATGCATTTGAGTTTATCTTTTTCAACATACTGCTCTTCATGGAAATAATCATCAAACTGACTGATAAAAGCAATAACAATTTTTCTATCACATTGCCCATTAAAAGTACGGAATTTGAAATTTCTTTTACTTATCTTGGCTTCTTTCCTGAGAGACTGTGCTTCGAGTGTCGCATCAATCCTACATCGAATAAAATCTTCGAGTTGCGTTCCTCTTGATTCATAGAAGATTGTTGAAGTGTAGCCAGTTGTGCTTGCAAATTTTGACGTGCTCTTCATTCTTCTTGAAGTTGCATCATAATTTAGTCCAATTTTTGCTCCATAGTTGGTTTTGGAAAATCACCTTTGGCCAAAAAATCTTCCATGTTTTGATTGGACATATCTCAAACAATCTCACACACTCAAAATCTCGTTACAGGTATGAGCGTAGCTTAAATCTAGATTTATAAGTCTTGCTTTTTAAAAAAAATATGGATTTTGCGATCCTGCTTCTTTTGTAGGTACGGCAATTGATGACAGTCTTCTTCCAAGTGAATACATCTTCCGTATTGTATGCATGTGAGAGTTTGCTTGTTGCTGAAAATCGACTCTCTCAAGGTGCAGGTGTGAACAAGGGCTTGTAGGAATTGCAAAACCAGTTTAGGATTAATTGGGAGTGAACTCCCACTATGGAAGAGATTGGAGATTGAAATCTTTAAGCTTTAATAAGCTTTATAACCTTAAGCTTTATGAAAGCTTAATTGGATTTAGCTAATCGATGAGGACGACATCATGTTGTCTTCATAATCCGAGATGACCAGTACATGCTACCGCTACAATTCGTTGGATTTTTATAGCTTAAGTCTTTGTTAAGATTTATTAAGCTTGTAAGCTAAATCTTAATGAAACTTTTTTATCTGTTTCTTTGAGAAGAAAATGACTTGCAAAGGAGCTTGGAAAGTGGTCCTACACCACTTGGGAATGCTCCTTCACAATCTGATAGCACAGCAAGGGGTTGTTTACCACCAGGAATATGCTGGTATTGACAGTTCATCTTCCTATAGAGGAAGCCTGTTCATTCCAAGAGCTTCACCTTCGTGCGAGATGGTAAGCAATTGGAACCCCTTGATCTCAGCTTTGCTCTAATACCACAGCTGTGCAAATCGAATGTATACTGTATGCGCATGTAGTAGTGAATACCAAAAGGTCCCAAGAACAAAGAACTCTACAAAAGCTCATAAAACAAGAAGAAAGATTTGCATGACATAAGGCAAAAAGACAAATTGAGTACAATCTCCCCCCATGCCTTGTGTGTGCGCTCCACAAGGCATGTATTTATAAATTTATTAATCTCCAAGCTAAAAAATAGCCCAATTTACAATTAGCATACTTTGGATTTGGTGTTTACTTTTGCCCAAGTAAAGAATAAAGAGGTTGGGCATCCAAAAAGTCGGGTTGTGCCCAAATACAATGTCCAATAATGAAATATTTAAACCAAGCACATATGCGCATACAAAATAATAAATGTTTGTCAAGTGCTTCAATAAATAAGTGCACCTAAATAAATATTAGTACCACACCTATAATGATAAGGTGCTCGCCCATCAAAAATAATAATTTCTCTAGGTAATTTGAATATACGCCATCATCTCGTGCTTCCCAACGCCACCGCTGCCTGCTCTATAGATCAATTGAAGCATTCATAATTGTTAGAAAATAATAAAATTAAATTGAAAAAAGTGAATTCTTAGCAGTCTTCAGCTATACAAAATAAATAAATAGGTTGGAACTTTTTCCTAACCTTAATTTAATACGAGTGCACTCTAAACTCATAAACATCCATTAATTTAAATATGTATTTTGTAGAATCACCTGATGTGAAATCACGCACGTGCACATTAAATTAATATGACATCCAAAAAGGACAGGTGACCCCATCAACTTCTCGCACAAGGAATCCACCTTGTGTATGAGCCTTGTCAAATAAATATAGTTTTATAGAATCCACCAAAAAATCTCATGGAATCCATCGTGGAATATGCCTCCTGGCATCAAAGAGAGCCATAGTGGGGCCATGGCAATCAGCCGAGGGATAGTCGCTTTGTTTATGCTTATATGGTGTATAACACTAATATGTATAGGGACTCCCTCTAAAGAGTGTGGGAAAGATTATCCATTGGATTACAATCCATACAAATGCAAAGTCTTACATTAGAGGTTAGGGTAGTATACCTTTTATACGCTCTTGCTCGTGAGGCTGTGAGGGATAGTTTGGGTGCATACTAGAAGCCCAGCTAGACCCATAGAGCCAATGTTGGACTTGTTTTAGGTCTTGACATATAGTAACGTCCTTTTGGGAAACAAAACAAGGCCAAAAACTCCAGCACAATATTTTTAGGGCAACAAAACCAAAATGAGTGAAAGAGAGAGAAAGAGAGCTTGAAGCTTTGAGAGAGAGAGAGAGAGAGAGAGAGAGAGAGAGAAAGCACTGCCATTGCCATTTGCAAGGCAAGAGAAGAGGAGTGCGAAAGAGAAAAGGGGGAGAAGCCGTGAAAGCAAAGGGTTTCTTCTTCAAGTCCTTGAGGTAGATGCATTGTTCTCTTCTCTTCATTTGTGTGTTTTCTTTGCTTCTCTTTATATTCTTGTTTGTATAAAGAAGTGGAGGGATGAAGGCAAATAAAAAAGAGAAAAAACTAAAATTTAAAAAAATTAAGAGGGGGAGAGAAAAATAAGCATGCGAGGGAAGAGGGAAAAAGAGAAAGATAAAGAGATGGAGAGAAACAAAGAGAGAGAGGGGGAAATAAATATGCGAAGGGAGGGAGAGAGGGAAGAGAGAAAAATAAACAGAGGGAGAGAGAATCAAGGAAATCGAGGGAGGGAGGAAAAGAAACAAAAACAAAGGCAAAAAAATAAAAAATAAAGTAAAAATATAAAAATAAAAATAGAAACAAAAAATATAGAGAGAGAAATTAAAAAAGAGAAAAGAAGAGTGAGATAAAGAGTGAGAGGGGGAGAGAAACAAAGAGAGAGTGTGGGGGGAGAAATAAATATACAAAGAAAGAGAGAGAATTGTATTGTCTACTATGACATAGAGAAGATGGACAATGATGAGGGTCATGATGTTTGAGATCAAGAGACATATCTCAATCAATGTGTCCTATGTCTGTGCACTCAATGTAAGCTTGCAATTTGACAAAGATATTGCTTATCTATAGACCATGTGTGATGCTTCAACAAGTTTTAATCAGAAATCATTGATCAAGCTGTCTTAGACTTTGAGTTGACAATGAGTTAAAGTGTATATAATTCAGGCTTCAACAAGTTTTAATCAGAAATCATTGATCAAGCTGTCTTAAACTTTGAGTTGACAATGAGTAAAAGTGTATATCATTCAGGCTTCCCAATCAAACCCTAGTTGAAATGAACTTCAATAATAATAAATATGCCCTACAAATGTCCACAGGGAGGCGCTGGTCCATCTCAAGAAATGCGTGTATTATGATCCATAATGAGAGTTTTTGGTTGTATAGTGGAAGGAGCACCCGAGTGGATAAACCCATTTTACAAGGTACTTCACCAACTATGCTCTCAATACTAGAAGACATGGGGATATGTCCGGGCTTTCCTAAAATGTTGGAGCCTGAGATGGAGGCTATGATTGATGCATTACTACCCATGGATAGAAGGTTATCTGATCCATTAAAAGAGGAGGCCTCCATACCATTATATAATGGTTGTTGATTATCTCACTTAAGCATGCTTCTTGCACTCCTACGTATACATGAAAAGTATGGATGATGCAAGTGTGTGTGATGGAGTTCTTCAAGTACAAATTGCACCCCTTTGTCTTGATACATAAATATGAATAATTTTTTATTTTTTCCAAGTGTTTTGATTTTTTTCAAGCTACTAAAATGTTACATATTATTATCTAAAAATATGGTCCTCGAGTCTCATGATGATATGCCAAGTGTTGTAGAAGCTTGGCGTGGATTATAATATCATTCATGCATATGTCAATGTGCTCTTTTGAGGAGAATACAACTTCATGGAAACTTGTCTGAAGTGTGGACGTGCTCATAGGTGTTTTCAAGACCTATAGGGAAAAACCATCCCTCAGAAGGTTCTCAGATACTTTTCACTTATACTATGCATCCGTCACATATTTCGCACAATACGTATAGCAACTTTGATATGGCATGCCCAAAATAGACCAACAAATGGAACCTAGTAAATATTAGTAGACTCGTGAGCATGGGGTCACATTGACTACACCTTTCAAAGATTTGTACAAGAATTAATAAATCTTCAGCTCGATCTTGCTATGGGTGGCATGAATCCATTCAGACTCTGCTCAACCTCTTAGAATGTGTGGCTCAACCTCTTAGAATGTGTGGCCAATAATCCTTGTAAACTACAATATCCCACCATAGCTTTCTAAAAAAATATAAAGTAAAAAATATGGGTATCTATCTTGGTGAGATCTATGTCCATTAGTTGATGAGCTTAGGATTTTGTGGGAGGAGGAGATTATTGTGGAAGATTAGTAGCAAGCATATTGGGAGGCAGTTTGTTAACATACGAGCCATTATTATGTGGACCATGTACGACTTTTCGGGATTCAACAAGTGTTGAAGTATATTTACTTCTTTTCTCAATGTTGGTGTCTCACATGGCTCGTTTATGCTTGCATTGACTAGGTACAAATATTGTGACAAGCTTGGTCACATCGATTTACCATGGAGTCCATTATGTGGACCAAAGTTGGACTCTCAAAGGTCGCAAACCATGAAGAAGATAGTCTATCATGGGCATGTGGTACTCTTGCTGAAGGACCATGAGTTGAGAGTGGGATTCCTTGGATGACCTCATGTACAAATGAGTGCCCAAAGCTAGTATGAGTGGAAGATGGTCCACAAAGAGCTGCATCCAAGTGGAATGCCATAGTTTTCAGTTTTCTATGAGTTGTCATATAGGACACATTTACAAATCAACCATTTGTTGGATCCCATGCACATTTTCAAGAATGTTGGTAGCTTGCTATGGGACCATATCATATGAAAGAGAGACACCCTAGGGATAGAAATGGATTTGAAGAAGGTAGGGAAGATGGAGGTTCTTTGGCCACAAATGAGCTCTATTGTTCATGTGCAACTACCTCCTGCTCCCTGGGTCCACTACAAGATATAGGCCTTATACCGACGTTTAAAGCGATGAAAATACAAACAACAAAATTTGCCCCCGTCGTCACAAAAAGCGTCATTATTAACAATGCCATAGAAACATCATTATTGGCGTCGCTATTGGCGTCACTATCAGCGTCGCATTTGTCACTATTGGCATCGCTATGATAACGATGCTGATAGCGACGCCAATAGCGACGTTTTGCGACGTGCATAGCGAGGCCAATAGCGATGCAAGCAGTAAAATTTGCGACGCTAATAGCGACGGTAACAGGGATTAAAAAAAATTTGTGGCAGGGCAATAAGCTGTCCTGCCACATATAACACTGTGTGCTTTATGAGAGCCATACAAAATAGTTTATGCACTACTCTGTACAAAGCGCTTGCAAACAAAAATAATGTAAACTGAAATCATAAAACTGATACATGAAATAAATACATGATCGCATAAAAAGCGATTGTTACAGTCATGACAGGATATCACTAATACATAGTACATGTCTACATAGATCAAGCGACTAAAAAATAAAGGTGTGTGAGCTCCAGGGATCCAAGGGCGAGCTACGTATCCTCGTCCCCCGAAAGCTCGTCCCGCCGCAAAGGAGAATCAAATGAACTCTACAAAAAAAGAAACAACACATCAGTCCACCATGCAATAATGCATTCAAATATCTCATGGTAACTACGAACAAGAAAGATGAGTGACTTACAAGGCCGCCGTGTCTACATAATCGGTCGATCAATGCATTGAGATCGTACCTCTCTGCATATCGAGTCTTAAGGCCGGTTGGATCGCGATTTGTAATGGAGTGCTACAAAGAAAACAAATGCTAACTATTAGAAACATGATTGTTAGTACAAAGAATATTTCAAAAAAACAAACAAGCAAAACAAAAGAAAAACTTACAAAGTCCTCCAAATATGTCCTATGGCCGCCACTCCCAAGATGATGGATCACTCCGGCCTCGAGTCGTGCCCTCGCTGCCTCGCGCTGCTGACTCCAACGTCCTGGAGAATCTGTGGCCTCCTCCCTCAGTCGGTGCCAGTCGTTTGCATCTAACCACTCGGGCTTTGCAGCCCCACTCTTGATTGCCTTGCGTGCGTCGGATCGTCTATGTGACATGTATGCATGCATGCAATCCATCATCCAGCCCATAGAGAATCTATCTACTGCGGCTGGCATCGGAAACTCCTCGTGCAAGGATGCTACTATGTAGTCCTTGCTCCCCTCTGGTATGTTCTTCCAATGATCCAAGACGTTGTGCCGAAAAACTTGTTGGCACAACTCTCTCATGTGAGCCATCACCCTCCTCCCCTCATCATTCATGATGATGGCTCCTGACCTACTATCGACCAGATATCCATAACTCCTAGGAGTCTGCCTAAGATGGGTTCTCTCCCATCTACGTTCACGCTCCTGGGCATATCCAGGAAACCCCTCTGCATCCGATGTACCGACGGGGGTAATCTCTCTTGGAGTGGCACCCAAAGGGGTGCTGACGGCGACTGCGCAAAAGCTGAAGTAACTGGAGTAGACATCCCCACAGGTGTGACAAATCCTGGATGTGACGCAGCTCCAGCTGAACGACGAGACAGAGACACCACATCCGTGTCTCCATAGCAGCATCCCCCTAATCCCGATGCACTCCCTCCCTCTGGCCCAAGTCGTGAGCATCGAGATCGTCTGCTCGAAGCTGAAGCATCCGATCGCGTTGAAGCAGATCTAGCAGAGCGCCCTGACAAAGAACGAGACAGCTCCTGGTCTGCCATCTCTTTGAATCTGGCGAGCTGGTTTGGAGACATGCGTGCGAAGATGTCCTGTAACTCCTCATCGCTCATCCCTCGACTCATCTTGAAAATATCACCTGCACAGATAAAAAATGATATTAGAATAATCAATTTAAATCATACAAAGCACAGTAATATAAATCATTTTGAAAAAATCTCACTTAAAATGCATATCTTATGTACCTTTATAAGAGATTGGTCAACGAATTGAGTAAGTGGATGCTCCAAGTATGAAGTATCCTATGGTCCCATGTTAATCTCCTGACACAACTCCGCATACACTAGAAGGTCGATAGACATGTCACCACAAAAGAATGAGTCTGCCTTATTCTCAAAAAATTCTTGGAGTCCTGTATTTCCATCATTGTTAGCCGATGCTGGCTCCAAGCTTTCAACGGCCTCCACACCTTGCAATATTGACCCCTCTATTTGCATATTATCTTTATCTATGCTCGGAACATCACTTTGATCATATACGCTCGCACTTCGAGGAGTTGAAGGTATAACATACCACCATCGAGGTTATTGGGGATTTGGATAGAAGATTACATGTTCACAAACACGTACAAGAGAGTTCAAACCATTGTGACATAAACCATGTCGTAATACAATTAGCAAGAAAATGACTCCATGCACTTGTTCACAATGGGCCGGCAACACAAAGGTGTCACGCAAATCCGTCCATTTTTTTTCGGAATCTATTTCGAGAAATCCAGATGGACCTCGTCGAACTGTTGCTCCAGCTCCTCCAAGTACCACTTTGAACCACTGCACATTGAATAGTATCATGGAGAAGCTATGGTAATCCACTGTAATAATACTTTGCAAGTTCCCAAAGTACTCCATCTCATCCACAACCGTGTTTGGATCCGTTGCTCGTCGCCGGCTCTCTTGCTCGAACCTTGCCATGACACCACAGTCCATTGTGGAGCGCATTTTGTCAATACGCTCCACGCGAAAATGCCATCCGCGCGACCATGCTGCACTATATATTTTGTACTATACATTGAAATACTCAAATTAGATGTCGCATATAAAATTTAGATACGACAGATTCTAAACCCCTCATCACCTTTAAACTACATCCCCTCGAGAATTCCCACTCCTCCATTGAGACTTCTGTCCCTTCGCGAGATGCTAGGTCAAGGCTCCATGCAACCATCGCATTGACATAAACCGCAACATCTCCTCCATGCCTTCGGGATATCGAATCGGTCCATGACGCATACTACATCGGAATTCAGCTCGCGCTTCCTCTTGATCTTGCCTTGCAATCTAGTACTTGGCGAGCCACGTCTCCATGGAGGCATGGTGCAATGAGAGCGGAATTTTGATGCCGAGAAGTGCTTAAAAATAGCTAAAAATTATGAATATCAAGGGAAAAATATTCAATGTCGAAGGCGGCGGCTCGACCTAGGATGATTTTAAGCGTCAAAGTGCTTTAAAGGTGCCCAAGTGACACTTGTTAATTTTTGATAATTTTTCAGACTGATGTGTGGGTTGTCAAGAGTTACCAACCAATGCAGGATGTCAAGCCGGACACCCAGGATTTTTCAGAGCTCAATTCGGAGTCCAGACGGGGAAGGAGCCAAGAAACCGGGCAAGATAGGAAAATGTGGACATTAGAGTGGCCAAATGTAAATGACCTTTGGGGCCTTGGGGGGCATTTTATGCCACATCAAAGCGTGGCATTTTTGGGGAGAGCAAAAATGTGGAGAGAAGGTGACAGAATGACGCTGAAATTTGCGCCCACACCTTGATGGGGCAATCTCCTGGCTGTGAACAACCACTGCAAATGATCATTGCCCTTGCTTCCCCTCTGTCTGCTAGTCATATCGCCGTGCTTCGCTCGCGCAATGGTGGTCTCTATGAAGAACTCTAATTTCAATCTTTCTCTCTCCTCCCTCTCTCTCTTCTAGAGGCAGATTCATGTGGGAAGAAGAAGGATTGACGGATGCTTGTCCAACTGAGATGGGATTGCTCCACGATGCAAGAGGAGGCTAGATTGCTGATTCCGGACTATCATGGACATTAATGGCGGCTAGAAATCAGTCCCGAAACATGGCAAATAATAACCCGCAACCCGCAAAGAACGGTAATTTCATTTTTACAAAGGAAATTGATGTTTTATGCAAATTGCTTCATGAATATTTGTTCCCATGGAATGATTATGCATTATGTTGTTGTTTACTATGAGTTTGATTAGTTTATGCTCAGAAAATTAGAAAATCATAAGTGTTGATTGAAATTAATGGTGTAAAACCCGTAAAACACTTGAAATTAATGGTATCACAACATAGAGTGTGGAACCATAACCACCATTGATCAATTCTATGCAGCGTTCCGAGCGGAATATGCCCCTGAAAGAGGTGGCCAATATTGGTTTCGGGTCTTGAATGTAACACGTCAAGATCCTCATGAGAATGTGAAAGCATATGCTAAGAAGTTGAAGGAGGTATTCCGTAAGTTGCGAATTTACATTCCCATTCCACCAGCTGCCCAATTGCAATACTTTTTGCATGGGTTAGACTTTAATATCTAAGTACAATTGAGCAATGTGGCCTTAGCAGATATAGATACCGCTATTACGCGGGCAGAGGGAGTAGAAGCACGATTACAAACGGCCTACTCCTCTCGAATGAATGTTAATGGGGGTTTAGCACCTAGTGGCAATCCATCATTGACGAATGGAAGTCAAGGGATGCCTATGACTAACCCTATTGGGAGAGGGAGTATGGTTCAGAATATACCTTTACTACCGACTCCTCCAAGTGTGACTATGCCTATGGCAAGTCAGTTGGCTCCATCAAATGTTGGAGGCCAAGTTTCAAATTCTAACGTTGTTCGTGTGGGTCAACAGCCAATGCCAAATCAGATTGTTAGGCCAATGGAACAGCGAGTTGACGATCGAGGCTACGAGTTGAGTGCATCTAATGTCCTTGGTGAAGTCAAGGACATGATGAAGCATTATACCGAGATGATCTCCGAGCAATATTGACAAATAGCCGCTGACATTAATTTCTTAAAGAAGCAACAAAATTTGATAGGGAGTCGACGCCCTGAAGAGGATGGACCCTCTAGATTCAGTTGTAAATGGTGTGGTGGACACCACTTCCCCAGAAACTGCCCAAATGTGAAATGTGACATTTGTGGGAAGTCGGACCATCTAGCTGCTACCTGTTGGAGTAAGATTAGTTCTCTCCAACAAGGCAGTAAACAACCGGGCCTAGTGAATCATAGAGCGCAAGGAAATAACTTGCAGTAGAATGATGCACCTAGGCAAATATTGGAGAGGGAAAAAACAAATATAGAAGAGTTGCCACAAGGCAACGGGGTCAGCCTTATTGAGGCTGTACGAGTCCATGATGCTGAAACCTCTAACTTGAGAGTTGTGACAAGAGGCCAAAAGGCTAAAGAGGTTGACAAAGATAATGCCAAACCGGTTGAGGCAAACCCTAAACAAGGGGATAAGGGGATGCAAGTCCAGAGTCCTAGCATGGAAGGGGGACCGCTAAGGCCAGTTGACAAGAAAGGTGACCCTAAAAAGGATGAGGCAATGCCAAGAAAGAAGGCAAGAGCTAAGAAAGAAGCACCAAAACCGGTCCAAAGACCAAAAGAGAGGATGGTTTGGCGAGAAAAGAGAGCTTTGGCTACTTATCATGACTTTGATTTAGCAAGTTCTCTTTGCGAAGTTAGACCAGATGTGAACCTCTTGCAATTGATCAAATTATCTCCAGGAGTACGCAAGGAATTTAAGAAGATCCTGCGTATCGGGTATATTGTGGAACCCTTGGGCATAGCACAAGTAGGGGAAGATTGGTTTGACCATGCTGAAAAGAACTGCCCTAGGGTTCCAGCTTATGTAGATGGAATATTAGTGGAACATGCCATTGTAGACACTGGATCCTCCATCAACATCATGAGTTCAGAGTTGATGGAGAGGCTAGGTCTAGGCATCCAGAAAGACAGCTCCACCCTTCTGAGAATGGCTGATGATAGTTTAAGGCAACCAGAAGGTTGTGTTACTAAGGTCCATGTTACACTTGCAAGTGTAGAATGTTTCTTGGACTTTAGGGTGATAAGATTTGCAGGACGCCCTAGCTATCCGGTTTCGCTAGGTAGGCCTTGGATCTTACGAACAGACTGTCAAGTCGATATACCCGCCGGTCGAGTGATTCTAGGTAGAGGTGCTAATTGAGTAATAGTCGATGCTTATCCTGAGCCTCCTCAAAGTGAGAGAGCTCCTTTATCTTCCACTGAATTAGAGATAGCAGATGATCCATCTGGTAGTGAGACGTCATCCAGTGATGAATCTGAAGAGGGGTCCACTACAAAGGATATCTATCAAATAACTCTAAATGAGCCGATAGACCCTCAAGATAGGATAAGAGATGCGGATGTGATTGAGTTGGACCTTGGCACATCGACTGATTCGCAGCCAATTAAATTAGGTTCTATGCTCAGTTTAGCAGAAAGGGAGGACTATGTGTCCCTAATTCAAGAATTCTGCGATATCTTTGCCTGGAGTTATGATGAAAACCGAGAGGCATTCCTCCCAGCCTGGCTATTCATACTAATCCTGTAAAAGAAGGCAGTCATCCTGTGCGTTAGAAGGTAAGGCGTATGCCTTTCAAATTGAGGGACAGGCTGTTTGAAGAGTTGCAGAAGTTAAGGAAAGCTGGTTTGATCTTCCCTGTTCAACACACAGAATGGTGTTCACGCGTTGTTATCAGGAAGAAGAAAAATAACCAGATCTGATTATGTGTGGATTTTAGAGAGTTGAATAAGCAGACGGTTAAGGATTACTACCCGTTGCCATTTATTGACGAGATTTTGGATCAATTAGCGGGTAGGGAAATATATTCGTTTATGGATTGCTTTGCAGGATATAACCAGATGGAAATTACAGAAGAGGACAAGTTGAAAATGACTTTTATTACGGTCTTTGGTACTTTTGCATACCATGTGATGGCCTTTGGTTTGTGCAATGCACCTGGATTGTGGCAACGAACAGCAGACAAGACCTTTGGTGACATCTCCCCAGATGAGTTGAAAGTATTTATTGATGACCTGGGGGCAGCCACTGTAAGGGAAAGGATGTTGATTATTTTAAGAAAATTCTTTGAGCACTGCAGACAATTTTGTATCGCTCTTAACCCACGAAAGTGTGTCTTTGGAGTACCTTATGGGCTATTGCTAGGACATGTGGTCAGTTCAGTAGGAATAGCAACTGATCCTGAAAAGATCAAGGTTATAGTCGCTATGAGTCCACCACGTACTCCAAAAGAGGTACACAACTTTCTGTCATCAGTAGGATATTATCGGAGGTTTATCAATGCCCTGGCAGAAAGAACCTTGCCACTAACGAATTTATTATCCTTTAGTTGTTCATTTGAGTGGAGCGACCCTTGTAAGGTAGCTTTTGAGGATGTGAAGCAGGAGCTAGTAAAAGCACCCATTTTAAAAGCACCTAAAAGAGGCGAGGTGTTTTACATATTTTCAGCAGCCACCATGTATAGTATAAGCTGCTGTTTAGCCCAAATCTGGGAGGAAAAGTGGTATCATTCGATAGCTTTTGCTAGTCGAAAATTGGGCATGTCAGATATCAATTATACCTACATGGAGAAGTTGTGTCTTGCGATAGTCTTTAGGACTAAGAAATTCAGGCACTACATCCTCTATGAAAAGGTAGTATTCTATACGAAGGCGAAAGGACTTAGACTGCTTATGAACAAGCTGCAGCCGCTTGATCATTTGGCAAAGTGGTTAATCACTTTGCAAGAGTTCGATTATGAGATCAAGAGTAAGCTACCGAGGTTGCAGGGTATTGTGGAATGCCTTGTGGATTTCGGGGAGCCGAAAGAGACTTTCGCTGAAGGAAGCGATATTGAGGAAATGTTTAAAATTGATACATCTTCTATCTCATCTTGGTATGCTGCTATTACGCACTATCTATCAACAGGAGAGACGAGAGCTAGTTTGTCAAAGTCTGAAAAGAGGAAAATCAAACAACAAGCTTTGAAGTTTTCCTTGATTACAGGGATGCTATATCGGCAAGGTGTTGATGATATCTACTGCCGATGTGTGATGCTTGACGAGGTTCCTTTTATCTTGGAGGAGTGTCATGACTCTGCATGTGGAGGGCACTTTGCAGGATGGTTGACAGCGCAAAAAGCTTTACGAGCTAGATATTGGTGGCCGTCTATCTTCTAAGATTCCTTTGAATATGTAAAGAGATGTGATACCTGTCAAAGGCATGACAGTAGAGAAAATAGGAAGCGCCCACTTACACCTATCATGGCTATCCTTCCGTTTGAGAAGTGGGACATTGATTTTGTGGGTCCTATTACCCCGTTGTCTACTACCCAGAAGAGGTATATTATAGTCGCCACTAATTATTTTAAAAAATGGTCAGAAGCGCGGGCGACGAGGCAAGACAATGCAAAAGAGACTACAGGTTTCCTGTTAGAGCAGATTATCTACCACTTTGGTCCACCAAAAGAATTAGTGTCGGACCGTGGAACTCATTTCTTGAATAAAGTGATCAAAAGCTTGATTGAAGCTTGGAAAATCAAGCACAATAAAACGACTCCTTATAATCCGCAAGCAAATGGGCAAGTTGAAAGTACTAATAAGTAGCTTGTGGGGATCTTGTCTAAGATAGTCTCTGAGAAGAAACGAGACTGGGACAGGAAGTTGTATATGGCAGTATGGGCATATAATACCACGTTCAAGCGTGCTACCGGCCATACTCCATTCAAATTGGTTTATGGGGAAGAGTGTGTGTTACCCCTTGAGATTGAATTGCCAACCATACGGTTTGCAATTAACCATTCTTTGGGAGATAAGGATTCCCTTTTTGAACGTTTCACGACCTTAGCCCATCTGGATGAGTTGAAGTTGCAGAGCTTATTACACTAGGAGGTAGCCAAGCGTCAGATGAAGTAGTTGTATGACCTTAGAGCGAAAAAATATACCTTTAAAAAAGGGCAATTAGTCCTCTATTATGATGCGTGTAGGGAGCTGTTTCCAGGGAAGTTGGAACCTAAATGGGATGGCCCCTACAAGATTGTGAGGTTAGGGAAAAATAGGTCTACGGCCCTATTAGCTGATCTATAGGGAGTAGAGTTTAAAAATAAGGTTAATATTAATAAGATTAAACCTTATTATTTCTAAGTATGCTAATATAGAGAAATGGATTGCAGGTCCATGCTAGGGATGATTTGAGACCTGCGAAAGAGCTTAAAGTCGGTTGATGGGTCGGTTAATCCCTTATTTGGAGCACCCATATCTGGAGCAGAGATACTATCAGGGGAAACTTATCTGGTGGAGCAAAGGATACAAAGTGATTAAGCAAGAAGACGGAACCTTTGTGTGGAAGATCAAAGTCTTCTGCCATCACTGCTTATGACTGTTGACAAGTATCCCTGTTGAGTTCAATGAAGAAGGTGGGATGGAGCTGTTAGTTCATCCTCTCAACACGCTAAACTTTGATTATCATAATTACGAGTAGAGGGGTTTGTGATGGCCAGCTGTGTAAACCCATTGTGGACGTATATATTATATTTTGACGGAGCGTCCAAGGGCCCTAATAAAAAAGGGAGTGTTGGAGTAGTAATCCAAGACCCCCGACGTAGAGTTACGATGAAGTTAGCTGCTTATCTTGGGGTAGGATTCACTAACAATATGGCGGAGTATAAAGCCTTGATTATGGGACTGCATATTGCCAAACAAGGTGGTATTCGTCGGTTTTTAGTAAAAGGGAATTCCCAGTTGATCCTGAATCAGCTAGATGGGACATACTCAGTGCGGAATCCCATTCTTTGTATGTATCTGCTATGATCCTACTTGAAGAGTTTGAGAGAGTGTCTTTTCAGCTGATTCCACGTTACTAGAATCAGTTTGCGGATTCATTGGCAAATCTTGCTTATGAGGAAGACCTCTTCTTTAACTGTGGTCCTAGTTTGGATATTGTGATCAATGATGAAACAGGACCCGGTCGCTTGTGGGGAATGTTATTAGAGCATGCAATATATGGCAGACGATGGTTGATACGGGTGATGCAAAGAGTAGCCGAGACCAATCTACCGTTATTATCTTGGACCCATAGGTTGATTAGACAACATGTTATGCGTATGCCTCTTGCTATCTATGCAGGAGGGATGGGTCATAACCTTATGCATTTAGTTTAGGGGCTACGAGCCTGTTTTTCCTCCTTGGAAAGGAGCCTATTACTGTATATCTGGATTCTTCCAGGGAGGGATGTGTAGGTGCTATTTTGTTTGATCTTGTTAGGCCAAGAGGGCCAGTTTGCGAGGTTCTAGTGTTCTATCTCGTTAGGCCAAGTAGGCCAATTAAGTTTGGTAGTGAAGTGCTTTATTTCATTAGGCCAAGAGGGCCCATTGTCTGTTTAGTGCAGGTGCGGTTAATGGTTTTTTTGTTTTAGTTTTGTGCTAGACAGGTTTGAAGAAGAGCTTGGAAGGAGCCTTTTGTTGCGCGGAAGCTTCTTGTGGCCCTCTCCAGGTGATATCGTTCCTTTATGAGTACTGTGGTTTTCATGCTATATGTGTTTGTATACTTGTTAAGGGGGTTTTTCGTTTCTTATTGGGGACCGGCGTTCAAGGCATGAAGTCCCAGGTTTAGGTTCAGTATGTCTGAGAGAGGTTTGAGTAGTTGTTGCCTCCTATAAAGACATTGTCAGGCATTGAAGGACCTGTTTTAGAAGGGAGTTCTAGTGACCCTGTTCTGCTAGCCTGCTAGGCGGTTGTTCTAGGAGTTCTTGTTGGTTGTGAGGCCATTAGGGAAGCCTGTAGAAGGAAAATAAAGATGATAAAGGAAAAAAAAACCCTGAATATCTTAAAGATAATAAATATATACAAAGGTGTGTAAAAAGGGGTTCTAACCCCTATAAAACTAGAGAAGAAAAGAAAGGAAAATCTATGAGCAGATGATCATTGCCTTGCGAAGGCCTGGTAGGTTCCTGAGGACGAGTCAGACCCAGGGCCAATGCCTTGTCTTCCTAGGGGTGGCATCTTGCTAGAAAAGAAGAAACTAAGGAAAGTTGGAGCGAAAATAAAAGTGAGCGTTAGAAAAGGATTAAGTGTCGCCTTGCGAGGGCTTGGTAGGTTCTTGGGTACCGAGATAGGACCTGAGGCCAATGCCTTGTTCTCCTTGGGTCACTATGCTCAGCTCCCTCCTTTTTACATGCCCGAGTATGTCAATAAAATAAAACCCTAAAAGAAGAAATGTGTTAAAAGAAAATACTTCTTGATAAGGCTATAGGAGTTCTCGCCTAGTAGGAGCTCCTTGTTGTGTTGTCTTTAGTTAGGTAGGTAGTTCAGACCACCACTTAGGGCAACCTTTTTTACAATTCTTTTTAGTTTGGCCGTGTTGGAGTAATTGGTTAGTGACTAGCTTTGGACCTTTTATCAGATTATGCTAGGCCTACTCCTTGTGGATGTCATGTCTTGGTTCTGTCAGGGGGTAGGGAGAGCATTATGCTGTGTTTAGTATGTATCTACTTTGTATCAACTTGATGCTTCCTTTCGTTGTTTTGTGCAGATCTATTGTGGGATTCGACGGGCTGAGTCGCCCTATCCCGTGGTCGCCAATGAGAGCGGAATTTTGATGCCGAGAAGTGCTTAAAAATAGCTAAAAATTATAAATATCAAGGGAAAAATATTCAACGTCGAAGGCGGCGGCTCGACCTAGGACGATTTTAAGCGTCAAAGTGCTTTAAAGGTGCCCGAGCGACATTTGTTAATTTTTGATAATTTTTTAGACGGACATGCAAGTTGTCAAGAGTTATCGGCCAATGTGGGATGTCAAGCCGGACACCCAGGATTTTTCAGAGCCCAATTCGGAGTCCGAACGGGGAAGGAGCCAAGAAACCGGGCAAGATACGAAAAGGTGGACATTAGAGTGGCCAAATGTAAGTGACCTTTGGGGCCTTGGGGGGCATTTTATGCCACATCAAAGCGTGGCATTTTTTGGGAGAGCAAAAACATGGAGAGAAGGTGACAGAATGGCGCTGAAATTTGCGCCCACATCTTGATGGGGCAATCTCTTGGCTGTGAACAACCACTCCAAATGATCATTGCCCTTGCTTCCCCTCTGTCTGCTGGTCATATCATTGTGCTTCGCTTGCGCAATGGTGGTCTCTATGAAGAACTCTGATTTCAATCTTTCTCTCTCCTCCCTCTCTCTCTTCTAGAGGCAGATTCATGTGGAAAGAAGAAGGATTGTGACGGATGCTTGTCCAACCGAGATGGGATTGCTCCGTGATGCAAGAGGATAGATTGCTGATTCCAGACTGTCATGGACATTAATGGCGGCTGGAAATCAGTCCCGAAACATGGCAAATAAAAACCCGCAACCTGCAAAGAACGGTAATTTCTTTTTTACAACGGAAATTGATGTTTAATGCAATTTGCTTCATGAATATTTGTTCCCATGGGATGATTATGCATTATGTTGTTGTTTGCTGTGAGTTTGATCAGTTTATGCTCAGAAAATCAGAAAATTATAAGTGTTGTGGACTGAAATTAATGGTATAAAACCCGTAAAACATGTGAAATATGGAAAAATTGGGTGTTTTTTATATATAAATGGAAAATATAATAAGACACACCAACTAAAATTGTGTTTTTGCTACAAATGAACCTAAGGGCCACAGCCCACAACTCATTTTGCATTTTTAGCTATTTAATATTGCAAAAAAAATGAGAAAAATAGGGAAAATGAGTAAAAATAAGGGAAAATAGAATTTGAGTGTGTGAAAAATACTAAAAAAGAAGATTCATGTTTGTGTATGTATGGGGGGTCTAAAGTATGAGGTTTAGCCTCAGTTCAACCCTACCTTTATGTTTTTGTGAGTTTTTATTGCTTTTCATACAACAAAAAACATGAAAAATATTACCCTAAACCTATGCACCGTGCACAATCTAAACGACGAGGGGGTAGAGAGAATGAGAGTGGTGTTAAGTGCTGAGAGAAAGAAAAGGTTGATTGTTTTTATCTATGCATATCATATAGATTGATCGTTAATTTAAAATAAGGATCTAGTAGCACGAGGTCTCCTCGGTGCTAGGTTCGTGCAACGTAGCAATTACGCGTCAGAGAATTTCATTGAAAGAATGCTTTTGCACTAAGCACAATGCTGATTTTTCTTTGTTTGAGCACATGGACATTCACAATTTGCATGAAGCATAAAATGATAAAAGGTATCAGATAATACCTCCTGGATGCATAGCACCTTTATTCTCTAGATCGTGACCAACATTGAGTGAGTAAGGTTGTCCCAAGTTGTAGGCTAGGCATTGGGTCTAAGGGGAAAGTAAAGTGAGGTATGGTACATCCTGGAACAAAATAATTGGTACCTTGAGAGAACTATGTGCGAAGTGTTATATATGTTTAGCGACGCATCGAGGGGCCAATCCCCAAGATGTAGGAGAGTCGTAGTGAGGTAGCGGCAGTCAGCCGTGGGAGGACCTCCTATGTTTGTACTTCGTGCCATTTGGCAATGTGCTGGGACTCCCTCTAAGGAGTGTTAATTGGGTTAGAGTTGGACTATGAGACATGATACAAACGCAAGATGTTTAGGAAGGCAATGTATGATGTATGTGTCATCAATGCTCCTGGCCGCGAGGCCGTGGGGTTGTTGAGCACATGATAGAGGTCGGCTAGTGCATGAGCCAGTGCCGGCCCGTTTTAGGTCCCATCATGCAACATACAAAAGCGATTCACCTTCTCTTTCATTGAGGCATCCATTCTTTTTTCTACCCCATTTTCAACCACCACATCTCCAGTCAGTCTATCATCGTCCTTCAGCGACCATAGCATTTCATTGTCTGGTTCCACCGTTGGTAGCCATTGTGAAATATGTACTAGCGCCTCAAACACCAACCAACCTTCGGCCATGCTACCTTCTAGCCGAGCTCGTTGTCGCACAAAGCCTTTTAGGGTTTTCATGAAGCGCTCTAGGAAGAACATCCATCACGTATGGACATGTCCAGCAATCTCCACTTTGTCCACAAGATGCACAAGAAGGTGGATTTGTATCGTGAGCATGCTAGTGGGCAGGTATTTCTCAAAGAGACAGACCGTCTCCACTGCTCCCCGCCTCGCAGATTCAATAGAGGATGTCTTAATCTCTTTCTGTGAGATCCATTACACCAAAGTCGATAACTTGTAAATGGCCCCGCGAATTTCTGGAGTAAGGCATCCTGCGATCGCGATCAGTAGTACAAACTGCCATAAATTAGAAAGCATTATGAATAATGGCCACATTCCAAATAGTAAAATGCCCACGCTAATTACAATTCATTCGTAGCACAAACCTGACATATCTTATGCCAATCATGGGATTTTAGCCCCGATAATTGGTCGTCTTTAGAAAATGCGGACCTGAGAGAACGCATCATACCCATCGGAGTGTGGATAGACTTGATTACTTACTTCACAATGCGCTCTTCTTTAGTGGACAAAACCCAAGGAGCGCGAGGAAGCTGCATGCGACCATCAGCACTTGATTGCGGCCAAAGCGCCTCCATCTTACCTACCTCCTTCAAATCCATTCGTGCCCCTATAGTGTCTCTCTTTCATGTGATGTGGTCCCATAGCAAGCTGCCCACATTCTTGAAAATATGCATGGGATCCAACAAGTAATTGACCTGTAAGTAGGTCCAATATGGCAACTCATAGAAAACTGAGAACCACCGCATTGCATTTGGATGTGATTCCGTGTGGACCATTTTCAGCTCGTACCAACTTGTGGCGTTCATACGTGTTGGAGGTCGTCCAAGGAAACCTTCCCTGAGTTCATGATCCTCCAGCAAGAAAGCGGCGTATCCTTGATATACCATCTTCTTCATGGTTCGTGACCTTTAAGAGTCTAACTGTGGCCCGCACAATGGATATGTATGATAACCTGAGGTAACAAGACCTGTTCCAATACCATGACAGACGTACGAAACATGTGGTTTATGCGGGGAATGAGCGAAAAGTGTTTGAGAACTTTTTGAGGAATGGTTTGCCCTTGCAAGTCCTGTCGATACCTGTGAGCACCACACTTTGGACATGTCTCCATAGTCTCGTATTCTCCTCAAAACAGTATGCAATTGTTGATACATGCATGAATGTTATTGTAGTCTATACCAAGCTTCCGTAAAACATGTCGTGCATCATCACGAGACTTAGGCATGGTATTTGTAGGTGGTAATATATGATATTTCAATAACCTGAAAAAAATCATAAAACACCTTGAAAAAGCACAAATGTTTGTAATAATAATGTCAAAAAAAAAATCAATGAAGCTTATGTACAAGGTACCTGAACAACTCGGTCACACTCATATCGCTCCACCCGTATTTTGCTTGCACACTTAAGAGTGCAAGAAGTGTCTTCAACCAAGATACTCAGCACCCATCATATAATGGTATGGATGCTTCCTCTCTAAGCGAATCAGAAGTCTCGACATTCATGGGAATCAATGCATCGATCATTGCCTCCATCTCAGGCTCCAACATTGTAGGTAGGTATGGAAGGTTGTCTGTCTCCTCTGGCATTGATGGTATAGATTGGCCTTGCGAGTGGTGGATTGGCTCCTGCACTCCATCCATCGCACGCCCACGAACTCTTCTAATTGGCCGCAAAGGGTGCACTCCCCCTTGGGACGAGACATCACCTCTCTAGATAGAAAATTTGCCAGCAAGACCCAATCTTATTGTATATGCTATTCAATTAGCTTGCGAGTACAATGTATGATTGATATTAACTTCAAATTACCATTTGTTGAAAATTTGCAATTGCTTGATCAATGATCTCAGATTGAAACTCGCCAAATCGTTGTACGTGTTCTATAGACAATCGGCGTTTTCGTCTAATTGCCAACTTGTATTGAGAGCAAGGACATGGGACACGCTGATTAAGATACGCCTCACGATCTTGAACAACAAGACCTTCTTCGTTTTCCATCTTGTCTACGTTACAACAAACAATTTAATGACTTGTAATACAATTTGGAAAAACGAGGCTCCAATGGATAGCTTTATGGAGATGTATGTCAAGTTGTAAGTTGACCATAAGCTCTTGCTTGAGAGGTTTTAGCCTCTGCAAGAGGTTGAGAAGCAAATTTTGAAAAACATTGAGGTTGATATTGATGCATACATGGTGTTGAAATCTAAACTTCAAGATATAAGAAATGCTTTATTGATTGATGTAAAAAATGCATGGGACATAGTAGTTGAGATGCTCAAGGATTTATTTGTCCCGGTAGATAATTATTCATTATTGTAGAAAAAAAAGCATTGGTTCATAAGGTTCATGAGTTGAAGACTAAATGTTTGGACTTGATTAAAAGATTGGATAATGCCTTAGATGCTAAAAGGAAAAGTGATGAATATGTTAATTCATCATTGCAACAAAAAGATTGGTGACAAGGATGCTATGATTAATGAAGTTCTTCACAAGGTGAATATAGAGTTGAAGGGGATGGAACACGATTCTTCTTTGGGATTTAGTGGTGATCAGTCAATTATTGAGGTGTCTTCTTGTATGGCCATTATACCTTATATACCTAGCTACAGTCTCTAGGTTATGTACTTTGAGTATCTTAGAGGGGCTCTACTAGGATTACTTCTACAACTGCACTAGAGGGCTTTGAGTATAAGTAATCCTAGTCAACAAAATTTATGAGTATCATTGAGGATCTCTTAGTCTAATAATAAATCAGTCTCAACAAAAAGCATCTTAGTAATGTGGTTTTTTTGTCCTAGGTCCATGTATAAAAATTAATGCCATCTATGAAATTTATCAACTTTTATTGTAATGATTGGAAGACATTAAATGCAACAATGTAATACAAGGTTACCATGTCAAAGAGAATATCAAATAGTAAAAATTTTTGTGCCTGTGTAGGGGTGTATGTGTGTGTACCATAGTTATAAAATTTGTTCCAATCAATTATACTCATAGTCATTTGAAGAAAATATCCTATGCTCAATTTAAGGGATTCTTCTTCTATTATGGCAATAGTTTTGGGTTCATTTTGATGAAGTACCATAATGACCATTAGCTAGGGGATCATTTTCTTTTAGTCCTTTCGTTGACTAGTTGGCATGATTACTAATCTGTTATGCTTATAAAGTTAATACAAAAACAAGGAATTATGCATATCACAATTAGATCCCCTACTTGGACATTATGAAGGATATGACCAATTTTAAGCCATCTTAAAGAGTCACCAATGTACATGGCCCATGGTAAAGCACATTGCATACCATTATCAATAAGTCTATTATCGTGCATCTTAAATCTCCTAATTAGACTTTACAAAGTGTATGACCAATTTTTAGCCCTCTTAAGGAGTCGATGTAATGGTACCCATAAAAAAAGGAAAGTGCATACCATTACCATAATCATGGATATGTTATCGTTCCAATATATACACACACAGGTGGACTACATCTTGAGTAGACAAAAGCTATCCATTTGAGTAGACATACATCTCCATAAAGCTATCCATTTGAGTATACATCTCTTTCTCTTTCTCTCACTCTCTAATTTCCTCCCCCTCTCTCTCCCTCTCCCTCTCTTTCCCTCTCATTTCCTCTCCCTCACACAATATATCCTAACACTCTCCAAAAGCAAAAGGGAGAGGGAGAGAGAGAATCCACTCTCCCTCCCCCTCCCCCTCCCTCTCCCTCTCTTTCTCTTTCTCTCCCTCTTTCTCTCCCTCCCTCTCCCTCTCCCTCTCTTTCTCTCTCATTTCCTCTCCCTCTCACAATATATCCTAACACTCTCCAAAAGCAAAAGGGAGAGGGAGAGAGAGAATGCACTCTCCCTCCCTCTCCCTCTCTCTCTCCCTCTCTTTCTCTTTCTCTCCCTCTCTCATTTTCTCCCCCTCCCTCTCCCTCTGCCTCTGCCTCTCTTTCTCTTTCTCTTTCTCTTCCTCTTTCTCTCTTTCTCTCTTTCTCTCCCTCCCTCTCCCTCTCTTTCTCTCTCATTTCCTCTCCTAAACAAGCAAAAGAGAAAGTGATTTAAACCTTAAACAAGCAAAAGAAGGAGAGAGGGAGACTCACCGATGAGATATGGCGACTGTGGGGCGGCTCCTCTTCGCGATGAAGACTCCTCCTCTCCTTCGCGAACAACGGCGACAGCGGCGGCAAGTCTTCTTCCTCTCCTTCTCTCACGACGGTCGCTCTCTCCCTCACTCTCACTCTCAAAACACAAAACGCAAAAACGCAAAATAAAGTCGCGCTCGATTTCGGCCTGTTTTTTTTCCCTGTGGAACGTCACTATTTGCGTCGCAAAAAGCAAATTACTCAGGGAGGTTAGTCATAAATATATGTATGTATCATGTGGTTTTAACATAAGGGATTTTTAAAATACAAATTTTACACATTTTTTACATACAAAAGGATCCATATAAAGGGGTTACTTATATATTGAATAGAAAATGGTAATGTTTTATTAAGAAAAATTTCATAGATAAAGACATTTATAAATGTACCTTCAATGCATGTAATATAGGATATACATATAGTAAACTACCTAGGAAATGATCAAATCTATTCGCACACTAATGGATATGATGTGTTCTCCCATGTTCACATTTTCTAAAGATGACTAATTGACACGACTAAAATCCGATGATTGGCATAAGATATGCCAGGTTTGTCTTGGCCTTGGTAGTAAGACCATCTCATATGTCATTACATTGTGTGGATCAATAGTTTTCAATGCATTGAATTTTTAGTAGTTCACACTATCAATTGCAATTGCAAGGTGTCTTATCAATGATTTATAAGTTATCAAATTTAATACAGTGGATCTTGCAGAAGGAGATTAAGACATCATCCATTGAGTCTACAAGGCAAGAATCAATGCACAAGTATTTCTCTTTGAGAAACACTTACCCACGAGTATGCTCATGATACAAACTTGCCTCTTAGTACATCTCATGGATGAAGTGGAGATTGTAGAACGTGTCGATACTAGATGGATGTTCTTCTTAGAGCACTTCATAAAAATCCTAAAAGTCTTTGTGCAACAATGGGCTCACCCCAAGGGTAGTATAGCTGAAGATTTGGCTATTGTCAGAGACATTGGTGTATATTTTGGAGTGACTGCCAACAATGGATATGGATAATAGGATGTTGTGAATGTTGAAGGACAATGATCAACTAACAGGAGATGTGGTGGTGAAAAATGGAAGAGAGAAGAATGAATGGTGCAATGGAGGAGAAATTGAATCATTATTATATGTTGCACCATGCATCTATGGAGAATTGGATCGGTAGGTACGAGTAAGAAAATGAGAACATGAGGTATCATGTTGAGAATATTGGCATACTACACAATGGCTAGTTGGGTATCCTGAGAGTTTGGAAGAGATACCACAGTTCATGTCTACAAAATGGTTGCATGATACCTTGATCGAAGGTTCATGCTAAGGGGTGGAAGTCTCTAGGTAGAAGTGGGAGTTCTCGAGGAGATGTAGCCCAAATGTAATTACATGATTTCCTTGTTTTTGTATCAAGCAATTATACACAAAAGCTAATCTAGGAATTTTAATATAATTACAAATTCTATAGCGCAGCATGGTCACGTGGGTGACATTTCAGAGTTGAGCACATTGACAAAATACACTCCACGATCAGTTGTGCAGTCATGGCCAAGTTTGAGCAATAAATTAGATGTCATGCCACAGATTTGAACATTATAATGGATCAAATGCTCATCAAATGGAGTATTTTTGCAACCTAAAAAGTGTTCTTGTAGTAGATTATTGTAGCTTCTCTATTATCATATTCGATGTACAGTGGTTTAAAGTAGTATTGGAAGGAACATGGCAACTATTTAGAGAGGACCCTTTAGATTCTTGGAGGTGGACTCTTAGAAAAGATGGAATAATCTGCGTGACATATTTGTTTTGTGGGATCACTATGAACGGGTAATCTTCTACCCAAACCTATAATAACCCCATTCTTTGTGGCAAGCTAGCATGACATATTATTGAATAGGTAATCTTAAACCTAAACTCGTGACAACCTCATTTGTGGTATATTGTGCCATTGACATCTTCAACTACTCGAGTGTACAATGAAAGCAATGTTCCTAGCATTGTTGATGAGAGCATGCACGTAGAGGAGTTGCTATATGTAGGGGGTGGAGGAGGAGGATGGCTTGTAGGGTACAGATGAGACAACCAAGGGCAATGTAGGCAAACAGTAGGGAGTACAAGAATACTTCGAGAATAAAGTAGACTTCTCTTTCTGTGGGGACCTATGCATAAACCTTCAACTGTATGCCAAGCTATGCCAAGAGCTTTTCATTGAGCCATAGGACCGATCGTATTGGCATTCACTTATCAAATTCATAGACTATTCACTTTTATTGGTATTTTATCATATGTTTCTTAACTAATATCCTTCTTTGCAAATATATATTATCATGCTCCACCTTTACCGTTACATTGATAATGCTAATATCTTTAATTTGAATGTGTAGGTCACTGTATACAATCCACAGAGCATGGTGAGTTGAAGGATGACATATGAGAAGTTATAGGAGTTCTTCACATATATGTCTCCAGATCCGATGGCACACTTCAAAGATATGGCAAACCAAGAGTTGTCTTGATCATCGTCTGGGCGTTTCGCACATTCTACCTTACCACGCTTCGATGCGTCGATCTCTAGTAGATAGAGTAGATGCTACGCTAGCTCCATAGAGGGGAGCTCAAGGACACCTCACTCGATCGGGTGGAGGTGGTGGTTGTGGTGGGTGCCTCGAAGAGCCACATACTTCCTCTCCTCCTTGTTCTAGGGGTAGTTTTGTGGAATGTTATGGAAATACAGATGTTGTGACCTCGCGATCAATTGCTACTTCTTCACTCCCACACCATTTCTAAGGAGGGTGACTTAGGTGCATGCTTTGGAGATACTGATGCAGTATCTCCATCCCCTCAGTTGAGTGGATGCTTGTCACCTCCAAGATTTGCTACACCTATAGGAACGTCTACTACCTTGACTCCAAGTTTCACTTAGTAGTTCACAAGTGATACCCTTAGGGGTGCTACTCCAAGAGATACCACCCCTGGAGGTACACAAGACTCACATGGGTCTCTTGGTTTTGCCCAAGAGTATGGTTGCAAATGGGAGAGGGCACATCTTGGACCCACCTGATTAGGGTATGGGTACTTTACCGAATGAGAAAACTTGTGCCATGATCATGAATGTTGAGGGAAGGAGGGTGATGCCACACATGAGAGAGTTGACCAACAAATATTTAGGTACAATGTTCTAGACCATTGGAAAAGCATACTAGAGGGAGCCAAGGAATGTGTGATTGTATCCTTGTACAAGGAGTTCTTGATACCTACAATGATTGATCGATTCTCTCCTAGATGGATGATGGACTATATGCATGCATATATGTCGCATAGACAACTTGATGTATAAAAGGTAGTCAAGAGTGGCTCTCCAAAGCCTAACTGGTTGGAAGTAGAGGATTGGTGGAGACTCAAGGAGGAGGCTACAGATTCTTTAGGATGATGGCGATAGTAGCCTAAGGCAATGCGAGCACGTTGCTGGAGGCAAGGCTCATGTAACGTCTTTGTAGTGGCGTACATAGAACTTATTTGGAGGATTTTATAAGTTTTCTTTTGGTTATGTTTACTTTCTTATTTAGTGTAGTACTTTTACTAATAATCCTATTTCTTACAATGCTATTTTATTTTCCTTGCTACAATACTAAATTAAAGACTGCAATCACATAGGGTTGGAGACTGGGTATGCAGAGAAGCACGATCTAACTTCTCTTATTGATAGATTGTATGTAGACAATGTTCTCATGCATCATGTCTCTCTCACCATTTCAATTTCTAGTTATTTTATGATGCATTATGTCATGTAGATTAATCTTTGGTTGTTTAATATTATAGAGTTCGTTCGATGCTCCATTGTGTCAAGATGAGCTCTCAGATGGGGAGGACTTGTAGTAGTTGCTTGGATTCGTGGAGCACCCATCCCTTCCTTTTTTAGCCCTATAGTCCATGCAAACTCTTTTTATGTAGTCCTCCTTCAATATATTTATCATATTTTGTATGGACTTACATTTTGTGATATTTATTGATATATCCATGTATTTTTGGATTCTACTCTCTATCAGTTCATGTAGTTTTAGGAGATAACATTTATCCATGCTATACTTATTTGAAAATTAATTCAAAGAAATTTTTAATTATACAATCTCATAATGTACGTATTTGGACAACAGTTGTATACTTAACCTATGAATGATTTATGAAACTTTTTTTAGCACATGGCTAGAAGGGTGGTAGGGATTATACCTTGCCACCCAAAATTTTTATTTTCCTCTGTTAACCATCACCATTAGTATCGCAAATATTACTCTACATGTATCACTATTAGCATTGCAAGTAAACTACATGTGTCATTATTAGTGACGCAAATGGTGCCAATTTTATAGAAATGTATATACCATGTTTTTAGTGACCAAGGAGATAGTTTTTCAATTTAATAATTTTATCACTTTAAACATCTGTATATGGCTCATATCTTGTAGTGTATACACGTGTGTGTGTGTGTGTGTGTGTGTGTGTGTGTGTGTGTGTGTGTGTGTGTGTGTGTGTGTGTGTGTGTGTGTGCGTGCGTGCGTGCACAACATGCATACATATGAGATAAAGAAAGATGAGATAAAGAAAAATACACACAAACACATACATGTGCACATGCACACACATAAAAAACATATTAAAAAATAAGAAGAGAAAAAATAAAAAGATATGTGTGTATTTTTTATTTATACATATATACATGCATACATATATAAATATATACGTATTATTCTTACACACAAATATAAGTAAAATATATTATTATGATATCTATAAAAGATATCATAATAATATATATAGTTAATCATATGTATTTCTAAATTTTATGTGTATAATATTAAATAAAAATGATATAAGTATATACTAGGTTAAAAATTATTTAATTAATTATAAATAAAAATATATTTTATATATTTAGAAATTAATGTATATACGTATTACATATCATGTATAAACGTTAATATATAACTATAATCCATCATATTAAACTGTATATTATTATTGTAGCTAATCATTATTATATTTAAATATTCTTCATGCATTACTTATTATTATGATATATAGATTATAATTATTAATACTTTGATGTACTTAATTATATATATACAAGAATTAATATGTATAATGATAGGATAATGTAATCGAGTAGATATTAATAATTGATGATTAATTGTTAATCTATCCATTAATTATATGTATATATATATATATATATATTTCAATTAATGTATTATACATATATCTTATTACTTATAAATTATGAGAGAGAGAGAGAGAAGAAGAAGAAGAAGAAGAAGAAGAAGAAGAAATTATGAGTATAGTTTATGGGTTATCAAATTTTTGCAATGCTATAGGCTTAGTGTGTGAGGATAATATCCATGCCATGATAGGCTCAATGTGAATAGAAATCACTATTAAATATGTTTGTCTTTGAGAAACTTTGAGAAATTATCATAAGGATTCTTTGGAGATATAGTTTAGACTTGATCTCGTTAATGTTGATCTTCCACTTCCTATATAGTAGTAAGTGTCACATTTCCATGTATTGCATTTGATGAATTCAATATTGTATTAGTCTAACTTACCAAAGATTTTTAAGTTTAGATTATGTTTCTTATATTAATCTTTCATGAACTATCTTGCCACATGAAACATACTTTCAAACAATATGAAGCATTGGGAGAACGTCAACACGAAACATCAGAAGACTCTAGGTGCATAACGCCTAATATAAATATATATGAGAGAGAGAGAGAGAGAGAGAGAGAGAGAGAGAGAGAGGGGGGGAGACTAAAAAAATCAATGAGAAAGAGGTAGAGAACTATAAAAGTGAGAAGCAATGAAATAATGGAGAGGAGAGAGAATGTATATAAACTTACAAAATGTGCACTTATATACATGCATAGATACACATATATGCAAATACATCCACACAAAAACACATATGTGCCCACATACACACATGCATATACATGTGCATACACACATACCTATACTTGCCTATATACACATATGCATACATAGACACGCACACATGCTTACACAACATGTGCACATACAAGATGAAAAAAGATGAGAGATTGAAACTTGAGAGAAAAATAAATAAAGGAGAGAGAGAGAGAGAGAGAGAGAGAGAGAGAGAGAGAGAGAGAGAGAGAGAGGAAGAAGAGAAAGAAGTAATAGAGAAAGGAGAGAAGAGAGTGAGTAAAAAAGGAGAGAGAAAAGAGAGAAAAAGGAGAGGAGGAATAAATGATGAGCTTATGAGACCATACAAATGGACACACATATATAATGCACACATATACATACATATATACATATGTAGATACATATAAACATATCCATACAAATTCAACTTCATCAAAGTATAGTTTAAAGTAGATGATCGGATAACAATAAGAATAAATAATTCAAAAAATACGAAATTCATAACATTTAAGTGATAGTAAACTTTGGAAGTTTTAATTTAATATAAATAGCATTCATTAATGTTATACAATCATTTTTTATTATACTATAATCTCATAAAAACATCTTTTGTTTATATATTAGATTAAAAACAAAAATTTGAATATGCTACATTATAATTTAAAATAAATAATAAAATAATATATAAAATACATTATCTAAAAAGTATTTAACTAATAATTTCTATTTAGTAAATAAACCTTTTGTAATGTGATGTGTTATTATAACATTCATTATGATATGCACTTTTACATTAAAAAAGTAAAACTTACTAAAAATAGTACTTAATTTTTGTAAGTAAGCCTAATCTGATAAATGATATAAGTAAATTAAAATGTTAATCTTCATATTTTACTTTAAAACAATGGTACATACTATACAATATTTATTATTATATTATTATCATATAATATGTTTTTAAATACATTTTATAAGCTATCATTATTATTATTATTATTATCATCTTATTATATAGAAATAAATTATTGTAATAATATTCGTGTTCCAACCATTCCTAACCGAAGCTCGTAGGGCAGCGAATGTTCCCTTGTAAGGGGGCAAGGAACCTTGGCTACCCGTGAGTGATTGGGCTCTAAAAGTTCTAAGAGTTGTGGAAATCACCGTAGAGCTTACTTCGCACCGGTTCTGTAGGATGAATAAGTCCGTCTAAGGGACACGATATTGATGGCCTTTGTGGATTGCATACGTTTGTGCAAGGCCACGATGGTGGCGACTTTCGCTGCTACCTCCAGACACGTCTAGCACGACCCTCGGCGATCAAGCAGTGCTGCTAGATTTGACTGCACTGATCATTCGTTTATTAACCAGAGCAACCAAAGAAGAGATCAGGGAGCGATCAGAGCTGCATGAACTGCACAGCAGCACTTCCTTTTTGAGCCCTGCGGTCCCTGCAGGATTCTTAATATTCTGCTGATATACAGCCAGGACTATACCGCCACCGCATGCGCAGCTTCTGTCTTCTGATTCTACGTAAGCTTTCCCGAATCTGTCTTCTGCTTCAACGTAAGCTTTCCGGACTTGGAACGACTGTTTTTGAAGCGATGCGCTTGTCCGAGAATTGCTCTCAGAGGTAATTTCATGTCGAAGTTGCTCCATCTTTTAAGTGAATTGACGCGCCTGCGCTTGTCTCAAAATTGCAATCTGAGAGAGAGAGAGAGAGAGAGAGACTCTCCATTTACACACACACAGTACTCTCTCTCTCTCGCGTGCACGTGCGCACATACACACACTGTATACACACACACACTCTCTGTGTGGAATCTGGATCCCCCCTTTATATGATCAGCACGTACACACCGATTGCTCTTGTTATTCCAGACATTTCTCAGAGACTCTTTGTGTTGACACTATTTAATCTTGTTCTGCACGTAATTATGTATTCAGCTGTGGACGCTTCAGGCCTCAGATATTGTAACGACTTATGCGCTCAGAAAGGACTGAAGTCGTGCTCATGATTCAGAAAACAACGTGACTACGGCTGCTTCTTAGAAGTGCTGTTGTCTCTCCCTTTGTAATCGCCGTTAGCGCCGCAGTGCTTTGCTCGTCCTATCAGATTTTGTTGAGACGCATTTCGTATTGGTGGTACAAACGTTATAATTGCTCGAGAGTCAGCATGGCTTCCGCAGGAAAAAGTTATCGATCGGAGGGCAAAATGTCATCATCTCGCATAATGTCTGCAGGCCTCATACTTGTTGCTTTCTGTTTGGTTGGTGCCTGGGTTCTGAAAACTTCTGAACCAGAAATTGTGAAGGAGACAAAGAAAGTATCTCTTGATGTTGAAATGGAACAGAACGAGGACACTGGGGTCGATAACCAGGCCCTTGAGGACAGGACTGGTAATCTGGCACTTGAAAATGATGCCAAGTCTGAAGAGGCTCCTGGAGCGCAAGAGATTTTGCACGAAGAAGATCAGGAACTGTCAAGTGGGAAGAAGATATCTAGCAAACATACAGAGAAAGATGCCGAAAGCAATGGTCAGTTAAGCGAAGACAAAAGCATGAGTAAGAGGGAGAAACAAAAAGAAGGAAGAGACTCCGAATTAAGTCTGAATGAAGAAGACACAGGAGAAGCCGCCAGTGATATTGAAAAGGCCGCAACAAAGAAGTCAGAGAAGTCCGTTGAAGATAACAGTGAAATCGAAATAGAATACAACGACACCATCGGTGATTGGGATACCCAGGCAGGTAAATCTAAAACAGAGAAAGAGAAGGTGAGAATAAAAGGAAAGCAAAGGTCATATGACGCACTGTCAGAATATGAAAGCGTTTCTGATGAAAAGCCCGAAAAGAAGACAGTCAAGGAGACCAGACAAGAGGAGATGTCTACAGATGATGAACTTCAGCCAAAACAAGTCAAAGAAGCCTCAACAATTGTATGGACACTTTGCAATTTCAAAGGTGCAGCTGATCATATTCCTTGCCTTGACAACCAGAAGGCAATCAAAGCTCTTCCGAGTACTAAGCACTACGAACATAGAGAGAGACATTGTCCTGTTGCAGCACGTACATGCCTTATTCCTCTCCCTGATGGTTATCGTTTACCAGTTCAGTGGCCGCAAAGCAGGAAAGAGGTAGTACCATCCATATATGAGCAAACACTCGTATGAATTCAATAACAAAAAGATTTGCCTAAAACGACTTTTAACGGACAGGTTTTATTCATAGTGTTTCTGGCTTACTATTAGGATCTTCTTTTCTTTATTCTACTCACAAATATTTTTACCTGGAATTATCTTCTACACATCCAGGTCTGGTATAATAATGTTCCTTATCCGGGGCTCGTGTCATACAAAAAAGATCAAAATTGGGTAAAGAAGGCTGGTAACCGGCTTGTATTTCCTGGAGGGGGAACTCAGTTCAAAAACGGTGCTCTTCATTACATAGACTTCATTGAACAGGTATATGATTCCCTACTTTGCTTAAAATTGAGATTGTACATGTTTTCGGTTCTTTCAAATGAGTAGTTAGAAAAAGACTACGCTGAGTATTCCTAGATCTCGTTCTGCAATATCAAGTTGAAGAAGATAGCAAGAATTCTTTTAAAATCTCCATCGTTGAGATTAGTCATTAGACAATTCCTATCTGCGTTATTTCAAGGTTGACGCAAGAAAATGCTTGACTCAACTGATTGTTGGACATCGAAGTTACTAGAATGGAACAACAAGAGTATCCTTCCTAAAACTTTTGAAACTACTAGTTTATTTACAGGCAGTACAAGCTATGAAGCTTAAGTTTAGACTGATCTTCAGAATGTTTAACTTAGTTAAGGTATTTTTGACTGCGTGTTTTTCCTAATTTTATGTTGTATTCCTGTTACAGCAAGACTATCAGTCTTCTAATTTTGCATCTTCCTCGCACATCACGACATGCCTGATTTACTAACATTGCACCGTCGGTCTGAAATCAGACTCTCCCGCTGATTTCTTGGGGCAAGCGAACACGTGTCGTGTTGGATGTTGGTTGCGGTGTCGGAAGTTTCGGGGGTTACATGTTCGACAGGAATGTGCTTACCATGTCGTTTGCCCCCAAGGATGAACATGAGGCACAAGTTCAGCTTGCTCTTGAGCGTGGAATTCCTGCAATATCATCTGTTATGGGGACACAAAGGCTTGTCTTTCCAAGCAATGTATACGACGTTGTCCATTGTGCACGGTGCAGGGTCCCTTGGCACATCGAAGGTACAAACTGTTTTTGTAGTTCCAAGTCCCTAGTGCAGTAATAGGAGATTACAATGAGGTGCTTCATTGAGAACTACATGGAGACTGTATACTATATAGTTAGTTCATTGCCTTGAATGCAAAATGTTTCTCTGCAATTTGTCATTGTAGCAAACTGTGCACTGCGCTATCCAGCAGGGCAACAACACTTATAGTTTATTTTCCTCTGTGTGAAGCAAGCTTGATAAATAACACTTCTTGCGCTCATGAATTTCAGGTGGTAAACTTCTCTTGGAGCTCAACCGTGTTCTCAGGCCAGGAGGCTTTTTTGTGTGGTCTGCTACTCCAGTTTACTGGACAAACGAGGAAGACGTTGCAATCTGGAAAGGTTAATAGAACTATTTGCTTTTATGCTAGAGCCCTTTGGGGTAAGGGGGCCAATTGCAAAACCGATGTTAAAAAGTAAACACTTAGGGGCTAGTGATTTGACAACAGAAAAACAAATATGTTGAGAATCTGACTTAGGTGTCACTCATTGATTTATCAAAAAATGTTACATTAGTAGCTTTCTAGTGTATCCTTACTTTTTAAAATTGTATTTTTTCAATTATTAAAATATTTCTTTTCAAAATTTAGAATTAGACTTGTTCAATTCCTATTGATATCCCCTATATGCTCATATATGCAAATCTCAAAAAAGCTATATGCTTATATATACAAATCTCAAAAAAACTGCAAAATGCAAATCCCTCCCAAAATACATCTTTATCCTTAGGTGTTCGATAGTTGACTCCCGGGTCCCTTATGCTACATTGGCATTTGGACAACGCTAATCCAGGAAAGCTCATATGACCTTATTATGATCATGTCCAAGTTTAGAAGCTACCCCTTGATTGGGAATGCTAGGTTATACATCAGTAGGGCATAGCATATATAACATAAAGACTGCGATGCCCGTGGTTACCTGTATGTCCAAACACACCTACCCATTTCCTGCTTATGGTTATGTTGGCTTGCTTGTACAGCTATGAAAACATTGACGTCTGCAATATGTTGGAAACTCGTAGCTAAAGCTACAGACTCATCCATCGGTATTGGAGTTGCCATCTTTCGTAAACCTACAACAAATACATGCTATGAAGCCCGAAACAAAAACGCGCCTCCCATGTGTCTTGAGGAGAACGATTCCGATGCAGCATGGTAGAGCCTTTATCATTATCACCAGGAAAATGGCCTTGTCATTTTATCTTCTCCGTATACATTTAATTAACAGTCATGCTGGTTCTGGACAGGTATGTCCCTATAACGGCTTGCATCCAGAGGATTCCTGATGCTGACGGTGCTCATGGAAGTGGTTGGCCTCAGGAGTGGCCTGCTCGCTTAACAGCAGCTCCAGAATGGCTCAATAATGAGAAAGGTTGGTATGATAAGCCTACAATTTCTGATTTCCAAGCAGACACAGACCGTTGGCAGCGGATTGTGCAGAAGTCTTATTTTCGCAGCCTCGGTATTGATTGGAAGAGAGTGAGGAATGTCATGGACATGAGGGCAGTTTATGGAGGGTATGCTAAAATTTTACGTTTCCAAGCACAAATGTGTTTATGATTTCGGATTCTCAAAGTTGCTAATGTGGCTCTGATACAGATTTGCAGCAGCTCTAGCTTCACAACCATTATGGGTTATGAATGTAGTACAGTACGATGGTGCAAACACATTGCCTATAATTTTCGACCGTGGCCTGTTTGGGATATACCATGATTGGTGCGAGTCTTTTAGCTCTTATCCGAGGACAATGGATCTCCTTCATGCAGATCATTTGTTGAGCAAATTGAAAGAGAGGTAAACTGAATAATATAGTTTTTCTCAATTTTCAGTAGTCACTGCATCAGTCAAAGTTTATCGGTGTGCAAAAGGGCGGCGTTCATGTTTGTGTGCACTGTGCACCTTTTAACCTCTTTGTTGCTCCAGATGCAGTACGGTTGACATCGTCGTAGAGATGCACCGCCTTTTGAGACCATTGGGCTGGGCAATATTTCGGGACAAGGCAGAAGTTGTAGAAGAAACCCGAACTCTGCTAGAGTCAATGCACTGGAATGTTCAGATGAATGTTACCAACGAGAAAGAGGCACTACTCGTTGTGCAAAAATCGTGGTGGCGACCTGAAGCAACTTCTTGAGGCCCCTGCTACTCTCGTTTCTTCTTATCAGTTGTAAATCCAGACTTCATTACACTACCCATACATCAGAGAGAGGAACAATTTTGGGATGGCCTTTGAGTTGGTAAAGACACTCTGAGCTTGTGCAAACCTTTCTTAATGGGAGATCACGCTCTGGAAGGCAGGGGCAAAGCCACTTAGCAAATACATTTTTCGAACAAATTTGAATACACATGCTCCATCAGACAAACATGCTTCAGAAATTACTCTCGGACTGCACCTCTCTCTTCTTTTTGAGTTTGGGCCCAAATAAGAGAAGTGCCCTTAACAGATTGACGTTCTTACACTTAATCGTGATCATTTATGCAAATCTCCAAATATCTTCTTTCCAACTTTTGCCTTGTAATTTGAGTTTAGTCCGTTTGCCTAGAGACGTACGTCAATATAGCCGTATAAGCTGTTATTTCACAAAAATATATTCAGAACACTGGTATAGATAACAGATCAAAATCACATTTGAAGTAGTGTACTTGGTAAAACTGCAAACGTGACACAAGAGTCATCTTTAATCTTCCGGTGGGAAGAGATCTAGAATCAAACTTAATCTTTCCGTTCATGATTTTTGGTGCCTTTTGGAGCACGAAATCTCTCTCATCCGCTGGAACACCCATAGCCACAGCCCCAATTTGTGATATCGTACAGTGATCACCTGGCATAGACTACTTTCCAAGAGATTCTGCAGTCCTACTATAAAACCAGCGGTTTGACCATAACCACTCTTGTAAGCTTCTGTATTGGGTGGGGCATCCCTCATCAGTACCACCATCTGCAAACAATACCCCCTCAGGCACACAGACACCCCCTCCGGCGGCCTTGCCTCACTTCATCACAACGTCCGCATCGATCCTCAATGCTACCGTGTGCCTTCCTACCAGTGCCAGCTCCACGGCCAAGCTCACATGCCCTCCCTGCATCAAAGTACACTACTGCCATGGCATTAGAAGGGCCCAGCCAGCTTGTTCAGTTGATGCTGGAGGAGAAGCAGAGGGGAGAGGCCTTTGCACACTTCTTTGGTATCGACAACCTCGGGGCTCAGACGCTAAAAAGGATGGTGTCTGAGAGCATGGCCACACAAGATGCGAGCGAGAAAGGCAGGACCTCGGATCTGGTGGACTGGTGATTGGGGAAACTGGACATTTCAGAGAAGCCAGATGTGACATGGAAGGGGCAGGCCTCCACAGTTGTGCTAGTGAGCCTGCTTGAAGTGGTGCACAATGTTGGTCCTGTGCTGTGTGTTTGGGTTAGATCCTTTCGTGTCTTCCCTGGGTGCAAGGAGGGGGGTGAGGCCCTTGAGGCTTGGAGCAGGTGGAGTGACTGTGTTTGCAGACCTGTGGTTGCTAGAAGTGAAAGGGTGCCATATACAGGGATGGGAGAACACCCCGGTACTTTTTGGATTGGTTTATGATATTGTGATGGGTTTTATTTGAGTTTTGCCTTTGTACAATTCTCTAGAGCACTATTTCTGTTGCCATTGTGGGCTTTGAGCTATGATTTTATGAGTTTCATATGATTTGAGATCTTTTGAGTAGTTTTTTATTGGTGGATGTGGGTTTTTAAATTGATTTTGTGATTTTGAAAGCTTTTGTTAGCTTTTACGAGCTTCCATGTGGCTTTGTAGCTGTCTGTCTACTTTTGTATGAATTTCGTATGATGGACTAATAGCTTGGGAATGTTTTGGTTCCTTGGAAAGAGGAAAATAAAGGCTCTTCATAGTTATTTTATGCAAAGAAAGTTTCTTTTGGAAGACTCAAGTGAAGATTTAAGTGATAGTAAGACTAGTGGATTGTGAAGAGACATTATATCAATATTAGTGACCTTTCATATGAGACATATTTTGGGGAGTGTCTCCACATTTCATTGTATTTTTGCGAGAAAGTATAGGAGAGAGTGATTGAGAGAGAGTATAGGAGAGAGATTGCGAGAGAGTATAGGAGAGAGTGTTGAGAGAGAGATAATACATTTATATCAATACGTTATGTATGTGTTTTTCTTTCTTGTTGGTGATAATGAGGAATAATATATATTTTTTGGAATATTCAACCATGAGAATTTATTCATGAAGGAGAGAGTGTTGAGAGAGAGATAATACATTTATATCAATACGTTATGTATGTGTTTTTCTTTCTTGTTGGTGATAATGAGGAATAATATATATTTTTTGGAATATTCAACCATGAGAATTTATTCATGATGCTACCTGAAGTTATTTTCCTGGGTTCTACTTCCTGTGTGTGGTGCAATATGAAGAGAATAAGAATATGTTTGTTAATGATACAAGATAGATTTTCTTTAAATTCTCTCTTAGTTTCCTTGATGTTCTCTCAAGAGCTCCATGTATTTGGTAGGTAGCCAAGGAAATTAACTTCCATCAACAAGCAATTTAAGGGTTGAAAATAAAAAAATGGCATTGTTGGAAAGGAAGAAAAGTAATGGAAAATAGTAGAAGTCCTAGAACCATGGAGAAATTGAATATGTTCATAACCAAAGCAACCTTTTACAAAAGATGTATCCCCCGATGGAGAAAATAGAATCCCATCTTCATGTAGACTCTATATAATGAAGAGTTTCCACTATTTGCTCAAGCTATAAAAGCTTATATCATTTTAGTAAACTATTTGGAAGAAAACATTAAGGGAGATTTGGACTCACTTTTGGGCCTTGTATGAATTTGCATGTCATCATTCTCTTAAAAAAATAGGGCCTAGAGATAACTTTATCCATTGTACCTCAAAACCATGTCATGTAACATATCATTGGAAATGTCTTCATATAAGGATTCTAGTGCACCAACCTCACAAATTTCAAGTTTATTTGCTTAAGTTATGGCCCCCAAACCAAAAAGTAACCTCAAAAGTTTTGTAATAATGGTAGTCTCACTCTCATTTGTCCTTATGGAATATTCCCTAGAATCAGAGCTTAAAAGGTCCAAAAGTGAGCTAATGTTGAAGAAACCAAAGGAAGAATAATGTTTAATAATGGTGGATTTGGCCTTCACTAAAGACCTGTTAGATAATGTCAAGTGAGAGATTGTGAGAAAAGCTTCATGAGTTATGGTTAATAGAAGTTCACAAGAATAAGAAAGAAAAGAGTTGGAATCTCTACCTGGATGCTCAATAGCAGGATAGTTGGGATGTCTGGTGTATTGAAAACATTAGCAATCCATTGGATACTACTAAGTTGATTTTCCGTCACAACTTATTCTATTGGCTCTTAAAAGGTGGCACTATTACAATGATGACACAATGGTTATTCTAAGGCGAATGAGTTTTAAAAACTTGAGAATCAAATTTCTTCCTCTCTTTAATGGTATAAATGTTGAATATAGAGAGTAAGAAAAAAAGAAGTTGAAGAAAATTTTGCAAGTGAATCTTCCAAAGTGTAAGGAAAAAAAAGGTCCTCATTTTTTGTCTTTTATTGAGCATTAACAAGTTAGGTGGTATCAACTTTCTATTGAATGATTTAATTAAGAAACAAGCACTAAAATATCTCTAAAGGTAAGTAAATTAAAAAATTAGTATCCAAAGAAATTTTCTAGGTGCAACATTAAAAAAATGTAATGTGGAATTCCAAAACTTAACAAATTTTAGTTGAAGATGCTACACGATGCAAAATTAATTCTTATGTTCTCAAATGCCACTTACTATATTTTATAAGTCCTCAATGTCAGTAAATTCTAAAGCAAACCACAAAAGCCCCAAAGTGAAGGATTTTTGAAAATTTTGTCTCATTAGAAAATCCACAAATTTTGATGTTGAAAGTCCTTGAAAGTTCCAAAGGGAGATAGTCTCCATTGCAACGAATACATTACATGGTTTGATGATAAGGTTGGGCCAACTTTAGGGATTGAACCATTTTTAACATCAGATGTTGCTACTTTATCATATCATCCATAAGGTTTTATGCTTCATTTACGAAGAGTATATGAGAGAAATTCATGAACTCAAGTAAGTTCACTAAAGAATGAGTTGAATCTTATGTCTTGAGAATGGAATCACTAAAAAAGAGATGGTCCTAAGTGATGGAATTTAGAAATGAGTATTTCTTAGAGGACTGCAACAAGAGGTTTGAAAGTTCATGGAAGTGAGATGGCTAGCCAATCTTGAAGTTACATAAGAGGATGCTAGATTATAGGATGACATAGAGGCTAGATTAGCTATGAATCGAGGAAGAGGAGTCTTGCATCCCTAAATAGTAGGAGAAATATATCAACCAAATCTCATCCTAGGGGTTATTCCCTCTAATAATGACTCAACCAGAGCATCAAAGGTTTCAATGAGTCCCACCAATGACTAAGCAATAACCATGGAATCCTACCAATTAGAGTCAAAAACTAGTCCACCAAGAGTCCTGAATCAGAATTAGAATAAAGTTCCTTCTATATCAACCTAACCTACAATGATTAGAATGCCACCCCAAAACCCCACCACAAGTGTAAGAAGAGGTAAAAATCTAAATGAGTTTTTGTCCAACTTAGTAGAAAATATCAAGATAGATTTGATAAATGTGGTAAGAAAGCTGTTGAAGAATATAACAAGTGAATACCAACAATGCCAACTGGAGATGCCACTAGGTCTATTGAATTTATGATTATATGAATGCAAGTACACAACTAGGAGAAGAAGAAGCTTGACAGAATACAATTCAAAGTATATTGAGAGATTTGTAAGAAGAAGCTATACAAGACTAAGCATGCCTTGAAAGTAAATAGACAGATATACTAGGCCACCGAATAAACCTCTTAAAGAGAGAAAAAAATATCATGATAGACTTAAGCATGTTCATACACATCACTATCAAAATATAGTAACAAATCCCCCCTTGGGAGTGATATAGTAAACACGAGCTAGCACTCATGTATAGGGTAGTGCCAAGCCTAGTGGACTAGATCAATCCACATCCTTTAAGGGTAGTGAGTCGGAAGCTATGCAAAAATCTTCAAACTTCTCGCGAGGCAAAGCCTTTGTGAAAAGATTTGCAAGGTTGTTCTATGTTACCACATAGGCCAAGTTGATCTCTCCTATAGAGTCTCTACCTAATATAATAATAGTACACCTCAATGTGCTTAGTACGTGCATGGAATCGTAGATTCTGTGCCCCTAACAATGTGTTCTTATTGTCAGTGAAGATGGTGGTGGAAAATGACAATCCAATACCCAAATCAACCACAAGATGTTTGAGCCAAACACACTAAACTAAAGCTATGAAAGGCTGCCATGAACTTAGCCTCACAACTAGAATGGACACAATGGGCTACTTCTTTCTCACCTTGCTCAATGTGAACTGAATGCCCAAGTAATTATACAATAGGCCCAAAATTGACATCTCAAAAGTTGAATTCAACTGAATCTTAAAATCACTACTATATGTCTCATTAGGACCAATGAGCAACATGTCATCCACATCAACCACAATGATCAGAGGAACATAACTCTTGGGTCTAACGTATTAAATGCTCTTGGTTGGATTATTCTAGAAACCGAATGTGAACCGAATTCCCAAGTAATTATGCAATAGGTCCAAAATTGACATGTCAAAAGTTGAATTCAACTGAATCTTAAAGTCACTACTATATGTCTCATTAGGACCAATGAGCAACATGTCATCCACATAAACCAAAATGATCAAAGGAACATTACTCTTGGGTTTAACATATTAAATGCTCTTGGTTGGATTATTCTAGAAACCACGTATAGTCAAGTATGTACATATTGTTGGAAAATAGGTCAAATGATGTATGCTGCAGGATGAGGAGAGTTGTATCCCATAAGCATAGTGAGGAGAGTGGAGCTGCTGGAAGCTATAAAGGCATGTACTTGGTTCACTTTTCAATGCAATGCAATTGTACTTTTGTTCTTGGTCAAGAGTCAGTGTCATTATCTATACACACAAGTTTGTGGTCGTGAGTCCAAGCACTTAATCTTGGAACATCATTCACCTATGTGATTGTCATTTTCAAGTCTATGTCTCTATGAGTTTGTTTTTTGAGTTTCAGCCTCCATAGCCATGTCCAAGATCCATGTTTTGTCACACATATCTTCTCATACCAAGCCTAAGATGCTTGCTTCAGACCATATAATGCATTTTTCAATATGTAGACTTTATCTTCTTGCCCCTTTTGCAAAAAACCATGAGATTGAAAATATACACTTATGTAATTCATAATTCAAAATCCAATTTTGATATCAAACCATTATCAACTAGTAATGCATAGATGCTACAAATAAATGTGATACAGCATGTGGGAGCAAAGCTCTCATCAAAATCAATGCCCTTATACTAAGGATAACCCTTTGCCACAAATCTAGCTTTGTAGCAATCAATTCTACCATCTGGTTTGTACTTTAAGTTGTATATCCACCTAGTGCCAATGGCCTTCTTGCAAGGGGATGAATCACATAAGAACCAAGCATCATTTTTTACAATAATATCATACTCAGATTGCATAGTAGTCATAAAATGATTTGAATGTTGTGCCTTTTCAAAAGACATAGGCTTCTCCTCATCACATGCACTAGAAACAACCAATGCATAAAATTTGATACATAAGAGGCACCATGAGAGCCTAAATGCATACAACTAGCCAATAGTGCATCCAACATTTTGTCATGCAATATTTGCACCAGTCACCTCGACATAGTCCTAGACTACTCAATCTCTACTCTCTCATCAAGAATTCGATCATTCACATCCGCATCAGAAGTAGACTAATCTATATTATCTTGAGAAACTTGCAAAGCCTGAAAAGTTGCTGCATTTGATACTACATGTGATTGCACACCTCTAAAAAGAGGCAACAAAGTGTCATAGATATCCTATATATTTGTCTCTTTTGTATATGAAAGCAAAGGCTAAATAACATCTTCCACAAATATAACATCATGGCTAACTAATATACATTCAACTTATTGTCACACAATGTTTGCACTGGTCACTTTGGCACAGTCTTGGACTACTCAATCTCTACTCTCTCATTAGGAAATGTGTCAATCACATCCACATCATAAATAGACTAATCTATATTATCATCAGAAAGTTGCATAGACTGAAAAATTGTCTCAGTTGGTACTTCATGTGATCGTACACTACTAAAAAGAGGCAACAAAGTGTCATATATATCCTATGAGCATGCATTTGTCTCTTTATGTATATGAAAGTAATAGAAACATTTTGCAAATGGACAAGTTTGTAAAGAACAAGACAAATCAAAATAGTCGAAAAGAGCTAGTTTGCCATTCTGAACAATTTGGAGCCAACCCCCAGAAATCGGGATACTATTTTGATGCCTAGATATCTATATCAATTGAGACAAAGGGTAAATAACATCTTCCATAAAGACAACCTCATGACTGACCAAGATACACTTACTTTTTGGATGGTATAATATACAACATCAAATTTCATTACTATGCTCAACAAAATGCATTTCATAGCCTTGTCATTTAACTTGTTGCATTGTTACACTAGTGCTAAAGCATAAGCCAAGTAACCAAAAACATGCAAGTGAGCCATAGAAGAATTTCTTCTATGCCAAACCTCATACAAAGTGATATATTGCGAAGTCTTAGTGGGACACCTATTAAGAAAATAGGTTGTACATAAAATAGCTTCAAGCTAGAAACTATGTGGCAAAGTGTGACTCTTTAAAAACATTGTGCCATCTCCACGTGACTGATCTATTTTCCTCTCAGCTCTAGCATTTTTCTTCGGTATATATGGACTATATATTGGTGTTTTATCCCACGTTTATACAGATATGCATTAGATTTATTAGATATATAATCCCTCCCTTAATTAGAATGGAGGATGCTTAACCATTCTTACAAAGTATTTGAAGCATAAAAATACTTTGGACTTAACTTTCAAACCATACACCTATGCATGCTTGGAATAATCATCAATGAAAGTCGCAAAGTACAAGTAGTTACCAAAATATATTATTTGCATTAGACCAGTAGCACCATTGTGTACGAGCTGCAATTTGCAAACAAATCTCACTAAACCATCTTTTGGAAGTAACTAACATTTCATTTTACGTGAAATGCAACCTTCACAAATAGGTTTTCCATGTGCCTTAAGCGTAGGAAATAAAGATACCATATGAGATTTCTGCAAGTATAGCAAAGTAGCAAAATTCAAATGGCCAAAACATGTGTGCCAAAGCTTTCCATCTCACAAAGCTTACAAATTTGCAATTGTGCATGCCACATCTTCCATAGATTTACGATAATGATTGAGCTTGTAGAGCCCACAAGGTAGTGAACTAGATTAAATAATTGTATCACCATAAGGGAGATCATGAACTCTACATCTATCATCAAGAAACTTCATAATCAAGCCAATCTTAGTGCGTACATAAACATTCATCAAATTATTCTTGATCTTTGGCATACATAAAGCATTTTTAAGTATGAAAGTATTGTCATCTACAAGAGTCAACACAAAATTTTCAACTTCATATAGGATAAGAGGAGTTATTGACACATGTCACAGTAGTTCCTTAGGGATAGGCTCAAGAGAAGTAAACATGCTATGTAAAGAAGTAATTTGCTTTGTAGCTCCACTATTAAAGTACCATACGTTAGAAGCCACAACAAACATGCAAGAATAATGTAAAGGAGGTTCGTAATTATATCATGCACTAACTACCCACTCTATATCTTACACAACATTTCTAGACTCAGCGTAGGAGAGGCATCTACAACAATCATCCTAGCCTCTTTCTTTTTAGCCTCTTTTGGAGCCAATTTAAGACAATCCTTAACAGTATGATATTTTTCCTTACAATATCTATAAAAAATGTGACTCTCTTTGTTCTTCTCATCTTTATCATCCTTCTTTTTCTAAATAACATTTGTAGATTTGTACTTAGTAGTAAAAAATGAAGTTTTCTGTACACCATTTTGACTAACCACAAAGTCTTGATTTGCAACACACATAATAAACTTGTTTAGCCTAGATTGTTCTTCTTGCAACAAAACATAAATCAACTCATCCAATGACAGGATTATGATTTTCCTTCATCATCAAACAAAGAGTAGATACAAAACTCTGATAAGAATTAGGAAGACCATTGAGAATAGTCTGCACAAGTGAACTATCTCGCAAAATCTCATTAGTAGCAATCAATTGCTCCTTAAGATTTGTGTCCTTTGCCAAAAAATTGTCCATGGAATCAACTTCATCCATATATTCACTCTCTAATTTCTTACACAAGTAAGCAATAGGAGCCTCATTTCTTTCTTCATACAAGCATGCAAGTACATCCCAAGTATCCGTAGCTATTTGACATGGGAAAATATTAAGGATCATGAATGCAATCAAAGCATCAACCTCTACATCTCTACCATCCCAACAAATCTACTTAGGAGTAGGTCATGGTAGTGTTCTAGCATTAATTGGAGCAAATCCTACAACATCTTTAACAATTTCTATTTCTATTGCTCTTTTATACTAAGAGCTTCTGAAATAGTAGCAAGATGTCTTTTAATTCCATGTACAATATTCCAAAGTCCCTTTGCAAGGAGATTGCAAGAGCTCTTACCTATAGAATTGATGATATAAAAATTTCCACACAAAAGGATAAAATAACCTATGTGGTACTTGTAGTAGTACAAAAAAAAGTAAAAATCAACCCAAATAAAAAAATATGGGTACACTAAGTCCTAAAGAAATTGTCTAGTATGTGTTGAGTTGAGTGTGCTCATCAAATATAATCACTACAAGATATAGGTCTTATACCGACGTTAAAAGTGACGAAAATATTCATAAAGAAATTTTCCCCCATCGTTGCAAAAAATGTCATTATTGGTGACACCATAGAACAATCGGTATTAGCATCGTTATCAGCGTCACTATTGCAGTAAAATTACGATAGTAACATGGACTTTTTTTTGTAGTAGGGCAGCTTGCATATAGCACTATGTGCTTTATTTGGGCCATACAAAATAGTTTCAATAATGTGTACAATGCTTGTGTAAATAAAGGCAAAGTGTACTTAAATCATAGCACTCATACATGAAATAAATACATGATCGTGTAATGAAAGTGACCTGTACAATCATGGCAAGATACTACTACTACATAGAAAATGTCTACACAGATCACGTGACTAAGAAAGAAGAGTATGTGAGCTCCAGGGATCCAAGGGCGAGCTATAGATCCTCACCATCAGAAACCTCGTCCCGCTGCAAAGGAGTATCGAACGGACTCTGCAAAAAAAGAAACAACTACACATCAGTCTGCCATACAATAATGCATTTTAATTAAACTTAGTAACTACGGACAAGAAAGATGAGTGACTTACAGGGCTGCCGCATCCATACAATTGATCGATCAATGTAGTGAGATTGTGCCTCTTTGCATATCGAGTCTCAAGGCCGGTGGGATCGCGGTTTGTAATGGAGTGCTGCAAAGAAAGCAAAATACAACTGTTAGAAACACGATTGTTAGTACGAAGGATATTGCAAAAAAAAAAGCAAGCAGAACAAAAGAAAAACTTAAAAAGTCCTCTAGATATGTCATGTGGCCGCCACTCCCAAGATGATGGACCATTCCGGCCTCTAGTCGTGCCCTCGTCGCCTCGTGCTGCTGTCTCCAATGTCCTGGAGAGTTTGTAGCCTCCTCCTTGAGCCGGCGCCAATTGTCCATGTTTAGCCACTTGAGCTTTGAAGCCCCACTCTTGAGTGCCTTGCGTGCGTCCGATCGTCTCTCCGACATGTATGCACGTATGCACTCCATCATCCAGCTCGTAGAAAACCTATCTGCTGCGGATGGTATCGGAAACTCCTCATGCAAGGATGCTACAATGTAATCCTTGCTCCCCTCAGGTATGTTCTTCCAATGATCCAAGAAATTGTGCTAAAAAACTTGTTGGCACAACTCTCTCATGCAAGCCATCACCCTCCTCCCCTCATCATTCATGATGATGGCTCTTGACCTATCATCTACAAGGTAGGCATACCCCTCCGGTGTATGCCTAAGATGGGTCCTCTCCTACCTGCGACCACACTTCTGGGCATATCCAAGAGACCCCTGTACATCTGGTATACCTACTGGGGTAGTATCTCTGGGTATAGCATCCATAGGGGTATCACCTAACGGACGGCTGAGCAAAAGCCGGAGTGAATGGAGTAGATGTCCCTACAGGTGTGACAAATCCCGGAGGTGACACAACTCTAGTAGAATGACGAGACGGAGACACTGCATCGGTACCTCCACAGCAAGCACCTGATCCACCGTCTCTCAAACCGCTATAAGAGCGAGGAGTAGCACCTGTATCCCAAGCGGACCGCGGGCTCACTGCATCTAGATCTCCGCAATATTCCCTTGAACCACTCCCTCCGTCTGGCCTAAGTTTGGAGCGTCAATCTCGTCTATTGGAAACTGAAGAATCAGAGCATGCTGAAGTAGATCTAATAGAGCAGCCTGATGGTGTCTGAGACTGCTCCTAGTCCGCCATATCTCTGAATCTGGCCATCTGATTTGGAGACATACATGTGAAGATCTCCTATAGCTCCTCGTCGCTCATCCCTTGACTCATCATGATGATCTAAACATCCACAAAGGTCATCTGCACATACAAAAATTGACGTTAGCATAATCAATATAAATCATACAAAGCATGGTAATATAAATCTTAAAAATTTGATATTACTTAAAATGGATATCTTATGTACTCTTATAAGTGATTCATCAACGAATTGAGTAGGTGGATACTCCAAGTATGAAGTACCCTATGGTCCCATGTCAATCTCCTGACACAACTTCGCATACACTAGAAGGTCGATAGATATGTCACTATAAAAGGATGAGTCCACCTCGTTCTCAAAGAATTCTCAGACTCCTATATTTCCATCATTGTTATCCGATGATGGCTCCTCTACATGCTCCAAGCTTTCGGTGGCCTCCACCCCTTGCAATATCGATCCCTCTATTTGCATACTGTCCTCATCTATGCTTGGAACATCGCTTTGATCATATACTTTCGCACTTCAGGGAGATGAAGGTATAACGTACCACCATTGAGGTTATCGAGGGTTTGGATAGACAATTACCTATTCACAATCACGTACAAGAGAGATTTAACTATTGTGACATGTACCATGTCGTAATGCAACTAAAAAACACATGAGCTCATGCACCTGTTCACAATGGGTCGGCAACACCAACGTGTCGCACAAATCCGTCTATTTTTTTTTTCGGAATCTATTTTGAGAAATCTAGATGGATCTCGTCGAACTGTTTCTCCAGCTCCTTCAAGTACCACTTTGAACCACTGCACATTGAATATGATCATGGAGAAGTTGTGGTAATCCACCGTGACAATACTTTGCAAGTTTTCAAAATACTCCATCTCATCTATAATCATGTTTGGATCCGTTGCTCATCATCTGCTCTCTTGCTCGAACCTTGCCATGATACCACAATTTGTTGTGGAGGGTATTTTGTCAATATGCTCCACACCAAAATGCCGTCCGCGTGACCACACCGCACTATATATTTTATACTATACATTGAAACACTCAATTAGTTGTCGCATATAAAATAAAAATACGACAAACCCTAAACATGTCATCACCTTTGGACTACATCCCCTCGAGAATTCCCACTCCTCGGTTGAGACCTCTGCCCCTTCACGAGACACTGCGGTCAAAGCTCCATACAACCATCACGTTTCACTTTCTCCTCCATTACAACATCCATTCTTTTTTCTACCCCATTTTCAACCACCACATCTCTGATCAATCTATCATCATCCTTCAGCGACCATAGCATACTGTTGTCTGAATCCATTATTGGTAGCCATTGTGAAATATGCACTAGCGCCTCAAACAACAACCAACCTTCAGCCATGCTACCTTCTGGCCGAGCTCATTGTCGCACAAAGCTTTTCAGGGTTTGCATGAAGCACTCCAAGAAAAACATCCATTGCGTATGGACAGGTCCGACAATCTTCACTTCATCTACAAGATGCACAAGAAGGTGGATTTGTATCGTGAGCATGCTGGTAGGTAGGTATTTCTCAAAGAGACAGACCATCTCCACTGCTCCCCGCCTTGTGGATTCAATAGAGGACGTCTTAATCTCCTTCTGTGAGATCCATTGTACTAAAGTCGACAACCTGTAAATCGCCGCTCGTATTTCTGGAGTAAGGCATCCTGCGATCGCGATCGATAATTGCCACAAATGAGGAAGCATTATGAACAACGACTACACTCCAGATAGCAAAATACGCAGGCCACTTACAATCCATTCGTAGTACAAACTTGACATATCTTATGCCAATCATGGGATTTTAGCCCTGATAATTGGTCGTCTTTAGAAAACGCGGACCTGAGAAAACGCATCATACCCATCGGAGTGCGGATAGACTTGACTATTTGCTTTACAATGCACTCTTCTTTAGTGGAAAAAACCCAAGGAGCAGGAGGTAGCTGCAAGCGACTATCAGCACTCGACTGTAGCCACAATTGCGCCCAAAGTGCCTCCATCTTGCCTACCTCCTTCAAATCCATTCGTGCCCTTACAATGTCTCTCTTTCATGTGATGTGGTCCCATAGCAAGTTGCCCACGTTCTTGAAAATATGCATGGGATCCAACAAGTGGTTGATCTGTAAGTGGATCTAATATGGCAACTCGTAGAAAACTGAGAACCGTCACATTCCGTTTGGATGTGACTCCGTGTGGACCATTTTCATCTTGTACCAGCTTTGGGCATTCATACATGCTGGAGGTCGTCCAAGAAAACCTTCCCTGAGTTCATGATCCTCTGGCAAGAAAGCAGTGTGTCCTTGATATACCATTTTCTTCATGGTTCATGACCTTCGGGAGTCTAACTGTGGCCCACGCAATGGACATGTATCATGACTTGAGGTAACCAAATATGTTCTAACACCTCTATCCAGTGAATACAAACTTGAACGAGCTATGATAGATATTACCAACAAGAATGGAAGCCTACTTACCTGAGTACTCTCCGAATTCCAGAAAGTCATGCATGGTCCACATGAGAATGGCTTGAATATTGGCGGACCGTCGACCATCACACTTGCTCATATCTTGCATGGTGACCCCCTCCTCCAACAAAATCTTAAGCTCATCGACTAATGGACGAAGATACATATCCATATTTTTTACTTTGTAGCAGCCAAGAACGAGCAAGCTAAGGATGAGATGTTTTTTCTTTGTAGAAAGCCATGGAAGGATGTTGTAGTTGACAAGGACTATAAACCACACATTGTAAGAAGTTGAGGGCAGACCGAATGGGTTCATGCCATCCATAGCAAGACCGAGCCGAAGATTCCTTAGCTCTCGGGCAAAGCATGGGAAGGTAGAGTGAATGTGGCTCCATGCGCGTGAATCCGCTGATATTCGTTGAACTCCATCTGTGGACCTATTCTGTGCATGCCACATTGTCAAGCTCGCCATGCCAGATGTACAAAACATGTGGTTTATGCGGGGGATAAGTGGAAAGTGTCTATGAACTTTTTGAGGGATGGTTTTTTCCTTACAAGTCCTATCGATACTTGTGAGCACCACACTTTGGACATGTCTCTATAGTCTCGTATTCTCCTCAAAACAGTATGCAATCATTGATACATGCATGGATGCTGTTGTAGTCCATGCCAAGCTTTCATAAAGCATGTCGCACATTATTATGAGACTGAGGCATGGTATTTGCAAGTGGTAATATATGATATTTCAGTAACTTGAAAAAAAATCATAAAATACCTTGAAAAAGTACAAATATTTTTAATGATAGTACTGAAAATAAATCAACAAAGCGTACGTATAGGGTAAGTGAACAACTCGATCATACTCGCATCGCTCCACCCGTATTTTGCTTGCACACTTAGGAGTGCAAGTTGTGTCTTCATGCGAGATACTCGACACCCATCATATAATGGTATGGATGCTTCCTCTCTAAGCGGATTAGAAGTCTCGGCATCCATGGGCATTAATGCATCGATCATTTCCTCCATCTCAGGCTCCCTGTCTCCTCTGGTATTGACGGTATAGATTGGGTAGTACCTTCCAAGTGGTGGATTGACTCAGGCACTCCATCCATCACACGCCCACGAACTCTTCTAACTGGCCGCAAAGGGTGCACTCCTCCTTGGGACGAGACATCACCTCCCTGGATAGAAAATTTGCCAGCCACATCGAATGTTTTTGTATATGGTATTCAATTAGCTTGCGAATACAATGCATGATTGATATACAATTTTCTTACCATTTGCTCAAAATCTGAGATCGCCTGATCAATGATCTCAGATTGAAACTCGCCGAAGCGTCGTACGTGTTCTATAGACAATCGACGTTTTCATCTAATTGCTAGCTTACATTGAGAGCAAGGACATGGGACACGCTGATTAAGATATGCCTCACGATCTTGAATATTACGACCTTCATCGTTTTCCATTTGGTCTACGTTACGATAAACAATTTGTTTTTGTTATCATTCTTTTTTTCTTTCTTAAATTATTTGAGAAGGGATTTCTTCTCTTGTAACTCAGCAACATTAACGTATGTAAAGTCTCCACCCACCCACAAATTAACGTATGTCGAAGTGTTTCCTATCTTGTGGTATTGCACCGGACCTCATCGGACCTTGCCACCACTCTCTCTTTGTTTTTTATCCATTCATTCTCTTCTCTCCTTCCATCTCTCTCTTTTTTTCTCTTTCTTTATTATGTTGCATGTTTATTCCCTCTCTCTCGTTCCTTCTTCATTTTTCTCTTCCTCTCCCTCTCATTTCCTTTAACAAAACATCTCTCTCTCTCTACTACTACCACTACCACTACCACTACCACTATAATAAACAAGAAAAGAAGAAAAAACAACAAAAACAACAACAACTACTACAACAACAACAACAACAAACAAGAAAAGAAGAAAAAACTACTACTACTACCACTACTATTACAACAACAACAAACAAGAAAACTAAACAACAATAAACAAGAAAAGAAAAAAAACTACTACTACTACAATAAAAACAACAAAAACAACAAATAAGAAAACCACCACTACTACTACTACAACCACGATTACGACCACCACAACAACAAACCACTACCACTACCACTACCGCTATAATAAACAAGAAAAGAAGGGGAAAAAAAAACTACTACTACTACTACAAACAAGAAAAGAAGAAAAAACAACAACAACAATAACAACAACAACAAACAAGAAAACTAAACAACAGTAAACAAGAAAAGAAAAAAAAAACTACTACTACTACTACAATAAACAAGAAAACTACTATTACTACTACTAGTACTACTACTACAATCATGACTATGACGACTACGACCACAACTATGACTAAAACAACAACAACAAACAAGAAAAGAAGAAATTAAACAATTACTTTTAGTACTATCACTACCACTACCACTACTACTACTACGACTACCACAACAACAACAAGCAAGAAAATAAGAAATTAAACAACAACAACTACCACCACCGCTACCACTACCATGGTCACTACCACTACCACTACCACTACCACTACCACTACCACTACCACTACCACAACAACAACAAACAAGAAAAAAAGAAAAGAAGAAATAAAATAACAACAACAACCTCTCGCTCCCTCTCCCTCTCTTTCTCTCTTTCCCTATTATGTTTAATGTTTTCTCCCTCTCTCTCTCTCATTCCTTCTTTCCTTTTCCCTCTTCCTCTCCCTCTCTCATTTCCTCTCCCTCTCTCATTCCCTCTCTTTCTCTCTCAATACACATGATTTTTAACAAAAACAAGTAAAAGAAAAGGAGAAAAAACAAAAACAAAGCAAGAGAGAACAATGCACTCATTGCAAAGGCCCGAGGGGATTTGGCGGCTCCTCTTTGCGACGGTGGCTCCTCTTCTCTCTTTGTACACTTCCTCCTCTTCTTCGCAAATGGGGGTGGTAGCGGTGAGAAGCTTTCCTTCTCCCTCTTTCTCCCTTTCTCTCCCTCTCCCTCTCAAATGCAAGATGGAGTTCACTCTCCATTTCGCTCTCTCTTTCGTTTGTTCGCGCAAAATAATGCGCTCGGGTTTTGGCCCGCATTTTTTTGTCTGAGCACCGTTGCTATTTTGCGCCGGAAAGCACCATCGCTATACCTCTGTATCCTTGTAGTGAATCCCAATTTGAGGAAATCAAGTAGAGGGTGTTGATGACTCTACCAAAGAGATCAAAGCCCTCTCTAATACCAATTGTTGGATTTAGGGTTGCAAGGAACCTCCCCCATTCTTGTGATGCATGTATCTCTCGTTTACTTAAGATAAAAGAAAATGCATCCTCTCTTATTTTTCTCGTACCTAGATATTTTCATCAATGATAATTTTTAGGCTCTTGTAATTAAGAAATAAGAGAATAAGTATATTATTTTAGAAATGATCTATGCTATTCCCTCCAAGATGAACAACCCATTTATCTGTGCTATTATCTATGTGTTTATGTGCACCATTCTCTACAACATAAAAGATGGAAATTGTAGAATTAACATAGTACTATTAAGCATATATGTAAGTCTATCTCTAGCACAACAAAAGGTTATCTACAATATATTCCAACAAAATAGAAGTTGATCTAAGAAACAAAACCAAGGAGAATACTCTTTTTATATTCTAGGAAAATAAACAAAATAGAGAACTAATCTAACAAAAGTATGAAAAGGAAGGGGAGAAAGAAGAGAAAATATCCATATAGTTGAAGGAAATTTTGAAATAAGTAGTGAAGTAAGAAGAAGATGATGATGATGATGATGATGAGAATGAAAAAATTGTATACATGATATTGAATATGAGGAAAAACCTCCTTGTTGTTCTTGTTGGTGCACACAACTCTTCTTCACTTAGAGATGTAAAAAAATGGCTCCTCTCTTGGATCTACATATTTATGCCCTTGAGGTTTTATTCGATCTCTTTAAGAGGAGTTCAAAATTATTGGTTTGTGATTTTGTATATCTTATGACCTAAAGCATGTTTACATTCAAGTTTGCAATTGGCACTAAATGAGAAAACAAACATGTCCAAAAAAGCATGTTTATAAGTATCTTTATAAATGCTCATAATATTTTTTTAAAAATAAATGTGTTCATAAAGTTGCTTATAAATCACTACTTAACATATTTATAGATGTATTAAGATGGGACTAGAGGCACAATTTTAAATACTAATATAAACACAACCGAATTATACACATCTATAGTTGTTCTTAAACATGCATTGACAATGAAAATCCTTAGTAGGGCATTTAACTTTTGTGTGATTCTTTTAGTGGCCACCAATGTAAGCACAAATCTTATTGCTTAAATGCACTTCCTAATGGGCATCAAGGGTTTGTATCTCTCCTTCACCTAGGTCAATCCTTGTAAATCAAGTTAGATGCTTTCCTTTCAAGATGAAATGGATCCATCATGATTAGGGCAACAATAGCAATATTTGTTGTAAAAAAATTTCATGATGAGAAAAAAAGAAATCAATTAGGCCCTCAGTAGTGAAGCCTAACCAACTAACTATGTACATAGGTAATGTAATAATAAAGCTCCTCTTTGTCCTTTTGACTAACATTCATTAATTTGACAATTACATTATTTGTGTATCTCACTTTAGAGAATCTCTTAATAAAGAGGTTATTCAACGTATCAAAATCATTGCATTTTGCATTATGGAGACTAGTGAGTTAGGTGTGTCTCTTTTTCCCTCAAGCAAAAATTGAAAGCTTGTGCACGTTGGGCAACATCTCAGAGGTTGTTGGTCTCTAAACCTCCTCAAAGTGCTCTAGAAAGCTATAAAGGTCACTCCCTACCTTGTATTTTTTGATTTGTTTTGTGATTATTGAAATTTTAGTTTGATTTTTGTTGTTGGGAATAATTCTAGTCCGCTAAGGATTGAGACATCCAATGTTGTGCGATTCCCCTTGTTAGTTGAATTCAACAATAATCATTTGGTTAGGAGTCCAATTGGAGTGATCTTTGAGCGTTCTTTCCATGTAACACTATATTAGGGAATTTGGGAATTCTCATATAGTTTGGGAATTTAGAATATAGTTAATATTTGGCCATATGATCAAATCTTGTCCTCTTACTTGGAAGTGGAGTCATCTCTAATTTCTATATAGGCTGTCTTTTTAAGTCCCACTTTAAAGCATGGGTTAAGATTTAGCCACATGGCCAAATATTTACCCGTTATTTGAAAGTGGGACTTGCGAGATTCCCAAATTCTCTAATAAGCTATTATGTCTGCATTGGCTCTTGGTTTAGTACACCTAGAAAATGCCAAGATGCATTGGATTTGGTTAAGTTTGGCCTCTTTTCTCTGCCTATCAAGCCTTTGTGCTTGTGTAAACCTAGCAACCTGCTATAGTAGGTCCTTTTCCAACCTTCTCACTTCTTCTAATTCAATTATAATCTCATACACTTGTTGAGATATGGAGCTCCACTCGTGATATGCCAGGGTGACCGTTGTGCATTTATGTCACCGACTTGTTAGCTATAGATGCGGTTGGTACACCGCTCATGAATAATAGCTAGATGACAGCTATCCTTATCTACTCTAGTTCGTGGCTCAGTTAGTATGCCACCTTAGTTAGTTGAGTTTGGTTTGAGACCCATATATAGGGTTCTTCTATTTCTATGTACGAGAATTCTTTTTGGCTTGCACAACTAAGAAGAGGAAACTGTTTTCAGCCTCCACCTTTGTGTGTATTCCCCCATTGTGCAAGTGAGAAAGCTACAAGTGAGACTCCTTCCTTCTCTCCCACAATCTTGACATGGTATCAGAGCCTTGTTCGTGGTAAGGAGCTCAAGAAAGCAAGCCAACTTCGCGGTGTTTTGGTAAGAGGACCAGTGTTGCTTTCATTTTTATGTTTTGGGAGCAAGTCTCTGCAGGTAGCACAGCCAGAAAGTGCAAGAGTGCATTGTCTCAGATTGAGACGCCCTTCGGGTGTAGCAAGAGGGCAGTATATGCTGCGGGAAAAGCTTTAGCACTTGGTTGCTCTGTTTTTTTTATTTGAGGCCATTTCGGGCCTGTTTTGGAGGCGGAAGTTTTCTGTACGCACTCAGAAAAAGGCCCTGTTTTATGCTGTGCGATCACTGTTCTATAGGTCGGTGAAAAGTTACTATAGAAATTGCATCGTAGGCCTGTGCGCAAAGACATTGGGAGTTATAGAATCATCCTTGTTGCCTGTTGATGCAAAATTGTCACTAGGAAGTGACTGTGTGGTCAAATACCACTTTCGTCAGTTTTGCAGATTTACCCTTGTGAGGCTGAAGCTGTGTTCTTTGCAGTGACAGAATTTTTTGCAGTGTTCTGTAATGGCGTCTGATTCTCTTTCACAGATTGTCACTGAAAAGCTTGACAAGAACAACTTCCAAGCATGGAAGTTTAGAATGACGAATTTCCTTATGGGAAAAGGATATTGGGAATTTGTTGCAGGAAATGAAGAAGAACCAGTTCTTCTTGATGTTCCCAATCAACAGCAAATGCAGGCATTTAAAGGATGGCATGAGAGAGCCAGAAAAGTTATTCACTGGTTGACTATCAGTATTTCAAACTCTATGATTGTGCATATTAAAGATGCAAGTACGCCAAAGGAGGCATGGGATACTTTGTAAAAAATATATAGCACAAATACGCAAGCCAGGAAAATACAGCTCAAGCAAGAGTTGCACAATGTGCAAAGAGAAAGTATGAGCATCAATGACTACCACATGAAGGTGAAGAAGATTGCAGATGCACTTGCTTCCATTGGGTCGCTAGTGGAAGATGATGATTTAGTTTCTGTGACCTTGAATGGTCTAGGAAAGGATTATGCACAGTTCCGAACATCCATTTTCGTCCGTGAAAGATTTCTTGATTTTGAGGAGTTGATTGCTCTTCTAATTTCTGAGGAGCATAGAAATGGTGGTGCATCTTCTTCAGGAGGAACTTCAAAAGAAGCTGTCTTCTACTCAAATGCTGGAAGAGGTAGAGGCAAAGGTAGAGGAGGCCGATCTGGAGGCCGTGGTAGAAATCAGAATATGCAGCAAACTCAAGAAAACTAGTCCTATGGAGGAGAATGTGGTAACTCTAGAGACAGGGGGAGTCAAAGAGGTCGTGGTGGATGGCAAAGAGGCCAAAATGCAAACAACAATGTTGAATGCTACTATTGTGGTAAAATGGATCATATGGCTAAAGATTGCTATAAAAAGCAGAATGACATCATGAATGGAAAATTGCAACAAGGGAATTATGCATCTTCTAGTAGACAGGGTGATGACAGAAATGAGCATTTGTTTACGGTGCAGCACATGAATAATTCTGTGACAAGTGCAAAAGAAAGCAACGAAGTGTGGTATGTTGACTCAGGTGCATCAAACCACATGACAGGTCATGCAGAATGGATGCAGGATGCAAGGAAAATGGAAAAACTAGGATTTGTGGAGACTGGTGATGATACTGCACATCCTATTGTGCAGATTGGAAAAATTCTTTTGTCTATGCAGGATGGGAAAAAGAAATACCTATCGGGTGTATTTCATGTCCCGAATATCAGCAAGAACCTGGTTTCTGTTGGTCAAATGGTTGAGCAAGGCTTGCAGGTCAGATTTAATCCTCATGGATGCTTTGTTGAGGATATAAAAAATAAAGGTCGCTTGATAGCAAAAGGAAAGAAGAAGGGCAGAATGTTTACATTGGATACAGACATGCCTGAATTGAGTGCAGCAATGTTTGCACATGGGACCGGTGTAGTTGCAGATATTGATATCTGGCATAAACGCATTGGTCATGTTAATGTACAGCGACTTAAATCAATGCAAGCCCAAAATATTGTTGCAGGATTGCCCAAATTCAAGGTTGTAGAAATGCATAAGGTATGTGAAGCCTGTCAGTTTGGAAAACAGGCAAGGAAGCCAATTCCTAGACATGTTCAAGAGAGTAAGAAGCCATTGGAATTAATCCACTCTGATGTGTGGACTACTAAAGCTGCATCTCTTGGAGGCTGTCATTATTTTGTCACTTTTATTAATGACTATAGCAGAAAAGTTTGGGTGTATTTTATGAAAAAGAAAAAAGAAGTTTTTGGGCATTTCAAAACTCTTAAAGCTATGGTTGAAAAAGAAATAGGCTTGCAAATAAAATGCCTAAGGGCAAATGGAGGGGGAGAGTACCTCTCAAATGAGTTTGCAAGGTTCCTGCAGGAGCATGGCATAAAGCAGCAATATTCATGCAGTCATACCCCACAACAAAATGGAATTGCAGAAAGGAAAAACATGCATATTGGAGAGGTATCTCGTGCCATGCTCAACGAAAAAGACTTGCCAGATTTTTACTAGGCTGAAGCAGTTGCTACAGCAGTCTATATAATGAACAGGACTCCCACTGCAGCAATACATGGAATGACTCCAGAGGAGAGGTATACTGGTAGGAAACCAGATATTTCTCATTTGAAAATTTTTGGTTGCATTGCCTATGTTCATGTGCCAGATGAGTTGAGATCCAAGTTGGATCCAAAAGCTGAGAAGTGTATCTTTATTGGTTACTCTCAGCAGAAAGGGTATAGATGCTATAACCCTTCTACTCGTAAGTTTACAGTGAGCAGAGATGTTTTTTATGAGATGAGTAGCGGGTATAAACCAGTAAATGTGATTGATAATGTAGATGCACAAAATGGTAATGCTGCACAGAATTCACAGCAGCAGTCACAAGATATTAGGACCTGGAGTGTCCTCTAGCAGTGGTTCACATTCTTCGCCATGGATAGGCAGATTGAGATTAAGAGAATCTTCTCAAAGCAATGCAGATAGTGGTATGCAGGTATCACGAAAAGGAAAAGAGAAGGTAGATGAGCCCATGTTTGATGTGAATGCAGGTCACTCTTATGTGAATGGTGAATCCAGTGGCTCAGAACAGAGCATTGATGATGAGTTGGGTATTCCTTCTATTGTTACACCTAGAGTAAGGAAGACCAGGAATGTTTTGAGAGCACCTGGGAGTGAATCTACTTTGCCCAAGTCTACAGGAACCAGAACCCACTTCTTTTGAGCAAGCCATGGGAAAAAAAAATGGGAGAAAGCCATGGATGAAGAAATGGATGCTTTGGAAGCAAATGCTACATGGGAATTGGTACCTTTACCTAAAGATAAGAATGCAATTGGTTGTAAGTGGGTTTATAAGGTGAAGCACAATGCAGATGGCTCTATGAACAGATACAAGGCAAGATTATTAGTCAAGGGATATGCACAAACATATGGCATTGATTATGAAGAAACATTCAGTCCGGTTGCAAGGATGGCAACCGTAAGAGCAATCATTGCTATGGATGCATCAAAGGGATGGTCTTTATATCAAATGGATGTAAAGAATGCCTTCTTGCATGGTGATTTGCAAGAAGAGGTCTATATGGAGCAGCCACCAGGTGATGTGCATGCTGTTCATCCTGAGTTTGTTTGCAGGTTGAAGAAAGCCTTGTATGACTTGAAGCAAGCACCTAGAACATGGTCTGACAAGATAGGACAATATCTTGTCACTATTGGCTTTCAGATTTCCAAGACAGATTTCTCACTTTATGTGAGAAAAACTGAGAAAGGTATTATGCTGCTTGTCATTTATGTTGATGATTTGATTATCATAGGTGATAGTGATGAAGATATCCTTCATGTGAAAATGCTATTGAAGCAGAAGTTTGAGATGAAGGATTTGGAAGAGCTGCGCTATTTCTTGGGCATTGAGGTGATTAGATCACCAAGTGGGATACGGCTCTTGCAGAGGCAGTATGGATTGGACATGCTGTTCAAATATGGGATGACAGGCTGTAAGCCTATTTCAGTTCCTTTGGAGCAGAATGTGAAGCTGAGCGCAGATGCAGGTGAGCTTCTGGAAGACCCTACTATGTACAGACGTATAGTAGGAAGTTTGATTTATATGACTATTACCAGGCCAGATTTGAGCTATGTTGTTGGATTGGTAAGTTAGTTTATGCAGGCTCCAAGGAAACCACATTTGGATGCGGCTAGACGCATACTCAGGTATGTGAAGTCCACATTGCAGTATGGACTACTTTATGAGACTGGGGTTCAGATACAGTTGCATGGATACACTGATGCTGATTGGGCTGGTAGTATTTCTGATAGACGATCTACCAGTGGATATGTGTTCTCTTTTGGGAGTGCTGCAGTCACTTGGAGCAGTAAGAAACAGCCTACAGTTGCCTTGTCGAGCACAGAGGCTGAGTACAGGGGTGCAGCAATGGCTGCATGTGAGGTAGCTTGGTTGTATAAGCTACTTTATGATATGCATCAGCCTACAGATGGGCCAGTTGTCATTTATTGTGACAACATGAGCAGTATACACTTGGCAAATAACCCAGTCTATCATGCTAGAACAAAGCACATTGAGGTGCATTATCACTATGTGCGGGAGAGGGTTTTACTAGGTCTTATTGATCTAGTTTATGTCAGCACAGAGGATCAGGTAGCTGACATATTCACGAAGGCATTGGGCGCAGAGAAGCTGCGCAAGTTCAGAGACCTGCTTGGTGTGCAGGAATTGGGATTGAGCTCGAGGGGGAGTGTTGAGATATCGAGCTCCACTCATGATATGCCAGGGTGACTGTTGTGCATTTATGTCACCGACTTGTTAGCTATAGATGCGATTGGTACACCGCCCATGAATAATAGCTAGATGATAGCTATCCTTATCTACTCTAGTTCGTGGCTCAGTTAGTATGCCACCTTAGTTAATTGAGTTTGGTTTGAGACCTATATATAGGGTTCTTCTATTTCTATGTACGAGAATTCTTTTTGGCTTGCACAACTAAGAAGAGGAAACTGTTTTTAGCCTCCACCTTTGTGTGTATTCTCCCATTGTGCAAGTGAGAAAGCTACAAGTGAGACTCCTTCCTTCTCTCCCACAATCTTGACAACACTCATCTATCCACATACACAATTTGTGCTTTTTGTTTGTATTGTGTTAGCAACTAGTAAAAATTCTCTAGGGTTAATCTCTAGATAATTAAGGTTTGACCTTGATGTTGACATGGTCACTTTCTCTTCTTTTGCAAACTAAGTTTTGGATGATGCTAGTGAGGTCATGTAGAGTAGTAGGTGCCCTTATTGAAGACATATTTGTTTGCTTCTAGGATTTACTCATAGATTAGTGCATTGGTCACTTAGGGTTGGTTGGCTAGGTAGCCTTCATCGGTTGGCAAGATGCATTTGATACTCACATTTTTTTTGTATGTCTCTCTCTTGGATTATTTCAACAATCCACTTTGCTCTTTGTGGTTTTCCTAACCTCACAATAGGATAGTTTGTAGGGCCTATTGTATAATTTTGCGGTCTTGTTTTGCTTACTTCGTCTTTCTCGATTGATCCTAGTTTCCCTTGTTCATTTTTATTTTGTTATGCATTTCTTTTTAACATCAAGAAATTCTTTCTAATTACTATTAATGCTAGTCCACATTGCATAACCACACTTTTAGTTTCTCTCAAACAATGTGAGTGCACACAAAGCACTTTTGTAACAATAGAGTACTCACACTTTTCGATCCATTTTTGTGCAATTCACATATGAACATCAAAACTTAGACATAAGTAAATTTAACTTAGGAAATTAGTACCAATATGCAATGACTTTAAGCACTTGAATTTTCTCTTCACTCAAAGTTTCAACCCCTCTAATGTGTGTCAGTTCCACACATTAAGTGATTGTTGCAAGTTCATTTTTACCTCCAAACTCTCTTTCTTACATATGGTCCATCAATCCTTGCCAAGACTGGTTAGGTCATGTCACACCTATTTTAGCTTGCCAAGCATTCCTTAGTCTATTCCTTCTCATCATACAATGGTAGCTTCCTAATAGAATTCTAAGAACCCTTTGAAATATGTAGGTATCTCCCTTACCAATGCACTTTTCCTTATCATGTATCCCTCAGCTATGTCCATGCCTTACGTCTACCCTTCAACATGACTACTTTCTCCCACTATGTTGGTGTGCAACCAAGTGGGTGCATCACTAGCAATAGCTAGGCCAATACTATGTAAGGTAGTAGTGCTTTAGGCATCATTATTTGGCAAGTTTTGGATAATTGGAGTGAGCAGTTAATTAAAGTGAGTAAAACTCACTTGAGTTTTACTTTGAAAGGATTAGAGAAATTTACTGAGCTAAGCAAGTTCCCTATGGGTGCAATTTGTTGGGTTTTGTGCATGGTTTGAGTTTAACCTTACTGCTTGTGGTCACTTGATTATCTTTTCACCTGATTGGTAGGTGGTGTCAATCAGTCAGTTTATGCGAAAGACCATCGAGATAGACCCATTATTTTCCGATAAACACCATCAAGCTGAGATCTAAAAACAAGAAAGACGGGCTGAAATCCTTAGGAGGTATTCCCCTCAATATAGCAGCTTGATAACCCTACGAGAGAGAGGACTTAGTGACCCTAGTGCCACATACATTCCATTAGAAGAAGGAGGAAGCTCTATTGCTCCCGTTCTCCTAGTAAGTCAACCCACTTCAACTGGGGTTTCAATCACATCATTATAAACTCGTATAGTAAATCCATTTGTCGTTATGGTGCAACCTATTGCAATTCTTGTAGGAATGTTGGATTTACCAGCTTTAGGTTGTGGAATTTAGGATGAAGGAAATCTAATGATGTTCTTTAACATGATCCTAAAAGGGAGGGCTGCAATGTGGTATCATGGCTTAAAATCCGGTACCATAATCACAATCGATTTATTCTTTGCAGCCTTTTGAGATTTTTCCCCTGAGAGAGGTAGACATATTGGCTACATGTGCTAAATGTGACACATCAACAACCCCATAAAAATGCCTGATTATATGCTAAGAAGATGAAAGAGATATTTTGTAAATTGCAAGCCTCTATACCTATCCCACCTGTTGTCCAATTATAATATTTCTTGCATGGATTGAACTTTAAAATCCAAGTGCAGTTGAGTAGTGTCCCTCTAGTGAATATAGATACTCCTATAACCCGAGCAACAGAGGAAGTAGAGTCCCACTTATGAGTGGCCTAGACATTGAGGGGAAATCTAAATTTGAGCCTTAGTCCTCAAAATAATTTGGGATTGAATAGTGGAAATCAAGGTGTGATCAATACCCATGTGACCAACCCTAATGGTAGAGGAAGCATGATATAGAATGTGCCTTTGTTGCTAGCTCCTTCAAATGTCGTTAACCCAATAGCTAGCCAAAGAGCTCCCTTTGAAAATGGAGCCCCAAAAGAGACACCAAGAAAAATGGGGTTTCTACTATAAGAAAATCTATATTGTATCATCAATAACCATCTTTTTCATATTTGATATGATCTAAACAAAGAAAAGAAGACTAGGAACAAGAAATCTTCACGCACCTTCATAAAAACAATTCTCCCATGGCTTTAACTTTAACAAAATCCATCATGCTCGTCATATTCTTCATAGAATTCTTTGATAGACCACAAAAACACAAGAGAATAATCCATTTTGAATGGAAAACTATCATATAGTATTCTTCTTCAGAGGTTCCATAGCTTTCTCTCACAATCTCTCATATGTAGATACATTGTCTTGCATAGAATCTCTCTCTCTCTCTCTCTCTCTCTCTCTCTCTCTCTCTCTCTCTCTCTCTCTCTCTCTCTCTCTCTCTCAATAATAAATCATATCCTCACTAAAATACTCGATAATCACTCACTATAACCCTACTTTGGTCATAAATACCCCTCCCAAGAGGTGTGTCTGATATGAAAGTGTTAGCTATATATAGTCTGTCTATATATAGTGCCCCAGGTCCCGTCTATATATTCCTATCATGTGTGCTCAGTTGACACACTTCTGGGGTTCCACTTCTGGTGTCTCATATCTCTCTTCTCTCCTCTCTTCCTTTCGTCTCTCATATTCCTCGAGTTTCCAACATGATATTAGAGTGAGGTTCTAAACATCACAAATATAAGTTTTCTTTATTGTTTAAATTCTTTGCTCATTAGCAGACCTCTGTTTCATGACATTTTGTCAATTTCGTTGATGGGTCATGCCACTTTCGATCATGCTAAATTTTTTTTCAAGCTGAGGTAATAATTTTTCATCTTTTTGCAAGATTATCATAGTAGCAAAATTATTTATTTACGTGAAAAGAAGCCACATGAAAAATTTATTATGGAAAAAGAAGCCACATGAAAAATATGAAATATAAGCTATGAAACTTACGAAACAATGACATGACAAAGAAACCATAACATAAGACATGGCATTGCTATTGTTGGTTCTTTTCATAATGTCGATGCTATTGATACTGAAGCTAATTAACAATAACCTGGATATAATAACATTATCGCCTGACAAGGAGTATCCTTTCGAATCTAGGTAGTTTATACGTAGAAAGACAAAACCATAATTATAATCACTTTGGTGATGCGTTGATGTAAAGCTTTGGATAAAGCTTTTGAGAATAAAGATTTTGAATAATAAGAAGACGAAAAAGATGGACGATCTGTTAGCGCCACAAAAGTGAAAGAGATTAGCTAAAGTAGATGAAGAGTTTGTTGTTGTCATGAAAGCTGACAACATACGAAGGCCAAAACGTTGCTTCCCTACGTTACTGCTACAAAAGCATGATAGATATAAATAACGCTCCATATAAAGCTAAGCTTTAGAAATAAAGCAACTAATAAAAGCACTATCGTGCTGTGCAAGAAGCTTCCTCTCTCTCTCTCTCTCTCTACGTTTCAACATCAACATTGTCTTGTGTATAATAGCAGGTCAGTGTTTCAATATCAACATCATCTCGCTTATCAATAACAGAACAGGGCAGCATTGCAACATCAACATTGTCTTGCTTATCAATGTCAGTATTGAGGAATAGGAATAGTATGTTCTAGAGAATCAGAAGATGGCAGTAGGCTTCGCATTGTATCCAAGAATAGCGTGAATGCTTTTTCATGAAATGTTAATTGGAGAGGAAAGACGGGAAACCCGTACTCTAAGAGAAAAGAATGGGCAAGCCGTTGAGTAATAGTGGGATGAAAGCGCTATATTTGGACGATGGGAGGAATTCAGCGTGACACCCAGCGTGATGAACATGCTTATGTTCACTACTTGGACGTCTCTTACTGCAAGCTATGCTGCTTTGGCAACAAATGGCCGCAACGGATGTTTGTCATGACATGTGCATGACTGCAATACATGGTAGCATGTGCATAACTGCAACAGCCTGTGTTATATATTTAGGAGTGATAAAGCTCTTTTGATGCCTCTGAATAGGCTGTTGTAATTCAGGAGTGATGTAGCTCCTTCTCCGTTGATGTTGTAATTCACGAGTGATGTAGCTCCTTTGATGCCTATGAATAGGCTCTTGTAAGTTCAACTTTGTAATTTTATATTTTGAATATTAATATAATGGTAGGCCTATATAGAGCTGTGGGTTTTTCTCTTGAGCCCCCAAGGGTTTTTTCATCCATATAGTAAGGGACCTTTATTTGAGCGGGGGTGTTAGCTATATATAATCTGTCTATATATAGCGCCCCAGGTCCCCTCTATGTATTCCTATCATGTGTGCTCAGTTGACACACTTCTGGGGTTCCACTTCTGGTGTCTCATATCTCTCTTCTCTCCTCTCTTCCTTTTGTATCTCGTCTTCCTTGTAGTTTCCAACAAAAAGGTCACCAAAGCCACTACAGTGACTCTTTATAGGTCACTACTGTCACTTCACTTGAGTCTTCACTTGAGTCTTCAACAGCTATTTCTTCCACTTGCTTGACCTATTTTGAACTTTTATTCACCTCTTTCTGAGGCTAGAAAACTTTCCCAAAGTCACATATACATTACAAAGGCATACAAAACAGAACAGAACACGAACAGAAGCTCTACAGAAGCTCAACATAGGGTTACAAAAGGTCAACAAAAGGCATCCAACTCAAGTAAAGCCAATCAAAATGATAAAAAACCATTCAGTGAGCTTTTAAAAAACTTAAAACTTCATCAATCATTACTCCATCCTTCCATATACGAAAGAAAAATAGAAGTAAAACAGAAGCTATCAAAACTAAACACAGAACCTCAACAAAACCTAACAGAACATCATAAAGCCTCATATCTCTACTAAAAAACATCATGAGGTTATCAAAACCATTCCATCTTATCAAAAACACTCTCAAACCACTTTCAAACCAATCAATCACCATGTAAAACCAACCATTCAGCCCACAAAACAAAAAAAATCAATCGAAAAATAGGTTATTTAAGCATTCAATAGTAAACCAAGGGTCAGTACAGCTAGCACCCCCCTTGCAAGTTGTGCAATTTGGGGGGGCATAACTCCCACTACAAGGATATGAGGTTATAGCAACGGGCGTTAGTGACGACAAATAGCGGCGTCGCTATTAGTGTCGCATTTGCGTTGCTATTTGCGACGCTAATAGTGACGCAAATAACGACGGTACCCAGAGCAAAAAAACATGGGCTAAAACTCGAGCGCATCATTTTTCGCGCATTCATGAAAGAGAGAGTGAGAGGGAGAGCGACCATCTTGCTTAGAGGGAGAGAAAGAGAGAAAAAAGGCTTCTTATCGCCATCGCCATCACCACCACCGCCATTCGCGAAGAAGAGAAGGAGGTGTACGGAGGGCGAAGAGGAGCCATCGTCATGAACAGGAGCCACCAAACCCTTCTTTGAGTCTTTACGGTGAGTGCATTGTCCATTCTTGCTTTGCTTTTGTGTTTTCTCTCTCTCTTTTACTTGTTTTTAGTATAATTCATGTATATTGAGAGAGGGAGAGGAAATGAGAGAGAAAGAGAGGGAGAGGGAGAGGGAGGAAATGGGAGAGGGAGAGAGTGAGAAAGAGAGGGAGAGGGAGAGGGGGGGAAAGAAAATGAGGGAGGGAGAGGGATTTTTCTCTCTCTTTTACTTGTTTTTGGTATAATCCATGTGTATTGAGAGAGGGAGGGAGAGAGAGAGAAAGAGAGGGAGAGGGAGAGAAAATGAGAGAGGGAGAGGGAGTTTTCTCTCTCTCTTTTACTTGTTTTTGGTATAATTCGTGTGTATTGAGAGAGGGAGAGAAAATGAGAGAGAGAGAGAGAGAGAGGGAGAGGGAGGGAGAGGAAATGAGGTATAATTCATGTGTATTGAGACAAGAAGAGGAAATGAGAGAGAAAGAGAGAGAGAGGGAGAGGGAATGAGGGAGGGAGAGGGAGGGAGAGAGAAAGAGAGGGGGAGGGAGAGGGGGAGGGAGAGAAAATGAGAGAGGGAGAGGGAGTTTTCTCTCTCTCTTTTACTTGTTTTTGGTATAATTCTTTTGTATTGAGAGAGGGAGAGGAACTGAGAGAGAAAGAAAGGGAGAGGGAGAGGGAGGGAGAGGAAATGAGAGAGGGAGAAAATGGGAGAGGGAGGAAATGGGAAAGGAAGAGGGAGGGAGAGGGAGAGGGAGGGAGAGAGAAAGAGAGGGGGAGGGAGAGGAGGAGGGAGACATTAAATATAATAGGAAAATGAGAGAGGGAGAGGGAGAGGGAGGGAGACATTAAACATAATAGGGAAATGAGAGAGGGAGAGGAGAGAGAAAAAGAGAGAAAAAACATTAAACATAATAGGGGAAGAGAGAAAGAGAGGGAGAGGGTGAGGGAGGAAGAAGAAATGTAATATATCAAATACTGAAAATTCACCTCCTATTAAGGTTAAAGGGGATTTTTTTTTCCTTTTATCCTCCCATCGGCGACGCTCGAGCTGGAAGGGGAGAAGGGAATAGAAGGGCCAGCAAGCTCCTCGCTGGAGCTTGCTCGGCCTGACGGCCACGCACACTGACACAAAGGAGAGGGAGGATCCCCCTCCCCTCCTATTTAAACCAAGCATCGTGAGGTGAGTGGGGCGGCCATTCTGAAATACCGCGGGCTGAAGAGAGGGATTAAAAGGACAACACTGCCGCCATAACACCGTGTAGTGCCACTGCCGTGAGAAGGAGGAAGGAGCAATAGCCACCATGCCGCATGCTGAGTGTGAGAAGGGAAGGCCTTGAGAGAGGGGAGGATGACCGGGAGCTGCTGCAGAGCGTGAATTGGCCGCCGCCATGGAGACGCCCCGCCACTGAGGACCTACGCCAGGCCGACTGCTGACTGCACTCTCCCCCTTGGAAACGTAGAAGCTTCCAGAAGCTTCTAGAAGGGAGCTTCATAAGCCCCCTTTTCCCCCTTAAGCCCTTTTCCCTTGGAACCCACCCCCCCTCGAGTTTTAAAATCCCCTTAAGGCCCTTTCTTATGGGCTTTGAAACCCTTTCCTTCCCCCCCCGTGCTTAAAACCCTCACAAGCCCCTTTACCCCCTTTCCCATGGGTGTTGGAACCCCGTGTTTAACCCTTAAGCCCCTTTCTTTTGGGCTTATTACCCCCGTGATTTAAACCTTTAAGGCCCTTCCTATGGGCTTTGAACCCTCTCCCCCCCCCCCCCCCCGGGCCCCCCCCTCCCCCTGTGCTTTTAAAGTTCACTTAGCCCCCTTTCCTTAAGCCCCCTTTTTCATGTTTTATAAACCCTTAGGCCCCTTTTTCATGGATATTGAAACCCCCTCGTATTTAAAGTTCATAAGCCCCCTTTCTTTTGGGTTTATCACCCTTTCCCCCCCCCCTCGTATTTAAACCCTTTCCTTGGCCTATGCAAAATACCCTTGGGCTTTGTTTGCCCCCACTCGCTAAAGGAAAGAGAGTGTTGGGGATCTTTTAACACCTCCCTTTCCCACACAAAAACCCTCGTAAGGGATTCCACCCCTTTTCATTCCTCGTTTGAACGAGTCATTACAAGACCATTAAGCCTTCCCCATGGCTTAATGAGTCTTAGTCGTGAAAGATTCTGAAACACCCCTTTCGAGTTCCTGACTTCAAGGAGGGAGCCTTCCAAAAACTACTTTCGACAGACGGTGCAAGGGAGCAACGGTGGAATTCCAAAGAGAAGTTGTAAAGCTACTTCCACGTCCGAAAGACTGAAATTGCGATGCCTCCTAAGAAAGTCCAAGGCGCAGCCGCGGGAGGGTCGTCTCCCAGCATCCATGTGGATATCTCACCCCAAACCCAGGTTTTCCTTCCTAATTTTTATTTGATATTGTTGTAATTCAATCATGCAAGGCTAATTGTTAGAAATAGGATATATATATATACATTTTTTGTCCTAGATGCTCACGACAAAGGAACTTAGTCATTAATACTTTTAATGAAACATGAAAAATAAAGAAATTATAAAAGCATTTCTAGCAAATAGCTTATGCATTGAAATGAATTATAAGACTAGATTATTATCCATTAAAATAGTATACTTCGGTTAAGCCTAGAAGTATAAACTGTATTAGCCATATATATTTTGTATAGCATCCCTGATCCCCTCTATATATTCCAACTATGTGTGCTCACTTGATGCACTCTGGGGTTCCACTTTCGGTGTCTCGTGTCTCTCTTCCTCCGTTCCTCGTCTCCCTCGCGCATTGTTCAACATGGTATCAGAGCGAGGTTTCACAATTACGCAAAGTTAAGTTTTTCTTGTTTGTTCATTCTTAGATCTTACTTTCATGTATATGGTTTCATATTTATGTTGCTCATATATATTGCTTTTATATCATATATATGTTAATAAATCTTTATGGCTATACTTTGTTGCCTCTTTATCACAAGATGGCAGGGTATTGATAGTCTGACGGGGGGTCATCAGGGATCGCACAAAACACCTAACAGTGGGGGCAGGAGGATGTGTTGAGTGAACATCTGCACATGCCTGAAGTAGAGTATGCCGAGGAAGAGGATGATGAAGAGGAGCCAGAATCTATGGATGGTCTCTGTCAACGAGATGCGGAGGAAGCCCGCCATGCCATGCCTCTGGTGCTTGGGTGTGGCCGTGGCTGCCAACTTGGAAGAGATATAGCCAGATGCACAAGTAGACTAATGTTGCAGAAGCTCTGGATATGGCGTCTGCTCCTGATCCCTGATGAGGCTACTGCACCTGTGTGATCAGGAGGGTGGGTGGCATGGCCCTTCGGTTTGGTGAGTAAAGGAATCGTGCAGCCACAGTTACACAGAAGAGTCTGGTAAGTTGCGATCATCATGACATTTGGGGAGGTCTGCTATCATCGTAGACCCAACCACACCCAGGAGCTCATGAGAGCTCACCATGACATTTGGGGAGGTCTGTTGTCATCGTAGACCCAACCGCACCCACGAGCTCATGAGAGCTCACCATACTAAACAAGGCTTGTCGATATTGAGATTTGGATGGAATTGAGAGAGAGAGAGAGATATATAGAGAGAGAGAAGGGTTTCCATAGCAGACAAACGACTGAGAGAGAGAGAGAGAGCACCCCATACAGAGAGAGTGAGATAAAGAAAAGAGGACTCGAGAGTCGACACACAAGCCGTCCTCTCCCCTTTCTCTCTTCTCTCTCTTTCTCTTTCTTTTCTTCGCTTTCTGCTCTCCTATTTTCACGCGACTGAAATAGCACCCCTTTGTTTTAATAGCAAAGGTTGTCACACGAAAAACATTGGATTAGTTTTCCTTTCTTTTGTCCTTAAAATACTTTGTATCATGACATACTTTACGTTGGTTGCCCCAAGTAGCACTGATTGTGTGATTATCATGACAATTTTCAACAAAAAGCTTTACTAAAATTGGATTTTCAAAAGGCTACAATCTATTATTATTTTGAGTCTTATCATGATCGTAGAAGAATTACATTTTGTGGATGCTTTAACTCTCGACTTGTGTTTATCAAAGCTTCAAAGCTTTGGAAAGTCTTGTCCGTTTAATTGATGAGATTTGGTGTTTGAAATTTATAAATCTGCACGACAGTTTGTCTTAGCTATGATTATGAAATTTTGTGCAAGTTTTGATGAAACATATATCTATGTTTCACAAATTTTTGAGCTTCTCATTGTTTGTCTTGATATATTCTTGTCTCTATGGTGGATATATAACCAACTAAGGAAATATTGATCTAGCTAACATTTTTGTCTTTGATTGTCAGTATTTTGTTCATCATTTGATTATTCTAAATGTTTCTTTCTTCCAACTGATTTTTGGCTCTTCATGCTAAGTTTCATATCATTTCATCTATATTACAGCTAATGCGTTGAAATTATTCCACGCTTTGTTTATAAGAAATGTTTCGAGCTGATGTAATGATATTTCATTTCATTCTTATTCCAGCTGTTGAAATGTTCCAGCTGATATTTCATTATTATTCCAGCTGTTGAGTTGTTCCAGCTGATGTTTCATTCCTTATTATTCCAACTGCTGAGTTGTTCCAGCTGATGTTTCGTTCTTTATTGTAGCTAGTTGTTGAGTTGTTCCAAACCATGTTTCGTTCTTTATTCTTCTTTATTCTAGCTCTTGAGTTGTTCCAGCTAATGCTTCATTCTTTTCGTTTTCTATTCTAATGTTTGTCTATTCTAGTTTATGATATACGAGCTGATGTTTCATTGTTTCCAGCTATTGTTCATCTATTCCAGCTGATGTTTCATTGTTCCCAGTTATGTTTTGTTCTTTCCTGCTGATGTTTCATTATTTCGAGCTGTTGTTTGTCTATTTTCAGCTAATTCGTCTGTTCAAGCTTATGTTTATTCTACTTGATATTTTATCTATTCTAGCTAAGGAGCTGATGTTGCAGCTAATGTTTTCGTCTTGATAATGCTCATCTTGTCCATTCTTCTTTCCATTTGCTGGTGGTATGCCAGCTGCTATTTCGTATATTCTAGCTGATCAGCTGATGAAATTTTTATCGTATATTCTAGCTGCTGAGTTGATTTATGACATTGTGATTGTGTTCTAATATTGACATAAAATTTTCTATTAAGTTTTTGATGTCACAGATTATGTTGCATAGCCGATTATATTCACACTCAAGATAAAGAAATTTCATGGCCCTTTATCTCCTTCGATTCCTTCATCTATTGTAATTTAAGATTGATGTAGCTCCTTCATTTATCTATAGTAATTCAGGAGTGATGTAGCTCCTTCGATGCCTACAAACATGCACTTGTATATTCAGGAGTGATTTAGCTCCTTTCAACTTTGTAATAATATCTTTTCAATATTAATATAGCAATAGGGCTATATACAGTTGTGGGTTTTTCCCTTGAGCCCCCAAGGGTTTTTTCATCCACAGTTAGGGACCTTTATTTGAGTGGGGGTATTAGCTATATATAGTTTGTCTATATATAGCATCCCTAGTCCCCTCTATATATTCCAACTATGTGTGCTCACTTTATGCACTTCTGGGGTTCCACTTTCGGTGTCTCGTGTCTCTCTTCTCCTCTCTCTTCCTCCGTTCCTTGTCTCCCTCGCGCACTGTTCAACAAACTGCATCTCACACTATTAACCCATATCGCAATGAATCATCATGGAAAGTGCAAAGCATGAAACGACTCTTACGATGCATAAACTTTATGAAATTATCGTTGTCAACTGCATAAATTAGCAGGAAAAATGTAGCTTATTTTGCATGAATTTTGTTTGCAAAGAAAAGGAAAGATTAGTTGAAATTAACCTAACCTATGCCTGCTGACCTCAAATCGATAAACTTTAGGGTTGAAAAATCAATTTATGCATTGACAACAAGTCATGATCCCGTAATTATTTTCTAGAGTTAACCAAATTGGCATAAAACCTAAAACACCTAAGCCGCGGAATACTCGTTCGGAATAAGTAAAAATTCCAAGAAATGCCTATACCTTAAATACTTGCCCACATTCACTGAATGTAGAGACAGTGAATTGTAATCGTAAAGTGAGCTAGGGTTTGTCCCCAAGAATCTTACAAGATGAAACTTGGAAACCCTAGGTCTTACGATGTCAGCCTAGTAACCTGAAACAGATTGTTTCGTGACTCCATTGTCTCATAGTTTGATGCGAAACTTGCACACCAAGTGCGGAGTCATATGATCTTGTGATTGGATCACAAGAGAATAGCCAAATTCTCGCAATAAGGTTGGCGGATCCTTACACAAGTTATATTGCAAGTGGATTAATACTTTAGTATCCTTCTTGAGTAAGGAAGATTATTTGGAACTAAAGACCAGCCGATAAACTGAAGTACCCAATGAAATTAAGGTTTGACTAAGTTGGGTTAATAGGGTACGCCCTAACCCAAGATATAGGGGATCTTGCCAAGTTGCAAGTCATCCCGGATCGAGTGCTGGATGCATTCGAAAGGAAGGATTCGTTCCTTAGCAGTTTGCCAATAAAAACGATAAAGGGAAATGCTTGTGCTTGCTATAGATTCTAGAGCACTGTTTGACTTTGTTTGATCAATGAATTAAAAGATAAATGGATATCTATACTTCAGGTTGAAGGCCTGAAGGGAGAGGCAGCTTCAGTTACCCCCGACTGCCTGCTTGACCCTAACCAAGGGGTTGTTAACCGCACCGAGCAAGTGGACCGAACCTGCCGCGAGAGGTCTCTCCGTTGAGTGCTACTTGGAGCACGAGGATGCTTGGGTGCCAGGGGGGCTCTAGCTGTAAACCCCTCACCTTCCGGGCCTTGCACAAGAGGCTAACGTGACTTGGGATTGGATCTCGAGGCCCGCATACTAGTCTACGAGTGGAAACTTGGATTAGTGATCCCTGTGGATTGCTGGATAGCCTTCGGACGGATTGTGGATAAGCCTACGGGATGGACTCTTTGTATTTCAAAGATAAATATGATAACCTGTTAATAAGGAACTTGTCTGATATTGTTTTTCTATGTCAAGTGATAAAATTACGTGAAGAATCCAGTGCCTAACAGGTTAATTAAAGAAGCTGGTTGTTACATGTCCAATTAATGTTTTGGTAATTAAATAACTAAAACAACCCGAGGAAAGTGCGGAGGATGGGCCATAGGTCCGTCCTACAGATGGGTGGTCCCGGTTGGCTGGGAACTTTTCTCATATCGCGATGGACAGCAGGAAGATCGTCAAAGAACACGAACAACAAAAGCATTGACCTAGAGTTATGATTAAACCCGATTTACGCTGTTTTAGGGGAACGGAATGGGACTATGCCTTATGGCAGAGAGGTTGAGCTTTGCATCCCTCTCGTTTCCCATTCTCTTTGAACCAAGTGCAGCGTGAATCCGTTTCGGACCTGGCGTTTCTGTGTAAAGTTGTTCGCTTGGGCCCGACGCTAGTTGCTGTTAGGAAATGACCAATCAAGAAAACCCTAATTCAAGTCAATCCTAAGTGGGAATGGCCGGAATACTTCCGCTACATGGTAGACGCGGAAAGCCCTAGATCGCAAACCCCGTAACATTCCATGGGAGTGCCGGGCGAAGCTTTCTAGACATTCTTTTCGATGGACTGCTAAAACGTGTCCTGAAAATACAAGTGGACACGTTACAAGAAATGAGAGAGGGGGAGGAAGAGAGCAAAAGAAAATGAGAGAGGGAGAGGAGAGAGAAAAAATGAGAGAATGAGAGGAGAGAGAAAAAGAGAGAAAAGATGTTAAACATAATAGGGAAAGAGAGAAAGAGAGGGTGAAGGTGAGGGTGAGGGAGGGAGAGGAAGAGAGAAAAGGAAATGAGAGAGGAAGAGGAGAGAGAAAAAGAGAAAAAAACATTAAACATAATAGGGGAAGAGAGAAAGAGAGGGAGAGGGCGAGGGAGAGAGAATAAATGAGAGAGGGAGAGGAAGAGAGCAAAAAGAAAATGAGAGAGAGAGAGAGGAGAGAGAAAAAATGAGAAGGAGAGGAGAGAGAAAAGAGAGAAAAGATGTTATATATAATAGGGAAAGAGAGAAAGAGAGGGAGAGGGTGAGGATGAGGGAGGGAGAAGAAATGAGAGGGAGAGGAAGAGAGCAAAAGGAAATGAGAGAGGGAGAGGAGAGAGAAAAAAAATGAGAGAAGGAGAGGAGAGAGAAAAGATGTTCAACGTAATAGGGAAAGAGAGAAAGAGAGGGAGAGGGTGAGGGTGAGGGAGGGAGAGGAAATGAGAAAGGGAGAGGAAGAGACAAAAGGAAATGAGAGAGGGAGAGGAGAGAGAAAAATAAATGAGAGAGGGAGAGGAGAGAGAAAAAAGAGAAAAATCATTAAACCTAATAGGAAAAGGGAGAAAGAGAGCGTGATGGTGAGGGAGGGAGAGGAAATGAGAGAGGAAGAGGAGAGAGAAAAGGAAATGAGAGAGAGAGAGGAGAGGAAAAAAATGAGAGAGGGAGAGGAGAGAGAAAAAGAGAGAAAAATCATTAAACCTATTAGGAAAAGAGAGAAAGAGAGGATGAGGCTGAGGGAGGGAGAGGAAATGAGAGAGGGAGAGAAAGAGAGAAAAGGAAATAAGACCTTACAATAAGCTCATCCTAGGCTCATAGGGGTTAGGCCGATCCTCAACAAACCTAAGGGATATATGGCTAGAGAACCCTAGTACACTTGCGCCTCCTAGTATAATGTTCTTCCTACAAAGAGATCTCTCATACATGGGGCTTGTCCTAGCCTCCACTGCGCTCAAACTATCCCCTTGGTGAAGGGATCTAGCCACTAACCTTAGGGGAGGTTTAGTGTGTAACCAAATATCCACCTATGAGGGCACAAGAACTTTTGTAGAGGTATACAATGAAGGCAATCAGCCTATCAGTTAGAAAAACATTCATTTTTGATAACGTAAATCCAAAAATACCTTTGGATATTCCATAAAAATAAATCTCTTCTTAAAAAGACAAATACAAAAAACTAAAACAGCATCATTCACATGCTTTGCAAAACTAAAACAACATCACCACAAGATCTCTTAGGAAACTCATCTTCAACTATCAAATTTAATTTAAAAATATAATATAAAATCACTTGCAAGGAAGGATACTCTTTTATCATTAACCCTCTTTCATCCTTAGAATAGTCTTAGGAACAAATTTATGCTCTAACAAGCATATATTTGAGTATAGTAACTATTTTAAGGTTTCTTCCATGAGTAGTAGTAGTATATATGCAACCATCAAGCTAGAGATCATACTCTGGTATCTGTGGAGATCCCAATCTCATGCCCTCATAGAGATTTTAGTGTGTAATAGTGTGGAGAGAAGATGGGTGAGTCGTAAATGGTAAAGGGGAATTCTATTGATGATGGAGAGAAGATGAGGTGAATCGCCAATTCTATTCTTAGTGAGTGCAACCTACCCATAGTATGGCATCCATGACCGATTGAAATCAATAAGACTTTGAAATCCTACCTCGAGTATTATAACTATTGTTTTGTGGTGGATTTTCTTGCCATAATTCAATGTCAATTTGTACTTGTGTTCTCCATATTGGTGTGTTGGCTATGGGTATCAAATGCTCTAGTCGGATCTCTCTCTCTTTCTCCTCTCTCTTCTCTCAATCCTCCTCTTTCCCTTAATCTTCCCTCTTTCTCTCTTCCTATACTCTCCCTAAATCCTTCTCTCTCCCCCTATCTCTTTTCTCTCTCTATCTCTCTTTCTATTTCTACCTCTTTCACTTCTCTCCTCTTCTTCTCTAACTTTACTCTCTCCCTAACTCTTGTCTCTCTCTTCATCTCTATGTAAGTGGTCATGGTCGTGGTCATGGTCATAGTCGTAGTCGTGGTCGTGGTCGTAATCGTAGTCGTAGTCGTGGTCATGGTCGTGGTCGTGGTGGTCGTGGTCATGGTCATGGTCGTGGTCGTGGTCGTAGTCGTGGTCGTGGTCGTCATGGTCGTGGTCATAGTCATAGTCATGGTTGTGGTCGTGGTCGTAGTCGTAGTCGTAGTCATGGTCATGGTCATGGTCGTAGACGTGGTCATGGTCGTAGTGGTGGTCGTGGTCATCGTAGTCGTAGTCGTGGTCATGGTCGTGGTCATGGTCATAGTTATAGTCATTGTCGTGGTCGTCGTAGTCGTAGTCATGGTGGTGGTCATGGTCATGGTCATGGTCATGGTCGTGGTCGTGGTCGCAGTCGTAGTCGTAGTTGTGGTCATGGTCGTGGACTTCATCGTAGTTGTAGCCGTAATCGTTAAAGAAAATGAGAGAGGGGGAGGAAGAGAAAAAAGAAGAAAGAACGAGAGAGAGGGAGAGGAAATACATACAGTATAATAAAGAAAGAGAAAGAGAGAGAGAGATGGAAGGAGAGGAGAACAATTTAAGAAAGAAAAAAAGAACGATAACAAAAACAAATTGCTTGTCGTAACATAGACAAAATGGAAAACGATGAAGGTCTTGTTGTTCAAGGTCACAAGGCTTATCTTAATCAGCATGTCCCATGTCCTCGCTCTCAATGCAAGCTGGCAATTAGACGAAAACATTAATTGTCTATAGAACACGTACGACGCTTCGGCAAGTTTCAATCTAAGATCATTGATCAGGCGATTGCAGATTTTCAGCAAACGGTAATTTAAGTTAATATCAATCATGCATTGTACTCCAAGCTAATTGAATACCATACACAAGAAGATTGGGTGTGGCTGGCAAATTTTCTATCCAAGGAGGTGACGTCTTGTCCCACGGAGGAGTGCACCCTTTGCGGCCAGTTAGAAGAGTTCGTGGATGTGCGATGGATGGAGTGCATGAGCCAATCTGCCACTTGCAAGGTGGGTTTTACGTGTTTAGCATAGAATTATTATACCATTGAATTTTTTTGTGATTTCCTCAACATGATTGATCAAAGAGAATATGGGAAATCAAATTCAATCATTGCTAACCATTTCAAACAACAATTGATCATAAAACATTGAAATCTACATTTTTCTCATAAAATTGCTCATTATGATGCACGTATTGTGAACTTGGAGGCCTATTGACGCTCTTCCATGGTCGTTGATGATCCATCCAACCTCAATTCAGGTCTCTTTCCACTCCCGCATCATCGCACAACCAAAAACATCCATCTCAGTCCACCCCCTTCTCTTTTACATTGATCTATGAGAACAAACCATAAGAGGAAAGAGGAGAGAGAAAGACTAAAATCAAATCTTTCCATTCAATGCTTCATTTTTTATCATTTCTGCAATGATGGAGAGTAAAAACTTGGGGATCTCATACCCTAGAACATTCCTTCAGATTCCCATGATCAAAAAAACCCATTTTTTGGCCACGAAAGGATGCACTGAAAAAAAGGCACCCTATCCCCCCCACATCTAGTTTTTTGGTATTTATGCCCCCCTTAGTAAAGTCATTAAGGCTTAACACTCAAATGTCTAGTTCAATCCTCAAGTTTTCCCATTGTAGGAAAGTGGTTTTTGGTAAAGCAAAGGCCAAAATTAACTCCGATTTGTGAATGGACTGGATGGCCGACTTCATGACGTCGAAATCTATAAATGTGGCCTCCCTCATGTGCTTTTGCAAAGCGAAGGCCAAAATTAACTCGGATTTGTGAATGGACTGGATGGCCGACTTCATGACGTCGAAATCTATAAATATGGCCTCCCTCATGTGCTTTTCAGCTCTCCTGGATCACATAGATACTTCATAATGTAAAACCTTGCAGGGATTAAATGGGGGGACAAATGGACTCCGAGATCGATGAACCGAGACTTTTGTTGGGCTCCTAACATCGAACTCCATCTAGGAAAACTCTAGCTCATAAATTTGCAAGGGTTTCATTTTGCATGAAAATTTGGTCTTTTACGGCCTTAAGGGCCCTTTTTCGCTTTAAAAATGGCCTCTAAAATCCACTCTTAGTTTTTGAGTATTTAAAGTACGCTGAATTATGATGTTTCATGATGCATATCATATAGGGTTTTTTTTCTAAATTAAAAGGGTCTAGTAGCATAAGAAAGCTCGGTACTAGCCCTAAGCAACAAAGCAATATCACACTAGAAAAAAAACATGAAAATACCTATCTTTGCACTTTCATGTTGTGGATTTTTAATGAATAAACTTGTTCTAGCACGATGATCATACACAATTGCATTGATGCGCCATATGGTATCATATCATGAATGCATAGCACCTACTTGTATGAGTGATGACTTACACTTAGAGTGTAAGATATCATAAGCTGTAGGGCTAGATATTCCATTCCTTGGGGCTTATTCAATGAGTTTTATCTATCATCTCCTAGATTGATCAATTAAAAAGAGTGGAGTTTGTTTCGAATGTATTTTATGTTCACGGTGCATCTTGTGGCCAATCCCTGAGGTGTAGGAGAGCCGTAGTGGAGCTGCGGTGATCAATCAAGGGGTGCTTCCTTTGTGTATGCTACGTGGTATATAACACCTAGATTTTTCGAGAATCCCTTTGAGGAGTGAAAAAGAATTTATTCGCTGGACTACAAAATAGTACAAATGCAAAGTTCTTAGAGATACTCTTGGCCTGAAGGCTGTGTGGGGTGGTTTTAGGTGAGTAGTAGAGGCTCTACTAGAGGCTTAGAGCTAGTGTTGCACCAATTTTAGGTGCCAACAGGTGGTGCATTTTTTGAAAGCTGCTATTAAGTGGCGGTTTTCAAATCTTGGTCAATAGGGACAAGTTTATTAGTGTATGCCAAAAGCCAATGAGATAGATCCGAAAGACCATCAAGACAAACTTTAGAAGTAAGACAGAGCTAAGAGAGCTAGAGAGTGGGCCGAAATTATTAGAAGATATTCTCCACAAAGGAGTGGTCCAATATCCCTATAAGGGAGGAGTCTTAGTAACCCTAGTTTGATGTATAGTTCGTTAGGAGAAGGAAGCTCTAGCACTTCCCATATTCCAATTAGTCCATTCACTTCGAGTGGAGTAACAATTCCAATTGTTCAAGATACTTTAGCGAATCTAGTTGATACTATGGTGCAAATGATTGCAATCCTAGCAAGGATGCCGAACTTGCCAGCCTTAGGGTTTCCTCTACCCATTTTTAATGGGTTAGTAGAGGAAGATGCAGAACTTCATATCAATGAATTCCAAAAGTTGATGTCTAACTGTCAAATTCGAGATGAAGGACACTTGATGATGTTCTTTAATATGACTTTGAAAGGACAAGCTGCAGTATGGTATCATAGCCTAGAGGCTAGAACCATAACTATGATTGACTTCTTCTTTGTGGCCTTTTGAATAGATTTTTCCCTTAAAAGGGGAGGTCACTATTGGCTACATGTTCTTAATGTCACACATCAAGAACCTCACGAGAATGTTCATGGGTATGCCAAGAAACTGAAGGAAGTATTTTGTAAGTTGCAAACCTATATTCCTATTCCAGTTGCTACTCAGTTGCAATACTTTTTGAATGGATTAGATTTTAACATTCAAGTGCAATTGAGAAATATTGTTTTAGCCAACATTGATACAGCTATTACAAGAGGAAAGGAGGTAGAATTGCTATTACAAGTGGCTTATACCTCTAAGGCAAATTGGAATCTGAGTCTACGTGTTGAAAATACTTTGGCATTGATGAATGGATTTCAAGGGATGCCCATGAGTACTCCCAATAAAAGAGGATAATCCATGCAAGTGCACCTTTGGGGTGCCCTATGGATTGTTACTGGGCCATGTGGTTAGTTTGGCTAGTATTGTTACTGACCTGGAAAAGATAAAGGTCATAGTCTCTATGAGTCTGACGCGTACTCCAAAAGAGGTACACGGCTTTCTGTCCTCATCAGTGGGATATTTTCAAATACTTATCAATGCAATGAAGCTTATTGGGTATATTTTGAGGATATGAAAGCAAGAGCTAGCAAAAGCACCAATCCTAAAAGTGCCCAAAAGAGGTGAACTTTTCTATATATTTTCAGTAGCCACAATGCGTAGTATCAGATGTTGTTTAGCCCAAATTTGAGAATATTATTCCAACCCTTCCAAATCTGCTTGGTACCACTCCAATCTTGACCTATTTTGAGAGAGAGAGGGAGATTCTCGATTAAGACAGAGAGAGGAAGAAGATGACTGTAAGTTTGCTAATTTTAATGGAGGATTTAAAAATCCAATTTTCTAGTCTTTCTCTCTCCTCTCTCCTCTCTCTTCTTAGTGTTGTTCATATGCATCAATTCAAGAGAGAAGGGAGAGGGTTGTGATGAAGAATCTAGATGAAATGATAATGATGGAGCAATGAAGGATGTAGATCAAACTGAGAGAGCATGTCAACAGCAAAGAAGAAGCAGTAGTGGCCTCCCGTCTACGAGATACGAGCCTCGAAATTGCGGTTTCTATGCGTAAGTGAGCGGTTCTATTATTTTACAAAAAATGGTTAAAGAAAGTGTTTGATTTTGTTTGTTCTTGATTCTTGATGTTGCATTCTCTTGAAACATGAAGGAAAAATAGAAAATATGATGATATAATAATTTTACACAAAACACACAAAATCCTAAGTTGCGGTTTATATGAAAATAGTGGAATTTGGGGTTTTTTTGTTGAGTGTTTTGGGGTTATATGGGATAAAAATGAATATGAAAATGATGATGAGTATCCTTGATCAGTAAGAACTCATAATTCTAAAATATCACATTTTCATGAAAAAATCAATGGAAAAAAATAAAAAAAATAAGGGAAATTTTAGTTTTTATGCCTAAAAATTTAGGAAAAAATACATTTTATATCCATGGATGTATAACAAGGCTAGATCATGAGGATGAAGCCTCACTCAATCCTTTTTTCTATGTTATAGTGTGTTTTTATTGATGTTAATATAGAAAATTACATGAATATGAACCCTACACCTACCCAATGAAAGCAAAACCTGAATGGTAAAGGGACGAGGGTTTGTGGAAGTGGTTAGTTGCTGCAAATGATTTCAATTTTGATTATTTTTTTGTATGAATAACGTACAGGACGGATTATTGTTTGAATTAAGGAGACTAGTAGCACGAGGAAACTAGGTGCTAGTCTCTAGCAATGTCGTAGTTATAAGTAGCTTGGAAATCATTAAAGGATTGGTTTTGCACCTCACGTGGCTGGTTTTCTTTTATCATAAAATGATTGAGCACAATGATAATCCACATTTTCATTGAGCATGGCATGGTAACTCCTAGATGCATAGCAATCAATTGCCAATTACATGACCTACACGGAGTTGTGAGGAAACCGAAGCTGTAGGCTAGACAATTGAATCTTTGGAAAATTTTCAAATGAGGAAATTTTATCTCCTCGATCGTTTGAAATACATCGAGAGGATTGGGGCTCCTAAATGTGCATTGAGGGGCCCCAATCCTCTTGATGTAGGAGACCTACAATGGGGCCATGATAATTAGCCGAAGGGTGCCTCCTTTATGTTTGTGTTACGTGGTATATTATACCAAGATGTGTGGGATCTCCCTTTGAGGAGTAAGTAAGGGCAATCATTGGACTACATTCTACTACAAATGTAATATCTATAGTAGTGATTAGGGCAGTGTGTCCCCTAGACGCTCCTAGCCATGAGGTTGTGTGGGGTTGTCTTGTGAGAGTTACAGAGGCTCAACTAGTGCCTATAGTCGGTGTTGGGCCATGGTGCATTTTTGGGAGCTGCCTACAAGTGGCAGTCTCACAAGAAATCCCCTCACCCTTCAAAACTCCTGATCAAGACTATAAAGTCCAAAGCTAGCACATGTGGACTCCCTACTGGTGATGGCCTCAAAGAGATAGTATTTTTTAGTAGGGAGCGCAAGAGTTACAAATATGCTTGCGAATGTGGTCAATACATCATCACACACAACTCAAAACCATGTTCTTTCATAGATTTATAATTGTTTATTAATACATGAAGAGGAACCTAAGTAAAAGAGTTTAATTATTTGGTGAAGAAGTTATAGCTTAATGGGAACTCAATAGGAAGGAAATGTTAGAATAAATAGGGATTATTAATTTAGAGTTTAAATTCTAAAACATAAGCTAAATTGCATAATATCACAATGAATTGAATAAATTCTCTCTAGCTAAATATAAATAAAGAGCATCAAAGAAGTCAAAATTTTAAGTATTAGTGAGCTAGACTCACAAGATCGTCAAGCAGAGCTCCAAAAGCAAGAAAGGGCTGAACGAGCTAGATGGTAGGCTTAGATAAACAAAAGATACTCTCCGCAAAGGAGTTGCTCCCAATAGCTTTCCAAGGGTGGGGTTTTAATAACCCTAGCTCAGCACATAGTCCATTAGGGGAAGGAAGCTCTAGTTCTTTTCCCCCCTCCAATCAGTCCTTCCACTTCGAGTGGAGCTCTAGTTCTAGTTATTCGAACCCCTATAGTAGTAGCGAATTTGGTTGTTACCATGGTGGCACAACCTATTGCTATACCTGGTGGAACGATGGATTTGCTAGCTTTAGGTTTCCCCCTACCCATCTTTAATGTGCTACTGGAGGAGGATGCGGAACTGCACATTAATAACGAATTCCAAAAGTTGATGTTCAACTATTGTATCCAAGATGAAGGACATTTAATGATGTTCTTTTACATGACTCTCAAAGGAAAAGCTACCATACGATATCATGGCCTAGAGGAAGGAACCATAACAACTATTTTTTGAAGCCTTTTGAAGGGAGTTTTCCCCTGAAAGGGGTGGTCAATATTGGCTACATGTACTAAATGTGACACGTCAAGAACCACATGAGGATATCCGAGCATATGCAAAGAAGTTCAAAGCAGTCTTTCGCAAATTGCGAGCCTCTATCCCTATCCCAGTAGCTGCCTCCTAACTGCAATATTTTGTCACTTTGCCAGATGTAGACACTGAGCACAAGAAGTAGAATTCCAACTACAAGCGGCCTATGCCTCTTGAACCAATCTTAATATGGGTCTAGTTTTGGGAAATAATTTGGTGTTGACCAATGGCAATGGAAGTTAAGGGATAGCCATGACTAACCCAAATGTGAGAGGAAGCATGGTCCAAAATGTACCTTTATTGCCAGCTCCTCCCACTGTGACTATGCCTATGGCTAGTGAGCTCGCTCCACCAAATGTTGGAGGCCAAGCATCAAACCCTAGCATTGTTCTTGTGAGTGATAGCCTCCAATTTTGTCATCAAAAAGGCTAAAAGTATGTGGCTCTACATCGACAAATTACTCACTTTATAAAAAAAGTTTGTGCTATTGCATCTAAGTTGTACTTCATTGATATATATTTTTACCATTGTAAATGCTTGGCTTGGAGCTATAAAAGCCATTGCATATGTTCTTTTATTTACAACCTTAGAAATCTTGCCTAGAATACATGCAACACATAAGGCTCCTACCTTAGTCTTTATGTGTGCTTCAAAATATTTGATTTAATAAAGGTGTAAGGGAGTGCAATTGGGGTTCTTGGGAAAAAGTGGTTGAGGAAGTTGGAGCATGGCAGATTGTGGTGCCTCCTTGGGGAAGTTACTATGTGTATATCCTCTACATCACGTGCATTCAAGGCCTATTTATAAATATCATTATCTCTGAATTTTTCCCGAATAAATGGTAATCATTTTCTATTCACTCTATAAATAACCCCTTTATATTATACCCTTCTATATGTAAAAATTATATAAAAATAATATTTAAAAAATACCTTAATTCGAACCCACGTGTTGTACACATATACTCATGAGTAACTTACTCGAGGGTGCCTCTTTAACTTCTCTCTTGCTTCATTTCCAAATCCTCTTTTCGTATCCTTCTTCTTGCTCTTCCTTTGTGCTACAATGATGGATCTTGAGTGTGTAGAGGAAGAGGAGGAGCCTCTTGATCTTATTTCTTGATCAATGAGGGTGTGTCTTGGGTCTTTTGTGTGTGTGTATTCATGGAAGGAGGGTGTATTTGTAGGTTTCATGGTGAGGAGCAATGCTCCAAGCATATACTTTGCTACCTGATACCCTAGTTTTGAGCTTTTTCAAGTGCTCAGTGAGAGCCGGTCAGTGAGTCAGCAACAACCAATGCCCAATCAAATCGTTAGGCCAATGGAACAACAAATGGATGATCATGGCTATGAGTCAAGTGCATCAAATGTCCTTAGCAAAGTTAAGGATATGCTGAAGCATTACACTGACATGATTTTCGAAAAATATAGACAAATAGCCGTTGATGTTAATTTTCTTAAAAAATAATAGAGTGTGATAGGGATTCGATGCACTGAAGAGGGTGGCCCATCAAGATTTAGTTGTAAATGGTGTGGTGGCTAGCACTACCCTAGAAATTGTCCAAATGTCAAATGTGATATTTGTGGGAAGTCCAGCCATTTGATTGCTACCTATTGGAGTAAGATTAGCTCTCTCCAACAAGGTAGTAGGCAGCCAAGTCATGTTAACCACCGCCTACAAGGGAACAATCTTGAGCAAGATTATGGGCTTAAAAAAATCCTTCAAAGAGGTAAGGCTACTGTAGAGGAGTTGCCTAGTGGCAGTGGAGTTAGCCTCATTGAGGCTATATGGGTTAATGGCATTGAAGCTTCTAATCTACGGGCCATTACCAGAGGTCAAAAGGGTAGAGAAGGTTACAAAGATAATGTAAAACTTGTCAATGGAAGCCCTAAACAAGATGATAAAGGGACACAAGTCCTTAACCTTGACATGGAAGGGGGACCTTTAAAACCTATAGAGAGTAAAGACAACACCAGAGATCAAAAGGGTAGAGAAGGTTACAAAGATAATGTAAAACTTGTCAATGGAAGCCCTAAACAAGATGACAAAGGGACGCAAGTCCTTAACCTTGACATGGAAAGGGGACCTTTAAAACCTATACAGAGTAAAGACAACACCAAGAAGGATAAAAAATTACCAAGGAGGAAGGAAAAAGCTAAGAAGAAAGCACTAAAAATAGTTCAACGACCAAAAGAGAGAATGGTTTGGTGAGAGAAGAGAATTCTAGCAAATTATCACGAATTTGATTTGGCAAGCTCTCTTTGTGAATTTAAACAAGACGTGAATCTCTTGCAATTGATTAAGCTGTCTCAAGGAGTGCACAAGGAATTTGAAAAGATCATGTGTACTAGGATTGTAGAACCTTTTTGCATAGCATGATTAGGAGATGATTGGTGGGAGCATACTAAAAAACATTGCCAAAGGGTTGTAGCCTACATTGATGGAGTACTAGTGGATCATGCTATTGTAGATACAGGATCATTTGTTAACATCATGAGTTCAAAATCAATGGAGGGGTTGGGTTTAGCAATCCAAAAAAGATGCCTCCACAATTCAACGAATGGTTGATGATATTCTAAGGCAATCTGAAGGTTGTATTACCAAAGTCCTTGTGACAGTTGCTAGTGTGGATTGCACTATGGACTTTAGAGTTATTAGGTTCGTAGGACGGTGTCGTATTGCTGCGCATTCGAGGTGTGAAAACCACCCAAAAGTTGTGCATGAGATTTGTTACTTTGTACATACTTAGTTGTTATGCTTGCTCTTTCATTCTATGCCGAAGATGGAGAAGAATAAGGTTTTTGATGGGTTGGAAACTCGAGATGCAATCTCATGGGCTACACTTATTTCAAGATATGCCGAATATGGGCTTTGTGAGGAAGTACTAAAATAATTCCAAGAGATGCAAGTCGAAGTATATTGGTAGATATGTTTGCCAAATGTGAGAGCATGCTTGATGTTTAGCACACCTCAGAATGGTGCAATACAACTAGTAGGAGCATCAAGTCAGGCTTGATTGTGAGTGTCATTGTATCACAGTGGACTTGGACAGCTACTATTTTGCAAAGCTCTAATGTTACATGGGAGTATGGTGTCAATGGCCCTTTGTGGTATGCGAATGAGACGACAATTCAGGTGCTCTTTTTTGGAGTATTTGCCATTGAAATCAAATGGAAGGCATCATCAGTACATACAATTGGTGAGATTGTGTGTGTGAGGTGGGTTCTTTTAGGTGCACATTGTTGTTGTTGGTGTTTGTTTTGCCCACTTCACCAAGATGGATACGCATAGTGGTAGCATGATTCGACTTCTCAGGCAACGGAGAAAGTGAGGGTGAATTTCAATTTGGCAACTATTCTAAAGAAGTGGAGGACCTTCGTTCTGTGGTAGCTCATTACCATGATGTACATAAAATAGTAAATGCTACCAGTTAAATAAAAAGGAGGGAAATCCGAAAAGGGAGGCAAGCTTCAAAAACGAAGATGAGAAAGCTAATCAAAGGGGCATTAAGCCAAGAAAAGGAGGAAGATAAAAAGAAAGGAAAAAAAGCAACGGAGATGGATGACGACGACGAAGGGACGAATTGGAAAAAGATGAGGTACGCAGATGTCCGTGAAGAGGAAGAGCTCTGAAGAGGATTGACAGAGGCTAGCGGAAGAAGTTGCTATGACGAAAGAGCAGAAGATGAAGAAGAAAGTGACAAAGTTGCAGTGACAACGAAGAAGAGCTCTGAAGAAAATGTAGAAGGTGATGAAGCAGAGAGACAACGCAGAAGGTCACGACGAGGATGACGTTGCTGTGATGACGGAGGAAGTCTAGAGGGAGATGACAGTAGGAACGTGATGAAGACTATAAGCATGACGAAAAAGAAGAGAACGAGGCAAAGGAGCTGAAGTCAAAGAGGAGGTCAACAACACAAATTGATGAGACTGCGATGAAGCATCGGCGAGCTCTGCTGAAGGCGAAGGAAGTCAAGGACGATCTCCGATTTGCAGAAAACGACGATAAGGGCATGTTGAACGATCACGCTGACAACAACGATGAAAGTTAGCTGATGATCCAATAAAGAAGAAGGCGCAGATAAAACGCAGGGATGATGATGATTCAGCCGTGCTTGTCTGCTTTGCTTCTCTCTCACTCTCTATACTGGATTGACGCCCGCAGCTCTCAACAACGAACGAGCTGATAAGGCTCCTTTCATCCATGACAGATCCGAATATGCCATCTATCCTCGCTTCTCTGAATGGCAAAAGAAACCGTTGCCAGCATCTCTACGTTTAGATACTCAGAGCCTCTCCTTTGATTTCAACAGATATGTCGCCATAGTCTTGAAGAAAATAGAGCCTCTCCTTTGATGTCAACAGCCGCCATAATACTCTTGAAGAAATGATGAAATTCTTGGCATAAAGGAAGTGATCTTTTGGCCAAGATTTCTCATAAGAAGCAGCACCTGGCTTTCTCGCAATCGGTATGTCACCATAATCTTGACGATACGATGAAATTGATGGCATGAAGGAAGACTTTTGGCCAAGAAATCTTATATTCTGATTCATAACATAAAGTGGTTTTCTTGCGAGGCTTTTGGTTGCTCCGTCTTGTTACTTGTATTTGAACCAAAAATTGTAATACACTTAAACCCTGGCATCATATTCGTCTTGATTATTTGTTTCGCTTGATCTTTCATCTTGGAATTTCTCAAGAACCTCTGTGGTTGTGACTTTGCTTTCGCAAACCCTTCGACATCTTTGGTGAACCCGACGTGAAAGCGTCGCAGAAATTTCAGGATGGGAGACACTTCAGCCTCTATTTCAGCTTCCTCTACAACTCCAGCTGCCTCTACTTCAGCTCCATCAATGACTGCAGCGTCAAGTACTTCAACGGAGGATCTAAAATAGATTTTGCAGAATATGTCCATGTATATGCAGCTCCAAAATCAGCAAACTCAAATGTATATGCAGCAGCAACAACAATTGCATCAACAACAGTTGTCTTAGCAAAGGCAACTCTATTCGGAGCAGGAGAATGCAAACAGCGCAACTAAGGCTATTGAAGCAGTTGAGAGTGAGAAGAAGCTATTTGAGGGGCGTAATGTTTCAGCATATTTGAAGACATATGAGATCAAGATGGGATTTTTTGGAGTTCCTGCTGGACTTATGAGTAAGTACTTCCTTCGTCTTGTCACACCTGCTTTGAGGACAAAGGTGACTGATTTATTTATTCAAAATACACATTGGCAAGATTTTAAGAAGGCTCTAAAAGAAGAATACTTCCTTGAGGACTTTGGTATGGCTACTCGGCGGTCATTCCGAGAGTGGGTCTACATGCCAAACAAAGGTCTTGCTGCTTCGGAGTTGATTCGAGAATTTGAGGAAAGGTATAGTCAGCTTGATGCTATTGAACAAAGAGCATTGGATGTTGAAAAAGTTGAACTTTTCTTGCAAGCTGCAGATCCTGCTCTTCAAGAAGAATTGGGTGAGCTTCTTGAAGATCGCACGAAGCCTATGGGTCTTAAAACTGATTGGCAGGATGCTCAGGATGCAGTTTCGACTTTGACCAAGAGGAGGATATGGAAGACTCGCCTACAGAATGGTTCCATGATGCCTACACCATCATCTGCTCCTATGCCTACTTCTATCCCTGTTATTTCTTCTCCTCCTCAGCCAGTTTCTTGGCCTATGCCAGTGCCTACTGTTTCTACTCCACCTATTCCTCCTGTTCCACGACCGATGCCTACACCTTCTGCTCCAAAACCATCCGCTCCATCGGTGCCTACTTCTCTTGATGACATAATCAAAGGTATCACAGATTTGACACTTGAGTCAGTCAAAGCGGAGTTGGTGGGTAAGTTGAAGGAGCAGTTTGCTTCGACTGCGCCTGCTACTTCTTCTAGTGCTCCTAGTGCACCTAGGAGAGATCGGAGATGTATTTGGTGTGATAGTACAGAGCATCAGCATTGCAGGGATTGTGACTCTTTCCAGGATGCAAGGAGGAAAAATTTGGTATATTGGGGGCAAGATGGTAAGATTTGGTTGACTGAGACAGGAGCTCGACTTGCTACCAACTTTGGTAAAGGTGGAATGAAGAAGTTAGTGGAGGATATGGCTGCGCGTACTTCTTATGTGTCGGCTAGAGGTGATGCTTCTGCATATGGTGTACAAATTGAGAAGGGATCAGAGACTCAGTCCGCATTATGGACTTATGCTATGGAGACTGCAAACAAGGGAAAATTCAGCAAACTGTTTTGACTAGCGCAGGCTCTAGCATCAGATCAGAGACAGGATGGGACTCGCCTGTTGGTAGGTATTCTATTTATGCTTATTTGGCTAAATCTCATGGTGCAGATGTATTTGTTGAGGAGAAGCGTAAGAGGGATGAAGAAAATCCAAGTGCAGCTAAGAAGACTAGAGGGGGTGAGTTTGTTACTCCACCTACTGCAGGACCGTCTTCACGATCAGGGCCAGATCGACAGATGGAGGATGCTCAAAAGAGGGAAAAGAGGCAAGAGCCTAGAGAGAGAAAGCAGCCAGGATTCAGATTGATGTCCGATATTGAGACATCTACAGACATGAAGAAAATCTTTAATGATAAGATACTTGGCAGTGAGGTGACTTTCACTATTTCTGAGATTTTGGGCATCTCAAAAAGAGAGTTTCAGGATCAGTTTCAGGAGGTCCTGAAGAGGAAAAGACATGCATTGGCTACCACTGATGCACAGGGAGTTTTGATTGGAGAGTTGGATGAGGATGATGATGAGGTTATGGTTGATAATGCTTCTGTTTTGCCACAAGTAGAGAAGAGGGTTCAGCCTATGCATTATGCTGAAATTGATGAGCCTGTTTTGATACCGCGTAGTCACTTTTCGCGGAGCCATTGGGCTAGGGCAACTACAGAGACGATGGTAAAGGTTGGAGAAAAACAAGTGCCTTATGTTGCATTGGTTGATCATGGTTCAGAGATTAATCTCATTGTTCATGGAGTTTATGAGAGTAACAGATGGCCTATGGATGTAGAGCATGGGTGGCGTATGAGAGCCGCCAATAACACTGCAGGTGATTTATATGCTGCTTGCCCTAGTGTCAGGGTTTCTATTGGTGATGTAGAGGAGGATTTTCATTTCTTTGTGCAGGATTCATGCTCGTATCCCATAATTCTTGGACAGCCATTCATTACAGAGATGCGCATGGAGACAAAGGTCATGGATGATGGATCTGCTTATGCACGGATTCGCAGTAAAGATGGTATGAGAGCAGTTCAGTTTATGACTGTATGTGTGAATCATGTTAGAAACAGGGATACTCTCAGAGATGCACCCTTGCCCACTGTGAGGGATTCGGGTTTTCATTAGGTACCGCCGTTTCGCGAGACGACGGTGGTACAGAGGAGAGGAGATTGGAGTTCTCGCCTCCTGGCAGCAGTGTTTTCTCCTCCGGTTATGTTGGGATTTCAGCAAACAGTTCAATGAGCTATCAGAAGACTTCTAGATTGTCTAGAGCTGCCAGGCAGTATGTATGCAGGAAGGAGAAAAATTTGAAAAATGCAGGAATTTTGGAGGATGATGAGCACATAGATGGTATGTATGACAGTGTGATTTGTGCAGATACGATGACAGAGATGGGAGATATGCTGAAAACTGATATGCTGAATTGTCATGGTAATGTATTAGTGCCGTCCCTGGGCATGTTTCATGAAATTGCAGATTTTGTGTCACAGATTGAGTCAGAGGCTGAGGTAACTCAGCAAAGAGTATTGAGTGCTGAAGAAATTCAGCAAACAGAGTTTCTAGCTGGTTATGATCAGCTTTCAGAGAGACAGAGGGCTGAAAATTTTCAGCCAACAGAGTTTACTGCTGAAATATTTCAGCATTCAGAGTTTGGGGCTGTTTCTATGCAGTCCATAGAGCAGAGGGCTGAGAATATTCAGCCATTGGAGTGCAGAATTGCTGATTTACAGCAAGGTTTATGTAATGCAGAAGAGCATAATGAAGCCAGGGTTGACACGAAATACAAAACTGTAGATAAGAAAGTGGATTTAATAGGCAAGATTATGGAGTATTGTTCTATCACTTCAGAGATACAGAGATTCATTGGAGCTTGTGTGTTTTATATGATTTGGATACCTTATTTTGCACACATAGCAGATTGTTTTTATCAGCTGTTTCGAAAGGGGCAGAAACTATTTTGGGATGAGAGCCACACTAGAACCATGCGGAAAATGAGGAAGTTATTGCAGATTTTTTGGAAGATGATGAAAAGATGGTTTGGGCCGTACATAGTCAGACATATCTTTGATAATGCAACATATGAGCTGACAGAATTGGATGGAACAGTGCTTAGAGTGCCTATTGCTGGAAAAAGAATCAAGATTTTCAAGAAAAGAGATGATGAGGATTATGCATTGGAAGAATTTTCAAGAGAAGAGCAACGACAAGAAACTCCAATGGAAGAGACAGATGATATGGCTGATAATCTTGTTGATCTACCGGAAATGCAAAATGAAGAGATTGATTTGTTTGTGGATCTTGATGATAATGATCATGGGTAGTTGGCCCATCCGGAGGATGCGCAGGATTAGAGGGGGTGGATGTCGTATTGCTGCGCATTCGAGGTGTGAAAACCACCCAAAAGTTGTGCATGAGATTTGTTACTTTGTACATACTTAGTTGTTATGCTTGCTCTTTCATTCTATGCCGAAGATGGAGAAGAATAAGGTTTTTGATGGGTTGGAAACTCGAGATGCAATCTCATGGGCTACACTTATTTCAAGATATGCCGAATATGGGCTTTGTGAGGAAGTACTAAAATAATTCCAAGAGATGCAAGTCGAAGTATATTGGTAGATATGTTTGCCAAATGTGAGAGCATGCTTGATGTTTAGCACACCTCAGAATGGTGCAATACAACTAGTAGGAGCATCAAGTCAGGCTTGATTGTGAGTGTCATTGTATCACAGTGGACTTGGACAGCTACTATTTTGCAAAGCTCTAATGTTACATGGGAGTATGGTGTCAATGGCCCTTTGTGGTATGCGAATGAGACGACAATTCAGGTGCTCTTTTTTGGAGTATTTGCCATTGAAATCAAATGGAAGGCATCATCAGTACATACAATTGGTGAGATTGTGTGTGTGAGGTGGGTTCTTTTAGGTGCACATTGTTGTTGTTGGTGTTTGTTTTGCCCACTTCACCAAGATGGATACGCATAGTGGTAGCATGATTCGACTTCTCAGGCAACGGAGAAAGTGAGGGTGAATTTCAATTTGGCAACTATTCTAAAGAAGTGGAGGACCTTCGTTCTGTGGTAGCTCATTACCATGATGTACATAAAATAGTAAATGCTACCGGTTAAATAAAAAGGAGGGAAATCCGAAAAGGGAGGCAAGCTTCAAAAACGAAGATGAGAAAGCTAATCAAAGGGGCATTAAGCCAAGAAAAGGAGGAAGATAAAAAGAAAGGAAAAAAAGCAACGGAGATGGATGACGACGACGAAGGGACGAATTGGAAAAAGATGAGGTACGCAGATGTCCGTGAAGAGGAAGAGCTCTGAAGAGGATTGACAGAGGCTAGCGGAAGAAGTTGCTATGACGAAAGAGCAGAAGATGAAGAAGAAAGTGACAAAGTTGCAGTGACAACGAAGAAGAGCTCTGAAGAAAATGTAGAAGGTGATGAAGCAGAGAGACAACGCAGAAGGTCACGACGAGGATGACGTTGCTGTGATGACGGAGGAAGTCTAGAGGGAGATGACAGTAGGAACGTGATGAAGACTATAAGCATGACGAAAAAGAAGAGAACGAGGCAAAGGAGCTGAAGTCAAAGAGGAGGTCAACAACACAAATTGATGAGACTGCGATGAAGCATCGGCGAGCTCTGCTGAAGGCGAAGGAAGTCAAGGACGATCTCCGATTTGCAGAAAACGACGATAAGGGCATGTTGAACGATCACGCTGACAACAACGATGAAAGTTAGCTGATGATCCAATAAAGAAGAAGGCGCAGATAAAACGCAGGGATGATGATGATTCAGCCGTGCTTGTCTGCTTTGCTTCTCTCTCACTCTCTATACTGGATTGACGCCCGCAGCTCTCAACAACGAACGAGCTGATAAGGCTCCTTTCATCCATGACAGATCCGAATATGCCATCTATCCTCGCTTCTCTGAATGGCAAAAGAAACCGTTGCCAGCATCTCTACGTTTAGATACTCAGAGCCTCTCCTTTGATTTCAACAGATATGTCGCCATAGTCTTGAAGAAAATAGAGCCTCTCCTTTGATGTCAACAGCCGCCATAATACTCTTGAAGAAATGATGAAATTCTTGGCATAAAGGAAGTGATCTTTTGGCCAAGATTTCTCATAAGAAGCAGCACCTGGCTTTCTCGCAATCGGTATGTCACCATAATCTTGACGATACGATGAAATTGATGGCATGAAGGAAGACTTTTGGCCAAGAAATCTTGTATTCTGATTCATAACATAAAGTGGTTTTCTTGCGAGGCTTTTGGTTGCTCCGTCTTGTTACTTGTATTTGAACCAAAAATTGTAATACACTTAAACCCTGGCATCATATTCGTCTTGATTATTTGTTTCGCTTGATCTTTCATCTTGGAATTTCTCAAGAACCTCTGTGGTTGTGACTTTGCTTTCGCAAACCCTTCGACAACGGCCAAGCTATCAAGTATTTTTAGAAAGGCCATGGATCTTGCAATCCGATTGTCAAGTGGATATACCTGTTGGTCGATTGAAATTTGGTAGAGGTGCCAATTGTGTGGTAGTACATGCATATCCTGAGTCTCCTCAAAGGGACAAAGCTCCTTTATCCTCTATGAAATTAGAGACATTAGAAGATGTATGTGTTAGTGAGACTTTGTCAAGTGATGAATCCGAAGAAGGCTCCACTATAGAGGACATCTATCAAATAACTTTGAATGAGCCAATAGAGCCTCAAGATCAAATAAGAGATACGGATGTGATTGGTCTGGATCTTGGTATACCAAATGATTCATGGCCAATTAAATTAGGGTCCATGCTCAGTGTGGAAGAAAGGGAGGACTATGTGTCCCTTATCCAAGAGTTTTCTGACATCTTTGCCTAGAGTTATGATGGAGTTGAGAGGTATTCCTCCTAGCCTAGCTGTTCATACAATTCCTCTAAAGGAAGATAGTCATCCTGTGCATGAGAAAGTAAGGTGTATGCCTTTCAAACTGAGGGACGGGTTGTTCAAGGAGTTACAGAAATTGCGACAAGCTGGTTTGATCTTCCCTATTCAACACATTGAATGGTGTTCACCTGTTTTTATTAGAAGAAGAAAAATAATCAAATCTGGCTTTGCGTAGACTTTAGAGAGCTCAATAAGCAAACAATTAAGGACTACTACTCGTTTCCCTTTATTAATCAAATTTTGGACCAGTTAGTGGGTAGGGAAATATATTCATTTATGGATTGCTTTGCAGGATACAACTAGATGGCAATTGTGGAAGAGATAAGCTGAAAACAACTTTCATTTTTGTCTTTGGTACCTTTGCGTACCATGTGATGGCCTTTGGTTCATGTAATGCACTTGGTTCATGGCAACGAACAACATACAAGACCTTTGGTGACATCTCCCTAGAGGAGTTGAAAGTATATATCGATGACCTAGGGGTAGCTACCATAAGAGAGAGGTAGTTGATTATTTTAAGAAAGTATTTTAAGTGACGCAGATAATTTTGCATAGCTCTTAACCCACGAAAGTGCGTCTTTGGGGTGCCTTATGGGCTATTGTATGGTCATGTGGTCAGTTCAGTAGGGATCTCTGACTAACCCTAAAAAGATCAAGGTCATAGTCACCATGAGTCTGCCACACACTCCGAAAGAAGTACATAGCTTTCTGTCATCTGCGGGGTACTAGTGGAGGATCATAAATGCCCTGGAAGAAAGAATGTTGCCACTAACAAATCTATTATCCTTTAGCTATCTATTTGAATGGAGTGACCCTTATAAGGTAGCTTTTAATTATGTGAAACAGGAGCTAGTAAAAGCACTACTTTAAAAGCACCTAAAATGGACAAAGTATTCTATATATTTTTAGCAGCCACCATGCATAGTATCAGCTATTACTGCTTATCCCGAATCTGGGAGGAAACATGGTACCATCTGATCACTTTTGCTAGTCAAAAGTTGGGCATATTAGAAATCAACTACACCTACATGGAGAAGTTGTGCCCTGCAATGGTATTTGTGACTAAAAAATTCAGGCACTACATCCTTTATGAGAAGGTGGTTTTTTATATGAAGGCGGAGGGGCTTAGATTGTTGATGAACAAGCTACAATCGTCCGATCATTTAGCAAAGTGGTTAATCACTTTGCAAGAATTTGATTATGAGATTAGAAGTAAGCCACCAAATTTGCAGGGTATTGTGGAATGCCTTTTTGGATTTCAGGGAGCCAAAAGAGACTTTAGTTAAAGGAAGTGATATTGAGGAAATGTTTAAAATTGATATGGTTTTATCCCATCTTGGTATGCTGCTATTATGCATTACCTATCAACAGGAGAGACTGGAGCCGGTTTATCAAAATTAGAAAAGAGGAAAATTAGACAACAAGCTTTGAAATTTTGTTTGATCACAGGAACACTATATCGGTAGTGGGTTAATGATATCTATTGTTGATGTGTGATGCCTGACTAAGTTCCATTCATTTTGGAAGAGTGCCATGACTCCACTTACGGAGGGCATTTTTCTGGGATGACTAATTGCCCAAAAAGCCTTAAGAGCTAGATATTGGTGGCCGTCCATTCTCCAAGATGCATTCGAGTATGTTAAGAGATGTGATACTTGTCAACAGCATGATAGTAGGGAGAATAGGAAGCGTCCCCTTACTCCAATTATGGCTATACTTCCATTTGAGAAGTGGGGCATTGACTTTGTGGATTCTATTACCTCGTCGTCCTCTACACAGAAGAGATACAACATCGCGGCGACTGACTATTTTACAAAGAGGTCAGAAGCACGAGCGATGAGGAAGATGACACAAAAGAGACTGCCAGTTTTCTACTAGAACAAATTATATACTGATTTGGTCCGCCAAAATAATTAGTATTGGACAGTGGAACCCATTTCCTAAACAAGATGATTCAAAGCTTGACTGAAGCGCGGCAAATTAAGCACAACAAGACGACTCCTTATAACTTGTAGGCAAATGGGAAAGTTGAAAGTACTAACAAGTAGCTTGTTGGTATTTTATCAAAAATAGTGTCCGACAAGAAGCGAGACTGGGATAAGAAACTATATGTGGCAATGTGGGCATATAATACGTCGTTTAAATGAGCCATTGGCCACACCTCGTTTAAGCTAGTCTATGGGGAGGAGTGTGTTTTGCCCTTAGAGATTGAGTTGCCAACTATAAGATTCACAAGCAATCATTCTTTGGGTGATGAGGATGCACTCTTCGAACGCTTTAGGACTCGGGCCCACTTGGATGAGCTCAAATTGCAGAGTCTGTTGCACCAGGAAGTGGCTAAGTGTTGGATGAAGCAGCTACATGATTTAAAAGAAAAGAGATATACCTTTAAGAAGGGGTAGTTAGCTCTTTATTATAATGTACATAGAGAACTGTTTCCAGGAAAACTTGAGCCCAAATGGGATGGTCCCTACAAGATCATAAGAATAGGGAAGAATAAATCCATGGCATTATTGGATGATCTTTAGAGAGTGGATTTTAAAAATAATATTAATCTTAATATGATTAAACCTTATTATCTCTAAATGCACTAACGAAATAAATTCCTTGCAGGTCAATACTGTAGGAACCTACAAGAGATGAAAGAGGTTGATGGGGCAGCTAATTCCTTATTTGGAACACTCATGCTTTGAGCAAAGATATCATCAAGGGAAGCCTATTTGATGGAGTAAAGGATATAAAGTGATTGAGAAAGAGGACAGATCATTCATCTGGGAAATCAAATTCTTTTGTCATCATTGCTTGTGAATCTTGACAAGCATCCCCGTTATATTCAACGAAGAAGGTGGGATGGAGCCTTTAGCACATCTTCAAACATGCTAAATTTAACCTATCATAATTTTGAGTAGTGGTGAGGATGGCGGGGTGTGTGAACCCATTGTGGATGTACACAATGTACTTTGATGGAGTGTCCACAGTTCCCAACAAGCAAGGGAGTATAGGGGTAGTTACTAAAGACCCCCGACGTAGAGTTGTGATGAAATTAGTTGTTTCTCTCAAGGTTGGATTTACCAATAACATGGCAGAATACAAAGCTTTAATCATGGGGCTATACATTGCTAAGAGAGGCGATCTGTGTCGGGTTTAAATGAGTGTCTCTTCAACTGGTTCCACAGTATTGGAATCACTTTGGAGACGCGTTATCAAACTTTTCTTATGAAGAAGAACTTTTCTTCAACTGTGGTCCTAGTTTGGATATCTCTATGGATGATGAGATAGGACCTAGTCGATTATGGGGGCTTTTATTAGAGCATGCCCTACATGGCAAGTGATAATTAGTATGGGTGATGAAAAGGGTAGTTGAGACCCATTTGCATTTATTATCTTGGACCCACAGGTTGGTTAGACGATATGTTATGCGTACACCTCTTGCTATTTATGTAGAAGGTATGGGTCACAAATTGATGCATTTGGTTTAGGGTAGGAGCCCTATTTCCTCCTTGGGATGGAGCATCTTGTTGTATATTAATAAGATTTTATTTACAAGGGGGGCTATATATGAGTTGTTTTGTTTGATACCATTAGACCAAGAGGACTGGTTTTTTTAAGGATTAATACTTGATTTTCTTAGGCCAAAAGGACCAATTTTTGTTGAGTTTAAATGTTTTATTTCTTTAGGCCATGGGGCCAGTCTTGTTAGGAGTGAACTATGTTATTTCCTTAGGCCAAGAGGGTCATGTGTCTGTTTGGTGCAAGTATGTTCTTCTGTTTTATTGATTGCATCACACAGGTTGCCGAGGTCACTGGAGGGAGCTTTTGCTATAGAGGAGCTTCTTGTGGCCATTCAAGGTGGTTTCGTCCCCTTTCTGAGTTTGTCCCTTAAGTAGATATTGATATATGTGTATGTAGGGGATACTTTATTTTCATTTGCTGGGGACCAGAAATCAAGGCATGAAGTTCTAGGGTTTGGTTAGGTATATCTAGGGGCAATTTGAGTAGTTGTTTACCTTATGTTAGAACATTGCTAGGCAATAAAGACCTATGATAGAGGGTAGTCATTGTGACCATTTCCTTCTTGCTTGCTAGGCAATTTTCCTAGGAGTCCCTGTTAGTGTGAGGTAGTTAGTGAAGCATGTACTTAAATATCAAGAGAAGAGCAGGTTCTGAATCTATCTAAAAATCAAAATTACAGAGGTGTGTAAAAAGGGATTCTAATCCCTCAGTAAGAAATGAAAAAAAAAAGAAAAGGGAAAAATCCCTACAAGCAGTTGATTATTGCATTGCGAAGGCTTGGTAGGTTTCTGGGGACAAGTCAAACCCGAGACCGATACCTTATCTTCCTAAGGGTAGCAACTAACTGAAAAGCAAAGAAAGGTAGGTTTCTGGGGATGAGTCAAATGCCTTGTCTTCCTAGGGGTAGCAACTAGCTAAAAAGCAAAGAAAGGAAGGTTGGAGTGAAAATAAAAGTGAGCGTTAGAAAAGGATTAGGTATCGCCTCGCGAGAGCTTGGTAGGTTCTTGGATACTGAGTTAGGACTTAATAGCGATGCCCCATTCTCCTTGGGCCATTCTAAGCTCAGCTCCCTCCTTTTTACAGGCCCGCGTATGAAACCTTGAATGGAAAATATGATGCCCAAGCTATAGGAGTCCTCGCCTAGTAGGAGGTCCTGGTTCAATTATCCTCAGTTAGGTAGATAGTTTAGACCACCACTAGGATGACCTTTTTGATAGGCTTTTTAGCCAGTCCGTGTTCAAGTAGTTGATTAGAGACTCACTCTGGATTTTTGTCACATTATGCTAGGCCTATCCCTTATGGATTTTCCTGCCTTGATTTTGTCAAGGGGTAGGGTGAGAGCTGTGCAATGTTTTGTTGTGTATTTTTTGTATGAGCTTGATGCTCTTTGTGGTTATGCATGTGCAGATCTGTTCGTGGGATTTGACGGGCTGAGTCACCCTATCGCGTAGTCGCCAATGAGAGATGGATTTTAGGAGTTGATTGTGAGCTTAGGACTCAAGTATTTAAGATCGTTTTTTAAGCAAGAAGTTCATTGGAAGCACTAAAGATCAAATTTTCATGAAAAATCAAAACGGTGGTAGATGGCCAGGCTGGAGTTTTCCTAGATGCATTTCGACCTTAGAAATGGACCAACGGAAGTCTTGGTTCATCAATCGGAGGTTGTTTGACCCCATTTAATCCCCACAAGGTTTGGCGTTATAAAGTAGCTACTAGATCTAGGAGCCAAATAGTGCACGACAAAGACCAGGTTTATAGATTATTTTGATGTTGCAAAGTCATCTGTCCAAACAGATCTTGAATCCGAGTCCGTTTGCCCATCCAAAATCGAAATATCCACTTGTGGGACAATGTAAACACAAAAAAACTGAACCGGTTATTTTAAAGTTTTAACCTTAGGCTTAACAAAAGCTTAAAACTAATAAAAATTTTACAAACAAAAGGGGGGGTGCAAAAAATTTTGCGCCCCTTCTAAAATTGCTCAGTACCGCTCCAATCTTGACTTATTTGGAGAGAGAAAGGGATATTTTTTATTAGGACAGAGAGAGAAAAAGATGACAATGAGTTTGCTAATTTTAATGGAGGATTTAAATTTTTAATTTTCTAGTCTTTCTCTCTCCTCTCTCCTCTCTTCTCTTAGCGGTTGTTGATATGCATCAATTCAAGAGAAGGGAGAGGGTTGTGATGACGAATCTAGACCAAATGATGATGCTCGAGCAATGAAGGACGTTGATCGGGCTAAAAGAGCACATGAGCAGCAAAGAAGAAGGGTTAGCAGCCTCCCATCTACAAGATACGAGCCTCGAAATCGTGGTTTCTATGCCTAAGTGAGCGATTCTTTTATTTTACGAAAAATGGTTAGAGAAAGTGTTTGATTTTGTTTGTTTTTTATTTTTGATGTTGCATTATCTCTAAATTATGAAAGAAAATAAAAAAATATGATGATATAATAATTTTTCGCAAAACACGCAAAACCTATAAGTTACGGTTTTTATGAAAATAGTGGAATTTGGGTTTTTTGTTGAGTGTTTTGGGATCATATGGGATAAAAATGCATATGAAAATGATGGTGAGTGTCCTTCATCAGTAAGAACTCATAATTCTGAAATATCACATTTTTATGAAGAAATAAATAGAAAAAATTTAGAAAAATTAGGAAAATTTTAGTTTTTAAGCCTAAAAAAATAGAAAAAAATACATTTTACGTTCGTGGGTGTATAACAAGGCTAGACAATGACGATCAAGCCTCACTCAAGCCTTCTTTCTTTGTTATAGTGTGTTTTTATCGATTTTAATATAGAAATTTACATGAAAATGAATCCTACACCTACCTAACGAAAGCAAAATCTAAATGATAGAGGGACGAGGGTTTGTGGAAGTGATTAGTTGCTGAAAATGATTTCAATTCTGATTTTTTTTGTCTGTGCAGAACATATAGAATGGATTATTATTTGAATTAAGGAGACTAGTAGCATGAGGAAACTCGGTGCTAGTCTCTAGCAATGCCGCATCTACGAGTAGCTTGGAAATCATTAAAGGATTGGTTTTGCACCTCACATGGATGGATTTATTTTATCATAAAATGCTTGGGCACAATGATCATCCACATTTGCATTGAGCATGACATGGTAACTCTTGGATGCATAGTAATTGATTGCCAATTACATAACCTACACTGAGTTGTGAGGAAACCCAAGCTGTAGGCTAGACGATCGAATCTTTGCAAAATTGTCAAGTGAGAAAAATTTGTATCCTGGATCATTTTAAATATATAAGATTGGAGATTGTGCGTATGTTCTTTATGCCAGAGCAGTGCATCGAGAGGCCAATCCTCTTAGTGTAGGGAAGGGAAATCATTGAACTATGTTCAACTACAAACACAATATCTACAATAGCGATTAGGACAGTGTGTCCCTTAGAGACTCCTCACCGCAAGGCCATGTGGGGTTGTCTTGTGAGAGTTACAGAGGCCCGGCTAGTGCCTATAGCCAGTGTTGGGCCCATTTTAGGTCCCAAAAATTTGAGGGAGCCGAAGAGAATTTTGGTTGAAGGAAGTGGCATTGAAGGTCTATTTAAGATTGATACAGATTTCATTCATTCCTGGTATGGAGCTATAACACATTATTTATCCACAAGGGGATTTGGGGCTACTCTATCAAAGTCTAAGAAGAGAAATATTAGAAACAAGCACTATGATTTTCCATTATAGTGGGTGTCTTGTATGAGAGAGTAGTAGATGACATTTATTCCCGTTGTATAGCACCTAATGAGGTACCATTCAATCTAGAGGAATGCCACGATTCAGCCTATAGGGGGCATTTTGATGGCTAGCTTAATACCCAAAAAAAAATGCTCCATTCTGACTATTGGTGGCCACACAATAATGTTAATCACTATGATTTCTAACAATGACACAATGGGAGGGAGAATTGTATGCGATCTCTAAATGCTATTTTAGTTATGTTACCCTTTGAAGAATGGGGTATCTATTTTGTGGGACCACTATATCCTTCATCAACTATGTGAAAGCATTATATTATTGTAGTAATGGACTACTTTAGAAAGTAGTTTGAAGCTCGAGCAACGGTGAAGGATAATACTAAGGAAATTTTTGATTTCATCATGGAGTAAATTGTTTGCCATTTTAGTCCACTAAAGGAGATAGTGTGTGATCGAGGAACACACTTCTTGAGTAAAGTTATCCTAGCCTTGATGAAAGCTTTGAAGATTAAAGACAATAAGACTACCCTACATAATCCTCAGGCAAACAGTCAAGTTGAGAGTACAAATAAACAACTGATGAGAATCTTATCGAAGATATTATCGGAAAGTGTGCATGATTGGGATAAGAAATTATATGTGGCATTGCGGGCTTACAACACGACATTCAAGAGAGCTACATGGCACACCCCATTCAAGCTGGTGTTGGGAAAATAATGCATTTTGTCATTGAAAATAGAGTTTTCCACTATGCGATTCACTCTCAATCATTCATTGGGAGAGGTATAAGCATTACAAGAACAATATACTTCTCTTTCACATCTTGATGAGATTCGATTGTAGGCTTTATTACATCAAGAAGTAGGGGAGAAGAGTGAAGATAACCCTCCAAACACAGAAAAATCCCAGGAAAGGGAGGCTGTGAGTACTCCCATAAATCCAAACAACAAACAAAGAAGTACTTAAACACTCTCCTCTCTCACACAAAGCTATGAACCTCTACGAACAAGAAATAGTGTGATGAATTCATTCTCACTCCCTCCCTATCCTAAGATTAGACATGAAGCACTAGAGAGGGGAAGAGAGTTGCACAGAACAAATGAGAGAGAGAAAGAATCGCCAAGTTGGAAGATAAAGAAGAGAGGGACAAGATCATCTCTTCCAACCACCTTCCCATGACTCTTCACATCCCCCTTTTATTCATGATGTAAAATGATAAAATACATAGTCTTGTTGATTAAGGTTTCTAGCCTTTAAAGCATTAGGCCAAATACACCATAATTTGATGTGTCCAAAACATTCTGCAATTGCACCACACTTGACAATATATAGCAATATAGAATTGAGAAATTTTGCACCAAGAGAAGGGTTCATCATTCTCCCACACTAGAGAGGTGAGCTCCTGCGAACCAAGATTGGTGAAGACCTGCAATGCTTCATCACTTTGCTTCATCACGCCCCCACTCTAATTCTTCAAATGCTCTTCTTTTGGGATCCAACAAGGATCTCCCATTTTCCTTTGGTCCACAAAAGTACAACTCTCACAACATAATAAAAATGACTTTTCCACCATAAATCTCTATGCACAAAAGGACCCATAAAATAAACTTGCATTGTAGTGTACCCTCACTTATGATAGCTTCAATGAAGATCTCCTCCCATAGCCTCTTTATCTTGAGTATGACTTTTGGTTTATGACTTGAATTTAACAATATCATTGCAAAATTTATGCATGGAGTAGAAAGTCTTAAGAAATTCATGTGAACTAGACTTAGATGTAGGGTTTCTTTTTTTTTTCATTTGGATTTTCAATGAATGACTGAGAGAATGGATTTGTCTCTTGTTGCAAATCCTTCCTTTGGCTATTACAACATTTGATGTTTTGATGGCACTCACCAAGAAGAGAAAATGGCAACTACTTTGATGTCGTTGGGCTCTTGTGTGTTGCCCTTCTTCATGTTGCTGGTGGATGTCCTTCTTGGCCAATACACTACTATATCATGTTGCACGTGATTTGGCACATGGAGCAACAATAGTTGAGGTTGAGGCTTCCATCATTTTGCTTCTCTTGTCTTCTAATTTTGATGCCGATGCTTTGAAATATGGTCCTTGATATTGGCCCAATTATGAACTCATTGATTTTCTTCTTTCCACTCTTACTTGCTTTTCCTCAATGGCTTATGGAAGCATCCAATTCATTGATGAAGGGTAATTATTTTTTGCATCTTTAGAGCAGTAGATCGTTAGAATTGCAGCAACCCAAACACACTCTTTTTCTTGAATTTCAACTTCTTTGTTGTCCTTTTTTATCACCTCCCTCTTGGAAAACGCACCAATGAAGATAACTCTTCAAACACAGAAAAATCCCATGAAAGGGAGGCTATGAGTACTCCCACATATCCAAGCAACAAACAAAAAAGTACTTAAGCACTCTCCTCTCTCACACAAAGCCATGAACCTCTGTGCATAAGAAATAGTGCCATGAATTCATCCTCACTCCCTCTCTCTCATAATATTAGTCATGAAGCACTAGAGAAGGGAAGAGAGTTGTGGAGAATGAACGAGAGAGAGAAAGAATCATCAAGTTGGAAGATAAAGAAGAGAGGGACAAGACCATATCTTTCAACCACCTTCCCACGACTCTTCACATCCCCCTTTATTCATGATGTAAAATGATATAATACATAATCTCCTTGATTAAGGTTTATAGCCTTTATTACATTAGGCCTAATACACCATAATTTGATGTGTCCAAAACATTCTGCAATTGCACCACACTTGACAATATATAGCAATATAGAATTGAGAAAATTTGAACCAAGAGAAAGGTTCATCAAAGAGAATGAAAGCCCTTCATGACCTCCATGCTAGGAAGTATAAGTTTGTGAAGGGTCAATTGGTGTTGTATTATGATGCTCGTTGTGAGCTATTCCTAGGTAAATTGGAACCCAAATGGGATAGACCATAAAAAATTGAACGTTTAGGAAAGAATGGCTCTACAGCCCTTTTAATAGGCTTGTAGGGGGGGTATACTTTAAAACTAAAATTAACTTTAATAAGCTGAAGCCTTACTATGTGTAAGGGCTGACATTGGGCTTGGTACTTGTGTAGGTCCTTCATGATTCAACTTTAACTTTCATTAGGTACGAAGATGATTGGATTGGAAGAATCATTTTGTATCTTGAGAAACGTTACCATCAAGGTCGAGTGATTTGGTGGAATAAAGGTTATCAAGTTACTGAGTGGCAAGATGGATCTTTCGTGTGGGAGATTAAGGCCTATTGCTACCATTGCCAACAAATTTTGAATAGTATTCCTATTGAGTTTAGCAAGGAAGGAGAGATTGTACATGTTATACATCTGCTCTGTCGGCTTGATTTTGATTATCATAAGTACAAGTGAGCTGATTAGTATGGCATGGCCTATCACTGAAGACTAGGTCTATACTTTTTATTTTGACAAAGCTTCTAGAGGGCCAGCTAAACATGCAAGTGTTGGTGTGTTCATTAAAGACCCTCGACATAGGGTTGTCATGAATATGGGGCTATATCTAGGACCCTCTTTTACTATTAATATGGCAAAATACAAGGCCTTGATTATGGGGCTCAATGTAGCTCGATGTGGTGATATTCATTGATTATTGGTGAAAGGTGACTCATAGTTAGTAATCAATCAGCAAAATGGGACCTACAATGTGTGGGATCCCACCTTACAGATGTATCATTGCAACCTTGGATATATTGCATATTTTTTAGATGGTGACTTGTTAATTAATTCCTCGATAGTGGATTTGCTTTGTGGATTCCGTGGCCAACTATGCTTTTGTTGAAGATGTCTTTCTCAATTGTGGTCCAGGGGAGCTCTTACAATTACCTTCTAACATTAATCTTGGACTACTTTGGGGTCTTCTTACTAAAATGTCCTATTTTGGCAAGTGATATTTAATTTGGGTTGTGAGTTAGGTAGCAATTGAGTACCTTCCTACTCTGTCATGGATGCATAGGACTATGTATCATCATATTCGTAAGACACCCCTTGCTATTTATGTAGGGGGACTATCCAATAACTTGATGCGCTTAGTGTAGGGCCTGAGGAGCGCTTATCCTTGGACAATTTTATGCTTTAGTAGAGTTTTGTCATGACTAAGGGTTTGTTTCAGTAAAGTATGCTATTGAATGGTCGTGATATGGATTATTTTGTTAGGCCATGAGCGCCAATTTTTTGGTTGTAGAATGGTATATTCCCTTAGGCTAAGAGGGCCATGTGTCGATTTGGTGTGGGTACATTTAATGGTTTTTTGTTTTAGTGATTGCATCAAATAGGTTTGACAAAGTGCCTAGAGGGAGCCTTTGTTGCATGGGAGCTTCTTGTGGCCATTCCAAGTGGTGTCGTCACCTTTTCGAGTTTTTCCCTTAAGCTCACAATGTTATATGTGTATGTGGGGACTATTTTCTTTTCATTTTTTGGGGATCGGCAATCAAAGCACGAAGTCCTATGGTTTGGCTAGCTATATTTGAGGGAGTTTCAAGTAGTTGTCTATCTCCTGTCAAGGCATTAAAGACTTGTTTTAGAAGGCAGTCCTAATGACCCTATTCTGCTAGCCTGTTAGATAGTTGTTCTAGGAGTCCTTGCTAGTCAAAGATAGTTAGAGAAGCTTGCCCAAGTATAAAGAAGAGGAAACTCTGAATATACTTGAAAGATTAAACAATACAAAGGTGTGTAAAAAGGGCGTTCTAACCCCTTAAACTAGAAAAAAAAAAGGAAGGAAAATTTTATGAGCAATTGATTATCACCCTGTGAAGGCGTTGTAGGTTCTCGAGGAGGATGAGACACACTCGTGGACGATGCCTTGTATTCCTTGGGGTAGCAGCTAGCCAAAATGAAGAAATAAGGAAATTTGGAGCAAAAATAAATGTGGTTGGAAAAGAAAAATATTAAGTGTCCCCTTGTGAGAGCTTGGTAGGTTCTTGGGTACCCAATGAGGACATGAGGCTGATGCCCTATTCTCCTTGGGTGACTCTACGCTCAAATCCCTCCTTTTTGCATGCTCAAGTATGGAAACCTTAAACGAAAAATGTGTTATAATGAAAATTTATGATGACTAGGCTATAGGAGTCCTTGTCTTAGTAGGAGTTCCTAGTCTAATTTTCCTAAGTTAGGTAGGTAGTTCTAGCCACCACCAGGATGACCTCTTTGATGGTTCTTCTGGCTAGTTTGTGCTGGAGCAGTTAGTTAGCAAGGTGCTCTAGATCTCTCTCAAATTCTAGTGGCCCTATCCCTTTAGGATTTTCATGCCTTAATTTTGTCAGGGGCTGAGGTGAGAGTTGTCTTTGTATTTTCTTAAGTATATTTTTTGTGGTAACTTGATGATTTTTCTGTTTGTTGTTTATGCAGATCACTTTGTTTGATTCGACAGGCTGAGTCACCCTATCCCGTGGTCGCTAATGAGAGTGGATTTTAGAGGCCATTTTTGAAGCAGAAAAGAGTCAGAGAGGCCATAAAATACCAAATTTTCATGCAAAATGAAATGGTTGCAAATCCATGAGCTATAGTTTTTCTAGATGGAGTTCAATGCTAGAAAGCCAGTGCAAGTCTAAGTTCATCGATTGAAGTTCATTTGACCCCCTATTGAATACTTGCAAGGTTTCATGTTATGAAGCAACAATGTGATCTAGGAGTTGGAAAGTGCATGATGGTGGCTAGGTTTATAGATTCTGACATCACAAAGCCATCCATCCAAATGGATGTCAAATTGGAGCTCGTTTGCACCTCCAAAAGAAAAAAAACCACTTAGGCCAAAGTGTGAACAAAAAATTTTGAACTAGTTTGTTTAAAACAAAGCTTAAGCTTTAGTGGCTTGGGAATGAAGAGTTGCAAACTTTCATGAAATGTGGGGGGGGGGGGGGGGCGAGGGATGGGATGCCGCACAAAATTATTGAAAAATGCTATTTTCTTGCTTTTGATCATCATGGGAATCATCAAGGTAGGAATATCCTCCAATTCTTCACCATCTATCACGATAAACAGTGCAAAAAATGATGCATTAATGGAAGAGATTTTATTTTGGTATTTCTCTCTCCTCTCTCCTCTCTCCTCTCTCCTCTCTCCTTTTGTGGTTTGTTCTCGTGGTTCAATGTAAAAGAGTAGGGGGTGGGCTAAGATGGAAAATTTTAATCGTGCAATGATGGGGGAGTGTAAAGAGACGTGAATGAAGGTTGGACAGATAATCACGGCCGTGGAAGAGTGTCAACGGGCCTCCAATGTCAAAATACTCACGTCATATGAGCAATTTTATGAGTAACTCGTTGATTTCATCATTTTATGATCAATTTTGGTTTGAAATGGTTAGAAATGTTTGTATTTGATTGCCAACATGCAAAACCCAAGATTATGTGGTTTAGGGGAAATTATGCAGTTTTCGGGTTTTGGTATGCATATGCTATTCGCATGGATTGAAACATGCTAAGAAAATTATTTTCAATAAGATCAATCAATCTAAACGAGAAAATCAGTAAATATAAGTAATTTTCTATAAATAAATATGAAAAAATAGGGTAAAATTAAGAACAATAGGTTTTTTACAACAGGAAAATAAGAAAAATAAGATATACGTTTATGAAAGTATGATAGAGCTGAAGCATGAGATTTAGCTTGAGTTCAGCCCTATCTCTTTGTTGAAGTGAGTTTTTATAGCTTTCATAAAAGAAAAATACTAAAAAACACGCCTTAAACCTACCAACGAATCCATAACTATCCATAACTCTAAACAATACGGAGAAGGGGGTTGTTGAGTGTTTAAACTACACTAAATTTTGATGTTTTATGATGCAGTAGCATAAGAAAGCTTGATACTAGCCCTAAGCAACGAAGCACTATCATACTAGGAGAAAAGCTTAAAAAGAACTATCTTTGCACTTTCACGTTGTTGATTTTTTATGAATAAACTTATTTGAGCATGGTGACCATACACAATTGCATTGATACACCATATGGTATCATATCCGAGATACATAGCACTTGTTTGTATGAGCAATTATCTATGTTGAGAGTGTGAGGTATCCTAAGCCATAGGGCTAGATACTCCATTCCTTGGGGGTTAGTCGATGTAACGTGTCCGCCTGTAATCTTCAGGACATGTCTTAGCAGTCCATCGGAAAGGATGCCTAGAAAGCTCCGCTCGACACTTCCATGGAATGTTACACGGTTTGCGATCTAGGACTTTCCGCGTCTACCACATAGCGAAAGTATTCTGGCTGTTCCCACTTAGGACCGACCTGAATTAGGGTTTTCCCTAATGGTCATTTCCTTAACGGCAACTAGCGTCGAACCCCCTACTTTACACAGAAACGCTAGGGCCGAAGCGGATTCACGCTGCACTTGGTTCAAGGAGAATGGGAAACGAGAGGGATGCAAAGCTCAACCTCTTTTCCATAAGGTATAGTCACATTCCGTTCCCCTAAAATAGCGTAAATCGAGATTATTATAACATAGACTCTAGGTCAACGCCCTTGCTATTTGTGTCCTTTGAAACGATCTTCTTGCTATAATTTATGATTGAGAAAAATTCCCGGCCAACCGGGACCACCCATCCGTAGGACGCAACCATGGCCACATCCACCGCACTTTCCTCAGTTGTTTTAGTTGTCTAATTACCTATCACATTTAGTTGGACATGTATCAAACAGCTTCCTTAATTAGTCCGTTAGGCACTGGTTCCTTCACGTAATCATAGCACTTGACATAGAAAAACAATGTCAAACAAGTTCCTTTTCAACAGGTTATCATATTTATCTTTGAAATACATTTATAAAGTCCAGCCCATAGGCTTATCCATAATCCGCCCGAAGGCTATCCAGCAATCCACAGGGATTACTAATCCAAGATTCTGCCCGTAGACTAGTATGCGGGCCTCAAGATCCAATCCCGAGTCACGTTGGCCTCTTGTGCAGGGCCCGGAAGGCGAGGGATTTACGGCCAGAGCCCCCCTCGCACCCAGGCATTCTCCTGCTCCAAGTAGCGCTCAACAGAGAGACCTCTCATGGCGGGTTCGGTCCACCTTCCCGGCACGGTTAACAACCCCCTTGGTTAGGGTCAGGCAGGCAGTCGGGGATAACTGAGGCTGCCTCATCCTTCAGCCCTTCAACCTGAAGCATTAGATATCTTTTCATCCTTTAATTCCTTGAGCAAACAAAGCAAATAGTGCTCTCTAAACTGTTACAAGCACAATCATTTCTAGTGGTCGTTATTTGGCCAACTGCTGAGGAGTGAATCCTTCTCTCCGAATGCATCCAGCATTCGATTTGGGATCAATTGCAACTCGACAAGATCCCCAAGGGTTTGTTTTCAACCCTTATGTCCTTAGGTTAGGGTCGTACCCTATTAGCCCAACTTAACCAATACCTTAAGTTCTATTAGCAGTAACTATGTTATTCCAAATTACTGATTGGTCTTTTGCTTCCAAGCAATTATTTAATTTCCTTATCTTAGTCACTTTTCCCAAGAAAGGTGCTATGTCAGGATGACGACTCATCCTCTTGCAAGAAAAACTTGCGCAATAATCTGTCAATCTCATTCCGAGGAATTGGCCATTCCCTTGTGATCAAATCATAAGATCATGCGACTCTGCAACTTGTTGCACAAGTGTCGCATCAAAAACCATGGGACTATTTTACCCATCAGTGGCGTCTTCTAATCACAAAATCATGATTAGATAGGAAACAGGGTTAGGGTGTCTTCATAACAATCCATTCCCGATTGTACTAGGCTGACATTGTCAGTCCTAGGGTTCCAAATCAATTCGAGCTTCATCTCTTTAGCGAGCAATCCTTAGGGTAGAAACCCTGGATCGTTTCTCGCAAGTATGTCCTATTGTCCCTACATTCCGTGAATGTGGGCAATCTTTAGGGTATAAGAGTTTTAGCTTTGGTAATAAGAGCGATTAGGTCACATCCTCAATGTGCTAAATCCTAGTTAGCACTTGGGATGTGTTGCATCGATTTAACCATTCCTAACGAGTCCCTCACGGTTTAGGTGTTTAGGTTAAACCAATTTACTTATCTATCCTTGAAGATATTTACAATACCATTTTTGTAACCACAAGATTCATTACCTACGTATGAGTAGATTTAGAAACCCTAACTTTTCTGGTTAAGATCAAAGCATATGTTAAGTTATGGCATAATTCATATTGATCCTTTTGTAACATGCAATCAAGATTCATGCTACTAAGCTTTAGGGTTTTATGATTGAACCATGCAACCTTTTCTAACAACTATGCAGTTGAAATGAGATTTATGCCAATTGCCTAGAGTTTAATCTTCTTCATGCAGCCCTAGAGTCATTTCCATGCCTAGCAATTTCCTATGGTTGTTAGCAACCTTCTTTAAAGAATCATTTCAAAGACAATATGTTCAATAATGCGACATGCGATTTATTCCTTCCATGCATAATCGAAGTGTACTATCATTATTTCGACTTGTAAAGATGGGCATTAGTTAATCTAAGTTCGTTACTTTGCAATGCATAAAAACCATTTGCTAGGAATGCATAGAAATCTTATGCTCTTCTTTTTCATTAGTTTAATACAAATGACCGATTCTTTGATCAAAGTTATTTCCTTTAATTTAGCCAAGGTATTTCAATCAAAAAAGTGCATCCTAATTCCATAAATGATCTATGCACAATCAAAATATTACGACGTTAATCAAAATTAGGAAGAAAAACCTGGACTTGTGGTGAAATGTCCACATGGATGCTAGGAGATGATCCTCCTGCAATTGCGCCTTGTGCCTTCCTAGGCGCCATCGCGAATTCGGCCTTTTTGTTTTGGACGCAGATTTATGATCTTGGTCGTCTCCTTCGCACGCAAAACTCCCTTTGTGATTCGGCTTCCTTGATTGATTCCACCGTCTTTCAGAATCGAGCTTTAGAAGGCCTTAAAACTTCCTCCTCGAAGTAGGGAATGGATTTAAAAGACTTGAAATGGAAGGCTTTTAAAAGGAAACTGGGGTTGTAAAAAAAAGCTTTGTGGAATTGCTAGGGAAAGGCCTTTAAAACCCGGCTAGTGGGCTTATGGGGGATGCAAGGAAAAAAGGTTAATTCCAGAGGATGCAAGGGAAAGGCCTTAATTCCGAGGGTGTAAAGACCGCTTTGTAGGGCCAATAAAAAAAGGGTTTTTAATCTTGGCTATTGCGGATCGACAAGAAGGGGAAAAGAGAACCTGGCTATGGTGTCTTTTGGGAAAACCAAGGCCCGAAAGAGTTTAATTTCTGCGGGTTATAAGGGAAGAAAAATGCCTTAAACTCCAAGAGAAAAGGGGTGTAAAAGATTGCTTTGGGAAGAAAAATAAAAGGGGATTTAAAAGATCCCAGGGTAATAAGAACCCGCTTGAGAGGGCAATAATAGCTTCGACCCTTCTCAGTCTCTCTCTTCCTTGGCCTCGTCCTCTTCTTTTTTCCTTACTTCCCAACTGCAGTGTGACGGCTCTTCTTCTCTTTTACTCCCCTCCCACACGGCTTTTATAGGTGAGGGGAGGGGACCTTCCTGCCCCCACGCGGCTCGATTGCATGGCTATATTCCTTCTATGTGCTCCAGCAAGGAGCTTGGTCATCTGTGCCATACCCCTCTCCTCCAGCACAGCATGGCCTTTGACTGGAGGAAGAGGGGATAATTACAAAAAAATTTGCCATAAAATATATCCTTATCCTTTTGTCCTCCTCCCAAGAGGAGGTTCATATGAGGATATTTGGTTTCTTTTTCTTTCGTCTTTAGTTATGCCAATGGAGATTGTACAATTGCACCATCCAAATATTCAATGCCGGCATTCCCTTGCAGGTTAGAAATATTTTTAACGGAAATATTACATTCTCTCCCCCTTGGAGGAATCGAGATGTCCTCATCTCGAGATAAAATGAGGATATTGATAGTTGAGAGTGCTTTCATCTATCCAAGTGGCATCCTCCTCGGGATAATCTTTCCACTGGACAAGGCATTCTCTCAAGGTTCTGGATCTCAGTTGTCTCTCCCTAACATCTAAGATCCTGTCAGGCCGTAGTTGAAGGACTCCTTGACTAGGCATTACAACTTGTTGGTCATCAAGTACATGGTTAGGATTAGGTACATACTTCTTCAATAGGCTGATATGGAATACATTATGAACCCTTAGGTTCTCAGGGAGTTGCAGTCTATACGCATTAGGTCCTAGGCACTTGAGGATCTTGTATAGTCCACAATACCTTGGACTTAGCTTCTTGCAATCTCCTAAGGATAGAGGACTCTTCTTTGGGCGTACGCGAATAAAGACCATGTCTCCTTCCTCGAAGATTCTATCTTGATGCTTCAAATCCGCGTATGCCTTGTGTCTATCCTTGGCAGCTTGGAAGTCATGTCTTATTGAATTTATTTGGTCATCCATCTCTTCCAACATCTGCCTTAAAGCTTCAACCCTCAAGGTTGGGATCTGAGAAGTTTAGGGGACTTCGACAGTCATGACCAAACAATGCTTGAAAAGGGGTCATTTGATGATACGATCTAGGATGTTCATCATCTCAACCCTTTGTCAATAATCCAAGGAATGTATAGCAGTCATAAACATGACTCGGAACATTAAGAACCTATTCCATGCTTCATAATTCTGCAAGACAGCATCGAAAGTAAGGAAATGTTCGAAACAACAATATTTGCTTTACTTCTTATTAAGATTTCTTAAAAACAAATCCTTCATTGGTTCGCTCTGATACCAACTGTAACGTGTCCGCTTGTAATCTTTAGGACATGTCTTAGCAGTCCATCGGAAAGGATGTCTAGAAAGCTCCACCCGGCACTTCCATGGAATGTTACGGGGTTTGCGATCTAGAACTTTCCACGTCTGCCACGTAGCGGAAGTATTCTGGCCGTTCCCACTTAGGACCGGACCTAAATCAGCGTTTTTTCTAATGATCATTTCCTAAATGGCAACTAGTGTCGAACCCCAAGCGAACTACTTTACGCAGAAACGCCAGGGCCGAAGTGGATTCACGCTGCACTTGGTTCAAGGACAATGGGAAACGAGAGGGATGCAAAGCTCAACCTCTCTGCCATAAGGCATAGTCTCATTCCATTCCCCTAAAACAGTGTAAATCAGGAATATTATAACTTAGATTCTAGGTCAACGCCCTTGCTGTTCGTGTCCTTTGAAACGATCTTCTTGCTGTCATTTATGATTGAGAAATGTTTCCGGCCAAGCAGGACCACCCATCTGTAGGACGGACCCATGGCCACATCCACCGCACTTTCCTCAGTTGTTTTAGTTGTCTAATTACCTATCACATTTAGTTAGACATGTAACAAACAGCTTCCTTAATTAGTCCGTTAGGCACCGATTCCTTCACGTAATCATAGCACTTGACATAGAAAAACAATGCCAAACAAGTTCCTTTTCAACAGGTTATCATACCCGTAGGCTTATCCATAATCCGCCCGAAGGCTATCCAGTAATCCACAAGGATTACTAATCCAAGATTCTACCCGTAGACTAGTGTGCGGGCCTCGAGATCCAATCCCGAGTCATGTTGGCCTCTTGTGCAGGGCCCGAAAGGCAAGGGATTTATGGCCAGAGCCCCCCTTGGCACCCAAGCGTCCTCCTGCTCCAAGTAGCGCTCAATGGAGAGACCTCTCGCAGCAGGTTCGATCCACCTTCTCGGCATGGTTAACAACCCCCTTGGTTAGGGTCAAGCAGGCAGTCGGGGGTAACTGAGGCTACCTCATCCTTCAAGCCTTCAACCTGAAGCATTAGATATCTTTTCACCCTTTAATTCCTTGAGCAAACAAAGCAAACAATGCTCTCTAAACTGTTACAAGCACAATCATTTCCAGTGGTCATTATTTGGCCAACTGCTAAGGAGTGAATCCTTCTCTCCGAATGCATCCAGCATTCGATCCGGGATCAATTGCGACTCGGTAAGATCCCCAAGGGTTTGTTGTTAACCCTTATGTCCTTAGGTTAGGGTCGTACCCTCTTAGCCCAACTTAACCAATACCTTAAGTTCTATTAGCAGTAACTATGTTATTCCAAATTACTGTTTGGTCTTTTGCTTCCAAGCAATTATCTAATTTCCTTATCTTAGTCACTTTTCCCAAGAAAGGTGCTATGTCAGGATGACTACTATTAACCCCAACACGAAGAAAGCAAAAGAAAATAAAAAAGACGCAGGGAAAAGGCGGAAAAAAGGTAGCCCGACTGAAGAAAGAAGAGGAGAAAAGGCCAAAAGCGCAAGGGCAACCTTAAAAAGTCCAAGGCAAATGCAAAAGGGGAAACATGCATTTTAAAATACAAAGGCGCACCCTGAAATCTTATAAAAGAGTGCCAGGTGGTGGAAAATCCAGAAAGCTAAAGCAGAAGACAAAGACAAAGGCCAAGGCAAAGAGAAACGGAAGACAAAGGCGCACAAGGAAAAGCGCAAGTCAAAACTTTTGTAAAAGAGCGCAAGCACATCATGGTTTAATTCAAGGAGCGCTGGGTTCTCACCCGTGCAATTTGTAAAGGTAGATGGGCGGTAGGAAGGAAGCTAGGAAGATAGAAGGGCAATGGGAAAAAGGGCCTAGGCTATGGCCGGCCATGTAAAAAAGGGGAAAAGGGGATGACCGCCCAAAAGGGATTTAGGGTTTTGTATATAAAGTTGAAAAGTGAATGAGAAGCTCATTCTTGTGTGTGGCAAAAAGTGGCTCTCCTCTTCTTCTTCTTCTTCTTCTTCTTCTTCTTGCTTGCTTGAGCTTGTGCTTGAGAGAGGGAGTGTGAGAGTGGGAGAGAGTGAGCGTGTGAGGGTGAGGGACCGTGGAGGAGAAGCTCTCCATCTTCTCCTCTCTTCTTCTCTTCTCTTCTCCTCTCTTCTCTTGCTCGCGGTGATGGAGCTTGGAGCGTGGAGCTTGACGATGGAGCTTGCTTGAAGCTTGCACTTGGATCATGGAGCTACCGAAGTGCGCGAGAAAGGAGGTAACTCGAATGGCATGGAGGTAAGCTCACTACACTCGTAGATATGGATGGCGCGTCGGCTATGTGAGAGGTAGCCATTAGTGCTTGGCTTGACACGCTTGAAACAATAAGCGGTCCGTGGGTCTTGGCGGTTGAGCGAAAGCTCCCACAACTACTCACCCTCTTGCAAGAAAAACTTGCGCAATAATCTGCCAATCTCATTCCAAGGAATTGGCCATTCCCTTGTGATCAAATCACAAGATCATGCAACTCTGCAACTTGTTGCACAAGTGTCGCATCAAAAACCATGGGACTATTTTACCCATCGAGTGGCGTCTTCTAATCACGAAATCATGATTAGATAGGAAACAGGGTTAGGGTGTCTTCATAACAATCCCTTCCTGATTGTACTAGGCTGACATTGTCGGTCCTAGGGTTCCAACTCAATCCAAGCTTCATCTCTTTAGCGAGCAATCCTTAGGGTAGAAACCCTAGATCGTTTCTCGCAAGTATGTCCTATTGTCCCTACATTCCGTGAATGTGGGTAGTCTTTAGGGTATAAGAGTTTCAGCTTTGGTAATAAGAGCGATTAGGTCACGTCCTCAACGTGCTAAATCCTAGTTAGCATTTGGGATATGTTGCATTGATTTAACCATTCTTAACGAGTCCCTCGCGGTTTAGGTGTTTAGATTAAACCAATTTACTTGTCTATTCTTGAAGATATTTACGATACCATTTTTGTAACCACATGATTCATTACCTACATATGAGTAGATTTATAAACCCTAACTTTTTTGGTTAAGATCAAAGCATATGTTAAGTTATGGCATAATTCATATTGATCCTTCTGTAACATGCAATCAAGATTCATGCTACTAAGCTTTAGGGTTTTATGTTTGAACCATGCAGCCCTTTCTAACAACTATGCAGTTGAAACGAGATTTATGCCAATTGCCTAGAGTTTAATCTTCTTCATGCAGCCCTAGAGTCATTTCCATGCCTAGCAATATCCTATGGTTGTTAGCAACCTTCTTTAAAGAATCATTTCGAAGACAATATGTTCAATAATGCGACATGCGATTTATTCCTTCCATGCATAATCGAAGTGTACTATCATTATTTCGACTTGTAAAGATGGGCATTAGTTAATCTAAGTTTGTTACTTTGCAATGCATAAAAACCACTTGCTAGGAATGCATAGAAATCTTATGCTCTTCTTTTTCATTCGTTTAATACAAATGACCGATTCTTTGATCAAAGTTATTTCCTTTAATTTAGCCAAGGTATTTCAATCAAAAAAGTGCATCCTAATTCCATAAATGATCTATGCACAATCGAAATATTACGATGTTAATCAAAATTAGGAAGAAAAACCTGGACTTGTGGTGAAATGTCCACATGGATGTTAGGAGATGATCCTCCTGCGGTTGCGCCTTGTGCCTTCTTAGGGGCCATCATGAATTCAGCCTTTTCACTTTGGATGCAGATTTATGATCTTCATTGTCTCCTTCACACGCGAAACTCCCTTTGTGATTCGGCTTCCTTGATCGATTCCATCGTCTTTCAGAATCGAGCTTTAGAAGGCCTTAAAGCTGCCTCCTCGAAGTAGGGAATGGATTTAAAAGACTTGAAATGGAAGGCTTTTAAAAGGAAACCGGGGTTGTAAAAAAAAGCTTTGTGGAATTGCTAGGGAAAGGCCTTTAAAACCCGGCTAGTGGGCTTATGGGGGATGCAAGGGAAAAAGGTTAATTCTCCAGCATGCAAGGGAAAGGCCTTAATTCCGAGGGCATAAAGACCGCTTTGTAGGGCCAATAAAAAAAAGGGGTTTTAATCTTGGCTATTGCGGATCCACAAGAAGGGGAAAAAAGAACCCGGCTATGGTGTCTTTTGGGGAAACCAAGGCCCGAAAGAGTTTAATTTCCAGGGGATATAAGGGAAGAAAAGGCCTTAAACTCCAAGGGAAAAGGGGTGTAAAAGATCGCTTTGGGAAGGCAAATAAAAGGGGATTTTAAAAGATCCCATGGTAATAAGAACATTGTGTTTAAAGGTTACAAACCTAAAACTTTAGAATGTGTGACTATCATAATGTAGAAATTACTTATCTAGTATATACAAAACACATAAAATTGAGAAATATAATGATAATTGATAAAATTGGTGGAAATAATGATGCATGTGGAGAAAAATGATACATTTTGGATGCCATGGTTGTGTTTCTTTGTTTCATGATTAGGGATTGCATCATTTTAAATATTTATGTAAAAAATAATCAAAAAATTATGAAAAATAGGAAAAATAGATTTTAAATCTAAAATTTTTGAAAAACTTAGAAAAGAATAATTGAATGTGTAGTGAATAGTAGGTATGGGTTTTAGTATTAGTCTATCCTCCCTTTTATGTTAAAGTGCTCAGTTAAGAGTGTTTTATGAAAAAATGACACATGATATATAAAGATCATTACATATAAAGTATCAATATGAAATGAAGGTTGGAATCCTAAATCATTTTCATAAAAAATAAACGTTTATACATTGTAGTAAAGCATTTTGGATTTCATTGAATATTTAAGTAAGTTGAAGCATGGGTTAGCCTGGTTTCATCTCTCCAACGCTACACTACGTTATCACAAAGCATGGAACGAATAGGTGAAATAGTCACATGTATAGAAAGCTCTCTTTTCTTGAAGTTGTGAAGGGAAATTTAGTTGGACAACAATTTCAAAATCATATCTACGAATGCAATGTTTAGAAAAGTCATGTATAGTACCCAAATGCTCATGTCCATGAGGCCATATGGGATCATCTGGTGTGTCTAAGAGCCTAGAGCCAACAAAGCTAGTGTTGTCAGGCCCATTTTGGGTCTCAATACCATGGAGTGGACACGTTGATTCCTCTTTGGGGTTTGTTATCCTATGTGTTATTATCATCATCTCCTTGGATTTGTCAACTGCATTAAGCGATTGTACCTCAATGTTAGACTATGTATCTTTTTTTCAATTGGTGTTGGATTTTTGGTTTTTATCTTAGCTTTAACCATCTCTTGAGTGGTTTATGTCCTAGGCCATGATCCAAGTTCAAGTTGTTTCCTTCATTCCTTTTGGGCTATGATTGACAAAGTTGGTGATGCAGGTCTCGTGCAAGGGTCGATGCATTGGAGTATTAATGGGATGGGAGCTGCAAGATGCTTGAGGTTTCTTACTAGGACTAGGGAACTTCATACTAAGGGTATTTTCATTCAGTCTTATGCTTCAAGTAGCTCTCTAAGAATTTCATGACTCTCTTCCACTGAGTTATATTCTAGGGTAGAAATTGATTATTTACCCTTTTCTCAAGCAATAACAAGGTTTCCTTTGCTAAAGATCATGATGATCTTGATGCCCCCAATAGAGTCAAGCATATCCGATGTGCTTCATAGCCTACATTACACTTAGTTAATGTTTGAAATGTCTTCTAAGTAAATTTTCCTTCTCAATATCCTCTCAATTAGGAAGCACATAAAACGTATCTAGAAAAAGTGTTCAATTTCTAGGACAGTCAAGATTTTACATTTGCCTAAAAGAGAGTACATTTATCCTCTATTAGGAAAGATTGTAGCATTTGTGGGCACTAGTTTGGGTTGTCCTAAGCAAGCCTAAGCATGATAGGTGAGGATATTATAATAAGGTTTTTTGTTGATGAGAGCTAGTATGCTCTTGTTTCATCACTAATTTTACCCTAAGATAGGTAGGTTGAATTAGCTCATCATCTTTGGGGTCAATGATGATAGCATTTGCCATTTGAGTATAAATTTTAGGGCTAGTAGAAATATGGGAATTTCTATTGGATATTGTTCATTTTGGACCTTCATGATGCATGGAGATAAATCCAATGTGTTGAGGGTCCTTAGCATCGGTTTGTGTCTTTGGGTAGTAGCATATCACATGGCAATGTGAACAAGATCTAAGCTTATAAGCCTATGCAATAGATGAACTATAGGGCCTGTCATGAGGTGATTGCATGGTGGTTGGATTTTTTTTCATCTAGATACACAGAGTTTGCATTTTATATTTTATTTTGTTGGTTGTGTTGTGGAATTAAAGAAGTTTGAATTTCCCAAGCATGTGATCTCTTTTCAAGTTTCAATGCATGGAAAAGTGAATGGTTCTATGATCTAGATCGAGTGGGTTACGAGATTCAACTATGGTAATTGTGTGGCACCCAATCTTATCTCTTCATGTGGAGGTTTGTAGCCAATATATTTCTTGGACTCCTGACTCAATGGCTGCATTGAAGGGTATTGACCCCATAGTGTGTTGGAAATGATCCATGCTCATTGTTTGTCCAAGACTTCCTACTCACACTAGGGTTTCCAATGTGTGATGAAGGTAAAGAGTTGGATAAAGGAAGAAAGTTTAAACAAGGTCTAGGGTCCTTTTTTGATATCTATGTACTCATTGATTTTATTATATGCATACCTAGCTTGTGTGTTTCTGTTGGTTCTAACTTCCACACTCACATGTTGACTAGCAGGAACAAAGAAGCACACTTTTCCTGACTTTTAATTTTGTGCAAGTGCATAGTGCACAAATAGGCTTTCTTTTCTTTTGAACACTTGTGGATCTTACAATACTTGAAATGCGAATTACAATTGAATAACAATTATAGGGATTGTGGTACCTGCTGCTTATGTTGGCTCTTGAACTTTTGACTGCATTTTGAATCACATGTTCTTTGGCTCCTCATAGCTCAGGTCTTGTTTGTTTAACTCCTTGCAATTCCTCTTTGAGTTTAATCTTGGTGCCTCAAGATTTACTACATAACAAAGTTTCACACGTGTGATAGTGTGGCTTAACCTACGTGTCTTGGTCCTAGGTGCGATGCAAATCGACACTCTTAAAAATCCAAGAAAAACATCAAACACTAACTACTCACAAAACATTTCGACACTAGCAACATGATACCCCCTATTCCGCATTATGATGCATGCACAAGTGATCACGTGGTTGCCGTGTCCTTAGTCCCAGTATTGGAACCAAAATGTTGTGCTACATGAGCTCAATGTAGTGGGACATTGGGCACACTCTTATTCCTTCAAGAGCTTTGACACACAATAATTAAACAACTACAACTCACATAGTCTCTCACACACAAATGCAAGTATTCATTTGTAGTGAGTGGCATGGCCTTCCTTCAATCCTATGAAGGATACACTTTGTACATTCCATGATCCAAAGTGAGTGCTCCTTCGACTCTCAAACTTCTACAATCTCCTCGGGGGAGGTCACTCATGAATCTATATATATGCATCACGTGGATTCAAAATGGTATTTTTAAAATACCATTTCTATATATTTTTTGCATAGAGAAGGGTGTAATATAAAGGGGTTATTTATACATTGAATAGAAAAGGATTTATGTTTTATTTAGGAAAATTTCATAGATAAGGATATTTTTAAATAGGCCTTGAACACACATGATGTAGAGGATATACATGTAGTGATCTCTTGAAGACAATCTCCACATGAAAAAGAGAAGCATTGGCATGGCAAGAGAGAATGCTTGAAGAGAAGATGAGTAGAACTTCACCCTCTTGATCCGTCACCCTCACTCTCTTACTATTCTTGCTCTCAATCTCTCTCTCTCACCCTCACTCACTCTCTTAGAATGAAAGTAGAAAGGAAACTGGACAAAGTTTGTATACACATAAATAGCTTGTTCTATTGATTCTCATTCTTTTTATAATGATGTTTAGGGTTAGGGTTTTCCATCCCTCGTGGGTATGCCATAGAGCCTCAAGTCTGGTCATATCTTATTGCATGATTTTCATATCATGGTGAGAATGAACTAGAGCCCTTGTGGTTTTTCCATAGGATTCTATGTTATCATTACAACTTGCAAGAGATCATACCTGGGTTGTGGATTTATGTGATTAATCAATACAAGTGTTGCAACCATTTGGAAATTCAAAATATAATTAGATATATTTTGAGAGACCTTGTAGCAAGTTTTGAGCTCTAATTTTATTTTTCAAACTTTTAATTATGTCACTTTATGTGTATACTGTAGGCATACAAAGGGTAAGAATGAAAGAGGAAAAAAAAAAGAGTAACCACGAATGAGGCTTTTCATAAATTCATATTTGTTTTTTGTTCCTTAAATATGGAATAATATATAGTTTATTTGATCTTAGATTCTAGTTTTTAATCAGTACCTATTTATTTTAATATTAGTATACTTAATTTCATTTTCTTTGGTTTTGTTTTATAGATGGAGGCACATGTCCTCATCTGTGTGGTTGTAAGCACCATACTCCTTTGTGGTGCAACACCTTTCTTATTTGGGAAATCATTACAAGGGAAGGTGGAGACATAAGACAAAGAGCAAAACATTGCACTAAATCTACACATAATGAGTACATTATCACAAGCAAATCCGAATTCTTGTCCACAACCAACACTTTCCTGGGAGACATCCTGACATTCACAAATATGACATGTTCATTAGGAATTTCTAGAACAATTTGACTTAAAATCAAAGACAATCTTGAGTAGATTTCAATTATCATTATAGTATATCCAAGTCAAACTTGGCTTTATTTAAACTCACATTTGAGTTATAATGCAAAAAAAATGACAAACTTGTTCATATTTTATTTGTCCTTCAACACATTGTTATGTTGGTAAACAATAGTTTCTATGTATATTGTAGGTCAACTACCCCACCAAGAATAAGGATTATTTGTTGCAGTAATAGCAATGATAGAAACATTGGCTATGCTCTGGTCCCCACAAAGGTTTTGGTAGTAAAGTCCAAGCATGCATCTTAATAGTTGACATTTATGAAGGGGATTTGACTCTACTTCAAAATGTCTAAAACCTATCTCAATACTCCCACGAATTCCCAAGACATGTGGTTCTTGAATATGGGAGCTACCCATCACATGGGCCACTATTATGAGAGGCTAGCCAATTTCATCACTTGGGATAGTCTCTTGCAATATACATTGGGTGATGACAATAGCTAATAAGCTCAAGGCTATGAAGAACTTCAAATTTGTATATTTTTAATGGTCAAGTTATCACCATCTCCAAGGTATACTATGTACCAATCCTCCAAAATAACATTCCTTCAAGCAAGCTCATTATTACTTAAGCCACTACTTCTTTTACTCACACCTCATGTCATCTCACTTATTCTCTTTCTAATGGTTCAGTATTCACTCTGGAATGCCCATTGAAAGATAGGCTATACCCATTAAATGCACATGTTTTTCCTCCATCTTCAATATTTAGTACCCAACCCACAAAATACAATAAAAACAAAAAATATGCATTGCTTTGGCATTTTAGGTTAGTAATATAGAGAATATATATAGTGAACCCCCGATGACATTCCATGTTTGTTGGTCACACTTTCTTTTTGGGAGTCGTGCAATTTTAGCAAAGTGAACCAGTTTTTGTATTCTTCTTTCAAAATGTGCACCTGATTCCCTCTCTAACTTGTGCACTATTTGTGTGGATCCATGTCAACTACCTCCTTCTTAGTGCTAAATAATTTCTATGCATGCCTTTCCTAGCCTTAATGCACTTCAAGATGTGCCTCTCAACAATCTCCAGGTTCTGCCTCTCATCTGAATTAACCTACTATTGAGTAGCTTTATAATTTTTCTTTATAATTTGATCTCTTTCACTTTATTCCCACTCATATATAACTTAAACATGAGGAAAAAGAAGCTAATGAACTCTCCATCTTCGTCATGTAAAGGTTATCATCTCTATCCACCTTACAAAACTCATTAAAGAATGCTGCCTACTACTATCCACCTTACAGAACCCATTAAAGAATACCACATGTTATCCACCTTACAAAACTCAATAAAGAATACGGCTTGCAAAGTTGATCAACAAAAAGAGACATCTAGCTACAATTATTTTTCCATTTTGCACTGAACTGCACCATTGATAGACCTGGTACAGAAACAACCTACTAAAACTTATCAATGCTCTTGACCTTTTCCACATTTCCATGTTTCAAAACCCCTCCAATATATCTGCTCCTCTTAACAATCCCCTGTTGTCTTGTGCAAGCTTTCATAATGGTAATACATATGATAGTATGGGCTTTTACCCCATCTTTTCTTTTGTTTTCTTGGCTCAAAAGAGCTCTTTCAACTCATTAGTTATAACATTTTATGAAAGAAATATAGATCCTGGAATAAGATTTCTTGTCTTTGACATCTTTTGATCTTCATAATACATGTATATTCATCCAACATCCCATGAGCATATACATAACAAACAAAATCAGTAACCTCCACACCTCCTTTTCTTGATAGCAATCTTTTTGTTTAGACGAACTTGATTTTTCTCAATGTAATGCATCCTAGCAATATTATGCTTTCCAAGATAAACTCTGTGCTCAATCACTTATGTTTTAAAAAGGTTAAAAGCCAAAACCAATGATGCGCAATCACTTAATCCATACCATACATGAAAAAATGGATGCACTAGATATATAGTGCCTAGCCTAATCTACAAGTGCCTGTACAATAAGCAAAATGTAAATACAATTCCTTGATTACTTTATGATCCTTAACCTCGCCTCTCATTGCTCAACAAGGGAAAAAAAAATTGTACTCTACTCCACCCACCTAAAATCTCACAATATCTTAGAAAAATATGAACCTCATGATGTTAAGCATGTAAAACAATCCATCTCACATGTGTTGGCATCCTACACAACCCTCAAAACTCACCCAACCACCTTTTCCACTCATCTTTAATTTCCTAATTTTGTGATGAATATCCCAAAACTCATGCGTACAAAGAACTATGTGTGCACAATGAAAGGCGATCTCTCAAGTGCACGTGCATGTAAAATTTACTATATATAGCTATATCGTGCATCATAGAGTGCTGGTGCTCACAACGATGGTGCAAAATGTGCATCAACCCAACCCATGGTATGAAAGTAATTGATCAAATGAGGAGACGACCCTAGAGGGTAGTGTATTAGAAAAGCGCAATGTGATGTGCTCATCAACCCATAATCCATGTGATGTGCAAATAGTATCAGTAAGAAAATATACTTGTTTCAGGGTGTTTGGTGGCTACATCAAAGTCCTGCTCCAATTTGTCTAAGAAAATACCAATCTCGACTAAGGCTATCAAGTTTCTATACTCAAATACTCCACAAAAAATTATATATATAATTCTTGATCTAGACAAACACAAAAATTCTACCTACAAAACAATAAAACAAACGGTCATACAAACACATAAGCTATAAAAATACTATCTATCTGATTTTTTTCTAGGGGTTTTGATGGACCAAAAAACAGGCCGGCACTGGCTCATGCACTAGCCGGGCCTCGTCACTACGCACAAGACAACCCCTCGGCCTCGCGGCCAGGAGCGTCTATCAAAATCTCTGCCTTCCTAAACATTGCGTTTGTATACGTTGTAGTCCAACTGATCCTAACCCAATATTACTCCTCAGAGCGAGTCCCTTTCACATAGCCGAAAGGCTCGAATCACATACACATGGGGTTCCTCCTACGGCTAAATGCCGTCAGCCCTCTGCGACTCTCCTACACCTTGGGGATTGGCCCCTCGGTGCGTCGCTCAACATATAGACATTTCGCACACAAGTCGCTCAAGGTACCAAATAAGCGTGTCCAGGAGTGTACCATTTTCTCCTCACTTGCTTTCCCCTTTAGGACCCACGTCTACCTACAACATGGGTACCTCACTGCCTCTTAACGTAGGTCATGTTCTAATAAACCAATTGCAATGCATGTCCAGGAGCTGGTCACTGATATTTTCTAAATTCTTTTTATGCTCTATGCATTTGGTGGATGCCTAGTGCTCAAACATTTAGCAAACAGTATTGTGCACAAGTGCAAAACATTCTTTTAATGGTTTCCAACTACTGTTCGTGCTTCGTTGCATGGGCCTAGCACCGAGGTGATCCTCGTGCTACTAAGCTCTTAATTTTAATTATTATCCGTCCTAAATGCTATGCATAGAAATTAGCAACTTTCCCATCATCTCACACGGCATTTAGACATATTTCAACTCCTCTACCCTTCCCCTTTTAAGTATTGCATCGTTGGATAGATTTATAGGAAATTTTACCATCATTTTATGTGGAAAAACGGAAAAAGACACACTAGAACAAGAAGGTGGGGTTGAAATGAGGCAAATCCTCATGCTTCAGTCCCCACAAACATTCACAAACATTTTTCTTATTTATCCTTATTTTTCGGAACCCAAAATGTATTTTTTCCCTATTTTTTAGGGTTTTTTCACCATTTTCTTGTATTTTTCCTTATTTTCCTGCATGATTTAATTACTGAAAATTAAGAACAGATTAGGGGCTGTGGCCCTTAGTTCCTTCTTGCAGAAAAGTGAAAGTTTAGTTGGTGTTCCTATTTACTTTCCCATTTTTATGCCAAAAAACCATCATTTTCCCTTGATTTTTCATGTTTTTCGTGTTTTAATGTATTATTTTGAACCACAAGATGCATATTTTTCTGATTCTCTGATTATGACCAGCAAGAACTCATGGAAAATAGCAACATGAACAATTTTTAGCCCACATGAACAACATTGCATCAATCAAAAGCTATAGAATCTCAAATTTCCTTTGAAAATTTTAAATTACCGCTTATTTGCGTGTTTCGGGTTTCATATCCATGGCTGCAAATTTGGAAATCAGCAGCACTTCATGTCCAGCACAATCACCAACCACCATTTCCATCCCGTGGAGCAATCCGATCCATGCCGGACAAGCCTCCATCATTCTTTCTTCTTCCTTCTTCTCCCCACATGAACTTGCCTTTAGAAGAGAGAGAGGGAGGAGAGAGAAAGACTGAAATCAGAGATCTTCAAAGAGGGCATCATTACGCGAGCGGAGGGGGGTGATAGAGTCAGGATTCAGAGGGGAATGAGGGGCAATCATCATTTAGCATGGTTGTTTGCAGGCAGGAGATTGAAGATCCTCCCTTCAAGCGCATTTTTCGGGTGCAGTATGGCGCCTCCATCCTCACGTTTTTTCATCTTCCATTTGCATGAAAGTTTCATGCTACATTTAAATTTGGGCTCCCAAAGGTCACTTGCCCATTTTGGCCAAATTTTGTCCACCCCTTCGCATCTTGACCGGTTTCTTGGCCATTTCCCCGTACGGACTCGGAATCGAGCTCTGAAAAATCCTGGGCATCCGGCTTAGCATCCCGCATTGGCCAGTAGTTCGTGTCAACCCGCACGACTGTCTGAAAAATTATGAAAAATCAACAAGTGTCGCTCGGGCGCCTTTAAAGCACTTTGGCGCTTAAAATCGTCCTAGATCGAGCCGCCGCCTTTGACATTGAATATTTTTCCCTTGATATTCATAATTTTTAGCTATTTTTAAGCACTTTCCATCACCAAAATTCCGCTCTCATTGGCGACCACGGGATATGGCGACTCAGCCCGTCGAATCCACGAACATATCTGCACATAAACAACCAAAGAAGCATCAAACTGATACAAAACAATTATATACTAAAACTCAGCACAATGCTCCCCCTACCCCTGGACAGAACCAAGGCATGACACCCACAAGGAGTAGGCCTAGCATCATCTAATAGAAGATCCGAAGTGAGTCACAAACCAGCTGCTCCAACACAACCAAACTAAAAAAACCCTATCAAAGAGGCTGCCCTAAGTGGTAGTCTGAACTACTTACCAACTAAAGACAGCACAACTAGGAGCTCCTACAAGGCGAGGACTCCTATAGCCTGATCAAAGAGTATTTTCTTTCCGTACATGTCTTCGTTTAGGGTTTGTATTGGATGAACATACTTAGGCATGTAAAAAGGAGGGAGCTGAGCGTAGTGGCCCAAGGAGAACAGGGCATCGGCCTCAGGACCTGTCTCGGCACCCAAGAACCTACCAAGCCCTCGCAAGGCGACACTTAATCCTTTTTTAACGCTCACTTTTATTTTCGCTCCAACCTTCCTTGTTTTGTCATCATCATTTTTTTTTTGTTCCAGCAAGAAGCCACCCCTAGGAAGACAAGGTATCGGCCCCGGGTCTGATTCGTCCCCAGGAACCTACCAGGCCTTCGCAAGGCAATGATCAACTGCTTATATATTTTCTTTGTTTTTCTGTTCTTTTCTTTTCTTTGATAGGGGTTAGAACCCCTTTTTACACACCTTCGTATTTATATTCATCTTTTAGGATGTCCAGGGTTTCTTGGCATCATCATTATTATCTTCTGGCAGGCTTCTCTAACTGCCTCACTACTAACAAGAACGCCTAGAACGGCTGCCTAACAGGCTAGCAGGACAGGGCCACTAGGACTTCCTTCTAAAACAGGTCTTTCAATGTCTAACAATGTCTTTACAGGAGGCAATGACTACTCCGTCCTCCCTCAAACATACTCAACCTAAACCTCGGACTTCATGCCTTGATTGCTGGTCCCCAACAAAAATGTATCCCCTCGATAATTACAAATACACATATAACAGGAAAGAAAGGTACTCGTAAAGGAGAAATATCACCTGGATTGGCCACAAGAAGCTTCCCTTGCAGCAAAGGCTCCTCCAGGCTCCACCAAATTCCACGAATCACGAAACCTGTCCAGCACAACACTTAAAACAAAAACCCGATTAAACGCACCCGCACTAGACAGGCAAATGGCCCTCTTGGCCTAATGAAATCAAACACTTCACTACAAAACTGCATCGGCCCTCTTGGCCTAATGAAATCAAACACTTCACTACAAAACTGCATCGGCCCTCTTGGCCTAATGAAATCAAACAATACTATGCATAACATCCTCCTGGAAACAACCATGATAGACGTCAAAGCATACCATTCCCAGGGGAACAGGGCTTGTAGCCCTATACTAAGTGCATTAAATTATGCCCTATCCCTCCTACGTATATCGCAAGAGGTGTTCGCATCACATGTCGTCTAATCAGTCTATGGGTCCCAGATAATAAAGGGAGATGAGTCTCGCTTACCCTCTGCATCACCCAGATCAACCATCGTCTGCCAAAGAGGGCATGTTCAGAAAGCATACCCCACAAACGACCAGGTCCTGTCTCAGCATCAATAGATATATCGGGACAAGGGCCACAATTAAAGAAGAGGTCTTCTTCATACGCAAGATTAGCCAAAGAATCGGCAAACTGATTCCAGTTCCGTGGAATCAGCTGAAAAGACACTCTATCGAATTCGTCTAGCAGGGCTATGGCAGTATGATGGTACATACAAAGGATGGGATTCCGTACCATGTATGTCCCATTGAGTTGATTTAAAACCAACTGAGAGTCCCCTTTCACCAATAACTGGCGAATACCACCTTTCTTTGCAATATTCAAACCCATTATCAGGGCTTTGTATTCTGCCATATTATTGGTAAAATTCACCCCGAGATAAGCAGCTAACTTCATGACAATGCGTCGTCGGGGGTCTCGGATGACAACTCCTACACTTCCTTTTCTACATGCACCCCTGGACGCCCCATCAAAGTACAAGGTGTACGTCCATAAAGGGTTTACATATCCCGCCATCCTGAACTCTACTCGTAATTATAGTAATCGAAATTCAGCATATTCAACGGGTGGACTGTAGGCTCCATCCCTCCATCATCATTGAATTCAACAGGGATGCTCGTCAAAATTTGTAGGCAGTGATGGAAGAAGACCTTGATCTCCCAAATAAATGTCCCGCCTTCTTGCTCAATCACCTTGTATCCTTTGCTCCACCAAATGAGCTTCCCCTGATGATACCTCTATTCTAAATGTGGGTGTTCTAAATAAGGGATCAGACGACCCATCAACCTTTATCACGATTTCCTTGCAGATGTTTGATCAATCTCTCCTAGACCTGCAAGGCAGTCATAGCATTAGTGCAATCAGAAATAATAAGGTTTAATCTTATTAAGATTAACCTTATTTTTAAATTCTATCCCCTCAAGGTCAGCTAACAACACTGTGGATTTATTCTTTCCTATTCTAACGATCCTATAGGGCCCATCCCATTTGGGTTCTAGCTTGCCTGGGAATAATTCACGTCGTGCATCATAATACAGAACAAGCTGTCCTTTCTTGAAGGTGTATTTCTTGGCTTTGAGGTCGTGTAGTTGCTTCATTCGGCGCTTTGCCACTTCTTGGTGCAATAAGCTCTGCAACTTAAGCTCATCTAAATGTGCCAGTGTCGTCAAGCGCTCAAAAAGTGCGTCTTCATCACTCAAAGAATGATTGATGGCAAACCGAATAGTCGGCAGCTCAATTTCTAAAGGCAAGACACACTCCTCCCCATATACTAACTTGAACGGGTTATGGCCAGTGGCTCGTTTGAAAGTCGTATTGTAGGCCCACACTGCCACGTATAACTTTTTATCCCAATCCCGTTTCTTTTCCGACACAATTTTGGACAGGATGCCCATAAGCTGCTTGTTGGTGCTTTCAACTTGCCCATTGGCTTGCGATTATATGGGGTTGTCTTGTTATGCTTGATTTGCCACATCTCTGTCAAACCTTTAATCACCTTATTCAAGAAATGGGTTCCCGGTCCGACACTAATTCTTTCGGTGGACCAAACCGGCATATTATCTGCTCTAAAAGAAAACTAGCAGTTTCTTTAGCATCATCTTTCCTTGTTGCACGTGCTTCGGACCACTTTGTGAAGTAGTCAGTTGCGACAATGATGTACCTCTTTTGCGCAGTCGATGACGGAGTAATAGGACCCACAAAGTCTATTCCCCACTTCTCAAATGGAAGTATCGCCATAATAGGGGTGAGTGGTCGTTTCCTATTCTCTCGACTATCATGTCGTTGACAAATATCGCATCTCTTAACATACGCAAACGCATCCTGAAAGATGGCAGGCCAACAATAACCTGCTCTTAAAGCCTTTTGTGCTGTAAGTCGTCCTGCAAAATGGCCTCTGCAAGCAGAATCATGGCATTCTTCCAAAATAAATGGCACCTCGTCAGGCATCACACACCGGCGATAGATATCATCAACCCCTTGCCGATATAATGTACCTGCGATCAAAGCAAACTTTAACGCTTGCTGCTTAATTTTCCTTCTCTCAGCTTTAGATAATTCGGATCCCGCCTCTCCTGTCGATAAATAATGCGTTATTGCAGCATACCAGGAGGGAATAGATGCCGTATCTATCTTAAGTAACAATTCCATGTCACTACCTTCAGCCACAGATTCTTTCGGCTCCCCAAAGTCCACAAGACATTCCACGATGCCTTGCAACCTTGGTGGCTTACTCTTGATTTCATAATCAAATTCCTGCAAAGTGATCAACCACTTTGCTAGAAGATCAGGCGGCTGTAGCTTATTCATCAATAATCGAAGTCCCTCCGCCTTCGTATAAAGCACGACTTTCTCATAGAGAATGTAATGCCTGAATTTCTTGGTCCCAAAGACCATCGCTAGACACAATTTCTCCATGTAAGTATAGTTGATTTCGGATACTCCCAGCTTCCGGCTAGCAAAAGCAATCGGGTGGTACCACTTCTCTTCCCAAATTTGGGCTAAACAGCAGCTAATACTATACATGGTGGCCGTTGAGAATATATAGAACACTTCACCTCTTTTAGGTGCTTTTAAAACGGGCGCTCTTGCTAGCTCTTGTTTCACATCCTCGAATGCTATCTTACAAGGGTCACCCCATACAAACGAACAGCTAAAGGACAATAAATTTGTAAGCGGCAACATTCTTTCTGCTAAGGCGTTTATGAATCTACGGTAATAACCAACCGAAGACAGAAAGCTATGAACTTCTTTCGGAGTGCGTGGTGGACCCATGGCAACTATAACTTTGACCTTCTCGGGGTCTGTCGCAATTCCTACCGAACTGACCACATGACCCAGCAATAGTCCATAAGGTACTCTAAAAACACACTTCCGTGGGTTTAAGGCGATGCAAAATTGTCTACAGCGCTCAAAGCCTTTTCTTAAAATGAGCAACTGCCTTTCTCTCACGGTGGCGGCCCCTAAGTCATCAATAAACACCTTCAACTCTTCAGGGGATATGTCACCGAATGTCTTATCTGCTGTTCATTGCCACGAACCAGGCGCATTGCATAAACCAAAGGCCATCACATGGTACGCAAAAGTACCAAATACAGTGATGAAAGTTGTTTTCAACTTGTCCTCTTCTGCAATTGCCATTTGATTGTATCCTGCAAAGCAATCCATAAATGAATATATCTCTCTACCCGCTAATTGATCCAAAATCTGGTCAATGAATGGCAATGGGTAGTAGTCCTTAATTGTCTGCTTATTCAGCTCTCTAAAGTCTACACATAAATGGATTTGATTATTATTCTTCTTTCTAATCACAACTGGCGAACACCATTCCGTGTGTTGCATAGGAAAAATCAAACCCGCTTTTCGAAGCTTCTGTAACTCTTCAAACAGCCCGTCCCTCAGTTCGAAAGGCATACGCCTTACTTTCTGCCATACAGGACGACTGCCCTCTTTCAACGGAATTGTATGAACAGCAAGACTAGGAGGAGTGCCTCTCAACTCATCATAACTCCAGGCAAAGATATCACGGAATTCCTGGATCAAGGCCACATAGTCCTCCCTTTCTACTGAACTGAGCATAGAACCTAATTTGATTGGCCGCGAATCATCAGGCGTACCAAGGTCTAGCTCGATAACATCTGCATCTCTTATACGCTATTGGCCCTCTATCGGCTCATTCAAAGTGATCTGATAGATGTCTTCCGTGGTGGATCCCTCTTTAGACTCATCACTCGATGATGTCTCACTGGCAGATAAATCTTCTAATGTCTCCAATTCTGTAGAAGATAGAGGAGCTCTCTCACTCTGCGGGGACTCAGGATAAGCATCAACCACCACACGCTGGGCACCTCTGCCGAATACCAGTCGACCGGCAGGTATATCTACTTGGCAATCCGCTTGCAAGATCCAAGGTCGTCCGAGTAATACTTGGTAACTTGGACGGCCTGCAAAACGAATCACCCTAAAGTCCAACAGGCATTCTACATTTGCAACAGTGACATGGACCTTAGTAATGCAGCCTTCTGGCTGTCTCAAACTATCATCTGCCATTCTGAGAATTGTGGAGGTATCTTTCTGAATCGCAAGACCCAACCTTTCCATCAGTTCAGAACTCATAATGTTAACATATGAACCCGTGTCGACAATGGCATAATCTACTAATATCCCATCGACATAGGCTGCAACAATTGGGCAATGCTTCTCAGCATGCTCGAACCAGTCATCACCAACTCGCGCAATACCCAAAGGTTCTACGATATACCCGGTACGTAGAATCTTTCTAAATTCCTTACGTACTCCTGGGGAAAGCTTAATAAGCTGTAAAAGATTCACATCCGGCTTGACTTCGCAAAGAGAGCTTGCCAAATCGAATTCATGATAATTCGATAGAGCTCGCTTTTCACGCCAAACCATCCGCTCCTTAGGTCGCTGAACTGGCTTTATTGCCTCTTTCTTAACTTTCACCTTCTTCTTTGGTGGTTCCTTATCGTCTTTACTTTCTACGGGCTTCAAAGGTCCCCCTTCCATGGCAGGATCCAAAACTTGCGTCCCTTTGTCGCCTTGTTTAGGGTTTCCGTCGACAGGCTTATCCTTGTCGGCCTCTCTACCCTTTTGACCTCTTGTAAGGACAGCACGCAGATTAGAGGTTTCAGCATCGTTAACGCATACAGCCTCAATCAAACTAACCCCACTACCACTTGGTAGCTCCTCCACTGTAGTCTTTGGTCGTTGAAGTATTTGTTTAGGCCCGTCCTCTCGCTAGGAATCATTTCCTTGGGCATGATGATTAACAGGCCCTGGTTGCCGACTTCCTTGCTGGAGGGAACTAATCTTACTCTAGCAAGTAGCTGCTAAATGGCCGGATTTTCCACAAATATCGCACTTAACATTTGGGCAATTTCTTGGATAGTGCTGCCCACCACACCATTTGCAACTAAACCTCGATGGTGCACCCTCCTCCGGGTATCTACTTCCTATTAAATTTTGTTGTTTTTTAAGGAAGTTGACATCAACGGCTATTTGCCGATACTGCTCCGTAATCATATCGGTATAATGTTTCATCATGTCCTTAACCTCGCCAAGAACATTGGAAGCGCTCGACTCATAGCCTTGGTCATTACCCTGTCGTTCCATCGGCCTAACAATTTGATTAGGCACTGGTTGTTGAGCCACAGGCATGGTATTAGAATTGACCGCCTGGCCTCCACCACTTGGAGCCATTTGACTGCCCGTAGGCATCGACATGCTAGGGGGAGCTGGTAATAAAGAGACATTCTACATCATGTTTCCTCTCCCATTAGGGTTAGCCATCGCCATCCCTTGACCACCGCTGCCATTGGCCATTGCCACATTATTTTCCAATACTAAACCCATGTTCGAATTGCCTCGAGAAGCATAGGCTACTTGTAGTCGGGATTCCACCTCTTGTGCTCATGTAATGGCAGTATCTGTATCCCCCAAGGGGACACTACTCAACTGCAATTGGATATTAAAGTCCAAACCATGTAGGAAATATTGCAATTGGGCAGCTGCGGGGATGGGAATAGAGGTGTCCAACTTACGGAAAACCTCTTTCATTTTATTCACATAAGCACGAATATCCTCATGTGGTTCTTGGCGGGTCACGTTGAGTACACGCAACCAATATTGCCCACCCCTTTCAGGGGCAAACTCCCTTCGAAAAGCTCCATAAAATGAATCAATATTCAATATGGTTCCGGCTTCTAAACCATGATACCATATAGCGGCTCTTCCTTTGAGAGTCATATTGAAGAACATCATTAAATGTCCTTCTTCTTGAATGCGACAATTAAACATCAGCTTTTGAAACTCCCTAATGTGGAGTTCCGCATCTTCCTCCACTAACCCATTAAAAATGGGTAGCGGGTAACCTACAGCCGGCAAATCCGTCGTTCCTACTGGAATTGCAATAGGCTGCACCATGACAAGGATTGGATTTGCACTAGGAATAGGGGACGGTGGGGTTACACCTCCCGTACTTGACGTGGACTGGCTTATAGAAGGAAGGGAAGCACTAGAGCTTCCACCTTCTCCTAACTTTCTGCTTGTGGCCCCAAGACCACTAGATCCACTCCCTCGTAAGGGTTCAGCACCGCTACGCTTAGGGGAATATCTCCTAAAAATTTCAGCACGTCGCCTAGCTCTTTCGTCTCTTTCTTGCTTTTGGATTTCTGCTAGACGATGCTTATCAATAAATAACGGATCAATCTCAATATCCTTTGGCATAAACTGCTAGTTGGTCCCTAAACAACCAGGATTCGAGAACCGCCACTTTTAAGCGGCTCCCGGCAGACGCACCACTGATGGACCAAAAAACGGGCCGACACTGGCTCATGCACTAGCCGGGCCTCGTCACTACGCACAAGACAACCCCTCAGCCTCGCGGCCAGGAGCGTCTATCAAAATCTCTGCCTTCCTAAACATTGCGTTTGTATACGTTGTAGTCCAACTGATCCTAACCCAATATTACTCCTCAAAGGGAGTCCCTTTCACATAGCCGAAAGGCTCGAATCACATACACATGGGGTTCCTCCTATGGCTAAATGCCGTCAGCCCTCTGCGACTCTCCTACACCTTGGGGATTGGCCCCTCGGTGCGTCGCTCAACATATAGACATTTCGCACACAAGTCGCTCAAGGTACCAAATAAGCGTGTCCAGGAGTGTACCATTTTCTCCTCACTTGCTTTCCCCTTTAGGACCCGCGTCTACCTACAACATGGGTACCTCATTGCCTCTCAACGTAGGTCATGTTCTAATAAACCAAATGCAATGCATGTCTAGGAGCTGGTCACTGATATTTTCTAAATTCTTTTTATGCTCTATGCATTTGGTGGATGCCTAGTGCTCAAACATTTAGCAAACAGTATTGTGCACAAGTGCAAAACATTCTTTTAATGGTTTCCAACTACCGTTCGTGCTTCGTTGCATGGGCCTAGCACCGAGGTGATCCTCGTGCTACTAAGCTCTTAATTTTAATTATTATCCGTCCTAAATGCTATGCATAGAAATCAGCAACTTTCCCATCATCTCACACGGCATTTAGACATATTTCAACTCCTCTACCCTTCCCCGTTTATTGCATCGTTGGATAGATTTATAGGGTATTTTACCATCATTTTATGTGGAAAAACGGAAAAAGACACACTAGAACAAGAAGATGGGGTTGAACTGAGGCAAATCCTCATGCTTTAGTCCCCACAAACATTCACAAACATTGTTCTTATTTATCCTTATTTTTCGGAACCCAAAATGTATTTTTTCCCTATTTTTTAGGGTTTTTCCACCATTTTCTTGTATTTTTCCTTATTTTCCTGCATGATTTAATTACTGAAAATTAAGAACAGATTAGGGGCTGTGGCCCTTAGTTCCTTCTTGCAGAAAAGTGAAAGTTTAGTTGGTGTTCCTATTTACTTTTTCCATTTTTATGCCAAAAAACCATCATTTTCCCTTGATTTTTCATGTTTTTCGTGTTTTAATGTATTATTTTGAACCACAAGATGCATATTTTTCTGATTCTCTGATTATGACCAGCAAGAACTCATGGAAAACAGCAACATGAACAATTTTTAGCCCACATGAACAACATTGCATCAATCAAAAGCTATAGAATCTCAAATTTCCTTTGAAAATTTTAAATTACCGCTTATTTGCGTGTTTCGGGTTTCATGTCCATGGCTGCAAATTTGGAAATCAGCAGCACTTCATGTCTAGCACAATCACCAACCACCATTTCCAGCCCGTGGAGCAATCCGATCCATGCCGGACAAGCCTCCATCATTCTTTCTTCTTCCTTCTTCTCCCCACATGAACTTGCCTTTAGAAGAGAGAGAGGGAGGAGAGAGAAAGACTGAAATCAGAGATCTTCAAAGAGGGCATCATTGCGCGAGCGGAGGGCGGCGATAGAGTCAGGATTCAGAGGGGAATGAGGGGCAATCATCATTTAGCATGGTTGTTTGCAGGCAGGAGATTGAAGATCCTCCCTTCAAGCGCATTTTTCGGGCGCAGTATGGCGCCTCCATCCTCACGTTTTTTCATCTTCCATTTGCATGAAAGTTTCATCTACATTTAAATTTGGGCTCCCAAAGGTCACTTGCCCATTTTGGCCAAATTTTGTCCACCCCTTCGCATCTTGACCGGTTTCTTGGCCATTTCCCCGTCCGGACTCGGAATCGAGCTCTGAAAAATCCTGGGCATCCGGCTTAGCATCCCGCATTGGCCAGTAGTTCGTGTCAACCCGCACGACTATCTGAAAAATTATGAAAAATCAACAAGTGTCGCTCGGGCGCCTTTAAAGCACTTTGGCGCTTAAAATCGTCCTAGATCGAGCCGCCGCCTTTGACATTGAATATTTTTCCCTTGATATTCATAATTTTTAGCTATTTTTAAGCACTTTCCGTCACCAAAATTCCGCTCTCAGGTTTTTATTATGCAAAAGCACTTGACATATTTAGCCCTCCCCCTAGTCTACAAGCATTTATACGCATCACTTCCCTTCATAAAATGATGAAACATTTATAATCCAATAAAAAATTAAGTCAAATTATCTATCCTCAATCTTCTCAATAAACTCAAAATCAAATAAATTCAATGTCACATCTCTCTCAATGTCAGAGAGAGAACCAAGGAGAGAGAAAGAGGAGAGAGAAAGACTGCAGAGGAGAGAGAAAGACTGCAGGAAGAGAGAGAATAAGAGTGACGATGAGAGAGAAATACTAGATTTAGAGAGAGAAAGGCAAGGAAGATGAGGAAGCCATAGAAGTTGTGAGCAAGAAGGGAGAGAAAGACTGTAATTGTATTAATGTGTCAAAAAGATATGAAAAATTACAACTTCTCTCCTTATATACCAATGTCAGTGTGACATGGCATATTATCAACATTTTTAACTATTCCCAACTTCTTACAATCCATCCCTTCCCAAAAGTTTTTGTCCTAAAAAACAAACCTAGAAAGAGCTAGAGAGGAGATGGATAGAACAGAGTACTACTCTGTTTTACAGCTTTACAAATGGGAAATGAATGAAGAATGACCATTACAAGGGCTGAATTTGAAGAACGGAAGTAAGGCCCAACTATATACATGACTTGAAGTACTTCAGAAGCAAATGGAGCCATAAAGTCTTCAACAAATAATTCTAGAAGAAAGTAGACATCTTGCTGAATAAACAGTCCATGCTAGACCAAATCTGCCATAACTTTTGATAGAAGTGTCCAAATGAGATGTACCACATATCAAAACGAAGCTCTTGAAGAGTACTTTAAGCCCATGTAGATAGCTTAATTCTGAAAATTAGGTACGATAAAAACTGTTCTAAAACAGCATGCGTCCTGAACCAGTCTGCATCAATACTAGCTCCATAAGCAATAGGCTTCAGCCACCAATGTCTCCCTCAAGTATGGATACTCATCCAATATAGAATCAGGTCTCCAAGAAGCCTCTTCAGAGGGTAAACCTCTCCATTTAATCAAATATTCCACAATAGAACGTGATCGAAGCTTCTTTTTGCGCTGACCTATAACAGCCTCTGGGATGTACTGAACAAGACCATCTTCATCAATAGATGGCAGCTCATCAACTAAATCCACTGGATCACCATAATAAGGCTTGAGCTGACTAACATGAAAGACGTTATGAATCTTTAGTATGCCAAATCTCCAATCCGCTTAAGGATCCTGTAAGGGCCATAAAACCTATGGGCAAGCTTATTACTGGATCCATCTTTCAACGTAGAGTACTTGGATTTGGGCACTTTCAACAAAACTAGCTCTCCTTCTTGAAACTCTAAAGGCCTCCTCTTCTCATCAGCATACATCTTCATTTGATCTTGAGCCTTCCTAAGATTCACCTTGCATTGCTGAAGAAGGGTCTGCATTATTTCCAACTCTTCCTTCCCATGAGGGTTGATCTTTTCATTAAAGATGACTGTGGGTAAGGGCACCTTGTAACCATACAAAGCCTCAAAGGGTGAAACTCCTATACTCGCATGAGTGGAATTGTTGTAAGCAAACTCAGCCAAGTGTAACCAAGAATCCCATGAGGTTTGGACATCATAGCAAAAATGGCGAAGATAAGTCTCCAACCATTTATTAACTCTCTCTGTCTGTCCATCAGTTTGGGGATGATAAGCCGTAGATAGAGCCAACTTAGTGCCCATAGATGTAAATACCGCTTGCCAGAAGTTACTCATAAACTTTGAGTCCCTATCATGGACAATCACCTGCGGTAATCCATGTAGTCTGAAAATATGCTCCATAAACTGGTTGGCCACTTGAGAAGCAGTAAACTAAACTTTTGTTGGGATAAAATGAGCTGCTTTGGTGAGTCTATCAACCACCACATAAATACTATTCCACCCCTTCTTAGTAGTAGGTAAGCCAGTGATAAAGTCCATAGTAATATGAGTCCATTTACCCGTAGGAATAGGCAATGGCTGTAACAAACCTCCTGGCTTATGGGTGCTATCCTTATTTTGCTGACAAGGCATACACTTCATAACGAAGTCCTTGACATCTTTCCACAGTCCTTTCCAATAAAAGCTCTTGTTGATCCTGTCATAAGTCTTGAAAACTCCCAAGTGTCCAGCTAAAGGCGAAGAATGTAACTCCTCCATAATTTTCCACTTGAAAGAAGAAGTAGAGGGAATAACAATCTTGCCTTTCCACCAAATAAGACCATTTTTAAGCCGGTAATGCGAGTTTTCTTCCATAAGACCTTGCTGTAATTTCTGAAAGATTTGGCTGAATTCCTCATCTAGAAGATAGGCCTCCTGTAGCTCTTCAATCCAATCATTATGAAGTTCTATCATGGCTGACACTTTGCACTCCCACATACGAGAAAGAGAATCAACCACTATGTTATCTTTGCCCCTTGTATGAGTGATGTCAAAGTCATAATTCTGTAATGTAGCTACCCATCGTCATTGCTTTGGAGTGAGATTTGACTGAGTAAGGAAATACTTGAGTACCTGATGATCACTATGTACTCTGAATCGACTGCCATATAAGTAATGGTGCCATTTCTTGATTGCATGCAGGATAGCCAACATTTCCTAGTCATAAACATTCATGGCCATCTCCTTATTTGTAAGCTTACGGCTCTCAAATGCAATTACTCCATGCTCCTGAAGCAAAACAGCCCCAATGCCACGGCCACTAGCATCACACTGTATAGTAAACTCTTTGGAAAAATCCGGGCATACTAGGATAGGAGCAGAAGTAAGTAATTCCTTTAACTGGTTGAAGCTGCTATCTGCAAGAACATCCCAAAAGAAAGCCTCTTTCTTCAACCTGTCAGTCAAAGGAGTTGCAATTGTCGCATAATGCTTTATAAAACGGTGATAGAATGAAGATAGACCAAGAAATCCTCTAAGAGAGGTAGTAGTAGTAGGCGTTGGCCAATCTCTTATGCATTGCACCTTCTTGGGATCAGCCTGTATTCCTTTTTCACTGACTATATGCCCCAAGTATTCCACATCAATCTGCATAAAAGAACACTTCTTCTCCTTAGCAAAAAGCCTATGATGTCTTAACACATCAAAAACCTTCCTCATATGTGACAAATGATCCTGTAAAGTCTTGCTATAGATCAAAATGTCGTCAAAGAACACCAAAACAAACTGGAAGAGAAAAGGTTGCAAGATCTTATTCATCAGGCTTTGAAAGGTAGCTGGAGCGTTTGTAAGCTTAAATGGCATCACCAAGAAATGGTAGAGCCCACGATCAGTCCTAAAAGCAATCTTGACTTCATCACCCTCTCTCATGCGAATCTGATGATAGCCTGATCTCAAATCAATCTTCGTGAAGAATCGAGCCCCCTTAAGTTCATCAAGCAAATCATCAATCCTGGGTATAGGATACCTGTTCTTCACTGTTATCTTATTGAGATCCCTGTAGTCAATGCACATTCTGAAAGATCCATCTTTCTTTTTGACTAACAGGACTGGAGATACATAAGGTGAAGAACTTGGTTCAATGAATCCCATTTCCAGAAGCTCTTTGATTTGCTTGGCTACTTCCTCTCGTTCACATTTTGATAGTCTGTAAGGAGGCTTATTGATTGTCTTTGAGTTAGGCTCCAAATCAATGGGGTGATCCACCGCTCTCTTAGGAGGCAATGAAGTAGGAACTTCAAACAAATCTCTATACTCCTCAAGAAGAGCTGTCAAGGCTGGATGGTTTGCTGAATTATTGGGTTGATCCTGTATTTCTTTGTTCAAATGCAAAACAAATATCTGTGAGCGCTTCTTGTACTCTCTCTTGAGTTGTTGAATGGTGATAAACTGAAAATCAGATCTACTAGGAATTCCCTGTAAATGGATGAGCTGTCCATTGGAGAAAAACTCCATATATAACTGTGAGAAATCCATAGTGATCCTGCCTAGTGTCATCAACCAATCACAACCAAGTACAATATCTATGGGCCCCATTTCCAAAGTGATTAGGTTTACTTTGACTTCAAAATTTTCAGCCAACTGCAAAGAAACCTGTGGGCAAATCTGTGTGCTGATTTCCTCTTCACCATTAGCCACTTGTACTCTAATGGGCTGCTGTAAGTCTGTGGGAACACAATTCAACTTGTACATAATGGACTTATTGACAAAACTGTGAGTACTCCCACTATCTATCAGGATGAACACTGGCTTTCCACATATGCTTCCCTTCATACGAAGTGTATTAGGGCTCTTAGATCCCGTCCAAGCATCCATAGAGATAGAACAATTAGTGGCAGCAAGCGACTCATCACAAAATCCACCAGGATCAAATGGAACATCCCCGCCTGGATCAAAAGGAAAAGAGTCAGATGGATCATAAAAGTACTCCTGTCCACCGTCATCCTCAAAATCTTCATTTACAACATTGATTGTCACTGCATTAGCTTCATCTATGTCATCTTCAAAGTCCTCAAGAACTAGCATGCTCTGAAACTTTGGCTTAGCATTTTTGTATACACACTTTGAAGCATGGTCAGGAGTATACTTTTCTCCACACTTGAAGCATAAGCCCTTGTCCTTCCTTTCCTTGTAAAGATCCATGGGAATAGATTTGGGATTTGTATTAGCTGAAGTGGACTTAGGCTTGTTGTCACCCTGCTTAAAACCTTTGGACTGTTTGCTGTCTTGAAATTACTTTGCAACCTAGAAGCATTGAATGGAGGATAAGTTGGTACCCGTAAGCTCCCACTAGGCACATGATTGCTGCCATAAATGTTACCAACTTGTCCTTGCTTTAAAACAGTCCTTGGCTATCCATAACTTGGCTGAAATGAAGACTCTTTCCTATACTTTCTTCCATAGCGCTCCGCAAGCTCAATAGCCTTGAAAAGTGAGGTAGGATTTTGCGCCATAACATCAGCTGACAAGGATGGTTCTAAACCATATATAAACTTGTGTAACTTGGCCTCATCACTGATGCTTTTCACATACATGGTCAAGTTGAGGAATTGGTTTGTATATTCTCTTACACTTAGGCCCCTTTGTTCCAAACCATACCATCTTCATGCTAGCTTCTCTTTTTCAAGAGGCGAAACAAAGACTTCAGCCATAAGTGCCTGTTGTAGCAGTTGGTTAGTGACTAGGTTAGGATTTTCGTCAGATTATGCTAAGCCTACTCCTTGTGGATTTCATGCCTTGGTTTTGTCAGGGGATAGGGTGAGAGCTGTGATGTGTTTTGTTGTGTATCTATGTTGTATCAACTTGATGCTCTTTGTGGTTGTATTTATGTGCAGATTTGTTCGTGGGATTCGACGAGCTGAGTCGCCCTATCTCGTGGTCGCCAATGACATATGATTTTTGACACCGAGAAGTGCTTAAAAATAGCCAAAATTTTTGAATTTTAGGGAAAAATAGACTTCGTCGAAAGCGATAGATGTAGTTAATATGATTTTAAGCGGTAAGGTCCAAAAGTGCTTAAAAGAGCCACTGGACGATGATCGGTGAATTTTCATAATTTTTTGGCATGTCAAGGGAGACTGTGGGAGATGCTTGGTAGTGGGGGACTTCAAGATGAATGCCCAAGATTTTTCAGACCCCAAATCAGAGGCCAGACGATCAAATGGGGTGCCCGGGAGGCCAAGACCCAAAAGGCCAAGTGGAAATGGACTTTAAAAGTCCCAAAGGATGTGACCTTTGGGAGCTCCCTTTGGGGCCCCCAACCAAACTTGATTTTTGTGGGGGGGCATTTTTTTCGGTGTAGTATAGGGATGGAAGTGCCATGTCCACGCTTGATGATGAGGGGGGTTCGAGAGCCTAAAAGCAACCCCCCCAACCGATCTGGTGTATTATCTTCTTGCTATCTTCACTCTTCATTGCTAATCTATGCTCCTCCAATGGCTGCCTGGATGGCCTGATTAGAATTCAGTCTTTCTCTCTCCTCCCTCTCTCACCCCTTAAGAGGTAGTTCATGCCCATGAAGAAGATTGAAGACCGCTTGTCCAGTATGGTACCGGATCATTGCCGGATTGGTGGAGGGCTAGAGTTGGCTATTCGCAGGTGGACTGAGCCTTGCGTGTGGCAAACACTTTTGCAGGAGAAGCGACAACCAGAAATGCCTTGCTTGCAAGATATTGGTGGCCAACCCTCCACAAGGATGCCTATGACTACTACAAATGTTGTGATGATCGCCAACAAATAGGGAAGACTACCAAATCTAGTGCCATGCCACTGCAACCCATTCTTCCCCTAAAGGCATTCGAGAAATGGGGGATTGACTTCGTGAGCCCTACTAATCTGCCAACCAGAAGGAAACAAAGCAGATATATCTTGGTCTGACAGACTATGTGACAAAGTGGTGTGAAGTCAAAGCTCTTAATCGGGATGATGGCAATAGCGTGGCCCTATTCCTATATGAGAACATCCTCACCCATTTTGGTAGTCCCCTAAAACTCATCTATGACAGGGGTATGCACTTCCTTAATAATATTTTGGAGGAATTGACAGAGCTGTACAAGATACGTCATTGTAAAAGTCCACATCCTATTAACCTGGTGCCAATGGCCAAGTCAAAGTTACCAATCGCATCCTTTGCTCAAATCTGACAAGACGATTGCCGCAGATCATCATGATTAGGACGATCGACTTACAAAGGCCCTCTAGGCGTATAGAACCTCCCATAAGACTGCTACATGACAAACTCCTTTCCAATTGGTGTATTGTATAGAACCCGTATTCCCTATTGAGCATCAATGACTACCACATGAAGGTGAAGAAGATTGCAGATGCACTTGCTTCCATTGGGTCGCCAGTGGAAGATGATGATTTAGTTTCTATGACCTTGAATGGTCTAGGGAAGGATTATGCACAGTTCCGAACATCCATTTCCGTCCGTGAAAGATTTCCTGATTTTGAGGAGTTGATTGCTCTTCTAATTTCTGAGGAGCAGAGAAATGGTGGTGCATCTTCTTCAGGAGGAACTTCAAAAGAAGTTGTCTTCTACTCAAATGTTGGAAGAGGTAGAGGCAGAGGTAGAGGAGGCCGATATGGAGGCCGTGGTAGAAATCAGAATATGCAGCAAACTCAAGAAAACCAGTCCTATGGAGGAGGAGGTGGTAACTCTAGAGGCAGGGGGAGCCAAAGAGGTCGTGGTGGATGGCAAAGAGGCCAAAATGCAAACAGTAATGTTGAATGCTACTACTGTGGTAAAATGGGTCATATGGCTAAAGACTGCTATAAAAAGCAGAATGACATCATGAATGGAAAACTGCAACAAGGGAAATATGCATCTTCTAGTAGACAGGGTGATGACATAAATGAGCACTTGTTTATGGTGTAGCACATGAATAATTCTGTGACAAGTGCAGAAGAAAGCAATGATGTATGGTATGTTGACTCAGGTGCATCAAACCACATGACAGGTCATGCAGAATGGATGGAGGATGCAAGAAAAATGGAAAAACCAGGATTTGTGGAGACTGGTGATGATACTGCACATCCTATTGTGCAGATTGAAAAAATTCCTTTGTCTATGCAGGATGGGAAAAAGAAATACATGTCCGATGTATTTCATGTCCCAAATATCACCAAGAATCTGGTTTCTGTTGGTCAAATGGTTGAGCAGGGCTTGTAGGTCAGATTTAATCCTCATGGATGCTTTGTTGAGGATATGAAAAATAAAGGTCGCTTGATAGCAAAAGGAAAGAAGAAGGGCAGAATGTTTACATTGGATGCAGACATGTTGTGATGTTTTTTAAGGGATGTGCATCATAAAATGCAAAGTCTGTGCCCGCGTGTGAGGTATTAATTTTCAAAAATCCAAAATACGTATTGTAAAAGGAAAGATGATGGTTTTTGTCATTTCAAGAAATCAAATCATATTCATATGGGATAAAATCAAATGTGATGATGGATTAGAGTGAGAATTATTTTTTTTAATAAAAAAAAGAAAACACAACATTTATATACATAAAATATCTAAAAATTGAGATTTTGGATTTTAAAAAATAGAGAAAATGGTTTTTGTGTCAAAAAATTTATGAAATTTTAGGGATATATTTGTTCAAGTATAATGAAGGTAAAGCATGAGGATTGCTACCCTTGTTTGTATGTTTTAGTGCGTGTTTATTGCATTTATCATAAAGAAAAGTTACATGAAATACCCTTTTAACCTACCCATCGAATGCAAAATCTTAAACGGTAGGGGAAAGGGCATACTGGGAGTTAAGTATCATTTGAATTCTCATCTTATGTATATTCTAACATATAGGATTCATTTGATTTAAGTTTTAAATAGGGTAGTAGTACTGGTTCTTCCAATATTGCCTTAGGAACAAAGCCATATGCTATAATAAAATCATAAAAGGGTTGTTTTTGCACATCCACACTGATTGATTTACAAGTTTACTTGTTTGAGCACATATATCATTCACATTGCATTGCATGGATATGGTATAAAGAGATCTATGGAGCCCCAAGAGGAACACCAAGAAAACTGGGAATCTACCACAAGAAAATCTATCTTCTATCATCAACAAACATGTTCTTCATATTTTATGCATCCACATCAAGGAAAAGAATACAAGGAACAAGAAATCTTCACGTAGCTTCATAGCAACAATTCTCCCACAACTTTAACTTGAACCAAATTGATTCTGCTCTTCATATTCTTCATTAAATTCATCAAGAAACCACAAAGACACAAGAGAATACACCACTTTGAATGGAAATCATCACATAGGATTCTTCTTCAAAGGTTCCATAGCTTTCTCTCACAATCTCTAACCCATAAATACATTGTTTTGCATAAAGTTTGATATCTCTCACACACACTCTCTCTCATACATGCTTTCTCTCAACTATATGATGAGATAATTAGGAATAACCATCCATAACCCCTTTTTGGTTGTGGATACCTCTCCCAAGAGGTATGTCTGATATGAAAGGTCATCAGAGCCACTACAGTGTCCTTTCGTAGCTCAACAGTGTCATTGTCACTTCAGTCTTTATTTTAGTCTTCAACAACTACTTCTTCGAGCTATTTTGAACTTATATTCATCTCTTCCTAAGATTGGAAAACTTCCCCAAGCTACACATTCATCCCATATCACACTTACTAAGGCATACAGAATAGAACAGAACAGAAATAGAGGCTCTACATACGGTCAATAGAGGGTTTACAATACCACACAAAAGGTCATCAGAAAGCCTTGAGATCACTTAAAGTATTCAAACCCATCAAGAATCAATTAACAAGCTTTCAAACACTCTCAAAATCCATCAATAATTACTCCAACTCTTTATACAAAAGGAAAATAAAGTAAAGTAGAAGGTCAACAAACTCAAATAGAACCAATCAAACACTAATAAAACATCAATAGAACATGTCAGCACATCAAATATCCACTATAAAACATCATGAGCTTCTAAAACATAATCAACCTCATCCAAAACACTCCCAAACACTCCAAAACAACTAAACATCATACAGAATCCATAAAAAATCAACCATTCAGTCCACAAAAACAATGAAAAAAAACCAAAAAATCAAGTCATCTCAACCCTTAGCATATTCCCACACTTAATCAAGGAGCGAGCATCCTCAAGACCTTGGAAAAAGAGATTACAAGTTCAAAATATAGCTCATCTCGATCTTCTTTAGCTTTTGCAAGAAACACCATCCAAGTACGACCCCAACTTATAACCTGTATTGAATAAAGAATACAACAAAAGGAAAACACCTTTATCCATTATCACAACTTTGAAAGATAAAAGCATGAAAAACTGTTAAAGGATATATGAGGTTTTACATCTTTGCATCTGGAGCTATCCATTCAGCATCATCACTACCAAAAATCTTAAAAAAGATAACTTCTTGAACAATGTTGAATCTCCAACCACTGCAACCCCATCATAAAACAAAATAATCATCACACACACACACACATGTACACAAAACAACTATATGAATGGCACCTCCAAAAGAGATGTCATTATGAATCATCAAAAATACATTCATGGGTATCAATGAAGATGATACCTCTTGAAGGCTTGGTGATTACGAAAGCGATCCATAGATAAAGTTTCGTCTACAAAATTTTTGGGAGGATCTTGGAAAAATCGCAAACAACACATCCTCTCCACCAAGACAAGATATGTGTTAGGCAAACAAAGAGCATGAAAGTACAAGATATCTGACAGTTGGGGATCAATAGTCACCTTCACATTCATGCACAACTTTGGTATCAACTTTTGATCATTATGTGAATGCCTATGCATATATGCCAGATACCAAGCTAAGTGAGTAGTCAATCTCACTGAAGGATTTGAAGACTGTGAATGCTGTTGAGCAAAATAAATATAGTTCTGAAAAGCTTGACTAGCAGTCTTCCATTCTCTTTGAATCAATGGCCAATTGATTTGAGGTCCTATAGGTGAATCTCCTGCACTCCATCCTCGTTGTCTAAGAAGCTTCTGATCAAAGCTTGCATAGCGACTAACCAACTGAGGGCCCAAGATGAGGAATAGAAGTAGTAGGAGAGGGAAGAGGAACAACTGAAAGAGGATGAAGGAATGGGTAAGTAAAATCATAAGAGGAAGAATGAGATAAAGAGGGATTAGTTGAGAACTTAAGAGAATCTATTAAAAAGGATGTTAATAAATAGGCTTGAGATGTGGAAGGAATATTTTTAGACGGGGAAGTACAAGACGGAGGAGGGAAAAATACTTGATCCTGAATAAAAGAACACTAAGTGAAAATCGGAATTTGAGGAGCACCTTGGGGTTGAAAAAGAAGAGGTAAAATAACTGGTGAGTTAGATTTATAAAGGGAAATATAAGCATCATATCTATGGGCAATCTGCTGATAATAAGATAAGCTAGGAATTGATGGACTTAAGATGGACTTAAGACATATCGACAAGGCATCAAAGAAAGATGAATCAAAAGGAGGTTGTTTTGAAAGATGGGCTAAGAGGTCCCAATCTCAGTTGGTTAATGTTTTACACATGAATAGAGGCTTTGTTTTATCATTGATTCGAGATCACAGAGTCAATCATTGTATGCCAAGAGGTTTCAAGGCAATCAACCACTTTAGAAGAATAGGCCTAGGACATCTAATCAATCTGCAACTCCAAATATTTGACATACAATAGAGCTTGTAATACCACATCCCTTGTATACCAAGACAAATCTACACCATTGTGAATTAGCAAATCACCATTCAAGTACATATAAGTCATTAGCATAGTGTCTGTAGTCACAGAGTCTTCAAAAACCATTCTAGCCACTTCCGTCAATAAATCAATAGACCAAGATTCACTCCAACCATCCTCTCAAAGAGGCAAATCCATTGTTGAAAGCTTGATATAGAATGCCAACTTGTGTTGCTGATAATGAACAAAGAAAGAGTGGTCTAGAGGAATAAACTCTTGAAATTGCTCAAATGAAGACCACAATAAATCCATTTTGGATTGAAGTCTTTCCAACTTGGCTTGGAATAAGGGGTATAAGGTAGCATTCCTTTGAAGGATCATAAAATCCACAGGGGATAAGGAACGAACTGGCTGTATAGTAGGACTATGTAAAGTAGAACGTGATTTAGCTAATTGTTCCTTAAGTTGTTGAATCTAAGTGTTGCTCTATTCTAGGGTGGTATTAACTGATTTGAGCTCTTCTATTTGGGCACCTATCAATGCTTTAAACTCTCAAGTCTCCTACAACAATCTATCATGCTCCTCAGTCACAGTAACCATTTGGGATTTAGTGTCAACCAACTAAGTTTGCAAACTAGAAATCTCCACTTTCTGGGCATCAATAATCTTAGTATGCTGCTCCATTTGAGTATAAAGATAAAAAATATATTTCTTGAGCAAAAGCTAGCTCATTATTCACTTTATTCAACTCTTCTTTGGTCAGTTGAACTTTTTCATAACAAGAATAATAGAGATGCTGGATATAGGCAGTAACCGAGAGTTCAATAGAACTCTGGATGTCTTTGCATAAGAAAGGAATTGTGTCTCCTATCACCAAGCATTGTACAGAGGGAATGGAAATCTCCAAAGTACCATCTTGATGTGCTTTGAAAAGATTTGAAATTGTGAGGAAAGTTGGCAAGTGACTGCTAGACTAAATGGGAATGGAGATTGGAGGAGGAGCTAGGGCTGATTTAGCCACTCGTTTAAGTCGCTTCCTCTGAATTACCATAGGTGGGAGGGGATCAAGGTCCTCAATGATAACATCAATACTTTCAGTAGGGGAAAGAGGAACCTCTGGAGAATCAATTGGTAAGGTAGAAACTTCCTTGATAGGGGTATCATACACCAAGAAAACAAAAAGATAGGAACCAAATGTGGCATTAGTCACATCACCCCTTGTGGCTATAGCAAAATGCTGATCCATCATTGATAGGAGATAGGAACTCCAATCAATAGTAATTCCTTTCAACACCATTTGCAAAGCTTTGAATAACTCTTTTGAAAGGTAATTAGAAGGTGTTTTGGCAGGCATAAAGTTGTCTTGAAGGAATTGAGATAATTTCTTCCAAGCAGGATTGGATATCATGGAGATACTAATGCCTAAAGTAGTAATAACCCTCTTAGGGTCCAACACTCTTAGTTCTGCTTCTGCAATAGCTTGAGAATTTCTCGTTAGAGAAACAACTATCAAGTAGTAGAAAAAGGATCTCCTCGATATGGTAAGGGCGAGCTTTGTCCAAGCTTTTAAGGGTCATGTAGATAACTATTCCTCAAACAAGACCAGACCTCTTATTGTAAGAGGCTAAAAACCGATCACAAACATCAATTTCCTTTGAGATAAAGCGATAGTAAAAGTCTTACAAAATTGGATAAACTCACCTTGCGGATAGTATCCAAATCCAACAATAATGAATAGTCATGAGACACCAAAGGAACATATTGGATTGGGGGAGGAGTATGAGGAACCATTCAGATGGTTTACACACACCACACTCACAAAGAATGCCTGCAAAACATTCAAAGTAATAGGAGATAAGATATCGACCACAAAAAAGAAACTCACGCAAACTTGACCAATTGACTGACCACCCCAGGCAATCCACATCCTAGAAAATTTTTGGCATGACCTCTACACTTATACAACTGAAAGCTTCATGTGATCCATATATACAAGCACCCAATATCCTCATATCAGGCAAAAAAGAAATAGAAATACACACCATATCCCAAACTCTAATCAAATAATCAATAAAAATACCAAACCAAAATCCAAATCATTTGTTGACCAAACTTCAAGTGACCAAGACTACCAATAAGGACTTCAACTGACTACAACATCACCCACCCCACGTAACACTTTATTGAAAGGGAGAATGTGCAATGTGAGGGGAAAGGGGAATTTAATTGTAGGTTCATTTTATAGTTTAATTATCAAAAGGTGAAATTTTCAATTAGGTGATAAACCTTAATAAGAAAACAATGGTCTATTTTGAAAGGGAGCAACGGATCCAAGGTTGGACTCGAGAGCTATGGCGGGAGAGCAAGAGCAAGAAAGGGAGAGACTAGAAATGGGAACTCCAAAAGTCACAATGTGTGACCAGGCCTTCCTTTATTCAAACTGTCACTAAAAGAATAAAGAATAAAGTGAGGTGACGGGTGCCCGCCACCTGCAGTGTGCAGTGGTGGTGACTGTCAGTGTAGTAATACACGGGCGGCTAGGCGGAGGCACCTTTACCCCCAACAACCTCCCACATAAAGGCGAATCTATCCTAGTGAGGAGTGAAAAGAAAAAGCAAAAAGATAGTATAACATGTACACATGTACAACAGGATGACGAAAGACGTCATCTCATCCCATGCCCATCAACCTCCTGAGGAAGGCAAAGCACTCTGTAGACATGTACACATGTACAATAGGATGAGGAAAGACGTCATCTCATCCCATGCCCATCAACCTCCTGAGGAAGGCAAAGCGCTCTGTAGAGAGGCTTTTCGTGAGCAGATCTACAAGATTCTGGTCAGTCGAGATCTTGACAAGATCAACAGACTTGTCCTCAATGACCCCACGTATGAAGTGATACTTGACCTCAATGTGTTTCGTCTTCACATGGAAGATCAGATTTTAGCTAACTGAATAGCACTCATAGAATCTGAATGTAGTGTAGGGATAGCATCAATACCAAGGTCAGCAACCAAATGAACCAACCAAATGGCCTCCTTGCAAGCCTCAATGGGGCTGCAACATACTCAGCCTCTGTTTAGTAGAAAGGGTCATGCATTTCTTCACCCTGGACATCCAAGAAACAACACCTTCAACATATGGGAATACATAGCCAGAAGTGGACTTCCTACTATCTGCATGTCCTACATAATCAGAATCAGTGTACCCCACGACTCTTGTATCCTAGCTACCATAGCATATGCATATATCTGCAGTGCCCTTCAGGTACCTCATGATACCCTTCACGGCATCCCAATGCTTCTTGCCAGGTGTAGCCATATAGCATGCCACAAAGGCAATATCTGGATGAGTGGCTATCATGGCATACATAAGACTTCCCACTGCGGATGCATAGGGAATCTTGGCCATCTTGGCCCTCTGCTCATCTGTCTGTGGACAATCAACCTGTGATACCTTCACATAAGAAGGCAATGGATAGCCAATAGGCGTTACGTCCTGCATGCGGAAGCGCTCAAGGACTTTATGAATGTACTCCCTCTATGACAAGTAGAGGATTCCCTGATGCCTGTCGCGTCTAATGCACATACCAAGTATGCAAGCAGCTTGTCCCAAATCTTTCATCTCAAAGCTCTTCTTGAGTTGAGCCTTAAGAGCATCTAGCTCATCATGAGCTTTCCCTGCTATCAGCATATCATCCACATATAGTACCAAAATCAATAAAGAACCATCACGAGCTTTTTTCGTGTAAAGACACGGATCCATAGCACTCATGTTGTAGCCCTGTGACTGCATAAAGGCATCAAAATTATGATACCACTCCTTAGGTGCTTGTTTCAAGCCATAAAGACTTTTCTTCAATTTGCACACTAGGTGCTCCCTGCGAGGTTCTCCAAAGCCCTTAGGCTGCTCCATATAAATCTCATCATGCAAGTCCCCATGTAAGAAAGCCGTCTTGACATCCATCTGGTATAAATCCAAGTCAAGCTGACCAACTAAAGCCAAGACTAAGCACAGGGTGGTCATCTTAACCACATGAGAAAAGACCTCATCAAAGTCCACACCATGCTCCTGCTTAAAACCTTTTGCTACCAATCTAGCCTTGTATGCTGGATTGGGGTGTCCAGGGGTACTTTTCAGCTTGTACATCCACTTGCATGGCAAAGCCTTCTTGCCCGTAGGCAAGGAAACCAAATCCCAAGTGTCATTCTTATGCAAGGAGTCTATCTCAGACTGCATAGCCCTCTCCCACGAGTGATTGTCACCCCTGTGCATAGCCTCATCATAAGTGAAAGGCTCTCCTGCATCTGTAACCAAGACATAATGCATCGAGGGCTGAAATCTATCAGGTGGATGTCTGTCTCTAGTAGACAGTCTCATGGCAGGCTCTGCTGCCTACCCAATTGCCTGTCCAACACCACGACCATGAGCATCTACTGTAGCTATAGGATATCTAACTGGTTGTGCGGGAGCTCTCGACTCCTCCTAAAATATGACCCTGCGGATCTCAACAACACTCTCAGGCTGCCTATGCATTTTGTCTTCATGGAAGACTACATCATGACTGCAGATGACTTTCCGCGCCACCTGCGAATCCCAGAGATGGTAACCCATCTCGCTTGCATCCCCATAACTAAGAAAAATGCATTTGATACTCTTGGGATCTAGCTTACTTCTCTTGTCCTTGGGCACATGGCAAAATGCCTCACATCCAAAGACACGGAGATGCGCATAAGAGGGAGGTTTTCCAGTCCATACCTCCTCTGCAACCTGGAAATCCAAACCACTAGAGGGTGATCTGTTTATGACATGCACAGCTATACTAACTGCCTCAGCCCAAAAGCTCTGTGGTAGGCCTGCATGGCTAAGCATACTGCGTACACGCTCCTGGATGGTTCTATTCATCTGCTCAACTAAACCATTCTAGGGGGGTGTAGGGGACGGTCAACTGACGTTTAATATCCCTCTCATCACATAATTTCTCAAAAGCACGTGAGACATACTCACCCCTATTATCTGTCCTTAGGCATTTTAGCCTATACCTAGACTGGTTCTCAACCAATGCAAGCCATCTCTGAAACATAGTCAAGACATCGGATTTCAACTTAATGGGATAAGCCCAAACTTTCTGTGAAAAATCATCTATGAACGTAACAAACTACTTTGCACAAGGACAAGGCATGGGCCTACAGACATCCGAATGTACCAATGCCAAGGGCTCACTCATGCATGGCCTACCAGACTTCTTATGTGTAGACCTAGTCCGCCTGCCATAAAGACAATGCTCATATGAATCAATACATGCATAATCAAGGGGCGGTAAGTACTGCAAACCAAAAAGCATTTTCATTCCCTTCAAAGACATATGGCCCAAACGGGCATACGAAAGAGATACATGTGGGATAGAACCTACAGACAAAACATGATCAAGGGAAGAAGCTGATACAATCAAGGGGTAGAGACTGCCAGCCTTGGCACCTCTCGCAATCACAAGTCTGCCATGAGTGATCTTCCATGCAGAGTCTCCAAAACATACATGATATCCTGCATCATCAAGCTATCCAGCCGACATGAGACTGCGTGTCAAAGCAGGTACATGATGTACATCCTGCATAACAAAACTGCTGCCAGAAGAAAACTGCAGCCTAACATCACCAATGCCCGCAATATCAAGAGAGCTGTCATCACCCAAGCGCACAGAATCCAAAACAGTACGGTATGAATGAAACCACTATCGGCAAGGTGTCACATGAAAGGACGCACCTAAGTCTAATAGCCAACACTATGCATACATAGAGTGTATCTCTGTCATCTCCGAAGCAGTAGAAGAAGCTGCTAGGATATAATCATCATCATCAACATTCTCAGGCTGCTGCATAACACTGATCTCTTCAATTTTAACATTGGAATTTGCAGGTACTATGCTGCGATCAGAAGACTTATCCTGCACTTTTTCTTTCCCCTTATCTTTGCACCTTTCATTGCCCAATTCATGGCATTGTGGCCTAATATGGCCCTTTTTCCACAATGGTGACAAGTAACATCTGCATTCTTGCCACAGGATTTGCTACGTGACTTCCCACGAGACTTGGACCGAGATTTCTGAGAATCCCGTCCACGGCCACTACCACTCCCATGCTTTCCATATCCATCATTCCTGCCTCTAACTATCATACCATGAGACACACGAGAGGTATCCAAATTCTTACGGTTAACCTCTTCCTACAGAAGAGCACTCTCAACATCAAATAATTTCAAGGTAGCAGTAGAGGCACATAATGCAGTGCGGAATACATCCCATGACTCATTAAGAGTACCAAGCAATAAAAGAGGAGTGACATCCTCTGCAAAAGTGATGTCCTGCGAAGTCAAGCTCTTGAGTATAGCATGGAACTGGCTCAAGTGAGCAGACATAGTCACATTCTCCTTCATGCGCAGATCCATAAGCTGCTTCAGCCAATACATCTGGCTCGCTGGACTTTTCTTGCCATAGAGATTTTTTATCTTTTCCCACAACTGCCATGCACTCTGTTCTTCCTCAAAGACATTACAATGAACATGTTCTGTGAGAGACAATACAATAGTGGACTTGCATAACTCATCAAGCTTAAGTCGTTCCTCATCTGGCATAGTTGCAGGCAGATGCTCGATTAACCTCAAAGGTTTGATCTGCGATTTTTGTACCAACACCTGCTAAATCTGGCCCTTCCAATTAGAGTAATTCGTACCATCAAGCTTAGTGATGTTGAAAATAGCATGACCACTGGACGAACTCGCCATAATGCAGGCTGAAAGACTGTAGACAGTTCAAAACTGCTTGCTGTTTACTGTAGAAAATGACAAAAAAAATCACCAAAATCGAGAAAAATGGCGAAGAAGGTGGAATCAAAGTTGTTGCCCACCAAGTACTAGTGAAAGTACATCATTTCAAAGTGTTTCAAGGGAAAACTGGAATCCGAGTCTAGGTGTTGGAAATACTTTGGCATTGATGAATGGAGGTCAAGGGATGCCTATGAGTACTTTCAATGGGAGAGGAAGCATGATTCAGAATGTGCCCATATTGCCAGCTCCTCCTAGTGTGACGATGCTTATGGCTGGTTAGATGGATCCACGTAGTATTGGAGGCCAAATAATAAATCCTAGTGTTTTTCCAAGGAATCAATAGCCAATTCCTAATCAAGTGCTTAGGCCAATGGAACGACAGGTAGATGATCGCGGTTATGAGTCAAGTGCCTCAAATGTCCTTGGAGAAGTTAAAGGATATGATGAAACACTATACTAACATGATCACTGAACAATACAAGCAAATAGTTGTTGATGTCAATTTCCTTAAGAAGCATCAGAATTTGATAGGGAGTCGGCGCCTTTGAAGAGGGTATCCTTAGATTCAGCTGTAAGTGGTGTGGCAGCCAATATTTTGCTAAAAATTGTCCAAATGTAAATGTGGCATATGCAGAAAGTCTAGCCACTAACCTAGTACATGTTGAAGCAAGATTAGCTCTCTCTAGCAAGGAAGTAAACAACAAGGTCTAGTTAATCATCGAGCACAAGGAAATAATCTCCAGTAAGATGAGGGACCGAAACAAATACTGCAAAGAGAGAAGGCTATTGTGGAGGAGCTACCTAGTAGTAGTGAAATGAGCCTTATATTGAAGCTGTATTGCCAATGGCACTGAAGCTTATAATTTACGGGTCATTACAAGAGATCAAAAGGGTAAAGATGGTGACAAAGACAAGATAAAATATATTGAGGGAAATCCTAAGCAAGATGATAAGGGGACACAAGTCCTTAACCCTGAAGTGGAAGGTAGACCTCTAAAAGCCATTGATGGTAAAATTTACCCCAAGAAGGATAAGGAATGGCCAAAGAAGAAGGAAAAAGTCAAGAAAGAGGCACCAAAGAGCCTATTCAAAGAGACCAAAGGAGAGAATGGTCTTGTGGGAGAAGAGAGCTATTGCTAACTATCATGAATTTGATTTAGCAAGTTCTCTTTGCGAAGTTAAGCTGGATGTAAATCTAAACCTCCTGCAATTAATTAAGTTATCCGTAGGGGTATGTAAAGAGTTTAAGAAGATTCTGCACATGGGTTATATCGTGGATCCCTTGGGCATAGCATGGGTAGGAGATAATTGGTTTAAGCATGGTAAAAAGCATTGTCCATGGGTAGCAGCAATGTTGATGGAATATTAGTGGATCATGCTATTGTAGACATAGGATCCTCCATCAACATTTTGAGTTTGGAATTGATGGAGAGGCTAGGGTTAAAAATCCAAAAAGATGCCTCCACGATTCTTCGAATGGATAATGACAATCTAAGACAACCTTGAGGGTGCATTACTAAAGTCCATGTGACTATCACTAGCTAGGAAAGCCATGGATCTTACAAGCAAATTATCAGGTTGATATAACCGCTAGTCGATTGACCTTTAGCAGAGGTGCTAGACATGTAGTAGTAGATGCCTACTCAAAATCTCCTCAAAGCAAGAGAGTTCCTTTATCCTCTACAGAGATAGATATATTAGAGGATGCAACTAGTAGTGAGATGTCATCAAGTGAAAAATCCAACAAGGGGTCCACTACACAGAGGATATCTATAAGGTAACTTTGAATAAACTGATAGAGGCTTAGGAGAGGATAAGAGATGCAAACATAATAGAGTTAGACCTTGGTACGATGAATGATTCACGACCAAATAAATTAGAGTCCATGCTTAGTTTGGAAGAAAGGAAGGACTATGTGTTGAGAGGTATTCCTCCTGGCTTGGTTGTTCATACCATTCCCCTAAAGGAAGGTAGCTGCTATGTGCAACAAAAAGTAAGGCATACGCCTTTCAAACTAAGGGATGGACTATTTGAGAAATTGACAAAATTACAAAAAGTTGACCTGATATTCTTGGTATAACACACAAAGTGGTGTTCATCAGTTATTATTAGAAAGAAGAATAGTAATTAGATTCGACTTTGCATAGATTTCAAAGAGCTTAATAAGCAGACGGTTAGGATTACTATATGTTACCATTTATTGATTTGATTTTAGGTCAATTAGTGGGCAGGAAAATTTATTTGTTTATAGATTGCTTTACTGGATACAATCAAATGGCTATTGTGGAGGAAGATAAGCTGAAAATGACATTTATCACTGTTTTTAGTACCTTTGCATATCATGTGATGGCTTTTGGTTTATGCAACACACCATGTCTTGGAAACATATAGCTATTGAAACTTTTGGTGACATCTTCCAGAGGAGTTAAAAGTTTTCATCGATGATCTGGGGGGGCAGCCACCATAGGGGAAAGACAACTAATTATTTTAAGGAAACGTTTTGAGTGTTATAGATAGTTCTGCATTGCTCTTATTCTATGAAAGTGCATCTTTGGGGTGCCCTATGGGTTGTTACTATTGGGCCATGTGGTAAGCTTAGTGAGGATCGCAATGACCCTGAAGAGATAAAGGTTATAGTCATTATGAGTCCACCATGCACTCCAAAACAGATACACAGCTTTCTGTAATTAGTAGGATATTATTGGAGATTTATCAATGCATTAACAGAAAGAACATTACCATTGACAAACTTGTTATCTTTTAACTATTTGTTTAATTGGAGTGAAGCTTGTTAGGTATCTTTTGAGGATGTGAAGCAAGGACCTGCAAAAGTGCCAATCTTAAAAAAAGTATCCAAAAGAGAGAATGTTTTCTATTTATTTTTAGCAGCAACAATGCATAGTATCAACCATGTGGATCTCGCAAACTAGGATGTTGAGACACTTTTTTAGCCAACCCATCACTTTCACGTGGTAAAGGCAAAGCCACATGCTTAACCTTCTTTACAACTATTTTGTACTTTGTATCCACCCTTGCTTCAACCCTGTTTTGCAGCCCATATTACAGTCCATAACATTCATGCTCAGCAAACTCTTGAATGACTTCATACATCTCTAAAGTGTCAACATAAATAACCTCTTTTTTTGCCTTGTTTTCAGTATTAATTGTTGCTACAGAACTTTCAGCCACTGTATCAACATCAACCAGCCATGAAAACAACCCTGAAATACCTTCATTTGCAGCCATCAAACCATATGTCTTCAGCTCTTTTTCATACCATCCTACATATTTCTTTTCAGCCTTACATATGGCTGAAACATTCTTAAAACTGTCAATACTACATGCTATCCATTCCTGCAATCTAGACACAAACACAGTTTCCCCCTTTCTTGGAGGCATAATTATCTTCCTACAGGCACTGCCATAGCATCCACTTATAGCACTGCTGTCTAAAAACCCTTAAACTCTTATGCATTAGGCGGCATGGGATTATCCCGCATCCTATCCCGATTGTGCGGATGATTCACACAACAGTGAGAAACTGTACCACCTTTGTATTGTCTTTACTTCGAACCCGAACATATGAAGAACCATCATCCAAAGATTTTATTTCTAGCCTTGATTTTGAAATATAGGGCTGCCCCAAATTCACCAAATAACTACATGAATCCTACACAAAAAAATTATATTCATTCCTAACATCTCCAATAGTCACGGGTACATTTGGACAAGCTGCATAAAGATCCCCTAATGAATTGTTTGCTACTTGCATGCCCCATCCCGGATCTACATCAATCGGCCAACCTCCATTCTCATACAAGTTGCATGCCATAGCATTGATTTTAGAACCATGATCCAAGAGAGCTATGCAAGGCGTCTCTCTTTCTCCCACTTTAACAATTGTCTCTTTTGTAGCACGAGCCCAAAGCATTCGTGAATAATGACAGCTTGGAATAAAATGAGCATCATCTTCTTCATGTGCTTGTCGATGGACATCCCCATTATATATAGCCTTCTCTCTATGCTTAGCACTACCCATAAGACCAATTTCAGCCACAAGCTTGCTATCTACACTCCCATTTAACCCATTTTCAACATCAACCTGCTCCAAATTAGCATTACATGCATCATCATATTCCCTTGAAGTTGTTTCTCTATGCCGTTGTCAACTTGCATCAATGCTTGCAAAATTTCACCATCAAACTGTCTTTTTTGTTTCAGTATATCAATGATTGGATCATGAAATTCACTCTTTGCAATTCCAAGAACTTTTCCAAGTGTGAATTCCACTCTAGTGCCAAGTATATGATCTTCCAAGTCCTTTTTAAGGTTTGTGGCAGTCTCAAGATCCGATTGTAACCCATAATCGGAATGCTTGCCCCTTTTCTTCCCTTCTGGTTTCTTCTCTTGAGATGCATCCTCCATAATATGCTTAAGTATGGCTTTTTCAGCCTCTTTCTGTTGCTCTATTTTACTTCATGTTATGAGTTTAGATGGGACTGAAGAGGAAGGACCAGCATTGTTTTCATCTCTTCTTCTCTTTTCTTCCACAAGAGCTTCTTGATTATGAACCTCAACCAAATAAGCATAGGCTGAAAATGAATCCGTTGGTGCACTCCATCCTGTTCTCCCTCATATACTTTGACTTGCATTAGCCAATTTAAACTTTGCTATTTTGCCCTTTTTCATGAAATCTAAAGCTTGCATCCAAACACAAGATTTTGCTTCAGCCAGGCCTCCTTTATGAGCTTCATTGGTCCTTTCAATTCTCAACCCATATGTGGCTGCATGTATGGAAACAAATGCTATCATTGCATCCATATCTTCCATGCCACCATCTCCAAAATTTGGCCCTATTGGAAGACCAGTTTGTGTTGCATGTATTTTTCCATCTTTCCAAAATACTAACCTTTTTGCTTCCACTTCATGGTAGGTTGTACAGTCTCGCATTGCATGCTGTAAACTGTCACACCAAATGCATCTCCTCTTGTATCCTTCTTTGTACGATCTTTGGGCTGTTGCCCGAGCCTTTTCTTCTACCTTAACATTCAAATTTTTGACCTTTGCATAGATTTCTGTCAAATTTAGCCTCAAATCATGCATGCCTTTGATTCATTCATCCACAACATCACCTTTAAGAGTTGGACCAATAGGTATAGCCGGTTGTTCTACCATAGCTACAAGTGCCTTGGTTGCAATTTCAGTCCCCTTCTGAGCATTGGCAGGTGTGGTGCCTGTAACTCATCATAATTTCATCCGCTCTCTCTTTACCAACATATGCACTGCCTTAGTTACATTAGCCCAATCTGATTTCAATCCCATTTCAGAAGAGGCATATTCTAAATGATTAGTCAGCTTCTCTTGCAACACAGGATCTGTAGCCTTAGAAAACAAATCAAAATTTTGACTCTCCAATGATTGTTGCTCATTGGCATCCAACTATGCATACCGACTTTCAAATTCACGGAGCAAAGCTATAGCGGCCAACCCTTTATTGGGATTTTCAATCCAATCTGCAAATGTCTTTTTAGTTACCAATCTTGCATCTTCCAAGAAAAACTCTTCTCTCAAAGCCCTTTTAAAAGCTGCCCAATCAACATCTCTTCTATCTAACTCATCAATCTGATCATGCAATGCATGCATAGGCAAACGAGAGAAATACTGACTCCATGGATACTGCGGTAACCCATGAAACAACATCTTTTCTTTATACAACTGGATGAAGGTCAAAACATTTTGACACTTAAACTGTTTGAATTCTTGTCCCACTGCCTGCAATACATTCAGAGCTAAGGAATCAATTCTTTCTGCTTCTTGCCGAGTTTGCATCTATTGTTGTAACAACAACTGCTGTTGTTATTGTTGCTACAACAAAGCAATCATCTATTGTAAAGTATCACCACCACTTGAACTTGCAGAATCCCCAATCTTTACATACCTATTGTCGACTTTCATGTCAAATTCATCACTTTTGTCAGAGCGTTTGGGGTTGAAAGTCTATCACAAGGGTAAGAGATAGTAGGATGAAGGGAAGAATCATTCCTTATCTTGAACATTTTTACTTAGAGCAACATTACCACAAAGGTTGAGTCATTTGGTGGAGTAAGGGTTATCATATTATTGAGTGGTAGGACGGATCTTTCACGTGGGATATTAATATCTATTGCCACCATTGTCATAGGAGTCTTATTAGTGTCCCTATTGAGTTTAGTGAGGAAGGAGGGATTGCACATATTATATATCCTCTCTCTTAGCTTGACTTTGACTACGATAAGTATGAGTGGGTTGATTGGTATGCATGGCCTCCCAATGAAACATGGGGCTATACTTTGCATTTTGACATTTTGACAGAGCTTCATAAGGGCTTGCTAAGCATGTGAGTGTTGGTATGGCTATTAGAATATAGCTCGACGTGGTAGTATCTACCATTTATTGGTAAAAGGCAACTCACAGTTAGTGATCAACCAATTGAATGGGACTTATAGTGTGAGGGATCCCATTCTACAAATGTATAATCATGTAGCCTTGGATATACTTTAGATTTTTGAGACACTGACTTGTCAACTAGTTCCTTGTCAGTGGAACCGCTTTGTGGACTCATGGGAAAATTATGCCTTTGTTGAGGATATATTTCTCAACTGGCCCTGAGGGGTTATTAAAATTGCCCAATCTTATTAGCCTAGGACTATTGTGGAGACTATTTGCTACCACGTCTTGTTATGGCCACCGATGGTTAGTATGGGTGATGAGTCAGATAGTAATTGACCTTCTTTCTATTCTTTCATAGATGCATATGATTGTTCAATGACATATTCATCAGACACCCCTTGTCATTTATGTAGGGGGCCTAGCTAATAATTTGATGCATTTTTTGTAGGGCCTGAGTGGCCCATCCCTTGGTTTAGCACTATATTTTAATATGATTTATGTGGGAACCAAGGTTTTGTTCTCAACCATAAGATATTGAATGGCGCACTTTGTACCTATGTTTTCCTTAGGTCAAGTGGGCCATTCTTGTTGGATTTAATGTTTGATTTCATTAGGCTAAGAGGGCCATTTATTTTGTAGAACACTAGGTGATCTCATAAGGCCAAGAGGGCTATGTGTTTAGTTTGTACGAGTGTGCTTATTGGTTTTTTGTGTTAGTGTTGTACTAAAAAGATTCGATGGAGTACCTAGAGCAAGTCTCTTACTATGCAAAAGTTTCTTATGGCTAGGTCTAGGTGATGTCCTCCCTTTACGAGTTCTTCCCTTTGTGCTATATATATGTGTGTGTATGTGGGGATTTTTTTTCTTTTGGGGATTGGAGAAATCAAGGCATGAAGTTCCAAGGTTTGGTTTGGTATATTTGAGGGAGGTTTGAGCAGTTGTCCACACCCTAAAAGGTTGTCAGGTACTCTAAGATATGTTTTTCAGACTAGTCCTTGGTGACCCTTGGCTTAGAACCCCCAAAAATTTGCATAAAAAGGAGTGAAGACCTGCTAACTTAGCTATTTTACCTCTAGATATGTTTGAGTCTCCAAGCATAGCTCTTGCTTGCTCCAAAAAGTTGAGACTATAACTACGGTCCTTCCTGTTGTACTTGTACCTGCAACTTGAGTAATTAGGGTTTGAGATTTGAAAAGGGAGAATGAGGAAAGGAGAAAATGACCAAAGACTGATGCTTTGATACCATTTGTAATGAATGAAGTTGAGAGGAGAATGAGCTGAAGAGAGAGAAAGAGAGACAATACCTTGGACTTAGCTTTCTGCATTCACCCAAGGATAGGGAACTCTTCTTTGGGCGCACGCGAATGAAGACCATATCCCCTTCAGTGAAGGATCTGTCTTGACGTTTTAGGTCCGCGTAAGCCTTTTGCCTGTCCTTGGCGGCTTGGATGTCTTGTCTTATTGACTTGATTTGGTCATCCATATCTTCCAGCATCTGTCTTGAAGCTTCAACCCTCAAGGTTGGATCCGAAAACTTTAAAGGACTACGACAGTCGTGCCCATACAATGCTTGAAAAGGGGTCATTTGAATGCTTTGTTGGTAAGAAGCATTGTAGGCAAACTCAACCAGTGGCAGTATTGAATCCACTTTTTGGGCTCGCGGCAGCAGTGTGCCCTTAGCATATCCTTAATGACTTGGTTGACTCGCTCCATTTGTCCATCGGTTTAGGGATGGTAAGTTGTACTGAAATAGAGTTGAGTCCCAATGGCCTCGAAGATATCCTTCCAGAAATGTGATGTGAAGAGAGAGTCACGATCACTAAAGATTCTTCTGGGAAACCCATGCAGTTTGAATATTTCCCTGATGAATAACCTTGCAATGTCTGAGGCTTTATAGTTTGTCTTAACAGGGATAAGATGTGCAACCTTGGTGAGCATATCAACCACAACCATAATGGAGTTGTATCCTCCCTAAACTTGGGGTAGTCCAACAACAAAGTCCATACTAATGAATTCCTATTTCATTTGGGGAATGTCAAGTGGTTGCAATTTCCTTGGCATTTTGACATGTTCAGCCTTAATGTGTTGACAAGACAAACATTCCGTGACATATTTGAGAACGTCACCTTTAAGCCTTTCCCAATAATATCTCTTTCTGACTGCATTGAGGGTCTTGGCATAGCCAGGATGTCCTGAGAAAGGGGAGTCATGAGCTTCCCAAAGTATCTTCTATTTGAGTGATTGGCTTGCTGGAATACATAATCTCGTTCTATAGTAGACAAGTCCACTATTGATAGAGAATTCTTGATACTTTGTTTGTAGCTTTGGGTCTTGATCCTTGATGGGGATCTCCCTTAGCAATTTCTGATAAGTTGGATCATGGCATGCCTCTTCTCTAGCTAGCTCAAGAATTGGGTTGTTTGGCATGGATACCTTTGTGGCTAGAGATCTTGCAGTTAATGGATCTTGCAGGATCAAAGAATTTAGAAAAGCCTTGTGACTGAGTGCATCAGCAACTACATTCTCCTTTCCAGGCCGGTATTTGATTTCAAAATCATACTCCTCCAGCACTTCAATCCATCGACGTTGCCTCATATTGAGCTCATTCTGGGTAAAGATCCACTTAAGACTTTTATGATCCGTCACTAGGGTAAACTTGTTACCCAGCAAGTAGTGTCTCCAAAGCTTGAGAGCATGGATGACAGCTAACAGCTCCAGATCATGGGTAGCATCGTTCCTCTCATGGCTTTTCAATTTCCTTGAAGAGTATGCTACAAGATGACCTTCTTGCATAAGCACACATCCTAAGGCAAGTGTGCTAGCATCGGTTATCACTTCAAACTCCTTACTAAGATCCCGAAGTTTCAGAATAGGTGCTGATACCAAGCTTTGTTTTAGTTTATCAAAGCTGGACTGTTCAGCACAATTGACCATATAATTGATGTTTGCTTCTTCAGTAGATCGGTCAGTGGCGCTGCAATCAAAGCATAGTTTTTGATAAAGGCCCTGTACCATCTTGTCAATCCAAGAAAACTACGTATTTCTTTGACAGTTGTGGTGTTGGCCACTCCAAAACGTCTCTGACCTTGGCCAGATCTATTGAAATTCCTTCCACTGATACAATGAATCCCAGATATTCAATCTATCGCTTGAAAAATGCACACTTCTTCTTTTTGGCATAAAGCTTGTGTGCCCTCATTGTTTCAAGAACAATGCGAAGCTGGGGTTCATGATCTTCTTCCTGTTTGGAGTATACTAGGGTATCGTCAAAGAAGACGAGTACAAAGTCATAAAGATAGGGCCTAAAGATATCCTACATTAGCCTATTGAAGGTGGTAGGAGCATTTGTTAGCCTGAATGACATGACCAGGAACTCAAACTGCCCATACCTTGTGCTGAATGCCTTCTTTGGAATATCTTCTTCCTTGATCCTTATCTGATAATATCCAGACCTAAGATCAATCTTGGAGAAGATCTTTGCACCTTGAAGACGGTCAAGAAGTTCATCTATTCTTGGAATGGGGTATTTTTTTTAAATGGTTGATTGATTCAACCCTCTGTAGTCAATGCATAGCCGAAGCGTTCCATCTTTCTTCTTCTCGAACAGCACTGGAGCTCCCCATGGTGAACTACTGGGACGAATGTAGCCTTGGTCTAACAGTTGCTTGAGTTGCTCCTTCATCTCAATCGCTTCTGGAATGGACATTCTATATGGCCTCTTTGCGATTGGTGCAGCTTCTGGTGCTAGCTTGACTTCATGATCAACTTCCCTTTGAGGAGGAAGTTCTGTCAGCTCTTCAGGAAATATATCTGCCTACTCCTTTAGCCATGAAGGTTCTTCACTAGACTCTTGATTCTGATCTAGCTTATTTAGCTTAATCAAATAGACAAGTAGACCCTTTCTAACTCCTTTTATTATCCAAGATGCTTTGGCTAGTTGAATTTTTGGCTTCCAGCCTCTCCTTGAGTTGTGACCAATTCTTCTTCAGAATTTCGGAAGGAGACTTGTCCCTTTCCACAGTGGATGTGGGCATCATTATGTTTAAGCCAATCCATTCTGAGTAAACACTCATGGATACCTAGCTTCATAACCCTGAATCTGACCAAAGTCGACTTTCCACCCAGTAGGAATTTCACCTTAGCAGTTTGCCTAGTACAAGTGACCTCACGACCATTTGCTAATTCCACAAGCAAGGTAGGTGCATCTATTGTGGCTATTCCTAATATTTTTGCACAAACTGGTGAAATGAAGGAATGTGTATTGCCACAATCAATCAAGGTTTTGAAGCTCTTACCTTGATAATCCGATGGAGTTTGAATCACCGAGAATTGGCGATTCAGGTCTTTCTTCTTGTGAAGGGCGGCATGAACTGTTGCCCTCTCAATGTCGGCTTCCATGGTCGGGTCTTCTTCATCACACATCTCCCCATTGGCAACACTAGCGGTTCTTCCTCTAGCCCTAACGGCGGCTCCTTGGCCACGGACGGTTCCTTGAATGGTCCTTGATGTTGTCCTTCGTTAAGCTTAGGACACTACCTTTTAAAATGACCGGGCTCGTTGTAATGGAAGCAACGGAGATTGCGGCCATTACCTTGGGTAGGAATGAAATTATTGACATTGTTGGTCCTAGCTTTCTTCCTTTGTCCCGGATTTTGGCCTTGCGCTCTCTTTGTCTGTGACCTATACACTCCCTTGTTCTGATCCTTATAAGACCAAGTCTTGTTATTTCTTGGCCTGGTTTGCACCTCTTGTATTATGGGTGCAGCTGGAATGAGCACATCTTGAAGGTCTGTTGGGCGCATTGATTCCAAGCGGGTGTTTATAAGTGGGTTTAATCCAGCACAAAACTTCAACACCTGTTTTGTCATATCCATTTGTGGCACATACTTCAAAAGAGAGACAATTTTTGAATAATACACATCAAGGGATAGACCAAGCTGCTTCAGTTCATAGAACTCGTTCATCTTCTGCGTGCGATAGGCAGGTGGTAGATATCTCCCTCGCACAGCTCTTTTAAGCTTTTCCCACGTAACTGACCCTTCTGAGATTCCTTGGTCTCTGCACCATTGCTTCCACCAAAGTCTTGCTTCACCGGTAAGCTTCAGTTTGGCGAGCATCGCTTGGTTAGCGAGTGCAGTACCTACTACTTCGAAATAATCCTCCATGGATTCGATCCAGATCTTGGCATCAGTTTGGATGGTCCTTCCCTTGCCATCGAATTCTAGTGGCTTGATTTGCTTGAGAAGAAACTTCTTCTCTTGAATCATGGCCATACTTGGTGTAGGGGTCGTACTAGGAATCTGCACTTGAGGTTGTGCCTGGGCAATAAGATTCTTTACGTTAAAAACTTGCTAAACATTTCTCACATTACATTACATGCCCAATTCAGCTTTTAGCCAAGTGACTTAATCACTTAACTCCTTTATCAACTCTTACAGCCATGACAGTCATTGATAAGAAAAATCTTATTCATTCATATGGGTGTAGCCCTTTCGAGTATAATTATTTTTGGGAAGATGGAACAAGCTGATACATTAATTTGGGGAGAATAAGATTGTGTTACATTCAGCTACGGGAACCAAGTAATAATATGGATTAGGATCATGGATTTTCAGGAATCGATAGGTCATAGGAAGATTAGGGTATCCTTTCCTTTGATACCCGTTCTTTTCATAACGTCCCAACACCTTGATTCTGTCGGTAGGGATTATTCGAGTCACTTTCTCATATACATACATATTCTGCTTGACCTTCTGACCGCCGGCATGTAGAGTTGTGTTTGTGTGAGCCTCAACAAAGATGAACAGCTTCACGGTCTTTAAGTCCTCCATCCACTTGATTCTCTTCAAGTTGGTCCGAAGGTATGCAAGTCGATGGGCAGCTATGTAATAAATTCGTAAATCACCCATCCATCTCTGTTTCACATACAAGGGTGAAGGATTGTAGATGTGGTCTAGGATATTCATCATATCCAGCCTCCGTCGATAATTCGAAGCATGCATCGAAGTCATAAACATAACCTGGAACACCAAGAATTTCTTCCATGCTTCGCGACTCTGCAGGCCAGCATCCATAAATAAGTAAGGAAATGTTCTTAACAACAACATTTGCTTTACTTCACCTCATTAAGTTTCCTTGTAAATATTAGATCCGTTGGTTCGCTCTGATATCAACTGTAACGTGTCCACCTATTGACTTGTAGGACACGTCTTAGCAGCCCATCGGGAAGAGAGTCCAGAAAGCACCGTCCGGCACTCCCACGAAATGTCACAGGGTTTGGGATCTAGGTCTTCCCGAGTCTTCCAGGAAGCGAAAGCATTCCGACCGTTTCCACTTAGGATCGACCTGAATCAGGGTTTCCCTAATGGTCAAGTTCCTTGGAGATAACTGGAATCGAGCCCTAGACGAACTACTTTACACAGAAACATCAGGGTCAAAGCGAATTTATATTGCACTTGGTTCAAGGAGAATGGGAAACGAGAGGGATGGGAAGCGACCTCTCTGCCCATAAGGCATAGTCCCATTCTGTTCCCCTAAAACAGTATAAATTGGGATTCTAGCTTCCTAGATTCTAGGTCATCGTTACCTTGCTGTCAATTCCTTTTGAGAAAAGTTCCCGGCCAATTGGGACCACCCTTCTGTAGGACGGACCCATGGTCGCATCCACCGCACTTTCCTCAGGATTGCTTTAGTTGTCTAATTACCTATCACATTTAGTTTGACAAGTAAAAACAGCTTCCTTAATTAGCCAATTAATCACATGTTCCTTCACGTAACTTAAGCACTGATATAGAAAAACAATGTCAAATAAGTTCATTTTCAACAATTGATCTTATTTATCAATATTTGGAATACATCATATAATCCAGCCCAAATGCTATTCCATAATCCGCTCGAAGGCAATTCCATAATCTGCTCGAAGGCGATTCTAACAATCCTCAGGGATCACTATTCCAAGTTTTCGTCCATAGACTAGTATGCGGGCCTCGAGATCCAATCCCGAGTCACGTCGGCCTCTTGTGCAAGACCCGAAGGCAAGGGATTTACGGCCAGAGCCCCCTGGCACCCAAGCGTCCTCCTGCTCCAAGTAATACCCACGGAGAGACCTCTTGCGGCGAGTTCGATCCACGTACCCGGCACGGCTAACAACCCCCTTGGATAGGGTCAGGCAGATAGTCGAGGGTAACTGATGTTGCCTCTCCCTCCAGGCCTTCAACCTGAAGCATTAATTATCTTTCCATCTTTAGTTCCTTGAGCAAAGAAGTACAAACAGTGCTCCTAACTTTACAAACACAATCAATCCAGTGGTCATTTGTTTGACCAACTGCTAAGGTATAATTTCTTCTCTCCGAACGCATCCCACATTCGATCCGGGATCAATTGTGACTTGGTAAGATCCCCAAGGGTTTTGTTGTTTGTTTACCCTTTTATCCTTGGGTTAGGATTACCCATTTTAACCTAAATTAACAAACACCTTAGGTTTCATTATATTAAGGTCAATAAATCTTGGGCAACCTCGTCGTCCTAACTTGATTGGTCAAATTCTTGCTAGGCAATTCATAATTTTCTTAACTAGGCAAATCAGCCTCAAGAAAGGGTGATGTAGCAGGATGACCACTCATCCTTTTGCAAGTTAGACTTGCACTTAGAACTCACCAACCTTGTTCCAAGGAGTGGAAATTCTATTTTATGATTTGACACAAAACCATGCGACGTTGCAACTTGTTGCATAGGTGTCACACCTATCTTGTGGGATCATTTTTCCCATCACACGGTATTACTTGGTCAAGATGTAGGGTTTGGGAGTCCTCTTGACCCAACCCAACCGTAACCATACTAGGCCGACAATGTTTGGCCCTAGGGTTTCTAAATTCAAATGAAAGTCTAGTATTTGGCCAATTGATCCTTAGGGTAAGAACCCTAGATCGTTCTTGCATGGGCATCTAACTAACCCTAACATTCTATTAATGTGGGTAGGACCTTTGGGATTGAAAGTCTTGACTTGGCATCCCAAGTGCGATACTAGGCAAAATTTTTAACGTAACTAACCCTACCTAGCACTTTGAGGTGTTCGTCATACTACTTATTTATGCTCTTATGAATCCCATGTGGATTATGCCATTACAAGTGATTTACCTAAATCGATCTACTTGTCTTGCGATAAGAAGCAATCTTTTCTTAGAGACGCTAATATATGTCCTAAAAGATGCAAATAATTGCAAGATATAACATTCCATGCAAATATGCGATTCATATACTTTTTCCTTCTATGCAACTATAAAATGTACAATGACCATTTCGTTTCCTTGCGTAAACTATAATGATTGACAATTTAGAGCTAACTTGTATAGAAACCTACGTTAATGCAACGAAATCAAAGATGCATTCATAATTTGACAAGAGATCTCTATGCATGAGCATCCTTTAGCACTTAACCCGACTTAAAATGCAAGCATCCTCTCATGCAACTGGCAAAGTTTATAGTTTTCTTTCCATGCATTGCGATTCTTTGGACAACATTCAATGGGTGTCTAAGATTATCCTCTATACGAATCACATCCGTAAATTTAAATCATAAGTGCAACATGCGACATAAGCTCTATCCTTCTTAGCATGATATCCTCTTCTAATTTATGCATTATCAATCAGGAAGATTGCAACTACCCTTGTTGATAGGAGTGCGAGCAATTTCAATTAATCGGCATGCACTAAACTTTGTAAAACGAATGGATAAGTGCAATTGAATTTTCCTAAAAACCATCGTGCTTAACGCATCCCCTCTTATGCAAGAATACAATTGGAACCTGGGCATGAGGACTCGCAGCGTTGTCCATGTGTGAACTTGGGTTGGAGGCTCCCGCATGTGCACCTCGCGTCTTTAGCTTTGGAGCCATCGATGACCTAGATCCTTGGCTCTGCAAACTTGTCCTTGTCTTTATGCGATCTCCGAACTCCCTCCAGGCTTTAGCAAATCAACCTCAAAAACTGCCTACTCCCCCCTTACGCAGAAATTGCCTTTCCAAGATGTGGTTTTTAAAGAACCCAGGGAAGGCCGTGTAAACAAGGCTTATGGAAGCCTTGTTTAGAAGCTTCCAAGAAGCTTCTGCTCCATAGAATGACATGGAGGGGGAAATGATTGGGAGAGGATGGAGGAGATCACGATGACAGATAATGATGAAGATAATGATGATGATGGTGGTGAGGTTGATGATGGCGGTAGCGTGGCGCAGCAGCGGCCTGGTGGCGGCAGCGTGGCAGACGGCATCTTCTCCCTCTCCTACAGTAGCACGCTTTCTCCCTTCTCTCCTCCCCCCTCAAGCTTAAGGGGGAGGTTCATATAGATAGAGGGGGGAGGGAATGGCCACACACGTGGTCAGTAGCATGCCTCCTCCCCCCCCCCCATGCTCTCCTACACACAACTCCTCTTACACTCATACTCCCTCTCCCCGCCATGCACTGACTGAGGGGAGAGGATTAATAATAAAAAAGTTTCACAAAATTTAACCATTATCCATTTGCCTTTTCCTGTGAAGGGTGTTCCCGCGTGGAACTACCGGTTTCAAGCCTCGGCTCTTGTGCTCCATGCGGGCTAGAGTTTATTGACGGGCGCGCGGGATAAGCACTTAACCACCAACATTTAACATTGCGGGAGATTATTTTGAACTTTTTTTTGCGCGTCGTGTGTGGGGTTATTAATATTTTGCGCGAAAATATTACAAATTGAAAAATGGGACAAATAGTGTTTTCATCATAGTCACTCAAGGACAGTAAGAGAGATCCAATTATAGAAAATTCTATATTACACAGGAGTGGACCCTATAGCTCATCTCAAATATGGCTTCATCTTCTGTGATTGAATAAAAAATCTCCTCAATCAGAGCTATGGTCTAAAAGTTATGGGAATTTTTGTGCACTAAGGTCACTATGGAAAGATACACTCCAAGATAGGCACAGAAATCCAATTGCAAAATTCTATGATCATTTTTTGTCATAAGATTAATATCTCATCTCAAAGAAGGCTATATCCCCTTCTATTTGAATAAAAAATCTCACACATTGGATTTTTTTCACTAAAAGTTACACCCCATTTACTAACAATAGGTCATGTGGACTGCATCTAAATGGCTAGTCAAAAAAGGCAAAAGTAAGGCGTATGAAGAGGTCTGGAGGGAGATTAGGGACTCCAAGACCTCAATGAATGATGAACCTAGCTTGACACATAATTATCGTGGTGATATGCATAAGGAAGTTCCCAATATGGATCACTACAGCCTACTCAATCACACTCTATGTTGGCATGAGCTTTGTCACTTGGAGAGGCATAATGACATGGTTCCCAACCATCACTAGATCCTTTCTAAATTTGTTGTAGCAATTGAGAAAATGGCCCTCTTGAACTCTAGGACTCACCAAAACTTAGAGCAACTCACTACTCTTTTGTAGCTCAGTTAGCTACCACTCCGACCCAAGAAAAGGAAAACGAGTCACATGCCAATTATGAGACTCTTTTGAGCTCCACCATCATCCATGCAGCCAACCCTCCAATGAATCCGTCACCCACCATTGTTAGAAGCTCCTTTTACAATTCCTAAGAGCCCTAATGGAACTTATATGGCTTAGCCCCATCATGGAAAATATGGTATTAATGGCCAGCATAGTAGTAATGGGTAGCATGGCAATAATGGACAACATAGCTATAATGGGCAGCATGGGATAAATGCACAACATGGTATGTATGGACATCATGGTATGTATGGCCATCATGGTATATATGTATAGCAAGGTTTCCATGGGCAACAAGGCTCTAATGATCCCCATGACAAGATCATTCTCATTAAGTATCATGGGTAGTACCCATCACCATCAAATTTGGAAGAATGGACCTCTAAATTAGAGTCCTAGTTCAATATTTACTGCCACATGGATGATTAGAAAATCATGTTTGAATCTCTCCACTTGGAAGGATTTTCTCACACATACTGGTGCTATATCAATCGAGAGAATCATTAGTTTATTGATTGGGAAGACTCTAAAATGCATATGGTTCAAGTATTTGTATCCCCTATGGAAAAAGAGTAGTTTGCAAGACGATGCTACACTCTTGACCAAAAAAATATCATCGTACGAGACTACACAAATCAATTTATGAACTTGACCATGTATGTGGAGGGTATTAGTGATGCCAAATCGCACAAGGACATCTAGAGTTGGAACCAAACCTATCAGTGGATGACGTAGCTCAAAACCCTACTATTCTATTTGATGAAATTGAATTGACTAAAACACATGCAAGAAAGTACTATAAAAATGCGATTTTTTAGCAAAGTTATGGATAGCCCCACACCCCATTTGATGCTAAAGGAAAAGAAGGCACTTTTGGGACAACACTTGGCTCTAATGGTGAGAGCAAATATGTTGAAAATAGACACCACATTGCATCACCCTCAAATGTTTTGAGTGCAAGATAAATATCTATGAGCAAAGTGATTTATTTCAAATACCTTGACAAAGACAACCCTTCCCTCTAAGAAGCAAGTGGACCACCCACTTGATTTAGAGCCCCAAGCCATTGAATCAACCACCTTATAGACTCTCTAAGTGTGAATGTGAAGAAGTTGCAAAGCAAGTCAAGGAGTTACTTGAGATGGTTTTTATTAAATTGAGCTCTTCCCCTTATGCATCTCTTGTCTTGTTAGTAAAGAAGAATAAATGGATCTTTTTGCATGTGCAGTGACTACATGGACTTGAATAAAATCATAGTTAAGAACTAGTACCCCATCCCATAGATTGATTACTTGTTGCCGATGAGTTTAAAGGGGCAAGCTTCTTCACTAAGATTGATATGTGCTCGGGCTACCATTAGATTCATAGGAGGGAGGGTGATGAGATCAAAATAGCTTTCAAGACCGATCATGGACTTTATCATTTTTTGGTGATGCTTTTGAGTTGATTAATGTCCTTGCCACATTTTAGAGCCTCATGAATTAAATTCTCCATCCTTTCCTGTTCAAGTTTGTGCTCGTTTTCATTGATAACATTCTCATTTATAGAGAGTCACAAGAGGAGCACTTAACACACGTCAGAAGGGTGTTTGATATCGACTCTTTGCTAAGGAAAGTAAGTGTATCTTCATGTAGACATCAGTGGAGTACTTGGGATGCATTAATAGCCAAAATAGCATACATGGAGGTTCCAAGAAGGTGCAATGTGTAAAGAACTAGCCCACTCCATCCACCACTACTTCACTATGTGGTTTCCTTGATCTCTCTTCATTTTATAGACACTTCATTAAGCATTATGCCACTATTATAGCAACTTTGATTGATCTATTTAAAAAGGAATAATTATTTTGGGATTATTGCAAGTCATAGTGCATGATCAAGATGCCAAGTTTATAACTAACTTTTGGCAAGCAATTTTCACGTCTATGGGCACCAAGCTTCCTCCATCCACTACTTACCACCCATAGATAGATGTCCAAATAGAAAGGGTAAATAAATGGCTTGAGTCATACCTATGGTACTTTTGATCTTGGGGAAGTTACTGTATGCATATTCTCTATATCAGGTGCGTTCAAGGCCTATTTATAAATATCCTTATCTATAAAATTTTCTTAAATAAAACATAACCATTTTCTATTCAATCTATAAATAATCCCTTTATATTACATTCTTCTCTATGTAATATATGTGTGTGTGTGTGTGTGTGGTATTTTAAAAATGCTTTATTTTGAATCCATGTGATGCATACATATGTTCATGAGTAACTTACCCAAGTTTTGAGCTTTTGATATGATGTATAACACAATTGGGATATGTGGCTCCAGTTGGTTGAATTTACATATAACAACTTCACCCACTCTAGCATTGGGATTTCCCTTTTTGAGGCATTATATGGGCATAAGGTCCCCCTCCCTATAGTCTTGTTCAATGATAAGATCAACCCTTAGATTAAAGCTAAGTTGGATTGCATGTAGTCTCTCCTTCAACAATGCAAAGTGAATCTTCAAAATACACAAACCCACATGAGCTCTATGTTGACGAGAAAAGAAGGAATTTGGAATTCCAAGAGGGAGAGATGGTCCTCTTGAAAGTACCCAAGTCCCATTAATCCACTCTCAAAGAAGGCATCAGTAACAAGTTGGCCCACCGTTTCTATGGCCCCTATCAAATCCTCACGAGTTTTGGTGACTTGGCATGCCAATCAGAGCTTCCCCCTACCACCAAGATTCACGATGTGTTTCATGTCAACTAGTTGAAGCCCTTCATTAGCACCTTAGTGGACTATGTGGAAGAGATTCCCCCAATAGAAGAAGAAGGTATCATTTAGTACATCTATGAGGCAATCATTGTGCAATGAGATAAACACTTAAGATCTTGATCCATCATGGAATACCTCATCAAATGGCAAGGCCTACCTTTGGAAGAAGCCTCCTAGCACCCAACCACTATTGTCAATGACTTTTCTCACCTCCAAGATGCCCAAGGAGATGAGGACTACAAGTCATGTCCCCTTTTGACCACACTCTACTTGCAGATTACACACTATTCTAGAAAAACTTTGTACTTGCCAAAATTCCAGCCATGTGCTTCATACATGGACTGAAATTATGTGTCACAAGCTCTGTTTTGACATGTGGCACACCCAATTGGAGCAACCTATCAAAAGATTTACCTTAGTAAGCCTATAGTACTAGACAACATGTTATCCTTTGTTATAAGAATCAAAGTAGTACTCAACACCCCACTCCTTAGCCCCTTTGTCAACTCCCTCCAGTTTTCTTTTGTTTTTTAGGGTAAAAACATTTAGGGTGGGGATGGAATGTAACAACCTATTGGATACATGAGAACTAGGGTTAGACACCCAATCACACTAACTAGGGTATATAAGGTATAAGAGACCCAATTTAGGGCCTCCAAATATTATCAAGAACATATTCTTTGCCTTCATTTCTAGGTTCCATGGCTTTCTCCTTTTTGCCCTGTAATATTTCCAGGCAATTAAAGTTAGTTGGTTAGTTCGAAAGTTAGTTAAGTTAGTAAGATTACTAACTAAAGAATAACTAAGGTAAAAACTAACTAGCATTAATAGCTAATAATTTTCATTCAATTAAAAATATATTTTAAAAAAATCAACAGTCATAAATCTGACATTTTTCTTGGATTGATAAGGACCATAGCCACCCTTCACAAAAAGTACAATGTGAACGAGACTTATGAGCCATATTAATCACTAGTATTAATGTGTATAGTTTGAATGGTCCAAAAATATTAGATTCTTGGGGGGGGGGGAAAACTATTATATTTTAGATATTATCCTAAAAAGATAGAACAAAAATTCATTTAAAAGAAAAGATAAGTGATGTTTTAGTTAGTTTTGGAGATTTTATAAAAAGAGAAATAAAAAAAAGTGACTAGCAAAAATCGCGTGTGCTGCGATCGCAGTCTACAAGCAGTAGACAGCACTTCGAACAGAGAAAAGAAGAAGGAGTGAACTAAGAGCTTTCTAACCAAGGGTCTTGGTGTTTTACCCCCCTTTTGGAGCCAAAGCAACCATCAGATTTATGATCTGGGCATCAGATCACTGAGTCTTCTAAGAGCCCCTCCACTCTTGTTCTCAGACTTATCCCCTCCTCTCTAATTCAATATAAATATGAGGCATGGGGAGGCATAAGGGAGCATAAGGAGACCCCGAAAGGCTGCAAGAGAGAGGGAGAGAGAGAGAGTATACCCCTCCAAGAGATTGTGAGAGAGAGCTTCACAGAGAGAGAGAGAGAGAGAGAGAGAGAGAGAGAGAAGAGTTTCCTTGAGAGGCTGCACAATTTCCCCTCTATCACGATCCTCGATTTAACCATCTTCTCTTTCGCTCTCCCATCTCGAATCTATTCCACCTTCTTAATCTCTTGAGTCTACTTGCCAACGATGACCTCCAAGCAAGGAATGTCGCGTGCGGATGACAATCTTACAACCAGCAACAGGGCTTCGGGTGAAGGCATCACTATCAATCCAATTGTGATACCCGTCATAAGTAATGTATTTTCAAATTGATAGATGCTTTTTTTAATGCTCACAAGAGATACATTAGGCTCCGTACCTTGTGGTGCTAGAATAGGTCATTGAAAATGATAAATCCCATCTCAAATATTCAAAGATGAAGTTTGTGAAGTGCTTGTATCAAAGGGAGTTAAATTGCACCTAGTTGCTATGTGATGAATCCATGCATAGCATAAGCAACATATGGGACACTAAAGTATTGAGCATCGATTAATCTTTACCGAGGATAATATTGTTTAAAGATTAATCCTCGGTAAAGATTAGTCTTTGATTAATCTTTACCGAGGATAACATTGTTTAAAGTTTGTAAATGCATATACACAGTACATACATGGGAGAGATTATGTAAACTTTACATTGATGATAGGCGACTCCTTGCCTTAGGAGAAAGGAAGATAAAGCCAAGAAAAAATGTTGCATAGTAGAGAAATGCTAAAAGATAATTGTCACTTAGAGAAGAGACATAAATGCTCTTGCTAGATTGATTAATTTGCATTGGAATGATAGAACTTACGTCATGTATATTATTGGAACCTTTAGCATATGCCTTAGACTAAAGGAGGGAATATAAAGTAAATTCTACTCTTTGGCCCCAAGGGGGAGAGCGAATATGCGATGGAATTATTGTCGCGTCTATAATTGTATTGTTTGAGAAAAATACAATTAGTTTTGTTGGTTGATTGAACGACACCCTAAATGTTTTTCTTTCAATCAAGGGATTATTGCATTTTGATTTGGATAAATATTGCAAGGCTTGTGTTGATGGAAAATGCAAGGTAGGGGTCTATAATGACAAGTTGCCATGGAAATAAAGGAATGTTTTTCTAGAATATGATATTAGGGCTGATTGCTTTGATTGTGCTTGAATTTTAATTGGATTAACTAAGGAATGATATTTTGCACGCGTGGATCATCTCCAAGATCACATTGCGGATTATCCCAAGAGGGCACTGCTCGATTCACAGGCCGATGGTCGAGTGGTGAAAAAGCCAACCACAGAAATGGCATCTCACTCCTAGACCGCTTGTGTGGGTCAGGTGGAGCTGTGGACACCCCTTGCCTATCCAGAATAGATTTGGAGATTCCTGTGAGCCCAATGTCTCGGACATTGGAAGATCCTATTCTAGATAAAGGATGGAAATTTCGGTGCCATGAGATTTAGACCGGGTACTTCTGTTGGATAGAAGGGATACATAATTCTCCTGTATGGGCAGGAGACAAAGATTAAATTAAAGATAAGTTAAGGAACTTATTTGATAAAAGGACTGTTTGTTTTTTTTTTGTATATGTGTTGTAAATTACGTGAATGAACTCTATGCCCTAAAAGGCTTAATTAATGAAGCTGATTTTAAATGTCGCACATAAATGTGGTAGGACCTAATTAGACAACTAAAGCTATCGAGGAAAGTGTGATGGACGTGACTTGGGTCCGTCATACGGAAGGGTGGTCTCGATTAGCTAGGAACTTTTCTCAAAAGACGTCATAACGAAACTGTGAAGACCTAGAGTCAGTAGAGTTAGAATCCTAATTTATGATGTTTCAGGGGAGCGGAATGGGACTATGTCTTATGGGCAGAGAGGTTGAGCTTCTCATCCCTTTTGTTTTCCATTCTCCATGAACCAAGTGCATCATAAATCTGCTTCAACTCTATTGTTCCTACGCAAAGTGGTTCATCTGGAGCTCGACGCTAGCTACTTCCTAGAGAGTTGGCTGATAGGAAAGAAACCCTGACTTCAGGTTAGTTCTAGTTGGGAATGGCCAGATACTTCTACTTCGGGGCAAACTCGGGAAGACCTAGATCGCAAACCCTATAACATTCCTTGCGAGTGCTAGGTGGCGCTTTCTAGATTCCCCTCGCGATGGGCTGCTAAGACGTGTCCCACAAGTGGACAAGCGGACACGATACAGTTGGTATGAGAGCGAAACTTCATGATGATACATGATTGATTAATGTTCAGTTCATAGACATATCCTAAATAGAAATAACCTGAGTGGTATGGCTTGATTGTTAGGCTCCTTCTGCACCCATGAATGCTGACATGCAAGAGAAGAAATTTCTTCTCAAGCAAATTAAGGCACCCGAGTTTGATGGAGAAGGGTTAGACGTCGCAGAGCAGAAGCAGAGATATGGATTGAGATGATGGATGTCTATTTCTCTGCTTTGGGAACTGCCTCCATGAATGAAGCAATGATTGGAAAACTGAAGTTAGTTAGCCAGGCTCGGTTATGGTGGAAGAAATGGTGCAAAGATCAAGGTATTTCTGAAGCCACTGTTACGTGGACTCAGTTGAAAGATGTTGTACGTGGACGATACCTTCCGCCAACCTACCACACCTTGAAGATGAATGAATTCTTCAAGCTCAAGCAGCTGGAATTAACCCTGGAAGCTAACTACTCAAAGTTTGTGATCCTACTAAAATATGCGCCACCTATGGATATTGCACAGCAAGTATCCAAGTTTTGCCATGGCCTGAACACTCCTCTAAACCACCCTCTTGAAGCAATTTGTCCAACAGACTTGCAAGACACATTACTCCGAGCGAATCCAATCGTCCAAGAACTTAAATCAGGAAATTATAGCAAGAATGACTATGGAGATCAGGATAAGAGATGCCATACATGCGGAGAGATAGGGCACATCCGTAGGAGATGTCCCTACCATCAATGCTTCCATTGTAATGAGCTAGGACACATCCAAGCAGACTGCCCTGATCTAAGTCCAGAAGATTGAGCCTCCAAGAAAACGAAGCTACACAGGTGTAGTCTATGGATATATAGACAAATCAGATGAAGACGAAGATCTAGAGCCCACTAAACCTTATTAGGAGGACTAAAATTCCTAGAAGCTTAATCGACATGTAACACAATTGAGAATAAATCTTACTATTGTACCTATGGTTAATTCAAATAATATGAGTGCACTACTTGAAACATTAAGAGTAGCGCAGCGGATGCATGGTGGGTCTTAATCCACAGGTCATAAGCCCCATTACTGCTTGCCTTTCCCAACTTCTCTCGAGATGAGGACATCTCAATTGGGGGGGAGGATGTAATATTTCCATGCAATAAAAGTTAGTTGGTTAGTTCGAAAGTTAGTTAGTCAATTAATAAGTTGGTAAGATTACTAACTAAAGACTAACTAAGGTGAAAACTGACTAGCATTAATAGCTAATAATTTTCATTCAATTAAAAATATATTTTAAAAAAATCAAGAGTCATAAATCTGACATTTTTCTTGGATTGATAATGACCCTAGCCATCCTTCACGAAAAGTACAATGTGAATGGGACTTATGAGCCATATTAATCACTAGTATTAATGTGTATAGTTTGAATGGTCCAAAAATATTAGATTCTTGGGAGGAAAAAAAACTATTATATTTTAGATATTATCCTAAAAAGATAGAACAAAAAGTCATTTAAAAGAAAAGACAAGTGATGTTTTAGTTAGTTTTGGAGATTTTATAAAAAGAGAAATAAAGAAAAGTGACTGGCAAAAATCGCACAAGCCGCGATCGCAATCTACAGGCAGTAGAAAGCACTTCAAACAAAGAAAAGAAGAAGGAGTGAACTAAGAGCTTTCTAACCAAGTGTCTTAAAGTTTTACCCCCCTTCTGGAGCCAATGCAACCATCAGATTTATGATTTGGGCATCAGATCACTGAGTCTTCTAAGAGCCCCTCCACTCTTGTTCTCAAACTTATCCCTTCCTCTCTAATTCAATATAAATATGAGGCATGGGGAGGCACAAGGGAGCATAAGAAGACCCCGAAAGGCTGCAAGAGAGAGAGAGAGAGAGAGTATAACCCTTCAAGAGATTGTGAGAGAGAGCTTGAGAGAGAGAGAGAGAGAGAGAGAGAAGAGTTATCTCGAGAGGCTGCACAATTTCCCCTCTATCACGATCCTCGATTTAACCATCTTCTCTTTCACTCTCCCATCTCGAATCTATTCCACCTTCTTAATCTCTTGAGTCTACTTGCGAACGATGACCTCCAAGCGAGGAATGTCGCGTGCAGATGACAATCCTACAACCAGAACAGGGCTTCAGGTGAAGGCATCACTATCAATCCAATTGCAGTACCGGTCATAAGTAATGTATTTTCAAATTGATAGATGCTTTTTTTAATGCTCACAAGAGATACATCAGGCTCCGTACCTTGTGATGCTAGAATAGGTCATTGAAAATGATAAATCGCATCTCAAATATTCAAAGATAAAGTTTGTGAATTGCTTGTATCAAAGGGAGTTAAATTACACCTAGTTGCTATGTGATGAATCCATGCATAGCATAAGCAACATATGGAACACTAAAGTATTGAGCATCGATGAGTCTTTGATTAATATTTACCGAGGATAATATTGTTTAAAGTTCGCAAATGCATATACATAGTACATACATGGGAGAGATTATGTAAACTTTACATCGATGACATGCGACTCCTTGCCTTAGGAGAAAGGAAGATAAAGCCAAGAAAAAATGTTGCATAGTAGAGAAATGCTAAAAGATAATTGTCACTTAGAGAAGAGACATAAATGCTCTTGCTAGATTGATTAATTTGCATTGGAATGATAGGACTTACGTCATGTATATTATTGGAACCTTTAGCATATGCCTTAGACTAAAGGAGGGAATATAAAGTAAATTCTACTCTTTGGCCCCAAGGGGGAGAGCGAATATGCGATGGAATTATTGTCGCGTCTATTATTGTATTGTTTGGGAAAAATACAATTAGTTTTGTTGGTTGATTGAACGACACCCTAAATGTTTTTCTTTCAATCAAGGGATTATTGCATTGTGATTTGGATAAATATTCCAAGGCTTGTGTTGATGGAAAATGCAGGGTAGGGGTCTATAATGACAAGTTGCCATGGGCATGTTTTTCTAGAATATGATATTAGGGATGATTGCTTTGATTGTGCTTGAATTTTAATTGGATTAATTAAGGAAGGATATTTTGCACGCATGGATCATCTCCAAGATCCCGTCGCAGATTATCCCAAGAGGGCACTGCTCGATTCACACGCCGATGGTCGAGTGGTGAAAAGGCCAACCACGGAAATGGCATCTCACTCCTAGAACGCTTGTGTGGGTTAGGTGGAGCTCTGGACACCCCTTGCCTATCCAGAACGGAGTTGGAGATCCCCGTGAGCCCAATGTCTAGGACGTTGGAAGATCCTATTCTAGATAAAGGATGGAAATTTCGGTGCCATGAGATTTGGACCGGGTACTTCTATTGGACAGAAGGGATACATAATTCACCTGTATGGGCAGGAGACAAAGATTAACTTAAAGATAAGTTAAGGAACTTGTTTGATAAAAGGACAGCTTGTTTTGTTTTTGTGTATGTGTTGTAAATTTCGTGAATGAACTCTATGCCCTAAAAGGCTTAATTAATGAAGCTGATTTTAAATGTCGCACATAAATGTGGTAGGACCTAATTAGACAACTAAAGCTATCGAGGAAAGTGCGGTGGACGTGACTTGGGTCCGTCCTACGGAAGGGTGGTCCGGATTGGCTGGGAACTTTTCTCAAAAGACGTAATAACGAAACTGTGAAGACCTAGAGTCAGTAGAGTTAGAATCCCGATTTATGTTGTTTTAGGGGAGCAGAATGGGACTATGCCTTATGGGCAAAGAGATTGAGCTTCGCATCCCTCTCGTTTCCCATTCTCCATGAACCGAGTGCAGCATAAATCTGCTTCGACTTTGTTGTTCCTACGCAAAGTGGTTCATTTGGAGCTCAACGCTAGCTACTTCCTAGAGAGTTGGCTGATAGGAAAGAAACCTTGACTTCAGGTCGGTCCTAAGTGTGAACGGCCGGATACTTTCGCTTCGGGGCAGACTCGGGAAGACCTAGATCGCAAACCCTATGACATTCCTTGCGAGTGCCAGGTGCCGCTTTCTACACTCCCCTCCCGATGGGCTGCTAAGATGTGTCCCATAAGTGGACAAGCGGAGATGTTACACGCTCTCTCTTGTGTCTTTTTCTCTCCTCTTCTAGTCTTTCTTCTTATTCAGGCTTCTCTCTTTCTCTCTCTTTAGTCCATTCTCCTCTCTCCTATAAACTTCATTCATTATACAATGAGACAAAATGTGAAGAGAGGGGCCATTTTGAATATTTTTTCTAAAGGGGAGGGGGAAGGGTTTGTCTTTTTTTAGTTGATTAATTAAAGGGGGAGGGAGGTTTTCTTTGTTTCTAAAGGGGGAGTTTTTGTTTTCATACTAAGGTTTATTAAGAAGAAAGATAGTTCAAGATAAGGTAAATTTTTTTGCTTTGTTTTTCTTTTCTTGAAAAATTGGAGAGGGGGGAGTCAACCTCTTTTTCCCCTTTAGGGGAGGAAGGAGGGTGGTTAAACCTAAGGTTTCTTAGGAAAAGAATTTTTCAATTTTCTTTAGGGGGAGCGGAGGCGAGCCCCTTATGCTCTTTTAAGAGCCTTAATAAAAATGACTTTTTTATTTTGTAAAATTTTATCTTTTATCTTTATTTAGATAAATATATATGCATATAATGTTTTTTCTCCTAATAAAAAGAATTAATTAATAAGATTTTTTAAAAGATATCGGTTGAAATTAACTAAAAATTAAAACTAAAAGTATGATATTTTGAGAGAATTTGCGGTATTAAGAAGTTTGCAAAACTTATCAAAAAATTAAGTATAATGTGACCTAGGACTGATAAAAGGCCTATAGAGACCCAAAGAATAAATCAAATCTTGAAATGGAAAATCAGATTTGGGATTGTCTAAATCTTGTTAACAATGTAACAAAGTGCCCAACCAACAATAATAACCCTAATCTCATCAATGCCAAAATCAAGGAGTCCAATCTTGTTGATTTAGCTGCAACTAGTCAAGCCACTTTTAAGCCCAATGCCCCACAATGGCAAACAACACCAACACAAATACTCATCATAATCCTCTAACAACATGTAATTTCAATAGTGGAGGGTGAGGTATAGATATCCGAGCTTATTTCCTAGCTAGGGAAGTAAAAGAAGACCTTATTATTTATGAAGAAGTAGAAAGAGGCACCATCCATGTAGCCATCAACAATCACAAGGCTACATGCCAATATACGATCTTGCAAGTGCTTGCAAAGCACCAAGGAAAATTCTTTCAAATTCTCATTAATCGTGTTGCTACTCATTCCTTCATGCTTCCTAAATCTATAAATAGATTACAACTAGAACCTAAATCTACTGGAAAACTAATACTTGAATTGGCAAATGGAAAACAAGTCTATTCAACTCAAAGAATTGAAAACGTAGAGCTTTACTTAGAAAACCAACACACAAAAGGAAAGTTTTGGGTTTTCTCCCCCTAGGAACTTATGATTGTCTCCTATGTATGGACTAGCTAGTTCCTAATCAAAAAAGTATTTATGGTGGGGAAGGGAAGATGATCTCTAATGGCATCATCCAATTTAAGTAAAAGATAATTAAACTATAATAAAATATTTTAATTAAATTAAATAGAGAATAAACTATTTGAGGCTATACGATAATGTAAAAACATATATGAACGCAAAAACTCAATGTCATGCATGCGAGGAGGTGAAAATATGGTGATTATACACAACTTTCCTGTAAATTTTCTAGGTATGTTATATCTACCATACCAAATCTGGTGGCAAACTATCCATGCCAATAACTACTTTAAAGGATTTGTTCACATATTTAGGTTATTCGCATATGCTTGCAAATAAAGTCAAAGCTATACTTATTGAGAGGTATGTTGCAATAAGGTTTTTTGGCTATGCTCTTGGATGCAAAGGATCAAGGAGTGGATACTTCTTATACTAAAATACTTATGTTTTGAATTATCCCTTGAGAAAACTCCCTTTGTAAGGCTATAGGAAGCAAAGATACCTATTGCAAACAAAATTGGTGCATTTTTACTAAAAGACAGAGAGGAACATGGAGAAGTAGAAAGAAGGAAAAAAAAACAACTTTTTGATTGACTTTTGAGCAATGCAAATGAATAAAGCCATATGTGTCTAATATTCTCAATCATAGTTATAGAATATTACAAAGAGTGAATGATCTTCAAAAAATATAATGATAATCACATTACGTAAAAAATTTCATTTTGCTAATGAGAATCTTATTTCTAAGGTTCATATCGACCATGTGTGGTTTCTGCAATTTATTGTACATTATTGATTGATTTTACACATTGAAGTTGTTTTCTATGACAATTATTGAGCATTTCACATAACAATTTTGATTTTCTTAGCCCACCACCAAGCCTTGTTGTTTTGAAGTAGAATGTTCTTGTTTGATAGTGAGACGTCTCAATGCCTTTTGTGTTCTATATGGACAACGGTCCATATTTGTAGACAATGTATGTTCCACGCTTTGGTAAAATGTGCTACACAAAAAAGAAACTCATAATGTCCATAGAAAAATGAAGTGAGATAAATTTTTCAAGGACTATACTTACCAAGTAAAATGTAATGACTTTCTTTGACCAAGCTTTGAAGGGGAGCAATAGTAAAAGAAAATAATAAAGAATACTATTAACAAAAAGTCCTCTTTAGAATGCCCTTGACAAACTAGCTCTTGCCTTAATGTCAACAAGAAGGTAACTAGAGGAGAAAGAGTGGAGAGAGAAGACTCTAGAAGAGAGAGAAAAATGAGAGAAATACTAGAAGAAGAGAGAGGACGAAAGGAAGAAGAGAGAGAAGGTGAAAGCAACCATGGATATTGAGCAAGAAGGTGAAGATGAAAGAGACTTGTTTTATTGCACAATGATTAGGAAAAAGTCTTTTACATGTTTTATACCGAGGTAGTGTGGTTTGTATTTTTTCCAAATTTCTTCCCAAAGCTACTAATATATTTCCACCTCTTTAAATTCCATCCTATGCAAATGTACATCATTGCGAAAATGACAGAGTGCTACTCTGTTTCAATATTAGAAGGATATAAAGAATCTTGGGGAATCTCAGAGAATTTGAATGGATTAAAGGCCTAAGTGTAATCCTCTTATATACACATCATTTGGAAATCCTTAAGTTGAGAAGTTGGCCACAAAAACTTCATGAAAATACTCTTGTAAATAGCAAATGGATTGTTGTCTATTTCAAACCTTGCTATACTAAATCTAGAATACGTTTTTATAGACTACTCCAAATCAAGTATGATATATGTTAGAACAAGGATTATTTCAAAAAATTTCAATCCATATAAGTTTCACTTTCATCTCAATAATATAGGATAAAAACTAGTCTAAAACAAAGTGCCGTCTAGAGCAAATGAGGGCCAATTTTATCTAATAACTAGCCAAAATAGCATCTCAAAGATAAGGAAACTCTTCCAAAATAGATGCTAGCTTCCAAGAAGCTTCTTTAGAAATGTAGATGCCACCATTTGAACAAATAGTCCAAGATTGATTGGGATCTATGCTTCTTCTTATGCTGCCCTATGACTTCCTCAAGAATATAATGAATAATGCCCTCTTCACCATGGGTGATAGCTCTTCTACATAATCTAATTAAGTCCTAATAAAATGCTTGAGCTAAGTTACATAATGCCCTCAAGAATATAATGAATAATGCCCTCTTCATCCATGGGTGATAGCTCTTCTACATAATCTAACTAAGTCCTAATAAAATTCTTGAGCTAAGTTACATGAAAGACATTGCAAAAATTTGTGGAGGGAGTTCCAGGGGATAGGCCAAATCACCCATATGCTTTACAACCTCGCTGCAGCCACCTTTCAAAACCTTATATGCACTATATTTAAATACATGCTCAGAAAAGAGTTAGAAGTCTTCGTAGATGACTTGTGTGTTCACTCGACCTGGAGAGAACACTTAGACAAACTCCAAGCAGTCTTTGAATGGTGTCGTCTATATCATCTCTCTTTGAATCCCTTAAAGTGTCAGTTCTGGGTAAAGCACGGATGCATCCTAGGGCACGTGGTGTCGAAGAATGACATTTCCACGGACTTTTTGAAAGTCAGGGTCATTGTTGATCTTCCACCCCCAATCAACTATAAGGGAGTTCAATGCTTCTTAGATCATATGGGGTATTACCGGTGGTGTGTGCTGAATTATGCATCGATTGCTAGACCTTTGTACAAACTATTGATTATATTTGAATGGACTGAAGAATGCTAACGCGCATATGAGGAATTGAAAAAGGCTCTGACCACAACACCAATCCTATGAGCCCCAGATTGGACCATTACCTTTCACGTGCATATTGATGCTTCGAAATTCACTGTGGGGGCAGTGTTGTGCCAACTTGGCGAATACAATCTCGACTATCCAGTGAGCTTCGCTAGTAGACAACTCACTGAGACTGAGATGAACTACTCAACAATAGAAAAAGAAGGTCTGTGGCCATGGTATTTTTCGTGAAGAAAATTTGGCATTATTTATTAGCCACACCTTTCATTTTCTTTGTGGACCATCAAGCCTTGCTATACTTAGTAAAACAAACCTTGTGCTATAGGACACATAGCTCAATGGCTCCTTCTGCTTTTAGAATTCGATTTCTCCATGGTTGTACGAAAATTGCACGACAACCCTTCGAAAAATGGGGAATTGACTTCATAGGACCCATTAGTCCTGTAAAACAATACTTGCAAGCCAAGTATATCATTGTAGCCACCCACTGACTATCTAACGAAATGGCCAAAAGCAAGAGCTACAAGAAAGAATGATGCGAGAATGCCTGCCAAGTTTCTATGGGAGCAGGTAATCTCACAATTGGGCTTCCCCATTGAACTGGTTAGCAACCAGGGCACAGACTTCATTAATAAAGTGATTGCGCATCTTCTATCCACCTTTCTAATTATCCATTGGAAATCCTTGACATACTACCCTCAGGAAAACGGTCAGGTGGAATCCATAAATAAAATTCTAGTAAACGTCATGACCAAGGTAGTCTCTGCTTCGTGCAGTGACTGGGATAACAAGTTGATGGCAACCTTGTGGGCTTACCCACAGGCTATAAAACGGCTGTAGGCCAGACGCATTTTAGGTTGACCTATGGAATTGAAGCAATTCTACCTGTAGAGTTCTTTGTTCCTAACCTGAGGATCACACTTCACAAATGATGGGAAGGGAAGGAGGCATGGATGGAACATCTAGTGGAACTCGAACGCCTCTCGAAAACTTAACTTCTAGCTACCCATGCGCTCATATATGAGAAAGCACAACGTAAAAGCTTATTTGACAAGCATGTCAAGCAGCGCAACTTTGAAAAGGGATACTTAGTGCTCTTGTACCCTGTTAAGGGGCATAAACAGAAAATGAAGTTTAAAGGTTTAGGTCCTTTCAAGGTTCGTGCCATCAGCCAAACTGGTAATGTCAAACTTGAGACTTTGAAAGGTGAGGGCATAGGCTTCTTCAATGGTAGTTGCATCAAGAAGTACTACCCTCCCATGCATCCTCTACATGAACTACCAATGTTAGAACCCCTTGTCAAGGTACGAGTAGCCACAATCACGAAGATTGACGATGAAAATAAGGAAGTCATAGAACCTGCTTACCTCTACATCACAGTCACTGCCAACAAGCAGACATGCACTTTCAACGCCTTGATCGATGAGGGAGCAGACTTCAATGTCTTAACCCACGATCATTGGACCCACATTGGCAAACCACAATTACAGCTCACTACCGCCAAACTAAGCCCATATGGGGGACTAATCATATGCACTCCTAGGAAAGTGCATGGCTACAGTTTCTATCAAGTCTGAGATCATACCAATGATCTTTTATGTGTTGCCAAACACTAAAGATGTAGGCATGGAGTCACTGCTAGGTTAAACCTTTAAAAAGCAAGCTCATTGCAATGTCAATTATGAGTGCAGCATATCCTCCTAGCCATTGGTAATGTCTGCATAGTAGTAACTTTCAGTAAGGGTTGCGCAACTCTTACGAGATCTACAAAGCCACCGGTAGAAACACCTACAGCCAAGTCTAAGGAGGGGGGTTGTGACTTGTTACAACCTGTCAAGCCTCTATGCGCCAGCAACCCGCTAAGGACAAAGCCAATGCCCATGAACCCCAGTTCAGATGGGTACCTAAACATCAAAGCCTGCCAAGAAGCAATCGGCCACACCTTCGCAAGGATAAGAATGCAACTTGTTCGCAAATCGGATGTCGTACGCATATGTAGCGAGTGCCGAAAGGTCCCCAAGAACAAAGAACTCTACTTTAAGCTCAAAATCCAAGAGAACAGACTTGTATGACATGAGAAAAAAAGACCAATTGGGTACAATCTCCCTCCATGCCTTGTGTGAGTGCTCCACAAATCATGTATTTAATATTTTATTCATCTTCAAGTTCAAAAATAGCTCAAATATACAATTAGCATGCTTTATCTTTTGTGTTTTCTTTTGTCCAAATAAAGAATAAAGCGGTTGGGTGCCCCAAGAGTCGGCTGTGCCCAAATACAATGATCAATAATGAAGATTTAAATTGTATACCCATGCGCATACAAAATAATAAATATATGTCAAGCATGTCAATAAATAAGCGTGTCAAAATAAATATTGGCGCCACGCCTAAGATGCATGCCCATCAAAAATGATAATTTTTTCTAAATAATCACCCACTTGCACATTAAATTAATGTGACGCCCGAAAAAGAAAGGCGTCCCCATCAACTTTTCGCATAAGGAATCCACCTTGTGTAGAACCCCGGAAAATAAATATAATTTTACGGAATCCATCGCAAAACCTCACAAAATCCACCGTGGAATATGCCTCTTGACATCAGCAACCTCAAAACCTAGGAGGCCAAGACAAAGCTATAGACATCAACATACGGTCAAGCTGCGATGGGTTCCTAAGACCCTATTGCAAGCGCAAGGCTATTATGAGGATAATGCCTAGATATGGATCCCTAAGACTAAAACAGCCAAAGTCACTGATCAAACACCGCCCTCATGCTTAACCATACCCAGCCGCCATACAACGTGTCAAGGCCTAAAGCTATATAAGCCTCAAGACATCAAGCCCATAGACTCACAATTGATTAGTTCTATGAAGATCGACCAAGTCTATCGGCCCAAATCTTAGCCTGCTACTCCCAAACCAGTACCACGTAACTCTACCAAGACTTAGTAAGCCGCATCCACAAGTAGCAGTGCCCTATTAGCAATCCACCATTATGCAAGGGACCCAACTGCAATCTCAAGAACAACCGAAACTGCAACCATCTGTTGCCAAACTCTCTAGTTCTGTCAAACCCCAACCACCCACAGGCCTTAGACCCTCCTATGAGTGGAAATCATTCTTGAACAGATCTAGCCAAAGACACAGGGGATGATGTAATTGCTTTCTTTAGATGCTTAGATACCACATTCATGTCGTTGGCCTTGAGCTATGACTGCTTGGACTTGGACCTATTGCAAGAGCCCTTAGCAACCAAAGTTCGTACGATGCCTTGTTCATGGGACACATTCAAATTCGCATTCGTCAAAGCACCCCACTCAGTTGCAGAGTTTCTCAGTAGTGAGATATCTAGAGATAAAGCCATTAAAAAATGCCTCATTACATCATATGATAAGCAAACTACTTCTGTTATCATTGACCAAGAAATCAAGGAGTTGAAACAGCTTGCTGAAACCAAATCCCCGTTCTCACGAAACTGGTATCCTCTTTGATTGGAATGGGAACTCAAAGGATGCCAAATAATAACTAAGGCTGAGCAACGACATGCAATCAAGACATCGGAGTATGACCCAACTTATGTCGCTCCAACCTCGTATAGGGTGTTAACCACTATTTGTGGCCAACCCATGGAAGAGCACATCAAAGCTCACCCTTACCTTGATCGCCTCCCTGACCAGGGAAGAGTTACATATTGCTAGCCATATCAATTTCGGTGACTTTGTAATGGATATCCTTACTTACATCACACACCTAGGGAGCCAACCCTTCGATCTTGACTTTGAAGCTCAGTTGGAGTATAATCTAGACTTCTATGCTTGGCTCATGTCAAGGTAAACACTCCATATGCTGAATGCCCTTGGCCCGGTAACCTTCAATCCTAGGAAGGATTCTTATCAAATCCGAAAGGGGAGGGGATACGGTGAGTAAGGTGAGTCAAATTAAAACCAATAAAAATCAAGCAAGCACATAAACATGTTTAAAAAAACGCACTGCCATGAAAACCTCAGTCTACAGTTAAACGCAGAAAGGAAAGAAACATGTTAACTTGTGATTGAGAAAAAATGTCACAAATATTTTGAAATAAAGAGTGAAAAGTCTGAAAGGAAAGTTTATTTTGGATCTTAAATGTTTTCATTCAATTGACATAAAGTCTTTCTTTTCAGCAAATAATTGTTTTGAAAGCACTAATGGGAATCATGGTTCATGATAGAAACGAATGATGTTGTAGCAAGATTGTGCTCACCAATTCCATTTCACAGAGGAGGAGAGGAAAACCGTGCTTATAATCAGTTGAAATTCCGTAGTATCCACAACCTCGAGGAGGTGGTAGCCAATGAGGAGGCTACAAGGAGAGTGGTGGAATAGTGTAACCTCTCAAAGTACCTAGAGAATTTTGCACATCAATGTGAGCACAAAAAGTGTGTGGAATTTTTGAGAATGTACAACCCCGATCAAGAATGCGGAATGGTGACTGTGGGAAGAGGGGAGAATGCTAAACAGGTGCAGGTGCCATTGAACTAGGCCTTAGTGTGAAGGCATTGGGGTTGGAACATAGGGTGGAGAAGAAACATAAGAGAGATGTGTATTCTATGCTAAAGATGAAGAGGGAGGATGTTTTGACAAACGACGACATAAGCATATAGGATATCCCCGATGTAAGGCCTGCATGTAGGTAAAATTGGTGCACTCACTCTTTTCCAGCCAGTGCTATAACTCCCTCATGCATCGAATCAGTGTGCCTGTCCTAGAGAATGTGGAAACCCATACCTTGGATGAGGTAGATTGGAATAACTATGTACGCAAGACTTAGACCAAACAGCCAAAGCACTAGCCCTAGGTAGCAGACCAGTAGGCGGAGAGTCCCCAGCCTCTAAAAGTACCGAGAGAAAGAAACCTTCCTCGAAAGCCTCTTTCATCGGATATGGAATTGTGCTAACAGCCATCATCCAAGAGGCTGTAAAAGAAGCTCAACAAGGAGAAGAAGGAGAGGATGAAACTCCAGATAGTCGTCAATCCACCAAGAGAAAGAGCCATCAAGTGACAGGACAAAAACTGAGATAGAGAAGGAGGATCAGGAGGCTCAATCTAGAAGGAAAAGAGTAAAGAAGCCCACTAAAAAGACAGCTCAAAAGAAGAAACAGGATGAGGGCAGGAAGAAGGAAAAAGAAGATTTAGAGAGCCAAAAGGGAATCCCTAAGAGAGGCTGAAGAGAGGAAAAAGAAAGAGAAGGAAGAAGCTAAAAATATGGTGGAAGAATCAAGGAAAACAGAGGAAGAGAGAGAGAGAGAAGAGCTATAGAAAAGGAGGCGGAGTTGACAAGAAAGGAGGAGGAAGACATGGCCAAAGCAGCTTTCCGGTCCATAGAACAGTAAAGTCGACTCGATGACCCAGGGGCTTTAAGTCCGCCTAGGGATGAGGGACCTCGTTCAAGCACTCATGTAACCAAATGCATACTGCCTGTGGTCATCAAAGGCAAGGGCAAGGCTCCCATCCATCCCATCCCACCCTCTTGGTACCCACTAGCGAAGCAACCACTCTCACTCTAAGCACCCTGGTCAGTGTCGATGTAAACAATTTTGTGGCCTTGATGTAATACTTCATTAATAAGGAACTCACCTAAGGAAAGAGTGTGGAGACTTGTAACGTGCCCGCTCCTCAAATCGCGGGACACATCTTAGCAGTCCATCGAGAGATATATCTAGAAGACGCCACCAGGTGAGGCATGAAGAGACTGCATGTTGGCTAAACTCAAGCTTCAGAACCGCAAAAAACGCAGGAAAGGAAAGGCGCAGTTTGAAAAGAAATGATTTAAGTATGGTTTGAATTTTGACATGTGCGTCTATTTTGGCGTGTATATGCGCGTCTATTGTTCATGTAAACGCTAGTATAGATGCGAACATAGACGTGCAAATAGACGCTAATATAGACGCATACGTAAACGCGGATATAGATGTATTTGATAGAGATAGATAGAGGTGAAATCGAGTGATCTCATTTCATATAGCTCAATAGAGCAGTCAATCTACAATACATGTGATAGATCTAATAGATATGCCAAAGACAAAGGCACATGCACACACTTGGGGTGATAACCTAACACAAACTAATAGTGTGGCTCAATATACACAGTAATACATGAATAATCTTTATTGAACATAATCCAAAGTCTACAAGTAACACCTCAAGATCTCATGCATACATCAATCTACTGATGGAAGATGATAGATGTCACCACTATTGACAAGACACATGAATAGGAATGCATAAATCCTTGCGAATACCCTCTATGAGCCTTTAGAAGTACTTCGGCCCTATATTAAGTATAGTTTTATTACAATAGTAAAACATGGTATGGATGTTGCCCCAAATCAAAGAAAAACTCTATCTTTATTTTCTATCCTATGTGTACCAAAGATAGAGATAAAAAATCAAGCAATAAAATTCAAGAGAATCCCTATTTGAGCATCAAATCTCCATTTTCAGCTTGTTACCTTATTCTTGACTATTATTCACCACACAAAATAGTTCATATAAAGAGCATAAACCCATCAAAACTCCTCTTTGATGATCAAGGAAGATCCTCTAATGTTCGGGACTAAGAATCAAGCGAGAGATCACCTTTAAAGATTTATAAGAGATAAAGATCTTTAAGCACACCTTGCTGCCTTCTCTTCCCTTGTCTTTCCCTATTCAAATATAGTCCCAATACACTCATTTCTCCACTCCAATGCACGAGCCTCCAACACACTTACTTTCTTTGGCTCTTTACCTTTCCTTGCACCCTCTCCCAATTGCCATGCCATCACCTTCACCTTTGTAACCATGTTGGACAATAGCCACTCAATTATTCCTATTGGTGTTGCTAAATCTACGCTAAATGGTCTTCTTGATCTCATGCTTTATTCTCCACCACATAACCCATAAAACAAGTCACTTAAGTGACTACTAATCACTACCCAAAGCTACATGATCCTTAAATCCTAAGACTCTACTTGACTAACTGTTATTATTAGGATAATGAGCAAGTTAGAGAAGTCCAGTGACTAAGAAGCCTGCCACTTACCATTTCGTAGACAAAGAATGACCTCTTTCACAAGACAAAGTATATTCCTCTTCTCTTCCTCTTTCACACTCTATATGTAAAAACTACTACTTTCAAATGTAGTGACTGTAGATGGCACAATATAGGCTCTACTAATAGAGAGCACGCAGGATGCTAGTTAAGAGAGATTGGCAGAAGGGACTCAAAAAGGATATGGTAGTGAAGCAAGAGAAACCTTTGATACTTGATCTCTAGGTCTATGCATATGCTTGAACAACAACAATAATTAATTACTCCCTTTCTTTATATAGACCACTGCTTGTAACAACATTCTCTCCATCCATGTGATGTGCTAGATAGTCTTTACTACTTCTACACCCATCAACTCATCAGTGCATTGTTGGCAACTTTAAAGGCTGCTAAGAACTACCACTTTAATATTGGTATGCATGGTGGACTCGGAACCACGAAGCTAGTCACTAATGTCACCATCATCCTCCATGTCGAGTGCATTGTTAGCTTGGAACTGGTCTGGTGGTAGAGGTAGGGCGAGAAGTGCTAGAGGTGGAAGGGGAGCTAGTAGGTGGTGAGTTTAGTTAGGATTGGGTGGGGCCAAAGTCGAGATGCTACTGGGCTGAGAGGTGGGTGGTGTGGGAATGAGCGGGATCTAGGACATGGCAGTGAGTTATGGTGGATGGAAGGAGAAAAATAAACTCATGATGGAGGAGACAAAGACACTATTTGTTACACAAGTGAATTAGGTTCCAAGATTGAGACTTGGACTCATAAACACAATCTTGTGTATGTGGACAATGACACTGACACTTTACTGATAAAGAAAGAGTACTATCATTGCATTTAGAAAAGGAAGCAAGTACAATGCTTTATAGGAAAGTAGGAAACTGCAGTAGGCACCACTGTGCATATGGGATAGGTAAGCCTGCATGTCCTTGGCCCTAAAGCTCCATACAAAGAGGCTGTCAGTGAATGTGATTGCTGAATCTCAACACCCCTCCTCAATCACAACTAGAAAGGCACAAAGTGTGTAGAGGCTATAATGAGAACCACTTGCAAAGTGTGGGCACACCACAAACATGGTAGACACCAGAGGCTGTCGCAGAAAAGGCTAAGTGTGGGCACCAAAACATGATGGACATCCAGAAGCTGTAACAGGGGTCTCACAAAGTGTACAGGGACTGTAGTGCCAAGTTACATGAGGAGTTTACAAAGCTTATGGCAAGAAGCATTAGGGCTAGGAAATACAAGGCTTTTAAAACAGTCTATCAAAGTAATGAGAGTAGAAGGACTGATGAGGCTTGTCCTTCCGATCCTGGTGGTCTTCATCTTCATCTTCATCTTCATCTTTTGGTTCATGGTCTTCTTCTTCTTTCACAGCTGCAAGATAGGCCTTTTGGGACCTCTTCCTAGCATGACAAAACTTCTTAGTGTGTCCGGTCCTTTTGCAGAAGTCACAAAAGAGCGGTTCCTTTTTACCTTTGTATCTGTTGTTTACATATAACATTTGTTCATCCTTTGAAGTGCTAGGCTCTTCTTTGCTTTTAAGTTTCTTTTCTGCCTCTAGCAGAGAGGCTTTAATATCAACAAGTTGAGGATCAGGCATATTGGTTAGAGTGGTTGATACATTATCATAGGCAGGAGGCAGACTTTTTAACAAGACACCAATACAAACATCTTCATCCATTTTTAGCTTTATCCCTGCAAGCTGGGTTAGGAGACTTTCCATGTAATTTAGATGGGATGCTAGGGATGTATGAGGCTTCATATCAAGTCAAAAAAATTCAATCAATAGACCATACTTAGATGACTTTGACTGTGCACCAAATAAGGTATCCAAGTTGTCCCAAGTGTCATGGGACGTGTCACAGGCATCCACATGATGGATGCAGCTGTCATCCAATTCCAGCTTAATGATGGCTTATGCCTTGTCATCATTCTTCTGCCAAGTAACTGCAAGGTCCGCATCTTGAGGTTTCTTTTCTTTGCCATTTGTGATGGCCCAGAGACCCTTCTTCATCAGGATGAGCTTGATGCGGGTTTGCCTCCAAAATCGGATAGAAGCTGCGAGGGAGTGCCGCACGCTTTGAGTTGAGGTAGTGGTCGGTGGTATTAAGCCCGCCATCATTATCACCATCATCATCACGATGATGGTAATTGTGTATTAATATAAGTGGCCGAAGCCTCCCTGCTACATAAATCCACATACGTAGATCATTCTTCGGTGTGTTACAAATCAAATATGGCCCATTCACACCACAAATTCGTTTACCTATTGACACTGCAATATGAGAGAGCGAGGCCGGAGGAATGTTGCCATCTACTAGAGGCCAAATCAGTGACATGAGACAAATCGCCAATGTTTCTTTAAAAAAGTAAAGACTAGTGAGATACATCTAATTCTGTTTAGCCAATGGGATTCTGTATTTATATTGTAGAGTGTTTATTCTCTAATAATTCGCTAGAGTTTTGTTTATGTTTCAATTTTTTAAAACACTAACTTACATAACTATATGGCATACATCACCATATTAAGTGAAGGCTTAAACTCATACTTGTATACATGAATTGCTAGATCAATTGGAGACATTGAGTCTAGGGTTTGTATTGATTTAATATTGAGCCTTGAACATAGCAAAGGTCGACAAAAACTACACACATAACCATGTCATAATTCAACTCCTTTCATGAATTTTATCATGTCATAAATCAACTCATCTTAGGGTGGCTTAATCACAACAACCATGCTTGCAATAGGGATTCACACAAAGTTAGGGGTCCTATAATTACAAGGGGCTATATTTTACATTCAAAGGGGGGAGGAACCACTAAGGAGCACTCATCAGTGTAGTTTCTAGGGAGGGTAGGGGTATGAGGCCCACCAGTAGAGATCAACATCTCACACATGCAACCAATGGTGAGTTGCTTCATGCATAAGCAACAAGCGTTGGGAGGGTGGATCAATATAATGCTAGCTATCACACAAGGCAAGGCCAAGTTTAGAGCCTCATTCTCATTACTACATGTCGCATCTAAGAAGTTGACAAAAGAGAGAGAAATTATCTACTCAATGAGGTTAGAAAAAGTTTTAGTCCTCTGCCACAATAAGGTAAGAAATTGTGCAAATTATGTGAACATACACATTCACACTAGGTAGGTACTCATACACAAACCCCAAAGCACATTGGCCCTAGCATACCCCGCCATTCATGCACATGTGCACATAGGAAGTGGGGCACATAGGAAACTCGACAATCATGAATACTAGAACTAGGGTCCAAACGATGAACTTCTTAGCCTTCAAATCCTCCCAATCTATTCTTTTGAGATCTTTCTCAAATGGTCTCATTCTTCATTGCTCATACTGGCCCCCACTCTTGCAAGCTGATGTCTATCACCTCCATCACCATGTCAAAAATAGGCTACATGATAGATATAAAAAGACTAGCAAATTTTTTTCTTACAAGGACCCATTGAGGCTCTAGAATTTCAAGAAGGTCATGAAAGATGAAGACAAACCCTTTGAGTGAGTACCCTATCTCAAGATCTGCCAAGGATTCTACACAAAAATTAGTGACTTTGTCACTTCGTCACAAACATAGAAAGCTCCCCTTGGTTGAATGCCATGGCATCTTAACCAAGCACCATAGTTGTTAGGGTTGGCTTGTTCACTCATGTCATGCACATATAACATCACTAACATATACACTCTATGCCTTCTCGCTACAGTCGTCAACCTAGAGTCCCACTATCATGATGTAGCAACTAGGATTTCCTCACATCACTCAATCAAGTGAAAGCAAGTGCTATGCATCCTTTCAAGGTTTATAATTAGTGTTATGCATAGGGCGAATGTGCTCAACCAAAGTTTTATAATTAGTAGTATTGGTGTGCAGATAGTCCTTTTATTTTCCATGGATGCAAATCTAACATTGATGAACAAAGCTATTGGCACCAAGGTGTCCTCCCTCATTCTACCAATAGCAATAATATGACAAATTAAAATCCCTAGCAATGCATACATGATAGCGTCCAATACCAACATTGCAACACTATTGAAAGCAACAAGTTTTTAATTCAAATATTTACCAATGGGTGCACAAGTAATTACCTAGAACACACCTCTAGCCAGCAAGCACACCTCCTGAGCCACACCTCTCAATTATCTGCTATATCATATTGTACATGTTAGGTGATTCGACAACACAATGCAATTCAACAAGAAACATGATTCAATAGCATAATACATCTAGAATATTGATGTCAAACCATTTCCATCATAATCGTTCCCATTTTTCTATCCTCTATTGACAAACACATCAAGAATTACATAATGCCAATGTTATTTGAGTTGTTGCCTTAATCAAAATGATCATCCATGTATATTTAATGTTGTTTAAGATACTACCTTGGTCTATTTATTTATAGGAATTGATTTTTTGTTGATAAAAAATATTACATGACATAATTTAGAAGTCAAATGAGAAGTTATAGAGAACCAAACTCTTTTTTCACCACATTTTTGCCACATTTACACCATTCACTTGCTAGGGATACGTAAATGGAGCCTATCAATATCAAGGTTGATATAATTGTTTGTAGTATGGTTTTTTTGCTAGATGCAAAAGTATATGCTACGTGCACCTGTGTCATTATGTTTGTGCCCTAGTTCTTATGTGTGCCCTAAGTAGCCCTAACTATTTATGTGTGACCTAAGTAGCCCTAGTTTCATATTGCCTTACTTCCTTTGTGCACAAGTGTGTGAATGGAGGGCTATGTGATCCCTTGTGGCCCAAGGAGCCATTGTGTTTGTGTGTGGTCTCCTAGCATTATGCATGACCTCAATAGCCCTAGTTTCTTGTGTATGGCCTTCTAACTTGTATTTGTGAGCCATGATACCAACATTTCTTTTCATGTAACATGATCCTGCATGGAATCTTTCCATGTCAATGTGAGATGCCAATTTCTAGAGGTCAAGAAAGAGAGAGAGGGTTAGCTCCTTATGGCATTTTAGGCTTAGAATGAGTGAGTTTGTTAGTCATGTACTCCTATAGCTTGAGTTAAATGGTATATTTTGTGGATATTGGGCTCAAGATTTAATACACTACAAGATTGCACTTACAAATGTTGCCCCGAGTCTCTCCTAAGAGATCCTTTATTTTCAAAAGTTTGGGATTGCAAACAAGGCATCCATTGTGGCAAGCCTGGGAGATAATTGGAAAAGCATACCATTACTTTGTGGTCCAATGCTCGAGCCTTAATTTTGGGGTAGCTCATGTGGAAGGTTAGTGGGCTTGTTTTTCGTAACTTTGTAGTACTCGTTGGAATGTGGCAACTAACTTTTGATTGGTGGACTTTTCTAACTCAGTTCGTAGAGTCCATGCAAGTTTTAGCTGGCTGACCTTAGATAGGGCCCATCTTAGTGATGTATTGCACCATGTCAAGCATGACAATGATGTGTGGCACTTTGAGATCACATGTTAGGATAGAGCATACAAGATGCTCATTATCACATTTAACGTGGAAAATGGGGAAGGCTTCTTCCCCTTGCTATTCTCATATGTTTGGATCAAGAAGATCACAATGCAAATAACAAAAAAGAAGCTCTACATCCTTGTAATGTTGAGGCTCAAAGTTATAAAGTGTGTTAACTTGTGGCTTATATTCTATAGTATTGTGCAACAGTGCCATCCTAGGAAAAAGAGATAATTCTTTAATGGTTGCAAGAAAAAGGAGGTCTTACACATGCTCATGACTAGCAAGTCTAAGGATGTACTAGATCAGGCAAAATTTGGAGATAACAAGAGGATGCATATGTATGTCAAAAAGAAAATATACTGGGACCAATTACTAGAGGAATGAGATGGCCATAGAGGAATTGCAAGTAGCCACCACCAAGCTACTTATGGTCAACTTTAGCAAGTATTAGAGGAACATTCAATAAAAATGCATCGACGAGGCATTCCATAAGCTATGGAAGGATGAGGACATAACAAGAAACGAAGATAGACAATGAGAGATAGACTAATCATCAACAAGGGTGGTATATAGGTTAAACGCATTCTCATAATATCGTTTGCATGCGCATGAAAAATGTATTGATTGCCTATATGGTATAGGTGGGTGAAAAGCCTGGAGAGGGATATAGTTCATGAGATGCCAGAGCCTATGCTAATTTGGGTAGATGTAGAGGTGCTAGGAGATATGTACCCAAAATCATGGAAGGAGAGGGAGATCAATGAGTGGGAGTACATGCAGTGCCCATTATGGCTTCAGTACCTGCTTGGATATGTACATCCCTCAAAGAAAAACCTATGGGATGGTGAATAAGCATATGCCATTTTGGTATGATGTTACTTTTCTGTTTTCTTGATTAACAATGTTTGGAATGTTTTTACGCAGATTTTATTGCATCCTAGTAGAGGGATGAAGGGCAAACAAGGAAGAGGAAGAGGAGAGGAAGAAGAAGGAGATAGAGAAGGTGAGGAGGAAGGAGAGGAAGTAGGTGGTGAGAAAATGATCGCAGATAGCACGACACCAATGCAAATAGATGTCATTTAAAAAAATACCTTGATACTTTTGTAATTTGGAATCATGCTAATTCCATACCTTGTAATTTCCAACCCTTGTAAATTCAGCCCTTGCCTATGTAAATGTGTCCTTAACTTTGGAGATGAGGAGTTAGGATAAAGAAGGCAAGAGGCTAAGAGAAGACATCTTTTGGGTCATTCACAAAATTTTATTGTTCACTTTCCTTAAGTTAGCTTCCTTCTTGCTAGATGAAGCATCAGCCATGGCTGTCATGTATTCTTTGGAACTCTCATCATTAATACATGGCAAGATGTCTTGGTGCAATAGTTCTTTGTTATTTTATGTCTATTTCAGTTTAGTTAGATTTGTTTTCCTAGTTATATGCTTCATTACATTGGTATCAGAGCATTAGTTTAGATCTTGTCAGAAGTCATTTTCATGCAATAGATTTAGTTACAATGACTAGGGAGTGAAAACCACAATTAAAATTCAATCACACAAGAGTTAATTCTTCCATAATCGTGGTCTGACATGGAGAACTCTTACAAACCGTGACTAAGATGGAGGTTCTTGGCATGAACCAGTGGACAATGGCGGGCTCCAACCATTTTGGCAGGTCCTGACCAAGATTTTCGGACCAAAGTTTGGGTAAGTTTGAAGAGAATGAGGGTTACATAACTTAGTGGAGCTTAAACCATGATTACTTTTGAAGAATAGGGGTTCTTCACTTTTCCTACAAGCTTCTCTCATGGAAACCATGGAAATCTCTGATCTTACCTTCAAGCCATGAACTCTATCTTGCCATTGACCTCACAAGCATCTTCCCTGCCACTTGAGCTTTCTATGGAGTACCAATTTTGAGAGTATTGCTCATTTTTTTCAACATGGTATATGAGTATGCAAGCTGCGTGATCTGCGCCTGATCATACTCATGCCTCACGATGTGAAATTTGGATCTAATAAGGTCTAGCTAGGCCATACCAAGCTCCTACTTCCTTTGGAAGTTGGTCTCTTCCAAGATTTGATGAGATTTCTTCCATCTTGAGTCTTTCCCTCTCTCATGAAACCCTAACAGGGACAGTTTTGGACATCAAGATTATTTTCTCAAATTTCTTATCAAGATCATGGGCCTTTTGGTCAATCTCACTTCCTGAAGCCTCTACACAAAGGATAGTACCAACATTGCATGGATCTTCCACCATTGTGGGAGAATGGAGTGGATTCTTGAAGGATTCATGGAAGGGGCAGCCAATGTCAATTTAAGGAAGGGAATTATTGGATTCTCTTTCAAATTTTGAAGTTTCTTTGAAGCCTACTTTATACAATGAAGAGTAATTAGCATCTTCAACTCAAGTGGTATCTCTATTGAAGCCTTCTTCATGAAATTTTGGTTCCAATGGTTAATGGGAGCACTCTTCATGAAGATTCTTGATCAAGAAGCTAGATATTAGCATTGGAAAGCTAAAATGGGGATTTCTTGGATTAATTGAAGCTGAAGTCAAGCTTTATTTGTTGAAGTCGAGTTCTATTTGGGGAGATTCCTTCATAAAAAACAACACTCTTCTTCTACTAGCTTAAGAGGTATTCTAATCAATTTTAATCTCTCTTTAAATCCTTTTGCTGAGCTAAGTCCAATTGATGAAAGAGGGATTAAAATGATAAACAATCCCATCCATTCTATCAAATGCATTTCATGAGAAAATCCATAGAGCTATGTTAGTGATTGATCATTGCATAATCAATCTCATTCACTGAAATAATCATTTCCAAGTGCCTCAAATTCTCATTTCATTTACCTAACCCTGATATTGAATTGTTTGCTCTTTTTGTTCATTGACATGAGTAGAAATTTTACCCATTGGTAAGTGGAATAAGATTCTTAAGCAGTGAGTCACTGCTGCTGAGGTTATCCCTTACCTATCCCTATTTCAATTTCAACCTATTCCATTCAAGTTCTTGCATATCATCAAAAGGGAAATCAAATTCTTTTCATTCCATGCATTTCATGCTGATTTTTAGAGCTTACCATTGAACTGCTATGTATATACCCACGAGGAAAAGTGGATGCCGGGCGAGTTGGTAGGACAAAAGAGAGGTGACCCTCCCCTACTTACAAGGACCCTGAAGGGGAGCACAAACTAGCTTGAGAGGGAAATTTGCACACCCCTCAAGTCTTGGATCCCACGCAATTAAAGTTCAGGTGCAGGTACCACTCAAGGGAACAAGAATTCAGTTTTCAGCATGGTATTTTGACATTGGATCAGCATTGAGGTTTTGGGATAGGGTATACAAATAGGGTCCCATTAATCTTACAATCTACAGTGGATTATTCAATCATTCTAGTTATTGCAAAGCGTATTTCCAATTTTAGCAGATGTATGGAGTTTCCTTACAGGTCTACATGGTTGGTAGATACATGAAAACTGAAGGTACAAGTCACTATATGATCAAAACAAAGCATTCATAGGTTGCAGGAATTTCTAGACAACTATAGTAAACTGTTTACATAATTTTCTGTATTCAACTACTTTCAACACTTGATAGTTCGTTAGAAAAGGGACTTCTCAAGATTCAAGCAGAGCCAAAGAGCTTGTTATTCGGAGCACTAGAACTCAATATATTTGAGTTTTTCCTCTGCTGTATATACAGGACAAGAAGTTACTCATGGCAAGGAATAAGAAAAAGGATCTTACTTTGGAGACCATCAATGAAGAGCTGAGAGAATACCAACATGAACATGAACATGAAACCCCTCAAGAAGCTATATACCATAGGCATTATGATAATGAAGAGGTTGATGTAAGTTCCACTCATTCTCCTATCAATCAACCAATGAATGGAGTTGAGATATCCCATGCTTCCATGAACTCTAATAGCCTACAACAACTCTCAAATGATATTAAAGAGATGAAATCAGGTTTTGATGGTATGAGGATGGGTATTGACAAGTTAGTGGCTATCTTTAGTGAAAAGTTATTGCCTATAGCTGGTTTATAATGTTCCAAACCCTCCTTTGGTTGAAGACCAACCCAAACCCTCTACTCCAAAGGTGGTAGGACAATTTGAGATTGGGGAATCGTCAAAGGCTAAAGATTTTATACAGCCCACTTCATTCCAGCCTCAGCCCCATCAATCAAATGCCTATTCTCAGCAACATGGGCAAGATCCACACGATAGGGTTCAATCAAGCTCTAAGGATGAAGAGGACATCCATGGTTGCAATCCATTTTATAAACAATTCTATCCTCAACTTAATATTAGTAGGCATGAATAAGGGCATGTGAATTCAGCCCCAAACTCCTATGGACAGCAACAACACAATCCTCATACTCAAGTTCAGCCTAATAGGCCAAGCCCTTTATCCAATCATGGTTGGCCTCAACAAAACAGTGGGCAGCAACCACCATTTAATACTCCTATGCATGGACAACATCAAGGGTACCATGGACAACCTTTCAATATGGGTAACACTCATTTTCAGCCTCAAGGACATTATTTCTAGCCACAAGGTCATGGTATGCAGTATGGACAACAAACCCCATTTGCACAAGGAACTTGGAATAATGAATTCCCTAGGCAAGGCTCATTTGGTAACTCTTTTGGACAGCAACACTATAATGGACAGTAGCACCACAATGGGTAGCCAACTCAATATGAGAGAGACTATAAAGAGAAAATTGTCATCTCAAATTTCAAAGGGGAGAATCCTTCACCTACGGAGTTGGAGGAGTGGTTTGACAAATTGGAGATGTACTTTTCCCTTTATCTAGGGCCCAAAAATGCCAAAGTGAAGTTTGCAGCCCTTCATTTAGAAGGCTATGCACATACTTGGTGGAGATATATGACAAGAATTGGGCATGACTTCTTATCTTGGGAAGCACTAAAGAATGCTATGATTGAAGTCTTTGTCTCTCCCATTGAAAAAGAGCACTTGGAAAAGAAATGGTACGCCCTTGAGCAACGTGGTCTTTCGGTTAAAGAGTATTCAAATCAATTTTTAAACCTCTCAATGTATGTCATGGAGTCTCCGATAGTGCCAAATTGAGCAAGTATATATTTGGTTTGGAGTCTACCTTATCATCCAAAGTTGGAGCCATGAAGCCTACATCTTTGCAAGCTGCCATTCAATTGGCTGAGCGTTATGGGCAAAAATACAAGAATTCCCAACCAAAAACATGGCATTTATTTCAGCCTACACAGTTCCCAAAGACATCACGCCATTATGGGCATGCAAGGACTGATTTTCAGCATGGTGGGAAGCCAATAAATATTCACAGCAATACCTACAGCAAGGTACCAACTTTTCCCACTATTTATTGGCCAAAACAGGGCAGCAATTTCAGATATAATGCTGAAAATAATTTTGATGAAAAAAGGGCTGATATTAGTGCCAAAATTTTAGCCCCTACCCAAGGCAAGCATGTGTCTAATGACAAGCTCAAAGAAATGTATACCAAGGGCCTATGCTTCAAGTGCAGGGAGAAATGGTCACCCAACCATAAGTCCAAGTGTAAGGCTAAGAATTTGAAGGTTAGTATGATTTTTGAAGATGATTCTGATGCTGAACCTATTGAGGGAAGTCTAGCACAGCTTGAAGGCTCTACTACTCAAGAAGAGATGCATGAAAATGAAGAGAGTATCCTTGACGAGTTTTATGACCCAATGGATGGCTTTCCTTTTAATCCGAGTGGTCATTACATGGATGATTCTTGGACTGATTTACATCCCTCGCTATGTTCCATATCAAATGACGCATGGAGTGGTTCAAGAGGGGACAATACCCTATGCCTCAAAGGCCAAATCAATGGAAGGACCGCTCACATATTGATATGGGTAGCACACATAGTTTTACTAATTCCAAATCACTCAATGGGTTGAAATTGAGTACATAGGATATGCCTTCTTTCCTAAAAATCCAAGTGGCCAATGGAGACTTTGAAAATAGTAATCAATGCTACCCAAATTTTCCTATCACTCTATCTCCATTGTGCACTACATCAATGAGTTTGATCGCATTAGAAACGGGTCTCATTGACATTATACTTGGCTGCAATTGGCTGAAATCTTTGGGCAGATTTACTATGGATCTTAATAAGCTTGAAATGGAATTTCAATGGTGTGGACAGCAAGTAATCCTACATAGTGTTGAAAAGAAGAAAATAGAGGTGATCAGCCCCAAGAAGATTAAAAAAGAGATAAATGCAAAGGCATGCATGTTCACTATTCTTCTTTCAAAGATTGATGAGGATCAGCCCTCTCCTTCTACCAATGACATAGATCCATGTCTTTGCAAGTTGCTGAAGGATTATGATGAATTTTTCTCTTCCTCCCAAAAGAGAAGTGGATCATCCTATATACTTGCTGCCCAACACCAAGCCTATTAACAAACCACCATATCGCCTCTCCAAGGTGGAAAGGGAAGAGATAGAGCGCCAATTGAAAGAGCTATTAGAAATGGGTCTTATCAAGGCAAGCCAATCGCCTTTTGCCTCTCCGGTCCCTCTTGTAAAGAAGAAAGATGGCTCTTTTCGCATGTGTATCGACCACCGCAATCTTAACAAGGGTCACTATCAAGAATAGGTATCCAATACCTAGAATAGATGACCTCCTAGATGAATTGAAGGATGCTAAGGTGTTCTCCAAGATTGACTTGCAATTGGGGTATCATCAAATATGCATGAAGGAAGGGGATGAGTTTAAAACAGCCTTTAGGACGGAAAGAGGCCTCTATCAATTCATGGTTATGCCTTTTGGTTTATCCAATTCTCCAGCCACATTCCAATCTCTTATGAATAAGATACTTCAGCCCTTGGTATTTCAAATAGTTTTGGTGTTCTTTGATGACATTTTAATCTATAGAAAGAGCAAAGAGGACCATTTACATCATGTAAAAGAAGTCTTTGATATATTGAGGAAGCACAAACTATTTTCCAAGGCAACTAAGTGTTCATTTATGACAAAGGAAGTTGAATACTTGGGTCATATAGTTGGAGAAGATGGAATCAAAGTGGATCCTAAGAAGGTGCAATGTGTCAAAGAATAGCCTACCCCAACTAATGCTACTTCTTTAAGAAGTTTTCTTGGATTATCATCTTTTTACCGTAGGTTTATGAAGAATTATGCTCATGTTGCAGCTCCTCTTACCAATCGGCTAAAAAAGAGGCCTTCTTTTGGGATGAAATTGCCGACAAGAGCTTTAATGAGCTGAAGCAATTGCTTGTTTCAGCACCAATACTAGTTTACCCTGATTTTTCCAAGACTTTTACCATCTATACAGATGCTAGTGGTAGAGGTTTAGGGGCTGTTTTTGTTAACCCTCAAACGAACGAAGGTGGAAAATCCGGAAAAGCTAAAGCAGAAGACAAAGACAAAGGCCAAGGCAAAGAGAAACGGAAGACAAAGACGCACAAGGAGAAGAGTCCTAAATAAGGGAGAAAGGCGCACAAGGAAAAGCGCAAGTCAAAATTTTTGTAAAAGAGCACAAGCGCATCATGGTTTAATTCAAGGAGCGCCGGGCTCTCACCCGTGCAATTTGTAAATGTAGATGGGCGGTGGAAAGGAAGCTAGGAAGATAGAAGGACAATGGGAAAAAGGGCCTAGGCTACGGTCGGCCATGTAAAAAAGAGGAAAAGGGGATGACCGCCCCAAAGGGATTTAGGGTTTTGTATATAAAGTTGAAAAGTGAATGAGAAGCTCATTCTTGTGTGTGGCAAAAAGTGGCTCTCCTCCTCTTCTTCTTCTTCTTCTTCTTCTTCTTGCTTGCTTGAGCTTGTGCTTGAGAGAGGGAGTGTGAGAGTGTGAGGGAGTGAGTGTGTGAGGGTGAGGGACCGTGGGGTGGAGAAGCTCTCCATCTTCTCCTCTCTTCTTCTCTTCTCTTCTCTTCTCTTCTCTTGCTCGCGGAAATGGAGCTTGGAGCTTGGAGCGGGAGGATCGAGCTTGCTTGAAGCTTGCACTTGGATCATGGAGCTACCGAAGTACGCGGGAGAGGAGGTAACTCGAACAGCACGGAGGTAAGCTCACTACACCCGTAGATATGGATGGTGCGTCAATTATGTGAGAGATAGCCATTAGTGTTCGGCTTGGAACGCTTGAAACAATAAGTGGTCGCTCTTGGCGGTTGAGTGAAAGCTCCCACAGTTTTGGTTCAAGAGCATGGTGTTATTGCATTTGAGAGTAGAAAATTTGATGATAAAGATAGAGAGATGCATGTATACGAGCAAGAGATGCTTGCTATTCTACATGCAATCAAGAAATGGCATCATTATCTCTATGGAACACATTTTAAAGTCAAAAGCGATCATAGGGTGTTGAGGTATTTTCTCTCACAGCCCAACCTTTCTCCCAAGCAAAAGAGATGGCTGGTTACCTTGCAGTCATATGATTTTGAAATAGCATACATGGCTGGAAAGGATAACGTTGTGGCTAATGCGTTATCTAGAATGTGGGCATGCAGTTTATCTACAGTGTCTACAATTTATAAGGATTGGATAAACGACATCCAAGAAGAATATGTGCTGGATGAGCATGCTATCTAGATTTTGCAAAAATTACAGCAAGGACATGATGAAGAATTTCCAAATTTTAAAGTGTATAATGGACTCTTATGGTCTAAGGGTAAAGTGTACATGGTTTCTAACAGTAAATTCAAGCTGAAAGTGCTCCATGAGATGCACTCATCACCAATGGCTGGACATTTGGGTCTTTTCAAGACCTTTGACAAGGTCCATAAAATTTTTTATTGGAAGGGTTTATGGAAGGACGTCAAGGAGCATGTATCCAAGTGTTTAGAGTGCCAATAAAATAAGGACTCCACTTTATTACCAGTCGGCAGACTCCTTTAGCCTTTACCTATTCCTACGGGAAAATGGACCGACATTTCCATGGACTTTATAATGGGATTTCCTACTACTAGTTATGGATGGAATAGTATCTATGTGGTTGTTGATAGATTGACTAAATCAACCCACTTTATTCCAACCAAAATACAATATTCAGCAAGGCAAGTGGCTGAGCAATTTATTGAAAGTGTGTTCAACCTACATGGTATGCCAATGAGAATAGTATTGGATAGAGATACAAAATTTATGGGCAACTTTTGGAGAAGTCTATTCTCTTCTATGGGTACTTTTCTCACTCCTAGTACAGCCTATCACCCCCAAACTGATGGGCAAACGGAAAGAGTCAATCACTGGGTGGAAGTGTACCTTAGGCATTATTGTCATGACACACAAGCTTTATGGGATCGTTGGATCCACCTTGCTGAATTTTGTTATAACAACACGCATCACATGAGCATAGGTATGTCCCCATTTGAAGCACTTTATGGGTACAAAGTCCAAATCCCATCAGTTTTGTTTCATGAAGATATCAACCCCAAGCAAAGGAAGAGTTAGAAAGGATGGAAACGCTCATGAGACAATGCAAGGACAGCATAAGGAAATCACAAGAAGTAATGAAAGCCTATGCAAATGAGAAGAGAAGACATTTGGACTTCAAAGTTGGAGATTGGGTGTTTCTTAAAGTGCCCAAGACACACTCGCTTCATTGAAGGGTGGGAACAATAAGCTTGCTCACAGATTTTATGGACCATATTTGGTAGTGGACAAAGTTGGAGAGCTTGCTTATAAGCTTCAACTACCTTCTTCCACTAGAATGCATGATGTATTTCATGTTTCACAGCTTAATAAGTATGTTGGACCTGAAGTACAGGTATTGGAAGAGTTTCCACCAATGGATGAAGCAAGACTTATCATATATGAACCTGAAAGTATTATTGGAAAGAGAGAAAAAGTGCTCAGAAATCGTACTCTTACTGAGTACCTCATTAAGTTGAGGAGCTTACCTATAGAGGAATCTTCTTGGCAACCATCCACTTATGTGAATGATTTTCCTTGGTTACTGTAGGATGATACATGACAAATTGTGCAAGGACAGCTTGCTGTGAGATATTTTTGTTAGCAATAAAATTATCCTAACATTATTAAAAATTGATTATGATATTATGGCGTGATACTAGGGATTGTATACTTTATTTCTATACTTCATATGTGTCATTTGGACCACTCTATCAAAAGTTATGACAGTTTCTATAAATCAGTCTGTTTGGACAACAACCAGTTTACTCACAGTTTGGTATACATAAAGGTCTCTCTTATATGGAAAGTGATTTCCTATCGTATCAAAGCTACATGGACATGATTATTATCATCCTTGGCTTGGATTTGGTCCATTTATCCTTGGTTTTGAGGACAAAACCATTTTAGGATGGGATGGTTTGTCATAAAAGAAAAATACCTTGATACTTTTGTAATTTGGAATCATGCTAATTTCATACCTTGTAATTTCTAACCCTTGTAAATTCAGCCCTTGCCTATGTAAATGTGCCCTTAACTTTGGAGATGAGGAGTTAGGATAAAGAAGGCAAGAGGCTAAGAGAAGACATCTTTTGGCTCATTCACAAAATTTTATTGTTCACTTTCTTGAGGTTACCTTCCTTCTTGCTAGATGAAGCATCAGCCATGGCTGTCATGTATTCTTTGGAACTCTCATCATTAATACATGGCAAGATGTCTTGGTGCAATAGTTCTTTGTTATTTTATGTCTATTTCAGTTTAGTTAGATTCCTTTTCCTAGTTGTATGTTTCATTACAATAGAGAAGGGTTCCAATCGTAGTAAGAGGATGGGGGGAGTAAAATATGCATCAGGTCAGGAGTCTTGTACAAAGATATTTCTTGACCATGGAGGGAGCATCCAAGGCTGCACAAGAGGGGACTTTGATGTCCTTATAAAAATGCTAGCTAAGGATATAGTAAGTATTGTGAAGTGGCCCACCATGTAAGTATTTCCATATGGTTTAGTTGTCTTGTAGCTAGTCATTGATTTGAGCCAATGTCTTCCTAATGCTCATTATGCATGGACCATATTTTGCATCATAGAGTTGATGATTTCTTGGAAGAGGTCGACAACACATTGAGTCATCTTGGCAAGCCATGCATGAAAGTCGCAAAGATGGTGTGGGAAAACTTCCCCACTTGTCATGGTGTAGGGATGTTGGAGTCCACAGACTATCCAGAATGGAAGTGTTTCTTAGCTTCCTTGTTGATGGCAAGGAGTCGATGGCTGTTGTCATGCCGCTACACACGGACCATGTAAAAAAAAATCTAGAGTGTGGCTTTCTTATTGATTTAGAGACCCAATGCTATTTTAGACATTAGTGTTAGTGTCCATGGTTCAAAATATTATATTTTTGGATAAGTTTAGCCAATTTATGATATTTTAGATATTGTCTCTTGTAAAAATCCATAAAACTATAGACAACTTCTAGATTAGGATGACATGTAAAAAAAAGCATGTAGCTTTCAACCAATTTGAGGGGATTTTATGTAAAAAGAGAGATTGGTGAAATCTCCCAACGCGTGATCACTATTTTCAGGCAGTGAACAACACTCCAAAGTGGGAGATGAAGAAGGAGTGATCTGGTAGAATTCTGGTTGGGTGCGATGGTATTTTACCCCCCTTTTAGAGCCAATGGAAGCATCAGATTGGCGATCTGAGCAGCATAGAGGAATGTATTATTTTATATATGTTTTTGTCTATTAGAGTTTTATCTTCTAATAATGCTGAAATAAACTGATAGGCTTCATCTCTGTTAGTATTCTTATTCATTTTCTATTTCTTTTTGGGAGTATTCTTCTACGTCTTCAATTTCTTTGAACCCCTTCTCTTCCATCTACTCCTCTCCTTGAATCTACCTTCACCCTGCTCTCTCCTACCCCCGTGATGGACTCTTGACACCAAACACACCAACATCGTGTTAAGGGAAGTTTATGCTATCATCAGAGGTGAATTTCAAAATATATTTGGGCTGATTTGGAGCTTATATCTTCGGCCATATTCAGAGAATTAGCTACATCATTGTTCTTTTAATTCATTTCTTACTCTACAAAAGACATCTTGTCAAAATATGCAAGTATTATATACCCCTATGGTAGGGTAATGTTTGTAGATCATTCATAGATGCTTTGAGTTGAATTAAGAGGAGCTTTTTCTCTTATTTCTTGGCTGTGGTAACTTATCCTTATCAGAAACTCAATTTGAATCTCTCTTGAAGCAAGTCTCTTTGCCTTACAAGCCTTGTAATTGACTCATAAGCTTTTGTCCCTAATAGTCTACATTGAATATAATCATGCAAAGTTGATTCATGCTATGGCATCATGTATGAATGATGGGATGCAGAGTTGTTTATGATACATGATAGCATATTGTACTTGATTTTTTTAAATTGCTCTTATAGTCAAGAAAACAAGCTTGATTTGAGTTAGAACTTATGAGGTAATACTCTTGTGATATTTGCTAAGAACATGCAGTTGGAAGCTCTATTAACATGTTCAAGGACTTGGCTTGAAACCTTCAACCCTTCCCTTATCTCTATCATCTTCGGAGTCTAAGCTCTTGAACCCCCATACATTCTTTTCTCTCAAATCCTTGTGATTGACGGTGAAGTATCTCTTGAACCTTTAAACATTTATTGTAATCTACTTATCTCTTGAAGACACATCTCCATCTATCTTGTCCAGTTTTCTTGCCAAACCCCTTTGGTGACCTTCAACCCTATGCGCTGAGACATTGGTGAACCCGACGTGAAGGTCAGTGTAAGAGAACTCCAAGATGGGGGATTCTTCAGGAGATACTCTACAACAATTGGTGCGCATACTACAACAAACTCAGCAATAACAAATCCAAATGTTACAACAACAATAAAATAGGCAAGATAAAGAGAAGATTGATTCCACAGCTATCAAGGCCCTAGAGGAAGTTGGGCGGGAATTAAAACAATTTAATGATCAAAATGACTCTTTTTTCATTCACTTGTATGTTGAGAAAATGCTCTTCTTTGGTGTACTGCAACATGCATGGAGTCGTTATTTTGCCATACTGGCCAAGCATGGTCTTCAAGAGAGAATCCATGGTCTTTTTCAACAAGATGCGAATTGGGTGCATTCAAAAAAGACCTACGCTAAGAATTCTTCTTAGAAGACTCTGGCCTAATGACGAAGAAAAGTTTCACTGATTGGGTTGAGAAACCCAACAAAGGTTTAGCTGCAACAGCTTTATATCATGAGTTTGAAAGTAAATTTTGACAACTTGATGCTGAAGACCAACAAAGTATGGAAGGTCAGAAGATTGAATTACTCCTTAAGGTTGCAGATCCCATTCTGCAAGAGAAGCTTGTTGATCACCTAGAAGATGCTACCTCTAAATCAGGAATCAAGACTGCATGGACAAATGTTACTAATGCAGTTAACATGATTGCTCGAAGACAGAGGATGTGATTAAGATTGGGCTCTACTTCAACTTCAACAACTCCATATATGGAGCTTGTTCCACCTTGAAAATCCCTTATTCCTTTGACTAATCAACCAACTCTTTCTTCTTCTATTCCTTCTAAAAATGATGTAATGGATGAACTCATTAAAAGCATGCGTGACCTTCATTTGAATCTTACAGAAATTAGTTCCAAGGTGGAGAAGCTGGATGTCAAAGTTGAAGAAAGAGGACGTCATCAACTCAAAGACCCATGAGAGAAGACTTTAAGAGGCACTGTATTTAGTGTGACGGCCAACAACATGACAAAGGGGAGTGTTCTGTCTTCCATGAGGCTGAAGCACAGAAGCTCATCTTTTGCAAAGATGAAAAAATTCATGCAGCTGAAATTGGTCTTTCACTGGAGCCAAATTTTGGCAATGGTGAAATGAAGAAAAGATTAGAAGATTTAGCTATAAAGAATGCCTATGCAGCAATTGATGTAACTACCTATGGGCTGTAAATTGAATCAACTAATCAAATTTGAAAGCATGTAAAGCTAATGTGCAATCTAAAGTATGGATGTAGGCACTAGATCAAATGGAACATGGTAAAGCATTCAAAGAAGATTTGGCTAACGCCAATTGGTGCATTTGAGGAATAACTAGTTAGAAAGAACTGGTAGATTCTTTTTTCGCCTTTGCACATTTGGCTGATATTTATGTCATGTAAAAAGGGAGCTGAAAACTTATGACATGATGGCTGAAAATGAAGATATTTTGGGCATTTTTTTTTACTGATTACTAGTGACACATTGACTGAAATATATGCAGCTGCTCTCATGTAGAAAATCTGGCTAAAAATCAGTCCATAGAAGTATGGACATTGGATTTTTATCAAACAATTCAAGAATTTGTTGAGCAGGAAGACATTGGTTTACTCAACAAGACTGAAGCACAAGTGGAGACAAAATATAAGATGATGGATAAGAAAGTCAAGCTTGTGGCAGTCCCATTGCCTCTCCTGAAAGTGAAGGGCTAGCTGATAGGGCAGCAAATCAGCCAAGTCTTCGTGATCCTTCCAACATTGGTCACAAATTCACATCTAAAAGTATAAAAGAGATTAAAATAGGTGAAAATTCTTTCCTTTCGTCGGTTGAAAAACACTCTATTATGCAAATGCTAATGAAACATGGAAAAGCTTTTGCATTTCAACCAAATGAAATAGGCTGTGTGGATCCAAATATTGTGGCTCCTATGTTCACTTTTTGGTCCCACATGTGCCTTGGAACCTCAAGCCTATTCTTGTTCCAAGGTGCATTTGCCCAACACTACAAGGATATAGAGGCATAGCGACGGCACTTTCTGATGCAAAATAGCAGCATCGCAAATAGCGACGGTGCTCAGACGAAAAAATACGGGCTAAAACCCGAGCGCGTTATTTTTCGCAAATGAATAAAAGAGAGAGCGAACTCCATCTTACATTTGAGAGGGAGAGGGAGAGAAAGAGAGAAAGAGGGAGAAGGAAAGCTTCTCATCGCCGATGCCGCCGTTCTCGAAGAGGAGGAGGAAGTGTACGGAGGGCAAAGAGGAGCCGTCGTTGCGAAGAGGAGCTGCCGAATCCATCCTCGGGTCTTTACGGTGAGTGCATTGTTCCTTCTTGCTTTGCTTTTGTTTTTTTTCTTTTTTTAAAAACTTGTTTTTGTTAAAAATCATGTGTATTAAGAGAGGGAGAGGAAACGAGAGAGGGAGAGGAAGAGAGAAAAGGAAAGAAGGAATGAGAGAGAGAGGGAGAAAACATTAAAAATAGTAGGGAAAGAGAGAAAGAGAGGAAGACGGAGAGAAAGGGAGGAAAGGAGGGAGAGAGAGAGGGAGGGAGAGGTTGTTGTTATTGTTTTTTTTGTTTTATTTATTCTTTCTTTTTTTTCTTGTTTGTCGTTGTTGTGGTATTCGTAGTAGTAGTCGTAGTGGTAGTGGTAATGATAGTGGTAGCGATAATGGTAGCAGTAGTGGTAGTTATTGTTTAATTTCTTATTTTCTTGTTTGTTGTTGTTGTGGTAGTCATAGTAGTAGTAGTGGTAGTGGTAGTGATAGTAGTAGTAGTTGTTGTTTAATTTCTTCTCTTCTTGTTTATTGTTGTTGCGGTAGTCATAGTCGTCGTCGTAGTCATCCTAGTCGTGATTGTAGTAGTAGTACTAGTAGTAGTGATAGTAGTTTTCTTATCTGTTGTTGTTGTTGTAGTAGTAGTTTTTTTTCTTTTCTTGTTTATTATTGTTTAGTTTTCTTGTTTATTGTTATTGTTGTTGTTGTTTTTTTTTTCTTCTTATTCTTCTTTTCTTGTTTGTTGTTATTGTAGTAGTAGTTGTTGTTGTTGTTGTCTTTTCTTCTTTTCTTGTTTATTGTAGTGGTAGTGGTTTGGTGTTGTGGTGGTGGTGGTGGTAGTAGTAGTAATAGTAGTAGTAGTAGTAGTAGTAGTAGTAGTAGTAGTAGTAGTAGTAGTAGTGGTTTTTTGGTTTGTTGTTGTTGTAGTTTTTTTTCTTTTCTTGTTTCTTGTTGTTTAGTTTTCTTGTTTGTTGTTGTTGTTGTTGTAGTGGTAGTAGTAGTAGTTTTTTCTTCTTTTCTTATTTGTTATTGTTATTGTAATAGTAGTAGTAGTAGTTGTTGTTGTTACTGTGTTTTTTTTTCTTCTATTCTTGTTTATTGTAGTAGTAGTGGTAGTGGTAGTGATAGTGGTAGTAGTAGAGAGAGAGAAATGTTGTGGTAGTCGTAGTCGTGGTCGTAGTCATCGTAGTCGTGATTTTAGTAGCAGTACTAGTAGTAGTAGTAATAGTAGTTTTCTTGTTTGTTGTTGTTGTAGTAGTAGTAGTTTTTTTTCTTTTCTTGTTTATTTTTGTTTAGTTTTCTTGTTTGTTGTTGTTGCTGTTGTAGTAGTAGTAGTAGTAGTTTTTTCTTCTTTTCTTATTTGTTATTATTGTAGTAATAGTAGTAGTCGTTGTTGTTGTTTTTTTTTCTGTTCTTGTTTATTGTAATGGTAGTGGTAGTGGTAGTGGTTTGTTGTTGTGGTAGTCATGGTCGTGGTCGTGGTCGTGGTCGTAGTCGTAGTTGTAATCGTAGTCATGGTTGTAGTAGTAGTGGTGGTTTCTTGTTTGTTGTTGTTGTTGTTGTTGTTGTTGTGGTGGTTTTTTTGTTTTCTTGTTTATTGTTGTTTACGGTTTTCTTGTTTGTTATTGTTGTTGTAGTAGTGGTAGTAGTAATAGTTTTTTCTTCTTTTCTACCACTACCACTACAATAAACAAGAAAAGAAGAAGAAGAAGAAAAAAAAAACAACAACAACTACTACTACAACAAACAAGCAAAACAAAAGAGAAACTTACAAAGTCCTCCAAATATATCCTGTGGCTGCCACTCCCAAGATGATGGACCACTCCGGCCTCGAGTCATGCCCTCGCCGCCTCCCGCTGCTGACTCCAACGTCCTGGCGAATCTGTAGCCTCCTCCCTCAGTCGGTGCCATGCAATCCATCATCCAGCCCATAGAGAATCTATCTACTGTGGCTGGCACCAGAAACTCCTCGTGGAAGGATGCTACTATGTAGGCCTTGCTCCCCTCCGGTATGTTCTTCCAATGATCCAGGACGTTGTGCCGAAAAACTTGTTGGCACAACTCATGCGAGCCATCACTCTCCTCCCCTCATCATTCATGATGATGGCTCCTGACCTACTATCAACCAGGTATCCATAACCCCTAGGAGTCTGCCTAAGATGGGTCCTCTCCCATCTCCGTCCACGCTCCTGGGCATATCCATGAGACCCCTCTACATATGGTGTACTGACGGGGGTAACCTCTCTCGGAGTGGCACTCAAAGGGGTGCCACCAAAGGGGGTGCCACCAAAAGGGGTGCCACCTGCTGACGACTGCGCAAAAGTCGGAGTAACTGGAGTAGACGTCCCCATAGGTGTGACAAATCCTGGAGGTGACGTAGCTCCAGCTGAACGACGAGATGGAGACACCACATTTGTGTCTCCACAGCAGCACCCCCTTGATCCCGATGCAATCCCTCCCTCTGGCCCAAGTCGTGAGCATCGAGATCGTCTGCTCAAAGCTGAAGCATCTGATCGTGCTGAAGCAGATCTAGCAAAGCGCCCTGACGAAGAACGAGACAGATCCTGGTCTGCCATCTCTCTGAATCTCGTGAGATGGTCTGGAGACATGCGTGCCATCATGTCCTGAAACTCCTCATCGCTCATCCCTCGACTCATCCTGAAAATGTCACCTCCACAGATAAAAAAATGGTGTTAGAATAATCAATTTAAACTATACAAAGCACAGTAATATAAATCATTTTTAAAAAATCCCTCTTAAAATGCATATCTGATGTACCTTTATGGAAGATCTAAACAACGAATTGAGTAATACAATTCTCCAAGAATGAAGTATCCTATGGTCCCATGTTAATCTCCTGACACAACTCTATATACACTGGAAGGTCGATAGACATGTCACCACAAAAAAACGAGTCTGCCTCGTTCTCAAAAAATTATTGGACTCCTGTATTTCCATCATTGTTAGCCGATGCAGGCTCCAAGCTTGCGGTGGCCTCCACCCCTTGTAATATCGACCCCTCTATTTGCATATTATCTTCATCTATGCCCGGAATATCGCTTTGATCATATACTCTCGCACTTCGAGGAGTTAAATGTATAACATACCACCATCGAGGTTGTCGGGGGTTTGGATAGAAGATTACCTGTTCACAAACACGTACAAAGCAAGTTCAAACCATTGTGACATAAACCATGTCGTATTACAATTAGCAAGCAAATGACTCTATGCACTTGTTCACAATGGGCCGGCAACACAAAGGTGTCGCGCAAATCCGTCCATTTTTTTTCAGAATCTATTTCGAGAAATCCAGATGGACCTCGTCGAACTGTTGCTCCAGCTCCTCCAAGTACCACTTTGAACCACTGCACATCGAATAGTATCATGGAGAAGCTACGGTAATCCACCGTAATAATACTTTGCAAGTTCCCAAAATACTCCATCTCATCCACAACCGTGTTTGGATCCGTTGCTCGTCGCCGGATCTCTTGCTCAAACCTTGCCATGACACCACAGTCCATTGTGGAGCGCATTTTGTCAATACGCTCCACGCGAAAATGCCGTCCGCGCGACCACGCTGCACTATACATTTTGTACTGTACATTGAAACACTCAAATTAGATGTCGCACATTAAATTTAGATACGACATATTCTAAACCCCTCATCACCTTTGGACTACATCCCCTCGAGAACTCCCACTCCTCCATTGAGACCTCTGTCCCTTCACTGGATGCTGCGGTCAAGGCTCCATGCAACCATCGTATTGACATAAACCGCGGCATCTCCTCCATGCCTTCGGGATATCGAATCGGTCGATGATGCATACTGCATCGGAATTCAGCTCGTGCTTCCTTTCGATCTTGCCTTGCAATCTAGTACTTGGCGAGCCATGTCTCCATGGAGGCATGGTGCAATATACAAAAGTGATTCACCTTCTCTTCCATTGAGGCATCCATTCTTTTTTCTACCCCATTTCCAACCACCACATCTCTAGTCAGTCTATCATCGTCCTTCAGCGTCCATAGCATTTCATTGTCTGGTTCCACCGTTGGTAGCCATTGTGAGATATGCACTAACGCCTCTGACACCAACAAACCTTCCGCCATGCTACCTTCTGGACGAGCTCATTGTCGCACAAAGCCTTTCAGGGTTTTCATGAAGCGCTCCAGGAAGAACATCCATCGAGTATGGATAGGTCCAGCAATCTCCACTTCGTCCACAAGATGCATAAGAAGGTAAACTTGTATCGTGAGCATGCTAGTGGGCAAGTATTTCTCAAAGAGATAGAACGTCTCAACTGCTCCCCGCCTCGCGGATTCAATAGAGGACGTCTTAATCTCTTTCTGTGAGATCCATTGCACCAAAGTCCACAACTTGTAAATGGCCCCACGAATTTCTGGAGTAAGGCATCCTGCGATCACGATCGGTAGGACAAACTGCCACAAATGAGAAAGCATTATGAATAATGAACACTTTTCAAATTGCAAAATGCCCACGCTAATTACAATCCATTCTGTTCACAAACCTGACATATCTTATGCCAATCATGGGATTTTAGCCTCGACAATTGGTCATCTTTAGAAAATGCGGACCTGAGAGAACGCATCATACCCATCGGAGTATGGATAGACTTGATTACTTGCTTCACAATACACTCTTCTTTGGTGGACAAAACCCAAGGAGCGCGAGGAAGCTGCACTCCCCCTTCAGCACTCGACTGTGGCCAAAGCGCCTCCATCTTACCTACCTCCTTCAAATCCATTCGTGACCCTATAGTGTCTCTCTTTCCTATGATGTGGTCCCATAGAAAGCTACCCACATTCTTGAAAATATACATGGGATCCAACAAGTGGTTGACCTGTAAGTGGGTCCAATATGGCAACTCGTAGAAAACTGAGAATCGTCGCATTCCATTTGGATGTGATTCCGGGTTTACCATTTTCAGCTCGTACCAGCTTGCAACGTTCATACGTGTTGGAGGTCGTCCAAGAAAACCTTCCTTGAGTTCATGATCCTCCGGTAAGAAAGCCGCGTGTCGTTGATATACCATCTTCTTCATGGTTCGTGACCTTCGGGAGTCTAACTGTGGCCCACACAATGGACATGCATGATAACCTGAGGTAACCAGACCTGTAAGGCGAGCCACGACCTAGTGAATACTTGATTGAATGAAATAAAATATAGATATTACCAGCGAGAACGGAGGTCTGCTCATCTGAGTACTCTCCCAATCCCGAAAAGTCATGCATCGTCCACATGAGAATGGCTCGAATGTTGGCTGACCGCCGACCATCGCGCCTGCTCATATCTTGCATAGTGACCCCCTCCTCCCACAAAATCTTAAGCTCATCGACTAATGGACGAAGATACACGTCCATATTTTTTACTTTGTAGCGGCCCGGGACGAGCAAGCTAAGGATGAGATGTCCTTTCTTCATAGAAAGCCATGGAGGGATGTTGTAGTTGACAAGCACTATAGGCCACACACTGTAAGAAGTCGAGCGCAGACCGAATGGGTTCACACCATCCATGGCGAGACCGAGCCGAAGATTCCTTGGCTCTCGCGCAAAGCCTGGGAAGGTAGAGTCAATGTGGCTCCATGCGCGCGAATCCGCTGATATTCGTTGAACTCCATCCGTGGACCTATTCTGCACATGCCACGTTGTCAAGCTTGCCATGCCAGACGTGCGAAACATGTGGTTTATGCGGGGGATGAGCGAAAAGTGTCTGAGAACTTTTTGAGGGATGGTTTTTCCTTGCAAGTCCTGTCGATACCTGTGAGCACCACACTTTGGACATGTCTCCATAGTCTCGTATTCATCTCGAAACAATATGCAGTCATTGATACACGCATGGATGTTATTGTAGTCCATGCCAAGCTTCCGTAAAACATGTCGTGCATCATCACGAGACTCAGGCATGGTATTTGTAGGTGGTAATATATGATATTTCAATAACCTGAAAAAAATCATAAAACACCTTGAAAAAGCACAAATGTTTGCAATAATATTGTAAAAAAAAATAAATCAATGAAGCCTATGTGCAAGGTACTTGAATAACTTAGTCACACTCGTATCGCTCCAACCGTATTTTGCTTGCACACTTAAGAGTGCAAGCAATGTCTTAAACCGAGATACTCGGCACCCATCATATAATGGTATGGATGCTTCCTCTCTAAGCAGGTTAGATGTCTCAACATCCATGGGAATCAATGCATCGATCATTGTCTCCATCTCAGACTCCAAGATTGTAGGTAGGTCAGGAAGGTTGTCTGTCTCCTCTGGCATTGACGGTATAGATGGGCCTTGTGAGTGGTGGATTGGCTCCTGCAATCCATCCATCGCACGTCCACGAACTCTTGTAATTGGCCGGAAAGGGTGCACTCCCCCTTGGGTCGAGACATCACCCCCCTGGATAGAAAATTTGCCAACAAGACCCAATCTTATTGTGTATGGTTTTCAATTAGCTTGCGAGTACAATGCATGATTAATATTAACTTCAAATTACCGTTTGCTGAAAATCCGCAATCGCCTGATCAATGATCTCAGATTGAAACTCGCCAAATCGTCGTACGTGTTCTATAGACAATCGGCGTTTTCGTCTAATTGCCAACTTGCATTGAGAGCAAGGACATGGGACACGCTGATTAAGATACGTCTCGCGATCTTGAACAATAAGAACTTCTTCGTTTTCCATCTTATCTACATTACAGCAAACGAGGCTTAAATGGATAGCTTTATGGAGATGTACGTCAAGTTGCAAGTTGACCATAAATCTTGCATTGTACATAGTAGTTGAGAGATTTATTGATGTTATATCTCGGCCTTGTATCATGCTCAAGGATTTGTTTGTCCCGGTAGATAATTATTCGTTATTGTAAAAAACTGCACTAAAGGGCTTTGAGTATAAGTAATCCATTTATGAGCATCGTTGAGGATCTCTTAGTCTAATAATAAATCAGTCTCAACAAAAAGCATCTTAGAAATGTGGTTTTTTTGTCCTAGGATCGCGTATTAAAATTAATGCCATCTATGAAATTTATCAACTATAGTAATAAAATTTATTTCAATCAATTCTACTCATAGTCATAAGACATGAGAGAAAATATCCTATACTCAATTTAAGGGATTCTTCTTCTATAACAATACTTTTGGGTTCATTTTGATGAAGTACCATAATGACCATTAGCTAGGGTATCATTTTCTTTTAGTCCTTCCGTTGACTAGTTGGCATGATTTCTAATTTGTTATGCCTACAAAGTTAATACAAAAACAATGAATTATGCATATAACAATTAGATCCCCTACTTGGACATTATGAAGGACATGACCAATTTTAAGCCATCTTAAAGAGTCACCAATGTACGTGGCTCATGGCAAAGCACATTGCATACCATTATCGATAAGTCTATTATCGTGCATCTTAAATCTCCTAATTAGACTTTATAAACGGTATGACTAATTTTTAGCCCCCTTAAGGAGTCGATGTAATGGTACCCATAAAAAAAGTAAAGTGGATACCATTACCATAATCATGGATATGCTATCATTCCAATATATGTTATCTTTCTCTTTCTCTCTCTCTCCCTCCCTCTCTTTCTCTTTCTCTCATATTTCCTCTCCCTCTCACAATATATCTTAACACTCTCCAAAAGCAAAAGGGAGAGGGAGAGAGAGAATGCACTCTCCCTCCCTCTCCCTCTCCCTCTCCCTCTCCCTCCCCCTCTCCCTCTCCCTCTCTTTCTCTTTCTCTCCCTCTCTCATTTCCTTCCCCTCCCTCTCCCTCTCTTTCTCTCCCTCTCTCTCCCTCTCCCTCTCTTTCTCTCTTTCTCTCTCATTTCCTCTCCTAAACAAGTAAAAAAGAAAGTGATTCAAAAATTAAACAAGCAAGAGGGAGAGTGAGAGAGAGAGAATGCACTCTCCCTCCCTCTCCCTCTCTTTCTCTTTCTCTCCCTCTCTCATTTCCTTCCCCTCCCTCTCCCTCTTCCTCTCTTTCTCTCCCTCGCTTTCCCTCTTTCTCTCTCATTTTCTAAACAAGCAAAAAATAAAGTGATTTAAATATTAAACAAGCAAAAGGGAGAGGGAGAGAGACAATGCACTCTCCCTCTCTTTCTCTTTCTCTCCCTCTCTCATTTCCTTCCCCTCCCTTTCCCTCTCCCTCTCTTTCTCTCCCTCTCTTTCTCTCTCATTTCCTCTCCTAAACAAGCAAAAAATAAAGTGATTTAAACATTAAACAAGCAAAAGGGAGAGGGAGAGAGAGAATGCACTCTCCCTCCCTCTCCCTCTCTTTCTCTTTCTCTCCCTCTCTCATTTCCTCCCCCTCCCTCTCCCTCTCCCTCTCTTTCTCTTTCTCTTTCTCTTTCTCTTTCTCTTTCTCTCCCTCTCTCTCCCTCTCCCTCTCCCTCTCTTTCTCTCTTACTCTCTCGTTTCCTCTCCTAAACAAGCAAAAAAGAAAGTGATTTAAACATTAAACAAGCAAAAGGGAGAGGGAGAGAGAGAATGCACTCTCCCTCTCCCTCTCCCTCCCTCTCTTTCTCTTTCTCTCCCTCTCTCATTTCCTCCCCCTTCCTCTCCCTCTCCCTCTCTTTCTCTTTCTCTCCCTCTCTCTCTCTCTCTCCCTCTCTTTCTCTCTCATTTCCTCTCCTAAATAAGCAAAAGAGAGTGATTTAAACCTTAAACAAGTAAAAGAAAGAGAGAGGGAGACTCACCGATGAGATATAGCGAGCATGGGGCGGCTCCTCTTTGCGATGAAGGCTCCTCCTCTCCTTCGCGAACAACGGCGGCGGTGGCGGCGGCGGCAAGTCTTTTTCCTCTCCTTCTCTCACGACATTCGCTCTCTCCCTCGCTCTCGCTCTCAAAACTCACAAGCCGCAAACGTGAAATGAAAACCATGCTCGGTTTCGGCCGCTTTTTTTCCCTGTGGAGCGTCGCTATTTGCGTCGCACGTCGCTATTTGCGTCGCAAATGCGAGGCAAATAGCGACGCAAATAGCGATGCTATTAGTGACGCCAATAGCGACGCCGCTATCCGCCGTCGCTAATTGGCGTCGCTACTAGCTCAAATCCTTGTAGTGAATGGAGCCAACTCTCAAGTTTTTGGGCTGAATACTCAACTTCCTAGGGGTCCTCTACCAATAGGAAGATTGCATAGTGGTTCTCAGCCACCTATTGGGATATTTCCATCTCAATTTGGGGGTTCAATGCATGGTACTCATGATCAGTCTATTTTGGGACAGCAACCATTCCATGAAAGAGAGCTGAAGGACAAGATCATTTTAGCCAAGTTTAATGGTCAGTCATCTTCACCATTTGATTTAGAGGAGTGGACCTCTAAGATGGACTCTTACTTTGACATATTTCTCAAAACTGATGACATGAAGATTCATTTTTCTTCTTTGCATTTGGAGGAGCTAGTGCTCAACGATGGTGCAAAATGTGCATAATCCCAACCCATGGCATGGAAGTATTTTGATACCATGGCATGGAAGTATTTTGATAAGAACAAGAGACGACCCCCAAGTGCAGTGCATTAATAAGTGTAACGTGAGGTGCTCGTGAACCCATAGTCCCTGTGATGTCATCCAACTTGAAGAGGATACAAATGAGTGTGAAGTCCTAGAGGTTCCAAAAGCTAAAGATCCCATGCTGTTAGACAGAGTGACTCTCGTACCCTTTGGACTCTGGCTAATGAGTCATGGTTTACTGAGCTTATACACATTTGCTTAGCATATGCAAAATATCCATAAGAAATGGATTAAGAAGAATAATCCTTTCTTCAAGTAGTGGTGCTTATTGCTTGAATCTACCCTTCTTAAGAGAGGATGATGATGTTGCACCTTGCCAACAACCACCAGTCCTGCTGCCAAAGTAGAACTCAGATGGTTTTATTGTGTGACATTCGTGGAGGCATCTTCAAAAGATGGGTCCTCAAGTCAAGAGATAATGAGTCCCCCATAAAATCCAAAACACCTCAGGTAAATTACTATGTATAAAAATGTGCATCACGTGAGTTTAAAACAAGGGAATATTAAAAAAGATAGTCTTACAGATATACATTCACAGAAGGAAACAAAATTTAATGCATAAATTTATTCATAAAAGGAGTATCTATATTCTATATGTGTATTTTTTACATAAGGGTATTATTAATTCATAAAACTACCTAGGATTTTCTTATGAAAAGGGGTGCATGTGTGTGTGTACACATGTACACATACACACGTGTTCATATGTGTATGTGTGCACATATGCAACATGTTCATATGTATAGGGGTTAGAAAATCTAGGTTCACATCCATATGGCATTCACACATAGGAAATATTACAACATTCCTACATTTCACAAGTTTTCCTATATAGGAATCGACTAAAAGTCCCTTGTGTATGTAAGTGGAAGGCATTATTCGAGACCCCTTGTTTATCCTAGCACTAAATGTTGGAGATGACCACCATGTTGCAAATAGAGGAGGCCTCAAACAAGTAGCTACATACCTATTTTGCGCAACATTACTCTCTTTCCTCTAACTTTTCTGGTGATGTAACCGTTAAATGCATTTCATGTAGACATAGAATACTATATAGTGGCACACATGACAATGTTTGGATTAAAAACCTTATAGGTTCTCATGCACGCCTTGCATGAATTGGTCTACAACTCATGGTTAATTTAAGAACAATAGTAAAATACTCACCCTTATAAGCTTAGATATCCCAATGTAAACATAATCTTGGTCTAGCACCCTATGACCCTTGGGTGAGATACCATCAAGCTTTTGAATGGTTGTAGTGTTTGGACTAATGAACTAGATGGTTGAAATGATCCAATATTTTTGAGATATTCTATTACTCTTGTCAGAAAAAAATGTTGATATTTGTATAACTTCTTTAAATGAGCAAGATGGTGCTAGCCTTTATCTAATGGATTGAAGAAAAGGCTTATATCATGTGAAATCTTGGCCTAAAGTAAGACCCATGTTGTGAAACTCAAAATATAACCTTGTAACATGTGAAAAAGACCCAAAGGTGATAAAACTGATGGGACCAAAAATGGGCTGGCACTGGCTATGACACTAGCCAAACCCTCATGCATACAACAAACACCTCCACCACCACATGGCCTCGCGGGCCAGGAGCGTCTGTAATAACCAAATGCACACTAGATATATCTACCACTTTTTTCCTTCTTTACAGGTTTTAAAATCTGATTCGGGACTACAGATCAGCCCTCATTCAATTCTATTTTACAAAGGAAAATTACTTGTTTTTTACATTTGATTGAGCCAATGTTGTTCTTATGGAGTGAAAATTTGTAGAAATGTTGTTCAATGTGTGTTCTTCTATGCTTCCATGATGAAAAAATAAAGTTAAAATGCTGGAAATAATTTTTTAAAAACTCGTAAAATTTTATTTTTATAAGGAAAATGGAGTTTTTGGTATTTTCGGGTGGGATAAACCAATACACATAGGATAAAATGCTAATAAAATCTATATTGAGAAAAAATAAGAATATGCCTTGGAAAAATACGAAAAAATATGATAAGTGGTTGTGGATGTATGGTGGGGCAAAGCATAAGGTTGCCCTATTTTTTTGTTATAGTGTGTGATTTATTGCTCTTTATACACTAAATCATGACAAAACAATCTCTATACACCTATGCAACGAAGCAAAACTTAAACGATGAGGGGGAGTAGGATTTTGTGCAACAATTTGAGGGCTGAAATAATAAAAATTCTGATTGGTTTTTCTATGCATAGCATTTAGGAAATGACCTATTTGAAAATTAGGGATCTAGTAGCACAAGGCTTGCCTTGGTGCTAGATTCTTGCAACAAAGCAAATACGCGCATTAGTTGAAATTCATGGACAGATTGTTTGCATACTGGCATATAGGCTGATTTCAAAACATAACTATTTGTGCACGATGAGACATCCACTATTGCATTGATCATACATGTGGTATCAACTCCTAGAAATGCATAGCAATTGTTTGAATTATACTTGACCTACACTTGAGAGGGTGAGATTCCCCTTGCCGTAGGTTAGCCATTCGTTCCCTGGGGAAAATTATTGGTGAGAAACATGGTATCTCTTGGATCTCGCTGATAAAGAGAGGAGTCTTGTGCGAATGTGTTTATATGTGAAAATAGCGCATCGAGGGTCCAATCCCCAAGATGCAGGAGAGTTGCAGTGGGGCCATGGCAATCAGCCAATGGGGTGCCTCCTATGTCTATGATACGTAGGACTTATTGCCAATATGTGTGGGATACCCCCTCTGAGGGGTTTTGGGAAAGGTATCATTATACTTTTATCCAGCTACAAATCTGGCACATGAACATATGCAATACAACCAAACACTTTCAAGTGTGAGACATCAGACTTCTTACCTGTAAAACATTCTTCGAGGGTCATACCATGAATTGCAGTTGTGCGAGTTCTGTTAATAATCTAAATAGCATTATGAACAATCTCAGACAAAAAATGCTTAAGCATTTTCTTTTCAGCCCATCAAGGCGAGTGCAACTTCTACAATATGCATGTGCTCATCGTTGTGGCATGCTTTCGTCACTATTCCAATCTCATCTCCTGCAATACATCTTCATAGGACTTCATCCTTGAATTTCTTATATAGAGCGCTGCCTAACAGGGTGTAGGGGGTTGATTCCAATAAAAGCTTATTCTTCGCACGATTGGAGATACCATGGGGATACTGTTGCATTGCCAAGAGGTTGGCTATGTCTGCATACCAAGGGGCAATAGTTTTGACTAGAAACAAGGAAGCATCATGGAGGTTAGGCTCATCCTACTTTTCCTCATCACTCTGAGAAATTTGTGATAGATTATCAACTAGGACATGGAAGCGACTAGGTTTGGTAACAACTTCAAAGTCCAACTCCTGAAACAAAAGGATCCATCTCATCATTCTTCCCTCCACATCATCCTTACTCATCAGGAAGGATAGGGCCTCATGATCCACATAGAATTTGAAATGCATCGATAGCAAGTAGTGTCAAAACTTCTCCAAGGCAAACACCATTGTTAGGCACTCCAGCTCCATCATTGTATAGTTTTGTTCTCTATTGGTTACTTTCCAGCTTGCATAATAGATAGATTGATCTAACTTCAAGGGGCCCTTTTGGCATAAGACCACACCTGGGCCTTCAACTGATGCATCAGTGTGCACATGGAACTCACTCATCCAATCAGGAGGCTATAGAATGGATGCTTCAATCAGGCACTGTTTCAGGGTGTTGAACACTTCATCACATTCAATAGTCCATGTAAACTCGACATCTTTTCTCAAGAGCTTATGCAGGGGGCTGCCTTTGTCGCAAAGTGTGCAATGAATCTTGTGTAATAACCCACATGGTCAAGGAATCCCAACAATTATTTGAGGTTGGTTAGCATTGTTAAGGCCGTGATCTTCTCAATCTTTGCATGATCTATTGCTATCCCCTGTGTAGAGACAATGTGGACCAAAGGAACTCTTGACAAGACTATGAAGATGCATTTTTTAGGGTTGAGAGATCCCATACTCTGGACATCTATCAAGGCATTGCTGTAGGTGTTCCCAATGCTCACGAATCAAGCAATAGACATAAAAATCATCTAGGTACACCTCAATGAAATCATGCAAATGGTTTTGGAATAAGGCCATCATGACTCATTGGAATGTAATAGGAGCGTTATAAAGCCCGAACACCATCACTTTGTAAGCATAGGTTCCCCATTCTATTGTGAAGGTCATTTTGGATTGATCTTCTACGATCTGGACTTGCTTATATCTATTGAATCCATCCAAGAGGGAATAAAATTCATGGCCTACCATTTTGTCCAATAGTTGGTGTGTGAAAGGGATAGGGAAATGATCCTTCTTAATCTTGGAATTCGGCTTCTGGAAGTCCACACATATTCACAACTTTCCACTCTTCTTGGGTACTACTACAATGGGTGAAACCCATTCACTATTGGCCATTGGATTTATGCCAGGAGGCAAATTCCATGGTGGATTTTGTGAGGTTTTGCAGTGGATTCCATAAAATTATATTTATTGTCGGGGTTCATACACAAGGTGGATTCCTTGTGTGAAAAGTCAATGGGGACGTCTGTCATTTTCGGGCGTCTTGTTAATTTAATGTGAAAGTGGGTGATTCCATAGTGGGTGATTCCGCAAAATACATATTTAAATTAATGGATGTTTATGATTTTAGAGTGTGCACTCGTAATAATTTAAGGTTAGGATTGAGTTCTAACCAATTTATTTATTTTGTAACTGAAGACTGCTAGGTATTCACTTTTGTCGGTTTAATTTTATTATTTTCTAACAATTGTGAATGCTTCAATTGATGTGCAGAGCAGGCAGTGGTGGCATTGGGAAGCACTGCGTGATAGCGTGTATTCAAGTTATTTAGAAGAAATTATCATTTTTTATGGGCGTGCATTTTAGACGTGTACTAATATTTATTTTTACGTGCTTATTTATTGAATCGCCTGACATTTATTTATTATTTTGTATGCGCATGGATGCACAATTTAAATATTTATTATTGGACATAGTATTTAGGCACAACTCGACTCTTTGGACGCCCAATTGCTTTAATTCTTTAGTAGAACAAAAGTAAACACAAAAGCTAAAGCGTGCTAATTATAAATTGGGCTATTTTTTGAGCTTCGAGATGAATAATACATCAAATACATGCTTTGTGGAGCGCTCACACAAGGCATGGGGGGAGATTGTACCCAATTGGTCTTTTGCTTCATGTCGTGCAAGTCTTCTCTCTTGTTTTTTGTGCAAAAGTAGAGTTTTCTTGTTCTTGGGGACCTTCCGGCGCTCCCTATGCACTCATATATCATCTGATCTGTGCACCATGGATAGATAAACTCAGCTTCAAGGAGCTTCAACAATTCGATCTTCACGAGGGCGAAGTAATTTGGGTTCATGCACCTCTGTCTTTGTCTCACAGGCTTGTCGTGCTCTAAGTCGATGTCATGTTGACACACTGTAGGATCAATACCGTTCAGATCTTTATACGACCATGCAAACACGTCCAAGTTCTCCTTTAGTAATGACCACGCAAACATGTCCATGTTCTCCTTTAGTAGGTCATGCAAGATGAACAAATCTTCATTTGGGAGAATGATACCCACTTTCAAGTGACGTTCAATACCATAAGCATTCGTGAATATTAATTGATTTTCACCTTCCATTTCATGGATAAAGGTCCCATAGACTACTTTAGGGTATGGATCCAACTCCTTCAAAGGAGTGATCTCCTCTTTTGAGGTTCCACTAGAACAGACTTCCTCTTTTGGTTGAGACTTAGCTTGCTCCTTAGCCAGCTGAAAGGGTATTAGAGCGGTTTTGGATTTGGTTTGAGAATAAGTTACTTCTTGGCTCGAGGACCCATCTTCTGAGGATGCATCCAAGAACATCACATAACCCGAACCTTCTGAGTTCTATTTGAGCTGTTGAATGGATGGTTGTTGGCAAGGTGCATTGTCATCATCCTTGCTTAAGAAGGGTAATAATGGGCAACAAGAGCCACTACTAAAGGAAGGCTTATTCTACTTATTCCATTTCTTTAAAAACATTTAGACATGATGTGACTCATTAGTTAGTCCAAAAGGTACCAAAGTTATTATGTCTAATAATATGGGGTTTTCTATTTCAGAGGTCTGTGCCCTTCCTTCAAAAAGCCATGGTCTTCCTAATAGTAGAGGGTATGAGGTCCTGTAGGAATTTGGTTTAACCACTAGATATTTCAACCAATAATCCCTTCCTCTGAGGGTTGTCTTCACGTATGGGAGAATTCCCAAAGGCTTAATTCTGCTTTGATCTACTAGTTGGATAAACCATTACATAGGCTGCATACCTTGCAAGCCTAAATTCTTCATTGTCACATCTGTCATTATGTTCATTGATGAACCTCCATCAATTAACGTGTTTGCAATAGGGCATCCTTCAATCCACACACCAATCTCTAGGATACCAGAATCTAGGAAGGCATTAGCCAAATCCACTTCCTTCATAGGCTTTGGGGCTTTGTTGGGCTTGGTTGCTATTGAGGGAGAAATCTTAGGCCTCTTCTTCTTGTCAATATACTTTTGAATTTCTTTCGATAGCTAGAAGACAACATCAACAACTATCAAAATGTTAAGTTAGGTTTAAAGGTGTCTAGGTCTTTGACCACCTCTTTCCAAGGCTAGAAAACTTTCCCAAGCTACACTCTCATCCAATAGAACATATACAGAAGCATACAGAAGGTCTACAGAGGCTCATAGAAGCTCAACAGAAGCTCAATAGAGAGTTACAGAGGGTCAACAGAAAGCATCAGAACCACATAACTCATACCAAAACCATTCCAAACCATCAAAAATCACTCAATAAGCTTTCAAACAATCTCAAACCCTACCAATCAATACTCCATCCTTCCTTACAGAGAGAAAACAGAACAAAACAGGAGCTCAACAGAAGCTATCAAGACCAAACAGAACAGATCAGAACATCAATAGAACTTCACATCTCTACTAATAAACATCATGAGCTTAATAAAACCATTCGAACATATCCAAAACACTCTCAAACCACTTCCAAACCAATCAATCATCTTATAAAATCAACCATTCAACTCTCAAAAATAACAAAAATCAGCCAAAAAATAGGTCATTTCAACACTCAACAGCACAGATCGGATGCCATAAGCGCGCGTAGTGAGTGGCGTCAGAAGGTCCCCAAGAACAAAAGAACTCTACTTTTTGCACACAAATCAATGTAGAAAGCTTGCACGACATGAACAAGAGACCAATTGGGTGCAATCTCCCCCCATGCCTTGTGTGAGCACTTCACAAAGCATGTATTTCATATATTAATCATCTTCAAGCTCAAATAATAGCCCAAATTACAAAATAGCACGCTTTAGCTTTTGAGTTTGCTTTTGTGCCAAATAGAGAGTTAAAGCTAATGGGTGCCCAAGAATTCAGGCGTACCCAAACACAATGTCCAAATACAAATATCTAAATCGTGCACCCATGAGCATACAAAAATAATAAATAAATATCAAGCGCTTTGATAAATAAGCACGACAAAATATAGGCGCCATGCCTAAGGTATGCGCCCATCAAAATATTGACGATAACTTGAATACACGCTATCCTCCAATGCTTTCCACTGCCACCGCTGCTATCTCTACACATCAACTGAAGCATTCATAATCGTTAGTAAAATAATACAATTAAACTGAAAAAAGTGAATACCTAGCAGTCTTCAGCTATATAAATAAATTGGTTAGAAATCAATCCTAACCTTATTTATCACGCGTGCGCACTCTAAACTCATAAACATTTATTAATTAAAATATGTATTTTGCGAAATCACCCGCTATGGAATCACCCATGTACACATAAAATTAGCAAAACGCCCGAAAAGGATAGGCGTCCCCATCAACTTCTCGCACAAAGAATCCACTTTGTGTATGAGCCCCAGTAATATGTATGATCTTGAATGGTCCATAGAATTTAGGTGCTAATTTCACAACTGGGTGTTTATCTACACTTTGTAATCTACGTTTTTTATGCGTAACCAAACATAATCATCAACTTTGAAATTCATAGCCCATCTTTCCTTATTTGCTTGTTTTGTATATGATTGCTGGGCTTTGGCAATCATATCTTTAACTTCATCAAAGATAGTGGCGTGCATGTTAGCAATATCATCAGCAGTCTGAATTTTATTCGATAATGATGCAACAGGTGTAGACAATCTATATCCATTAATAACTTCAAATGGTGCTTTCTTTGTAGTTGTATGTGGTGTATTATTATATGCAAACTCAAGTAAATGTAGATGTGTATCCCATGTGTGTGGTTTTGAAATAGTGAAAGCATGCAAAAGATCTAAAATAGTACTGTTAGTAGCTTCTGTTTGACCGTTTGTTTCAGGATGAAATGCAGATGAAAAATCAATCTTTGTTCCTAAGTTAGCAAACAAAGTAATCCAAAAATTATTATAGAATCTAGAATCACGATGAGAAATAATAACTTTTGGTAAACCATGATTAGTAAACACAGTTTTCAAAAAGAATTGAGCAGCTTGAGATGCAGTTAAAGTTTTCTTGCATGGAATAAAATATGCTTGTTTGCTAAACCTATCTACAACAGTCCAAATCATATCATGGTTAGCTTTAGTGTTAGGTAAACCAGTGATAAAGTCCATTGAAATCCGTTTCCATGGTCGTGATGGAATAGATAATGGCATTAGTAAACCATACTATTTACCATGGTGTCTTTTAACTCGTGACAAACTAAACATTCAGATACAAAGTTAGATACATCAGTGTCCATGTGTGGCCAATAAAAATCTTTAGTCAATGTACACAAAGTAGATATAATACCTCTATGACCTTGATATAGAGGACAATGAATTTCATTCAAAACAAATGATCGAAATCGAACTGTCACACACCATCTTTTTTCATAAAACATGAATCCATTATTGTAAGACAGTGAATCAATAGGAATCCAATTAATTGCAACTAATTTATTCCAATCAGTTTGAAAAGTAAGATCCTGATGATAAGTATCTTTCATAGGGATAAGGGAATCAAATGATATCACAGAAATATTATAAATTGTCAGTCTTCTACTCAAAGCGTCGGCTACAACATTCTCTTTTCCTGGTTGATATTGTATAAGGGGATGAAAACTTTGAATGAAAGCTGCCCATTTAATGTGTCGGTCAGATATTTGGGGTTGACTAAGGAGATGTCTAATGCTTTGTTTTTCAGTTTTAATCATAAATTTAGAATCCATTAAATAATGTTTCCATTGACGTAAGGCTTGTACTACAGCTAGCAATTCTTTATCATAGGTAGAATATTTAAGTTCAGACGGTTTCAGTTTACAGCTAGATGATTATCTTGCATAAGGACGGCTCCTATTCCAGATCCACTAGCATCGGTAACTACTAAAAAGAATGGTCTATTGAAATCAGGTAGTTGTAATACAAGAGCATGGGTTAATGCATGTTTCAAAAGATCAAAAGACTTTTGTTGGTTATCAGACTAGTTATAAACAATACCCTTCTTTATAAGTTTAGTCAAAGGTAAGGCAATTAATGAAAAATTTCACACAAACTTTCTGTAAAAACTAGCAAGACCTAGAAAAGAACGTAACTCATGCACATTTTTGGGTATGGGCCAATTTAAAATTGCTTGTATCTTTTTAGGGTTAACCTTAATACCTTCTGATGAAACAATATGTCCTAGATATTCAATTTTTGGTTGAAAGAATTCACTCTTTTCTGGATTAGCATACAATTGATTGTCTTTTAACAACTTGAAAACTAAAGACAGATGTTCATAATGCTCATTCTCATTTTTACTGAATACTAATATATCATCAAAGAATACTATAACACAATGCTGATATTTCAAAAATATGTGATTCATCATGCGACTAACTGTAGTAGGTGCATTAGTTAGACCAAAAGGCACCACTAGAAATTCATGGTGTCCAAATTGTGTTCTAAATGCAGTTTTGAATATATCAGATTTATCCAATCTTACTTGATGATAACCAGATTTAAGATCTATCTTACTGAATATGGTAGATCCTTGTAGTTTATCCATAAGATCATCTACCCTAGGAATTGGATATCTATTCTTAACAGTAATTTTATTTCGGGCACGATAATCAATGCACATACGATAAGTATTCTTCTTCTTCTTTACTAATAAAACAGGTGCACCAAATGGAGAACTACTAGGTCTAATTAATCCTCGGTTAAGCAATTTTTCTATTTGATTTTGAATTTCTTTCTGTTCAATTTGGTTATGCCTATATGGTGCTTTACATGGTGGTTGTGTTCCAAGAATTAAATCTATTTTGTGATCTTCTGGACGTGAAGGTGGTAATCCAGGTGATAAATCATCAACAAAACAATCTTGAAATTGGGCAAGAAATTGTGTATGCCTAGGATGCATTTGTTTTTCTTTAGCTTGAAGTTCATTCACCCATATTAAATAAGATTTGCTACTTTTACGTAATGCACGTTTAGCCTGAGTATGAGTAAGCCGTGGAAAATTATTAGAAGCATGCATACTATGCAATGTGATTTGTTTTCCTTGAAAATAAATTTTAATTGAATGCGTAGAATAATCTATATCAGGATTATACTGATGACGCCAAGGCATTCCTAAGATAATGTCACTAGACTGCAAAGGTACAACTAGAAAATTTCTTTGTTCAGTATATTCACCAATTTTAATTTCTAAATTATGTACCTCTTGTGTTCCATTATATCTCGTGCCTAGAAATGCAGCTTTAATACGATAATGTGTAGAAATAGTTTGTAATTTCAATTCTTTCACTAACTTTGCAGAAATAAAATCATGTGTGCTACCATCATCATGTAAAATAATCTTTTCTTTACCATGCATAAAACATTTTGTTGTTAACAAAGAATGTGGAGTTGGCATACCTGGCAAAGTATCCGAAGTAATACCAATGTCGTCATCATCCTCTGTAAAGTCAGGCATTTCCTCACGTTCTTCTTCTTCCATTGCTCCAAGATAATTGATATGGATAGGTGGCTTTTTCGATTGACAATTGGCTGCTAGATGTCCAGGTTGATGGCATTTGTAACAAACTATGGATTTGGCTTTAGATACATTGTTGGTAATGGCAGGAAGTTTAGGAATGTTGGAGTTTGGCTGTGAGGATGGCTTAGGGTTTGGATTGGTATTTGATGGCAAAGCAAGTGGTCGTGTCCAAGACTTACGGAATGAAGATGGAAGAAAACGACTTTGATTGAATCTTTGAAAATTTGAATTGAATTGTTTGGAACCATAGTTACCATTAGTTTGAAATTGTTGTGGTTGCTTATCTCTTCCGCGAATCTTGTCTTCAATGTCAGCCAAGGAAATTGCATCTTCAAGGGTTGTAGGCTTGAACATATTGACTTCGGCATAATAATGTCCAAGTAGGCTAGACATAAACTTGCGTTTGTGAGTCGCTTCAGGTACATCTTCGAGCATGCGTAATTGCAGTAGGGCATTCCAAAAACATTCAGTGTATAGGGAAATAGGTTCGCGATCTCTTTGCTGTAGAAGATTCCATTGCTTTATGGCTTTTTCATGGAATTGAGGAGGAAGGAAATTTTGCAAAAACTTCTTTTGGAAACTTTCCCAGGTAGTGGGACAATCAATGCTCTTGCGGACCACAGTCCACCACAAGGATGCTCGATCAACTAAATGATTAGTGACACATTTAATTTTGTCTTTCTCAGCATATGTTTCTTCATGGAAGTAATCATCAAATTGCCTTATAAATGCAAGTACAGTCTTTCCATCTCGTGACCCATTGAAAGTACGAAATTTGAAGTTTCTTTTACTTATCTTTGTTTCTTTGCGGATGGATTGAGCTTCAAGTGTCGCATCGATGGTACGTCGAATAAGATCTTCGGGTTGTAGTCCATCTTTGTCGGTGGTAGATCGTTGCAAATTGGCCGATTGAGATTCCAAAGCTTGTCGGCGGGCTCTTCGTTCTTCATCAAGCTGCATCATAATCAAATCCAACTTTTGCTCCATCGTTGGTTCGGGTAAATCACCTTCAGCCATAAGATCATCCATACGTTGTTCCGTCATCCTGTAAAATCCAAAAGACCTCACACTCTCGAAATCTAATTAGCGGGATGAGCATAGCTCAAAGACGAGTATACAAGGCTTGTATATTTTGTTTGGCTTTTGTGGTCTTTGTCCTTTGCAATTGTGGTATTCGTTGTCTTCGTAGAAACTGCGTATGACCTTCTGCGTTTGCTGAAACTGATTCAGCAAGTCTGCAGGTGTGAACAGAGTCTACCAGAGAGCAATACCGTGATTCTGTGCTTCTACGTGTGTACAGCCTTTATGGGAGTGGTTGAAGTAAGTCTTTTATGACTTCTGTGACCTTGATGACTTGCAAGATTGCCTAGTAGACTTGGAATATTAGGGAGCTTTAGGCTTCTTGATCCGTCATGGATTTTTAGGACATGAATATGTCCTCGACCATTTTGATGCCGCCCAGTTGATGCCGCTGCCGCTAGTCGTCAAATTCGTGGTTGAAGCTTTTATAAGCTTCTTATAAAGCTTACTATTAATCTTGATAAGCTTTAAGTTAAAGCTTTTAAACTTTGATCTATGGAGTTTACTGTTAACTCACGACTTGATAAAGGAGATGTCCACATGGTCCTCTGCCTCCACAGGCTGGTCCTTCGCGATTAGAGAGTGCAGAAGGGGGTTCTTGACCGCTAGGAACACACCAATATTGACCGTTCGCGATGAAATTGACTGTAGAGCTTGATCATTCCAGGAGCTCCACCTTCGCGCAAGATGGTAAGCGATTGGAAGCTCTCGATCTCAGCTTCACTCTGATACCACTCGTTCACAGATTGGATGCCGTAAGCGCGCGTAGTGAGCATCAGAAGGTCCCCAAGAACAAAAGAACTCTACTTTTTGCACACAAATCAATGTAGAAAGCTTGCACGACATGAACAAGAGACCAATTGGGTGCAATCTCCCCCCATGCCTTGTGTGAGCGCTTCACAAAGCATGTATTTCATATATTAATCATCTTCAAGCTCAAATAATAGCCCAAATTACAAAATAGCATGCTTTAGCTTTTGAGTTTGCTTTTGTGCCAAATAGAGAGTTAAAGCTAATGGGCGCCCAAGAAGTTAGGTGTACCTAAATATAATGTCCAAATACAAATATCTAAATTGTGTGCCCATGCACATATAAAAATAATAAATAAATATCAAGCGTTTTGATAAATAAGTGCGATAAAATATAGGCGCCATGCCTAAGGTATGCGCCCATCAAAATATTGACGATAACTTGAATACACGCTATCCTCCAATGCTTTCCACTGCCACTGCTGCTATCTCTACACATCAATTGAAGCATTCACAATTGTTAGTAAAATAATACAATTAAACCGACAAAAGTGAATACCTAACAGTCTTCAACTATATAAATAAATTGGTTAGAAATCAATCCTAACCTTAATTTTTCACGAGTGCGCACTCTAAACTCATAAACGTTTATTAATTTAAATATGTATTTTGCGGAATCACCCGCTATGGAATCAGCCATGTACACATAAAATTAACAAAATGCCCGAAAAGGATAGACGTCCCCATCGACTTCTCGCACAAAGAATCCACTTTGTGTATGAGCCCCGATAATAGAATCTTACGGAATCCACCGTAAAACCTCACGGAATCCATCGTGGCACGAAATCCACCGTGGAATATGCCTCTTGGCATCAGAGTCAAAAGGCGGAAGATACTGCAAAGCACCGAGCATTTTCATTCCTTTAAGAGACATATGTCCCAAACGAGTATGCCAAAGGGATACATGGAAAATAGAACCCACAGACAAAACATGATCCAATGTAGCTCCTGATACAAGTAAGGGATAGAGGCTGCTAAACTTGGTACCTCTTACAGGCACAATACTGCCACAAGTAATCTTCCATGCAGAGTCTTCAAAAGACACAAAATACCCTGCATCATCGAGCTGTCTAGCTGACATAAGGCTGCAAGTCAACGCAGATACATGGCATACATCATGCAAAATAAAAGAACTGCAAGAAGAAAACTGCAGCCTAACATATCTAATGCCCACAATTTCAAGAGACCTATCATCACCAAGACGCACAGAACTAGACATGGTACGATAGGTGTGAAACCAATCTCTACAGGGTGTCCATGAAAGGACAGACCTGAATCCAAGAGCTAACATTGCGCATACATAGTATGTATCTCAGAAGTCTATAAGGCATCACATGAAGAAGTTGCAAGTATGTAATCATCATTTGAATCAGTGGCCTGCATGGCATTGACCTCTTCTATCTTCACATTGGACTTTGCAGGTACAATACTGCACTCAGAAGACTTTTCCTGCACTTTTTCCTTCCCCTTTTCCTTGCGCTTATCATCAAGCATTTTATGGCATTGCGGCCTAATATGTCCTTCTTTCCCACAATAATGATAGGTAAGATAAGACTTCTGTCCACCGTGTCAGAGGGGTTTTTGTCGAAAGGTCAAATCTACCGGGGATCAGAAGTAGAAGGAAGTAGAGATAGGAGACGAAAGAGAAAATAGAGAATACCCAAGTAGTAAACACTACAAAAACAAATCACAATGAATTGAATCAATGTGTATTGAAAGAACATAGAATCTTCGCACTACTCAGAAGCAATCTCCAAGCATTAGATCTCATGGAGCTTCTTCGTAGAACAAAACATGCATAAAAATTACAACTCCTTCTCTACTACTCGGAACCCAAATCTGATGGCTTCATTGGCTCCAAAAGGGGGGTAAAACTGCAGGACACCTGCTCACAGATCTCCCAGATCATTCCTTCTTTTTCTTTTTGTTCAATCTGCAGTTTTTAGCCTGTTTATAGCAATCACGATGCGCACGATTTCGTCAATCTATCCTTCTTGTGAAAATCCCCTAATTGGCTGAAAAAGCAACTTGATTTTTTGCATGCCATCCTAATCTAGAAGCTTTTCTAACTTTTTCAGATTTTTATAATAAATAATATCAAATATAGGCTAAAATTATCCAAAAATCTAGTATTTTTGGATAATCCATGCAACTCACACTAGTACTAATGACTCAGATCACATTGACTCTCTTGATTAATAAGAAGTCGGATGATGATGCATTCCATACTTTTTCACACTGTGTCCTCATAACATCAGGACATCCACCCCCCCTCTGAACCTGCACATCCTCCGGTATGTGCCAAAATCCCGGATTCTAAGTCCTCCTCATCCTTTGCAACCATATCCTTTACTTTTTCATCTTCCATATCTTTTTGGCTAGCCCCTGCAGCAAGACCACTATTTTCTTCCAATTCTGGCAACTCATAGGTAGTAGATTCTCGCCTTTTGAATAATTTGATTCTTTTCCCTGCTACCGGAAGTTTGATGGCTGTCCCATCCATCTCATTTAATGCATAAGTAGCATTATCAAACACCTGTCTTACCACATAGGGTCCAAACCATCTTTTGGAAACTTTACGCATGTTACTATGCTGGTTATCTAAACTACTATCATAAACCAATACCCAATCCCCATCTTGTATGGTTCTTGGTCTGAGTCTATGTCTTTTGTCAAACCGTTTCTTATTCTGTATCCTTGCTGCCCTTAGCTTTGCAGTTGCTGCCTCTATGTCTTCTAACTTTCTTTCCAACTGTCTAATGCGTAAGGCCAACAACTCCTCTCGATTCAACTCCTCCTCCCAAGGTAACACACTCCATGTGACTATCATCTCTTCTATCAGCATGATAGGTTTTTGACCATACATCAATTCTGCATGCATATATCCTATAACAACACTATGAGTTGCTCTGTCAGCCCACAAAGCATAAGGGAGCAATCGTGGCCACTCTTTTATCTTCTCTCCACATGCTTTTGCCAATGCCTTCACAATAGGTGGATGACCTCTTTCACTTTTTCCATTTCCTTTAGGGTTATAGACTGATGTAAAAGCAAGCTTTATCCCCAACCGTGCAAAGAAATCATGAGCCTCATCTGCATCTTGCTCACCCCTATCTGCTCTGTAAATTTTCCCACACAGCCATATCAACAAAAGATCTCTTCTAAGAGAAAAGTACATATGGTATTTGTCATCTTAGTTCATAGAGCTCTCCCTTCCACTTGATTAGTCAAGTCTTCATGAGCAAGCACAAGATACCTCATTTGCCAAAGACCTGTAGGCATTGTGACCAAATCCACCACCCACTTAAAATGAAGAGACAATGGATATGTGGGTTCCAATCCATCCCGATGTCTCACAGTTGAATACATTTGACATATCGTACATGTTTCCAAAAAGTAGCAACATCCTTATACATACCCTTCCACCAATATCTTTTTTTTATCTTTGTAAAAGTACCCCAAAGACCTCTATGACTAGCCCACAAGCTTTCATGAAATTCTTGCATTACTTTTACTTGTGAAGCTCTGTCACCCAAAACTCGCAATGGCATACCCTGTTTCTTTTTAGCATGTTTCCATAAGTATCCATCTTCTAAGAAAAATCCATAGGCTTTCCTCTTGATCTTCTTAAACTCCTCATCTGACCATTCATCTCTCTTTGTTAATGTACTGAGATATTGACCAATTCTTAGCCATTCTCCTGCATATTTGTCTTCCAGAAACACTTCTACACAAGATGCAAAACACCTAAAGTGTCTTCTCTTTGTTGTCCAAGCTTCTGTTAATGCTATACCAACAGTTTGCATTGCTAAATTCACCCTTGCAACATCATTTTCAGCCATAAGAAAGTCATCTTCTTCCTCCTCATCCATCATTCCATCTTCATTCTCACAGCGTGCTCGAGATAACATGTCTGCCACAGGGTTATCTCTTCCTACAATATGCTGAAATTCAGGGTTCAAAGATTTGATGTATGCAATCCACCAGAGCATAGCAATGTCCGGGGTAGCACAACTAGTAATCATACCCAATACCGGCAAACAATCAGTCTCAATGACTACATGAGCACCCATAAAATACTCCTTGTCACATTTAAGGGCTGTCACAATTTCACATAATTCTCTTTTTACCTGTGGATATCTTCTCTGTCGTTCAGTCAATACTTTTGCACCAAAGCAAATTGCATATCTTTGCCCTTCCTCATCATCTTGCCCAATTGCCCATCCAATCCCGATTGGGCTTGTATCAACAGTAATAATGATAGGTTTTCCATGTGAATAAGCAACCTTTCTCAATGTAGGAGCAGATTTTAAGAGTTGCTTCAATTTCTTCATTGCTTTCTGATGCTTCCTTTCCCACTGAAAATTTTGACCTTTCCTTAGAAGCTGATAAAGAACATTAGCTACATGTGCAAAGTGAGGAATCCATATCAAATAGAACACACATGCACCCAAGAATCTACGCACCTTTGATACATTCGTGCATACGTCTTGCATTCTATCAATCCCATCTACTTTTGCTAGTGATGGCCTTCACCCATAAGGCCCACACATATGCCCAACAATCAAAACCTCTTCAACTCCAAACAGACTTTTGTCCAAAAAGAGTTAAATGCACCTCTTCTAGATGTGCCAAAATCCTCTCACAATCCACAATATGGTCTGCAACAAACTGTCTACATCCATGAGCATCCATCTCTTCATTCTTTTCATCCACTGCAACCCTTTGATTGGAACATCATCCAAGAAGGGCATAGTCAATTGTGGTATAAAATCCCTAAGTACCCTATTCATAGCATTTGTCATGTGTGCCACTGAGTTTGTTGCACCCTGTGGGAGAGTACACATTCGTACTAACCCCAAAGGAGTCTTCATGGTTGTGATATCCCTGCTTTCAATTGCAAGCTGAAACTAATCATAACTGGAGTAAAGATCACCCAAAGAATAGATCGCTCTCCCTGCAAAGGCCTCTGCAAATTCATCAACCATAGGACATGCACCCTTTTCATACAATCCCCGCTCAATGACATTTATCTTAGACCCATGGTCAAGTAAAGCAACACAAGGAGTTTCACATTCCCCTATTTTCACTACCGTTTCAGTGGTAGCTCTAGCCCAATGATTTCTTGTATAGTGACTTTGAGGAATAAATCCTAGAGTCTCTTATCCATATTGTTGCATTTGCCTTACTCCACCATGCATATTGCTACAAGACAATGCATTTTCAGCCACTTTCTTCTCTTTTCCACATGCTGTCCACTGATTAGTAGCATCCTGCATAGATAATCCAGTACTTACTTCATGCTTATATTCAGCCCGAATACCCAATAAACTAGTTTCCTCTTCAAATTGCAGCAATGCACTAGTGGTATCACCAAGAAACTAATGCTTCCTCTTAATTATGTCAATGATGTCATCATGAAATTCTTGCTTGGCAATGCCAAGCACCTCTCCCAAGGTGAATTCCACCCGACTGTTTAAGATCTGTTCTTCAAGAACATTCTTAAGATCTGTGGCTGTCTCAATGCCAGATTGCAACTTATATCCTGGCTACTTGCCCTTCTTTTTGCCCTCTTGTTTGTTATCTTGTTTTTGCTCCTGACTAACCTCTTCCATAACATGCTCGGGAGGTGGCTGATTTGCAACTTTAGGCTGATCCATACTTCTTCTTGTCATTCTTTTAGATGTCCCTGCAATATCTTCATCTCTTTTTCGTTTTTCTTCCACAAGTACATCCATTCTTCTATAGCGACTAGATCACTTTGCTTTGTTTCCTTTTCTTCACTTGAAACAAACTTGAAGAGGCATATTTCAATAAGGAATTTGGCCACATGGAACTTCCACAATGGATAGTTATTCTTCTCTAGCTTCTCAATAATAGGATTTCCATTGTTTACAACCACTGTGATAAAGTTGAGTACTAAACTACAAGCAAGTCTTAGACTATAACCTTTGGCAAGATATACACAATAATAATCTAGGAAGCCTTTTTCACTACCTACTCAATAATACATATAATTAATAACCTGTTTGCAAATAAACCTTATGTTTGCTTCTTGATAAATATTCAGATCTTATAGATTTGAAATGTGTAACTTGTGCACCTAGAAATGGTTGACATAATCGAATTTGCTATATGCCTTAGAACTGCTAATGTAACTATACAAAGCTAAAATTGGGTTGAAATAGCCTCAAATGGCCAAAAGCATAGTAGGAAAGCTCTAATGGGCCTATCGATAAAATATACACCACTCAGTTTTCTCTCAAAATCTCACAGTAATCTCAGTTTTTTCTCTACCTTGCTTCCGCTACCTCCTCAAGCATTATCGAAGAGAAAGAGAAAAAGAACGGGAGAAATTCTAACCTATTTCTTTCTTGGTTGAATCCTTGCTCCTTTTCCTTTGCTTAAGCCTTCATAACTAGTCTTTTTTAGTGGGCACATTTCGATACCATGTTATCAATCACATGGTGGGGGGACTTACTTGAGCTATTGCACAAAACATCTATAATATACATAAGAGGAAGCTCGGTGAAGAACATGAGAAGAGAAATGGAGGCCAAAACGTTTTCTTGTTAATTTTTCTTTTTTCTTCATATTATAATACAATGTACACAAAGTATAGATAATATACAATATAAAGAAAAGTGATCTACTAATTCGAATAATACATAATTGACTATACTAATCGATCAGCACTATAACTATGCCACCTAAGTAGGTCTAACTAACAAAATATAATAAGTGCTAAGTCCATAGCCATGTGAGGATCATAATGACCACCAAATGCTAAGTGTAGATGTGCAAACCTATCTAACTAGGTGGTCTATCATCAATATCCACACATGTTAAGCTTGCCACCTCAACAAGAACCTTATTGCTAATTTCTTCCACTTCTAAACTTGGATTAGATACCTTAGTAAAGGGGTTTTACTCGTAATATGGCATTCTAAAAGTCCTAGATTGCATAGCCTCGAATTGAGTGTCCTTAAAGGATCAATTATTAGGAAAGCCTAGCTACTTGCTCAATGGAATCCATGGATAGGACATGCTTTTGAAGTGTAATAAATGGGGAGTAGTGAGCTTCTAAACTCGTCTCTAGTTGGTGCAAGGCAAATAACTCATTCACCTTTATGTTATCAAAAGAAGCTCGGAGGTATCCTCCCCAGTGTGCTTCTTCTAGTTGTTCCCATGTGGCAATTGAATTTGAGATTCTATTCACTCACCACCATTGTTTTCACCATAGTCAAACTTCTTCTTACATCTAGGAATTACATTCTTGATACATTAATAGTTTAATTATTTATTGATAAATAGGGTAAAATAGGATAACTACTAAAGTTTCATAAATCCTTATGGATATCATGGGGCTTAAGTTGGTAGATGATAAAGTAATTACGTAGGAGGGAATTTTTGTAAGAAGCATTCCCTCCCTTGATAGACTATTAATTCCATGCATAAGATGCTATTCAAATTAATTAGATCATATTTAGTTGAAACATTGAAATAATTTTCTAGTGTCTAAGAGAAACCTATCATTTGAGACTATAGATAGAAGAATGATATAAGTTTCTTTGGGGGGGACCACACTCACTCATAAATATATGTCTATATCACTTGGGCTCAACATAAGAAGATTTTCAAATATCAGTTTTACAAATCTTTTACATATAGAAGGCTACCATATAAAGGGGTTATTCATAGACTAAATAGAAAAGAGGTGTAGTATATTCACAAAAAATTTATAGATAAGGGTATTTGTAAATAGGCCTTGAACGTATGCAACATAGATGATACACATATTTAAGGTCCCCTGAAGAGAAGTTTACGTGCTCATTCCTTAAGAAGTAGTTAATTAGAATGGAAAGTATCTTACATGCAATCAATTTGAACTTAAAAGTAGACCTAGACTAAACAAGATCTTGATGTTCTTATGATAATTTATATTCAATAAAATCCTATTCTTTGATAGGATTAGCTAGTAAAGTATTAATTCCTCAACTAGAAATTATAATCTCTTTGATGACTAGTAAGGTATTATTATCCTTGCTACATAAATTAAGATGGAATAGCTAAGGGAGGCCCTCAAAGTCTATACACTTAGAGAATCTTCTCTTGAAATTCCTCATAAATGAATATTTTCCTAAGATAAACCATCATATGAATTTCTGTAACACAAAGTAGAGGATAAGGTTGAGGAAAGCCTAAGACCTCAATGAATTATGAAATTGAAACTCAAGGACAATTAAGGTCGCAAGAGGAGGGGGGACTGCGCTAGACATCATAACAAACCCAAGATTAACTTGCCCTCCAAAGAGATGGATTAAGGATTATTTCAAGTTTATGATGACTTGATTGATTGTACAAAAACCCATGCTAGAGGGTAGGGTACTTAAAAAGGCCTTGTGTATGGATTGTATCGTAAAAGATAATTACTTGATGTACCAAAAAGGATTGTTTGATTGCTTGTGTTTTCTAAGATAAGATTAAGCAAATAGAGCTTGTTTTTGGGGGCATGCTAGGCCTCCCCCAAGACTCAACCATGAGCTCTTTCACCAAGGAGTTGATTCTCTACTTCAAATGCTCGGATCAGCACCAAATACAAGAGTTCTCTTTGTAGAGATGACAGATGATTTTTGATGTCGAGAAGTGCTTAAAAATAGCCAAAAATTACGAATATCAAGGAAAAAATAGACTTCGTCGAAGGTAGTGGTGGCAATTAGTACGATTTTAAGTGGCAAGTCCCTAAAGCGCTAGTGCTTATTTTCATGGAAATCAAATGATGGCGGATGGCCAAGCTGGAGTTTTCCTAGATGCAAAATGGCGTCAGGAATCCAAAGCAAGTCTCGGATCTCCGTTCTGAGGTCGTTTGATCCCCATTTAATCCCTCCAAGGTTCGGGGTTGTGAAGCAGCTACTGGATTTGGAAGCCAAGAAGAGCACGATGGGCCCCAACTTTGTAGATTTTGACGCCACGGAGCCACCTGTCCAGGCGGATCTCGATTTGATGTCGTTTGCCCCCTCAAAACTGAAAAATCCATTTGCTGAAATGTGAATGCAAGATGCATGAACTAGATAACTTGATTAGAGTTTAAAGGCTCTTAACAAAGAGCTTATGAGGCAAAAAACCCACGAAATGAAACAATGGGGGGGGCGTCAGTTTTTTGTGCCCCCTTTTTTCTCCCCTCATCATGAATTTCTGATCAGAGGAATGGAGATGAATGCTCCTGGGCCTAGAATGCTTCTATCCTTCGCCCTCCATCACCACAAACAGATCAATAAATGATGCACTGAATCAAGAGATCAAAAACTAGTCTTTCCCTCTCCTCCCTCTCTCTCTTGCATAGAGGCTATTCATGTGCAAGAAGTCAAGAAGAAGAGTGGCTGAAGAATGCTTGTCCGGTTGTGATCGGATTGCTTCAAGATGAAGTGGAGGCTGAGAAAAGAGGTTCAGCACTGAAGAATGGTTGTTGATTGGTCTGTGGGCTGCTCAGAATAATTATTAAAAAACCCGCAACACGCAAGACACGCAGTATGCTTTAATTTTATGAAGATATTTGCTTATTTTTGTTGTTTCATGGTCTAGATGTTGTTCATATGCGATGAATTTTTGTTTGAACCTTGTTGGCATCATGTTTGAGGGCTGTTACTATAGAAATACAGAACCCGTAATGATTTAGAGTCGTTATTAATTCTTTAAAACCCGTAAAATGTCATTTTTGATGGAAATTAGTGGTTTTTTCGATTTTGAGTTGGGAAAAAGGAGTGAAAATGGAATAGAATCAGAGAAAATGTTAACTTTCGGTCAAAATGAAAAGCCAATGCAAATAAATCAGAAAATAACTATTTTTCATGAATAATAAATAGAGAGAAATAGCAAAAATAAAAAAATTTAGGTTTTTCGCTCTCAAAAAATATGGAAAAATAAGATTTATGTGTGTGAATGTTTGGCAAGGTTAAAGCATGGGGGTAAGCCTTAGTTTGGCCTTGTCCTTTGTGTTATATTACATGTTTATTGCCTTTTATATACAAAAATGATTCAAAACAACCATTTACACCTATGCACCGCAGCAACACCTAAACGGTGAGGGGGGAATGAAGTTTGTGTGACAATCTAATTGCTGAAAAGATATAAATTCTGATTTTCCTCTTTATGCATAGCATTTAGAGATCATTTTATAATTAAATATAGGTGACTAGTAGCACAAAAGTTCCGATGCTAGTACCTAAAGCAGTGCAACACGTAACTCTTAGTTAAAATCCATGAAAGGGCTATTTTTCGCACCTCACATGGTTGGTTTTTAATCATAAAATGGTTGTCCATAATCGTCATGCACCTTACATGAAGCATGCCATGTGGTATCTCCTGGAATGCATTGCACTTGATTGATAAACTTTGACCAACGCTGAGAGGACAGGAAACCCAAGATGTAGGGTTAGATGGGTGCTTCCGTTGGGGAAAGTTTTGTGAGGTAAATCAAAATCTCCTAGAATGTTGAATTATGAAAGAGTGAAGTTTGTGTGAATGTTATATGTGTTAGCGATGCATCTTGGGGCTAATCCCTGAGGTGTAGGAGAGTCGCAGTGGAGCCGCGGCAATCAGCCGAGAGGTGCTTTCCTATGTGTGTATTACGAGGCATTATGCCTGTATGTTATGGGATCTCCATCTGAGGAGATGGGAAGATGAACATTGGACTACATATTGGATAAAAATGCAAAATCATCATAAGCATTTAGTGCAAAGTGAGTTTTAGACGCTCTTGGCCCGCGAGGCCGTGTGGTGGGGTTGTCTGTCATATGCATGAGGTTCGGCTAGTGCCATAGCCAGTGCCAGCCCATTTTAGGTCTCATCAGTGGTACGTCTCTCGAGAGCTGCCAATAAGTGGTGGTTCTCGAATCTAGGGTTTTTAGGGACCAAATAGTTGGTTTATGTCCTTTGACAAGGACCGTCAAGCCGAAATACAAAAAGCAGAACGTGCTGAGAGGGCTAGACGGCGGTTGGAGATCGTAAGATGCTATTCTTCTCAAAGGAGCAACCCGTTACGCATAAGTGGCATTGGTTCTAGTAACCTAGGTGTTACGAGTAGCTCCTTGAGTGCAAGTGGAAGTCTTGGTAGTTCCCTATTTCTAGTTAATCAACCCACAACAAGTGGGGGTGTAGTGTTGCCTACACAAACTCCTGTTGTCAATCCGATTGTAGCCATGGCACAACCTATCACAATTCCAGTAGGTACACCGGATTTACCGACATTAGGAGCACCATTGCCCATTTTCCATGGATTAGTAGAAGAAGATGGAGAACTCCACATTAAGGAGTTTCAAACGCTCATGTTTAACTATCGAATCCAAGACGAAGGACACCTAATGATGTTCTTTAACATGATGTTAAAAGGAAGAGCGACAGTGCGGTATCACGGTCTAGAAGCCGGAATCATAGCTAGCAGTGCCCAATTATTTATGGCTTTCCGTAGGGAGTTTGCCCCTGAGAAGGGTGGGCAATATTGGTTGCGTGTTCTGAATGTAACACGCCAAGAGCCAAATGAGAATGTCCAGGCATATGCCAAGAAACTAAAGCAAGTTCTTCTCAAACTTAACGCTTATATTTCCATTCCAATGGCTGCACAATTGCAATATTTCCTACATGGATTGGATTTTAATATCCAGGTGTAGCTGAGTAGTGTTGCTTTGGCCAATATTAAAACTGCCATTACCCAAGTAGAAGGAGTAGAGTCATGCTTGCAAGTGGCTTATGCAGCAAGGATAATTTGGAATGGTAATAATTTGGCCTTGATCAATGGGAGTCAAGGGGACCCCATGTTAAATACAAGTAGCAGAGGGAGTATTATGTCGAATCTGCCTATGTTACCAGCTCCTCCTAGCATGACTATGCCTATGGCTAGTCAAGCGGCCTCTCTAAATAGTGGTGGAAACCAAACAATGAATCCTAATGTTGTCCCAGTTGGTCAACGGATAATTTCTAATCAAGTGGTTAGGCCCATGGGGCAATAGACTGACGATTGTGGCTATGAGTCGAGTGCTTCTAATGTCCTTGGTGAAGTTAAGGACATGATGAAGCACTATACTAATACGATCTCTGAACAATATCGACAAATAGCTGTGGATGTCAACTTCCTTAAGAAGCAGCAGAATTTGATAGGGAGCCGACGCCCTGAAGAGGGTGACCCCTCAAGATTCAACTGTAAGTGGTGTGGGGGCCAACATTTTCTTAGGAATTGCCCGAATGTCAAATGTGATATTTGCGAGAAGTGTGGCCACTTAGCTGCTACCTGTTGGAGTAAGATCAATTCTCTCCGCGGCTCACTGCATTCAGATCTCTACAGCATCCCCTTGAACCACTCCCTCCGTCTGGCCCAAGTCTGGACCGTCGACCTCGTCTGCTAGAAACTGAAGCATCAGAGCACGTCAAAGTAGATCTAATAGAGCCGCCTGACAGTATCCGAGACAGCTCCTGGTCCGCCATATCTCTGAATCTCGCCATCTGATCTGGAGACATACGTGTAAAGATCTCCTGTAGCTCCTCGTCGCTCATCCCTTGACTCATCCTGATGATCTAAATATCCACAAAGGTCACCTGCATAGACAAAAAATGATGTTAGCATAATCAATATAAATCATACAAAGCACGGTAATATAAATCTTAAAAAAATGATCTTACTTAAAATGCATATCTTATGTACCCTTATAAGCGATTCGTCAACGAATTGAGTAGGTGGATGCTCTAAGTATGAAGTACTCTATGGTCCCATGTCAATCTCCTAACACAACTCTGCATACACTGGAAGGTCGATAGACATGTCACCACAAAAGGGTATTTTCGTCATTGTTACCCGATGCTGGCTCCTCTACATGCTCCAAGCTTTTGGTGGCCTCCACCCCTTGCAATATCGACCCAAGGATAGACTTGACTATTTTCTTCACAATGCACTCTTCTTTAGTGGAAAAAACCCAAGGACTGTGAGGTAGATGCAAGCGACCATCAACACTTGACTGCGGCCAAAGTGCCTCCATCTTCCCTACCTCCTTCAAATCCATTCGTGCCCCTTTAGTGTCTCTCTTTCTTGTGATGTGGTCCCATAGTAAACTGCCCACGTTCTTGAAAATATGTATGGGATCCAACAAGTGGTTGATTTTTAAGTGGGTGCAATATGGTAACTCATAGAAAACTGAGAACCGTTGCATTCTGTTTGGATGTGACACTGTGTGGACCATTTTCAGCTCGTACCAACTTTGGGCATTCATACGTGTGCTGGAGGTCGTCCGAGAAAACCTTCCCTCAGTTCATGACCCTCTCGCAAGAAAGCGGCGTGTCCTTGATATACCATCTTCTTCATAGTTCGTGACCTTTGAGAGTCTGTGGCCCGCACAATGGACATGCATGATAACTTGAGGTAACCAGACCTGTCCCAACACCTCTATCTAGTGAATACAGACTTGAACGAGCTATGATAGATATTACCAACAAGAATAGAAGCCTACTTACCTGAGCACTCTTTGAATCTCAAAAAGTCATGCATCATCCACATGAGAATGGATCGAATATTGACAGACCGTCAACCATCGCGCTTGCTCATATCTTGCACAGTGACCCCTCCTCCCACAAAATCTTAAGCTCATCAACTAATGGACGAAGATATACGTCCATATTTTTGACTTTGTAGCGGCCGGGAATGAGTAAGCTAAGGATGAGATTTCCTTTGTTCATAGAAAGCCATGGAGGGATATTGTAGTTGACAAGGACTATAGGCCACACACTATAAGAAGTTGAGCGCACACCGAATGGGTTCATGCCATCCATAGCAAGACCGAGTCAAAGATTCCTTGGCTCTCGGGTAAAGCCTCGGAAGGTAGAGTTAATGTGGCTCCATGCACGTGAATCCACTGATATTTGTTGAACTCCATCTGTGGATCTATTCTTCATATGCCGCATTGTCAAGCTTGCCATGCCGGACGTATGAAACATTTGGTTTATGCAGGGGATAAGCGGAAAGTGTTTAAGAACTTTTTGAGAGATGGTTTGCCCTTGCAAGTCCTATTGATACCTGTGAGCACCACACTTTGGACATGTCTCCATAGTCTCGTATTCTCCTCGAAACAGTATGTAATCGTTGATACATGCATGGATGTTGTTGTAGTCCATGCCAAGCTTTCGTAACATCATCATGAGACTCAGGCATTGTATTTGCAAGTGGTAGTATATGATACTTCAGTAACTTGAAAAAAAATCATAAAACACCTTGAAAAGGCACAAATGTTTTTAATGATAGTGCCGAATAGAAATCAATGAAGCGTACATACAAGGTACCTGAACAACTCGGTCACACTCGCATCGCTCCACCCGTATTTTGCTTACATACTTAGGAGTGCAAGCAATGTCTTCAGGTGAGATACTCGGCACCCATCATATAATGGTATGGATGCTTTGTCTCTAAGCAAATCAGGAGTCTCGACATCCATGGGCATCAATTCATCGATCATTGCCTCCATCTCAGGCTCCAAGATTGTAGGTAAGTCTGGAAGGCTACCTGTCTCCTCTGGTATTGATGGTATAGATTGGGTAGTAACTTCCAAGTGGTGGATTAGCTCAGGCACTCCATCCATCGCATGCCCACAAACTCTTTTAACTGGACGCAAAGGGTAAACTCCTCCTTAGGACGAGACGTCACCTCCCTGGATAGAAAATTTGCCACCAACACCCAATGTTTTTGTATATGGTATTCAATTAGCTTGCAAATACAATGTATGATTGATATATACTTTTCTTAGCGTTTGCTCAAAATCTGACATTACCTGATCAATGATCTCAGATTGAAACTCGTTGAAGCGTCGTACTACGTGTTTTATAGATAATTGACGTTTTCACCTAATTGCCAGCTTACATTGAGAGCAATGACATGGGGCACGCTGATTAAGATACGCCTCGCGATCTTGAACATCATGACCTTCATCGTTTTCCATTTTGTCTACATTATGACAAACAAATTTTTTTTTTTGTTTTTTTTTCTTTATTAAATTGTTTGAGAAGGGATTTCTTCTCTTGTAACTTAGAAAAATTAACATATATAAAGTCTCTACCCACCCACAAATTAACGTATGTCGGAGTGTTTTCCGTCTCGTGGTATTTCACCGGACCTCGCCGAACCTTGCCATCACTCTCTCTTTGTTTTTATCCATTCATTCTCTTCTCTCCTTCCATCTCTCTCTCTCTTTCTCTTTCTTTATTATGTTGTATGTTTATTCCCTCTCTCTCATTCCTTCTTTCTTTTTCTCTTCCTCTCCCTCTCTCATTTCCTTTAACAAAACATCTCTCTCTCTCTACTACTAATTTCCTATAACAAAATATCTCTCTCTCTCTACCACTATTCTTTGTACTGACAATCATGTTTCTAACAGTTAGCATTTTGTTTTCTTTGCAACACTCCATTACAAATCGTGATCCGCAAGGCCTTGAGACTTGATATGCAGCGAGGCACGGTCTCAATGCATTGATCGACCGATTGTATAGACGCGGCGGCCCTGTAAGTCACTCATCTTTCTTGTCCATAGTTACCATGAGATATTTGAATGCATTATTGTATGGTGGATTGATATGTTGTTTCTTTTTCTGCAGAATCCGTTCGATGCTCCTTTGTGGCGGGACGAGCTTTCGGGGGACGAGGATTTATAGCTCGCCCTTGGATCCTTGGAGCTCACACACCTTTAGTTTTTAGTCGCCTGATCTATGTAGACATTTTCTATGTATCAGTGATATCCTTTCATGATTGTACCAATCGCATTTTATGTGATCATATATTTATTTCATGTATCAGTTTTATGATTTCAGTATACATTCTTTTTGTTTGCAAGCGCTTTGTATGCAGTAGTGCAGAAACTATTTTGTATGGCTCTCATACAGCACACAGTGCTATATGTGGCAGGGCAACTTGCTGCCCTGCCACAAAAAAAAAATTCCCTGTTACCGTCGCTATTTGCGTCACAAATTTACTGCTCGCGTCGCTATTGGCCTCGCTATGTGCATCAAATGCGACACATATAGCGATGCCAGTAGCAACGTTTCTATGGCATCGTCAATAACGACGCTTTTTGCGACGACGGGGGCAAATTTTGTTGTTTGTATTTTCGTCGCCTTAAACGTCGGTATAAGGTCTATATCTTGTAGTGATTCAAACTTCCCAAATAGTCATCATGCCTTTGTGAAGTCTCACCTACTTCATATTGGCTATTTGGGATGCCTATTCATCCAATAATTCCATGACCATGATCGTTTTGGTTAGATGGCTAAAGTGGGTTTGAAGACTCACTGTTTGAATAGGCTTTCTCCTTGGCTTCTTTAGATCCCATTTGCATCTGCATCCATTGGGAGAATTGAGTCATAATTTGAGCATTAGATTCCACCAACTTGTCAATAGAAGCCTTTGTTTGAGTTGTTGAATCTATTAACTTCTCAATGGAGGACTTTGTTTGATCAGTAGACAAAACCATTTGCTCCATTCTTGATAGTAGGGCCTCATAACGTTCTCTATGCCTTTGTTCATGTACACACAAGGTATCATTGACTATACTGATTTTCCTTTGTTTTTGAGGCTCTTCAAGGATCTCTTGAGGTACATTATCCAACATGGAATCTCTGATTTGCTAAGCATAATCATCCTAGACCTTATTTTTACCCTTATGCCCTGCCATAATAGTGCAATCTTGTAGTACCCCCTGTCAAAAAAATGGCTATAACTTTTGCTAGGGAACTCTGATTTCAAAAATTTTTAGAACAAAGCCAAGAATGCCCTCTTCGAGATGAGCTTATCACGCTATGCCAGATTTAGGACAAAAAATTCTGCAACTCAATCTCTGAGTCTGAACTATCCAGGCATACACCCTGTTTTGACTTGTAAATGCCCTGTTTTGACCCTGTAAGGTAAAATAGTAACCCCAAATGGTTACCAAACCCTATAAAAGGATGAGTAGGACATGTGGATACCCTGTAGTACACTTGTACTTCAATAATGAAGGGTGTACCTGTAATAACCTGTAAATGCCATGTAGTGCCCTGTAAAATCCTTGTTTTACCCTATTTTGATCCTGAAGATACTTGAGCCTTTGGAAACTCTTCAATCTTCAATTCTCCACTTGTTATACCTGCGTGAGGGATAAAACGGCATGACAGCCTCCTTACATGGGCTCCAAATCACCGAGAGGTGGGAAAAGTTTCCCCCAGGCCGGTTGGTTGCACCCCTTTTCGGGATCTTTGATAGTGGGGGGGGATCACCTCTCTTTTGTCCCACTATCTCCCTCGGCATCCACTATCAACATGGCAATGGTATTCTATTCTAATCAACCAGTATGAAATGCATTGCTGAAATATTCATTCAGCCCTTTTCATGAGTTGCAATTGAATGAAATCTAGAAAATTTGGATAAGGAAAGGGTCTTACCAATGCAATTCAGTGACTCGCTGATTGCTTTGGTACTTACCCTTTTACAATATTTCAGATTGGGCAAAAGAAATCAACCAAAAGAAGTCAAGGTTATGCATCAAACTTGGCAAATGATATCTATGATGAGGTTATGATTGCATCAATACTGAAATTCAATGGAATAGACTGAGATTAATGGGAAATAACACTAATCTCTGATCTATTGATCAATTTAGAGAATTAATTGTTTTAACATTTCATGTGTTTCCACACGAATGCTCATGTTTCCCGATTTTCCACACGTTGTTGTATCCGTGCTGATGAGCTTCTTTCATGCACACACCCCATTTTCCTTGATGTCTCCGTTGTCACAAAAAAGAAAAATTAACCCTCCCCCCCCCCCCCCCCCCCCCCAAGTTATCATTCGTGTGCGAGCCATTGAGAGGGGAGGGTTTCTTCATTTTTTTTGAAAAAACAACCACACAACAAAAAAAGAAAAAAATAAAAAATAAAACATACTAATACCATTTTTTAAAATAAAACAATCACATATATATTAAAATCATTATAAAAATATTCCTTTTATAATTTTCCAAAAAAAATAAAAACAAAATAGAAAAGACCCCTTCCCTCCCCCAATCGTCCCTCGCGACCCCACGACCCTCCACCCTCTCTCTCTCTCTCTCTCTCTCTCTCTCTCTCCCCTATGTTCCTCCTCCCACTACCGTTCTCCCTTTCCCTCCCTCCCCGCACCCGTGTACCCCACCTTCCTCTCCTCTTCCTCCCTCTCTCCTTTCCTCCTACCTCCTTCTCTCCCGTCTTCCTCCCTCTTTCTTCCCTTCTCTCTCCATCCCCATCCTACGTTCCCCACCCCTTCTTCTCTCCACCCTCCTCCCACCTTCTCCTTCTCCTCCTTCTCTCCCTCCTCCTGCCCTTCCCCTACTCCTTCTTCCCTCCTCCCTACCTCCAACTTCCTCCCTCCTCCCTCTCTCCTCCCTCGCCACCTTTACTGACATTGTCATTATGCTGAGCTGGGCACCATTGCCCCATATCCAATCGTCGTGCACCTCCTCTATGATTAGTCTTGCCGCAAATATTTGATGTCACTGTCATTGGTTACTACATTGCCATGCCCGCTATCTTGGTTGTCGTTCGCGCTTTTGGCCTGCTTAGCTATGGCCGCCATCATGTTCACCGCCACACTTGGCTACCTCCCTCCCCACCCCACGGACTAGTCACGCATGCCATGTTCTCGACCCATCCCATTCTTGTCCTACCCCCCCCCCCTGTAAGGGCTTTGTAGCTATACCATGCCATTGCTACCGAATGCACCTATATAGGGAGTAGTAGTGACTCAAAGCCCTACCTTGTTTCCCCTCTACGTGTGATTCCCTATACCCAGTGGTGAACCCTCTTATGTGTGCGGCGTCACGAGGGTGTAGTCCTGGGATGTGTCTATGTTGTCTCGCTTTTTGGATTGAATAATACAAGAGTATACCTTGAGCTCATATATCATGTTACCTTTCTGTGCCGTGTTGAGTGCGTAACGAGTGCAGGTTTATCACACTTGGTATCAGAGCGAATCTTGCTCGGAGTGAAGGAGTGCTCACGGAAGCAGGAGGAAAGATCCAGTGCCTCGAAGAGATAGAAGTTGTAACGACCCACAGTGCGACGCCCCATGTCGCGTTGACCCCCATCGCGTCGCCCCACGTCGCGATGCCCCCACATCGGGACGCCCCCTGACACGTCAGCCCCAGTGCGACGCCCCAACCTCGCCATCCCACCGTCTGAAGACGTGATGCGGCTTCCCCGCGGCACGACCCACACCACCGCATGCAAAACGCGGCTTCCCCACGTCGACACCACCACCAACCACATGGAGGACGAAAGGAAGAACGTCACCCTCCCAACAATGGAGGAGAGGAAGAAGAGTAGAGGGCAAGAATGGAGGGTGGCTCAAGAGGAGAAGGTGGCCGGACTAGAAAGAAAATTAGATGGTATGTCAGGCATGCTGGAGTCAATATGGAGGAACATGCAGATGAAGGAAGAGGAGGAAGAAAGGAAGAAAAAACTAGAAGTGGAGCAGGGCTATAGAGAATGGGTGATACAACAACAAGAAGAGGAGAAAAGACGTAGAATGCAAGAGGAGATGGATAGAATGGGTAGAGAGGAGACATCTAGGAGGGCGCAAGATACAAGGAAAGAGAGGGAGAAAGTAGTATAATTAGGAAGTAAAAAGAAAGACAAGAAGAAGGAGAAGAAGTACCACAGTAAAGAGGAGGAAGATAGTGATAGTTCAGAAGATGATTATGGAAAATTCAAGATGCCCCAACCAGCCAAGTACAAGGGAGAGGGAGATGGGTTGGTTCTGAAGAAATGGATCGTAGAGGTGGACAGGTACTTGAAGTATTCACGAATAACTGAAGATAGGAAGGCGGAGGTGGCAGCCATTTACTTGGAGGAGGATGCTGCCAGTTGGTACCTGCTGGAACAAGAGCAGGGCCACACCATCTTTTCGTGGGAAGAACTCCAGGAAGAATTGAAGGACTACTTCAGTCCAAAGATGGAAAAATTCAAAGTGAGAGATGAATGGAGGAACCTCAAGAAAACACAGGGGAAGATGAAAGAATATGTCAGCAAATATATGTAGATCATGTTGCAGCTTCCAAACGTGAATATAGACACTAAATTACATGGATTTTTGTTTGGGATGCAAGAATGGGCTAGAAGAGATGTGGAGAGACAGGAGCCAACAAGCTTAGCAGAAGCCATGAGAATGGCCGAAATACTAGTGGACCTGGAAGGCAGAAGAACAGCACAAGGGAACCAAAACAAGTTCAACAATAACTTCAATAGCACCTTCAACAACAACAACTCATGGAACCAAAGGCCCAATGCCCCTAGAGGGGCATTCACAGATACAAGGAGCCAAAACACCACCACGGCCGTGTCACAAACCGCTTTAGTACCAAGAGGAGCAGTAGGAAGATGGGGATACAATCACTACAGGCCAACCCCTAGCACATCATATGGGCCTGCAGGATCAAATACATCAGATGCTTCAGATGCAGGGGTCCACACTACCAAAACAGATGCCCAATAGAAGATACAGCTTCATCAAGTGGATCAAGGGTGAATGCAACTAGCGCATATGGATGAGAAGAACCACAACCACCGCGCATCCAAGAAATCCCAAATGGAAGTGAGGAAAGCATGGACCACCCAAGGGTAGGGTCAGTTAGCGCCCAACCCTAATGCATGGCAACCAGAGTAGCGGCAGTTCACCATCTATACATCAAAGGCTGAGTGGGCGAAGGAAACCAACCTATCATGGTGGACACAGGAGCAACATACAACTTCATGACACCAGGGTGTGCAGCAAAACATGGATTAAAACTATCAAAGGCCCCAGAAGGATTAACAGTAACATTCGCACAAGGAGAAGCCAAGGAAGTGAAACAAGTCTTTGTAGTCCAAGTAGAAGCCAACAAGTGGAAAGCAAAACTCAACTTCTTAGTAATCCCCATGGATGATTTTGAAGTGATATTGGGCTTGGAATTCTATGACAAGTATGTCATTGCAATGTTTGGTAAAGGTGTAAATGAAATGATGCTAGATATGCAAGGAGAAGGCATCAAAGTACCATGTGAAAGAATGCAACTGCCTGGCAGGACCCCAATCATAGTGCAAATGAAGGAGAATAAGCCAAGAGTATCATACCAAATAGTGAAGCCAACTACAACCCAACCAAAGGGCCAGACCCAAAATGCACCGGTCCAAGGGACTTTTATCAGGCCTCGTATCATGACATGCAGTGCCAAGCAGGTCGAAAAATCAGTCAAACAAGGAGATATGGTCTATCTGTGTATGATCCAACCAATTGAAGAAGAAGAGAATGGCAAGAAACCTAGACAACAGAATAGGAACACAGAGGTGGCAGAAATACTTGAAGAATTCAAAGATGTAATGCCAACCGAGCTACCCAAGGGTCTACCACCCAGGCAAGATGTGGATAACAAAATTGAGCTGATCCTAGGGTCTGCCCCACCGGCCCGAGCTCCCTATCGCATGAACCACACTGAGCTCATGGAATTGAAGAAGCAACTACATGAACTAGAAGAACAAGGGTTCATTCACCCTAGCAAATCCCCCTTTGGTGCCCTAGTGTTATTTATAAAGAAGAAGGATGGGGGACTTAGACTCTGTGTAGATTATAGGGCCCTTAACAAAATCACCATAAAAAACAAATACCCCATGCCCCTAGTGAAAGACCTCTTAGATAGACTGCATGGGGCCAAGTACTTTAGCCATATTGATCTTAGATCAGGATACCACCAAATTCACATAACCGAAGAAGATATCCCAAAAACAGCCTTTCACACCCGATATGGTAGTTTTGAGTGGCTAGTATTAGGATTCAGCCTAAGCAATGGGCCAGGCACATTTTGTGGCCTCATGGATGGAGTCTTTAGACCGGAGATAGATATCTTTGTCATTATCTACATAGATGACCTCCTAGTCTACAACAAAACCTTAGAAGAGCAGCAACTTCATAAAACTAGTCAAAGAGGCCCTAGAGCAAGACCAAGAAATGCACAATATAATTAGAGATGTGGAAACAGAGAAGACCCCACATGGAATGTACACCTTAGAGGAGGGTATCCTATTTTTAGGCAAGATATTGTATATCCCCAACAATTTGGAGTTAAAGAAACTCATACTGCATGAGATACATGATGGCAAAATTGGAGGCCACAAAGGGCAAAGCAAAACCTTGGAGGCCCCTTACGAAGCAGTTCTTTTGGCCGAATATGAAGGAAGAAGTAATAGACTACATCAAAACTTGCCCCACTTGCCAACTGGTCAAAGCACCATGATCAAGACCAACAGGACTACTACAACCATTACCGGTACCCAACCGCCCATGGGATGTCATCAGCATGGACTTCATTGTGGAACTACCTGAGTCCCACGGGTACACAATCATCTTTGTAGTGGTGGACTACTTTTCCAAACAAGCCCACTTCATCCCGGCCAAACCACCACTGAATGCCAAGGAGGTAGCATGCCTCTTCTTCACACATGTATTCAAACTTCATGGCTTACCACTGGCCATTGTATCATATAGAGATGGAAGATTCATGAGCGACATGTGGAAGGAACTTTTCAAGACCCTGGAAACAAAATTGAGATTCTCATCATCCTTCCACCTGGAGACAGATGGACAGACAGAACGAGTCAACCAAGGCATCGAAGACTATCTCCCGAGCTATGCCTGAGTGGACCAGAAAGATTGGGCCTTGTACCTTGATGTCTTGAAATTCCACTATAATAGCTCCCTCCACTCGGCAATGGGGTACACCCCCTTTGAGTTAGCCACAGGAAAAGAATCAATTACCCCATTGGCCTTAGCATCCGAAGTGGCCAAAGTGGAAGATCAAGATGCAGAAGAATTCTTGAAGAAATGGAGAGACCGAAATGCAGCAACTAAGCAAAGCCTCGAGCAGAGCAAGATCACCATGACCGAGCAAGCAAACAAGAAGAGAAAGGCTGTACTATTCGCCAAAGGAGACATGGTCCTAGTTAGCTCTAAGAATATGTCACTTCCCAAAAACATGACCCCCAAGTTCAATCACCGCTACTATGGACCCTACCGAATCACTCAAGTGTTGAACGAAGTCACCTACAAACTGGACTTGCCAGACAGTGTTTGTGTTCATAATGCATTTCATGCTCATCTTTTGCGCAGGTTCTATCCCGACAACCAATGGGGATGGCACGTACCAATGCTCCATTCCAATGGTCCCTTCGAAGTAGAAGCATTCCTTCGACGCCGAGAACAAAGAGGCTTCCCCGAATACCTCACCAAGTGGCGCGGGCGTCCACTCAAGAAGGCCACTTGGATCTTAGAAGCGGAGGCCCGCGAACGCGGAAAGGATACCTTTGCCCTTTGGCTTGAGGAGAACCCCCCTGCCCCTTCCAACGACCCTTGACCCTCTCCAGAAAACCAAAAAACAATGCGTTTCTCAATCATAGACCCCAACGTGCCTCCACTCCTCAAATGTAATCGAGTCGAGGGTGGACCCGCATGGTAACAATCATCAAATAACTCCAAAAACAAAGCCCCAACTTTCCTGTCTAGATGGGTAGACACTGACCAGCTTGCTAGAAAAGGCTGTGTTAAGACCCCCAAGTGCTAGTGCGGTAGACATTGGCCAGTCTGATAGTATAGAATGTGTTAAGATCCTGCGGTCCCCTTAGACCGATAGACACTGACCAGCTTGCTAGGAAAAGTTGTGTTAAGACCCCCGATGAGTCAAATAACAAACGCTACCCTTAGATTGCTGAGGACAGCAATCCAGTAAGCGGGGGTGAGTGTAAGGGCTTTGTAGCTATACCATGTCGTTGCTACCGAATGCACCTATATAGGGAGTAGTAGTGACTCAAAGCCTTGCCTTGTTTCCATTCTACGTGTGATTCCCTATACCCAGTGGTGAACCGTCTTATATGCGGTGTCACCAGGGTGTAGTCCTGGGATGTGTCTATGTTGTCCCACTTTTTGGATTGAATAATACAAGAGTATACCTTGAGCTCATATATCGTGTTACCTTTCTGTGCCGTGTTGAGTGCGTAACGAGTGCAGATTTATCACACCCCCCCCTAAGCACCTACCTGCCCACCCACCCCAAGAGACCCCCCTCCCCATTCCCACACCCTACCCATCACCCAACCTGCCTAGCCCCTAAGGTACCCCCCTTTTACTTTTTATTTGAATATTTAAAAAAAACAACATAATCCTAGTAATCAACAATTCATTCAATTTCCCATTAAATGCTACAATACATTTAACAATTCACACTTAGTTTAAGAAACAAAAAAAATTCCCCCTCATAAGTAAATAAATAAATAAATAAAATTTATTTTTTCTTTTACACCAACAAACCACACATATTAAACAATAACCCATAAATACACACCACAAAAACTAGACCTTAGCCTCTCCCAACACCACCTTTTAATACACACACACACACACACACACACATATACTTTACTAAATTTAATTTTATTTATTAAAAAAAAAACAACAACAACTAAACCACATTAAAAAACCACACAACCCACAAATTAATCCCCCTACCCACAACCATTTTTCCCTACATGTGTTTCCTCTTTCCTCTTTTTGTGCATGACTGCCCCTTTTTTTGTCGTTGTGAGTGTATGTCCCCTTTTTAAGGTTTTCTTCACCTACGGGATTTTGAATCTTGTTGCACATGTTCGTCATTGTGGTTGTTCACGCAACACGAGGAAGCACGTGCATTTTTTTCACAGGGTGGCAAGCTAGTAGTTGTTCACATGTAGTTGACACATAATCCATTTCTAGGTACATTTTTCTGAATTTTTCATCTTTTCAAAATTGAAAAACCCTAAAAACACATTAAAATTTATAAAAACCCTTACAAAATAATAAAAATTCCAAATAAAATGATTTTTTGAAACTTTTTTAAATATAATTTTACACTTTCTAAAAACTTAAGAATTTTTCTCAACTAAAAATTCCAATGGAAAATTAGAAAAAAAATTAAAACCCTTCAATTTCATAAAAATTTCTCTAAAAATTCTTGAAAATTTGTTTAAAAATCTTTTTTTTCTAAATTTTCCAAAAAAACATACTAATTTTCCTTTATATTATTGGATCCTTCACATATATTGAAGTATCAAAATAATTGGAAACTAATTATTTGATTAATAAACCCTTATTAAATGTGTAAATTCTTTAAAAAATATTTTTCAACTCTGAATTTTTTTGAAAAATCTATTAAACTTTTGTGCTTAGCTTTTAATCTACATTGCTAAATGAGCAAAAAGAGAAAAATATTAATCACACACCATATCAAAATCGATTAAGAAGAAAGACTAAAACTCACAGAAAAATCCCAAATTGACAAATAAATCGAAACTTTCTAGCTCCTTGGATTTTGTTTTTGGATTTCCTTGTGGTTGCATCATCTCAGTTATGGATTGCACATTCAGATTGTACTTGCATACACACCCTCCTCCAAGCACAGTTCCTTTTCCTATTTTTCTTATTTTTTGTTTGTATAAATATCACAAATAATTTTTTTAAATCAATAAAAAACCAATTAATCACATTTTCCACGTGCATTCGTGCTAAACACACATTTTACTTAATTAAAAAGAACTAGTCATTCACAAAGCAGGTGCTTCTTAAGCCAAATACACTTATTAATTTTTAATAAAATCAACCCATTGTCACATGTGCACGCACTAAAGAAAAAGTGCTACACACACATTATTTTGTAAAAAAGAACTTGGATTTAGAGGCCCAAAGTTCAGATGTAGTCCGCACATTAATAAGCACTCTCAACTTAATAAATTTTTAATGTATAAAATATGTTGGGGGTAAAGGCGCTTCCGCCTAGCCGCTCGTGTATTACTACACTGACAGTCACCGCCACTACACACTGCAGGTGGCGGGTGCCCGTCACCGTCACTTTATTCTTTATTCTTTTAGTGACAGTTTGAATAAAGGAAGGCCCGATCACACATTGTGACTGTTGGAGTTCCCATTTCTAGTCTCTCCCTTTCTTGCTCTTGCTCTCCCGCCATAGCTCTCGAGTCCAACCTTCGATCCGTCGCTCCCTTTCAACTGGTATCAGAGCTTTGCTTTCCGACTCTTGAGCTTGGTTCATGGCATTCTCAGCATCCCATCGACTCCCTACTTGCATCGAGTCTCCTTCCTAGCAGCCATATCCAACTCCTTCGAGCTCTCGTCATTCCCCGGCTTCCCGAGTACCTTTTGGGCATTGTTGGGCACATTTAGGGCATTACATCAGAGGTATTGATTCACTCTTTACAGGGTTTACCTCAGTTTTCAGCCCTCCTGAAATAGGGCAGCCATTACACTCCCAGCTCTCATTTCATATGTGGACTGCTCTCCCCTTGTTGGAGCTTGTTTGAGGCCTTCCTTGGCTTTAATTGGACCCCTCCAAAGCTTGGCCACCATTTTTTTTAGCCCCAGGACCAACATTTATAGTTGGCGGAATCACGCAGCCCTCCCATATGTGTCTTTAACATTGACAATCACAGCAACAACTCTCCCCCTCCATTGACACTTGGAAAGGCTCCATTTTGGACATATGAACATGCTTTGATGCTTGGTTTTGATGGTTGATGTGTTGGCATAGCATTTGGACTGATTTAACATTGTTTTCGGACTGTCATAATAGATAAATCACTGTTGTACACAGTTGGGCTGAAGTCATTTTACTCATGTATGCTTATGCCTATGCTTTTTGGGCTATGTTTTGGGCATATATGGTGATGTATTGACACTTGGGGCTCGACATAGAGCTTGGTTTTGATTCACAATCGTTGGTTGAGCTTGAGCTCGCTTTGCAAAGCATTTGGATGCTCCATCTTGGTTGTACTTATGGCATGTATGTTGCTTATGTCTAACCAGTCTTGACATGCTTAGCCTATGCTATTACTACATGCTAGTTACATTGTTTGGAGCCTATTGCTACTAGAGCTCAGTCTTGGCTTCACCTTGGATTCCCGGAGCTTATTTGAGCTATTTATTGGCTTGCCAGAGTTGTATTTTGGGATGTATTTGATGTCTTACATGCTTATGGATGCTACATACGGATGCTCTACCGCCTACATGTTCGGGATGTACTATTGATGTATTGTCTTGGACTTATGTCGTTAGCACTGTGTTTTGCCTTGGTTTGAGCTCTTGAGCTCATACATATGGCTTTTGTGCCAGTGGGAGCATTCTTGAATGCTTATCAGACATTGAGCAGGCGGTGCCTTTATGCATTGAGCTGTTACATGCTATTGAGCAGTTACAGACACTTGAGACTTTGGGAATTCTTACCTTTTGGGATGATACATCATATGTCTTGGTTCATTGTATGCTTATGAGCTAAGTCTCAGTTTTGGATCCGTATCTTTGTGAACTAACACCTACTTGTGTCAAGTTCTGGTAGTGGCAGGAACACTTTGCCCCGTTGCCTGGGGGGTATGCCTACTCACTAGCAGATGTTTGTACGACATACTTGGGTGTTAGATTCATACTTATCGACTGTCATATACTTATGCTATGCCTGCATGATGCCGGCTTTGGTCTTGGCAGTATCTAATTGTCTTGGGATGTGATTTTGGCATTGTTAGCTCTCTTTTACTGAAATCTGAAATTTATTACAACAAGTATATATGTATGGAGGACTGACATGGATTTTGATATAGGCCACTTGTAATTGCGACTCTACCTCCTCTACTCATGAGAGCAACACTTCTTAGCTACACTTGAATGTTAAAATCTAGCCCATGCAAAAAGTATTGCAGCTGAGCAATAGCTAGAATAGGAATATAGGTCTGCAACTTACAAAATACTTCCTTCAATTTCTTGGTATAGCCTCAAACATTCTCCTGAGGTTCTTGACGTGTTACATTGAGAACACGTAGCTAGTACCGACCTCCACTTTCAAGGGCAAACTCTCTCTGGAAGGCTGCAAAAAATAGATCAATCATAGTTATGGTTCCAGCCTCTAGGCTATGATACCATACTACAGCTCGTCCTTTCAGAGTCATATTTAAGAACAACATCAAGTGTCCTTCATCTTGGATTCGATTGTTGAACATTAACTTTTGGAACTCATTAATATGAAGTTTTGCATCTTTCTTTGCTAACCCATTAAAAATGGATAGAGGAAATCCCAAGGCTAGCAAGTCCGCAGCATCCTCCTGGGATTGCAATAGGTTGCACCATGATAACAATCGAATTCACCAAAGGAGTTTGAATGATGACACTACTACCCCACTTAGAGCGGGTTGACTAAGTGGAAGAGGGGAAGTACTAGAACTTCCACCTCCTCCTAATGAACCATGCATGGGGCAAGGGCTACTAAGACCCCTCCCTTATAGGGCTATTGAACCACTCCTTTACTGAGAATATCTCCTAAAAATTTCAGCCCATTACTGATCCTATTCAGCTCTTTCTTGCTTCTAAATCTCGGCTTGACAGTTTTTTGAATCTATCTCACTGCCTTTTGGTATACACTAATAAACTAGTCCATGCTATTCTATCGAGATTTGGAGACCACCACTTTTTAGCGGCTCTCGACAAACCCACCACTTGTTAGGACCTAAAACAAGACCTACATTGGCTCTATAGCACTACCAAGCCTCTACTATGCACCAAACCACCCTCGACCTCGCGGCCAAGAGTGTCTAAGGGGTATACTATCCTAACCTCTAATGTACAACTTCATGTTTATATGGAATGTAATCCAATGGATGACCCTTCCCACACTCCTCAGAGGGAGTCCCTATGCATATCTGTGTAATACTCCATGTAAGCACAGACAAAGGGAGTGTCCCTTAGCTGATTGCTCCAACTCCACACTACATCTCTCCTACACCTTAGGGATTGGCCCCAAGATGTGCTGCTCATACATAGAACACATGTGATACATGATCCACTCTTTTAATCAATCATTCCAGGAGATATAATATATTTTCATTGCACACTCCCCAAAGAGATCAATCACTAGCCCTATAGCTTAGGGTACCTCACCTCCTCAATGTGGATTATTTTTCATGAAAACAATTGATGTGCATCTAGGATGATACCATGTGTTGTGTGCAATGCAATTGTGTATGGTTTATAATTCTCAAACAATTTTTTCATCAACAACCAACATTGTGAAGGTGTAAAAGTATTTCTTTTCATGCCATTACTCTAGACGTAATTGATGCATTGCTTGGGGCTAACACCGAGCAGCATACTCGTGCTACTGGACCCTCTTAAGTTAAAAAACCATGTGTTCTATATGTTGTACATCAAAAAAAAAATCAAAATTTGGCACATTTTGGAACCCTTAACACCCCCTTCTCCCTACTACTTAAGGTTGTGTATTCAATGGTAGGTTTAGAGAGCATTTTTTCTGTATTTTTTTCCATAAAAGGAATAAATACCTACTTTAACATAAATATAGGGCTGAATGGAGGCTCACCCTCATGTCTCAGTCTTATCATACATTCACAAACACAAATGTGATTTTTTTCTATTTTTTAGAGACAAAAATCCTATTTTTCTCTATTTATTTATTGATAAATATCAATTTTTTTTTTACTAATATAGACTAATTAGGCTAGGTGAGAATTATTTTTATATTACATTTCATTCCATAGACACATCATACACACAATAAAACCCTAAAAACTCATGAGTTTCCTTAACCGCAATGTTATGGGTTTTACGTGTTTATAAAGAAATTATTAAATGATTGATTTTTTCTTATTTCCTTAACATTTTTGATAGATAACAAAATTGACAACCAAATACAACCATTTTCAACCATGTATAAATGGAATTTATCATAAAATGATTCAATTTACGACTTACTCATAGAATCACGCTTTATATCGTATGCATCTCGTGATTGGAAGGTCGTTGATGCTTCCCAACAACCATTGATGCTCCTCCAAACCTCAATTTACTCTCCTTCATGCTCTAGTATCATCCCGCGATCCATATCTCGCATCTCATCCCACTCCTTCTCTCATAGAATATGCATAGGAACGGGCTATAGGAGAGGAGAGAGAAACAAGAGAGATAAAGAGTAGAAATTAGAAGAAATTAGAAGAAATTATAAATTTTATTTTCTATACCATATCTTGCGGGAATATAATCAAAACAAAGGTCTATCTACATAGATCATAGCCATGGCATCAATCTTCCATCTTTCCCTAAAGAACAGGAAGAGGCACGAATTTCAAGAAATGAGGGGCGCAAAAAAATTTGCATCTCTCCTCTTGTCGACTGAAATTTCAAGTTTTCCATGCTTCAAATTTCATTTGAATGTCATTTAGCAAAATAACTGGTTCACAACTAAGTGTTCACACTATAGATGAAGTGGTTTTTTGCATTTTTTAGGGACAAACGGGCTCAAATTCAAGATCCGGACTGGCCAAGCAACTCCATGGCACCAAAATCTATTAAGCTAGTCTTCATCACGCTCTTTTTGGTTCCCAAATCATGTAGCTACTTTAAAATACCAAACCTTGTGGTGATTAAATGGGGGGTCAAACTACCTCTGATTGACAAATCGAGACTTGCATTGTGTTCCTGGCATCAAACTCCACCTAGGAAAACTTCAGCTTGCAACCATCCACCAACATTCAATTTTCTATGAAAAATTAGTCTTTTACGTTTCTTCAACCACTTTTGCGCTTCAAAAACGGGTCCCAAAATCCAACTCTCATATAGTTTTGGATATATTGGTTGTTTATAGTTACACATGTTAAAGATTTTGAATCTATAAAGTTTTAGATATTTGTTGGATTGCAAATATAGAAGAAATTTATGCACAAATTTCTTATTGCAGTTACTATTTTGTAATCAATGAGAAAGGCTACGTATTCAGTTGTGGTGCATCGAATCTCAACTTACTTGCATATCACAATTTTTTGTAAGGTTGTTTATTTTGTTAAAATGTCTAACAACTTCAACCAGATTATTAGCGAGAAGCTTGATAAGAACAATTATCCTACATGAAAGTTCAACATGATAAATTTCTTGAAGGACAAAGGTGTTTAGAATTACGTTGAAGGTGACATGATAGTAGCACCCAAAGTTCCTATGCAAAATACTACTACAGAATAGGTAAATGCTATAAAATATTGGGAGTAGGAAAAAAGTAAAATCAAATATTGGTTGTCCTACTAGTGTCACAAATAATATGATAGCCTATTTGCAAGAATCTAAAAACATTGCTATTGCATGGAAGAATCTAGAAAAGCTATTTGAAGTAAACACAAAGGCTAGAAAGCTGCAATTCAAGTTAGAGCTAAACCAAGTGAAAAGAGGGAACCTATCCATTAATGATTATGCCTTGAAGATCAAGAGTATTGTGGAAGCTCTTGGATCTATCAGTGTGATAGTTAATAATGATGATGTTATGTATACATACTCATATGGACTTGGAGATAGATACAAAAGCTTCAAAATCTATGAATATGAGGGATGATATCTCTGATTTTGCAAACTTGATTCCATGTTGATACTTAAGAAAAAGAACCATAGCATAGGTTCCTATTCCTCTCAAAGTAAAAACAAGTCTAAATAGGTGTTTTAGTCTAAGAGCAAAGGTAGAGATTGTGGCAGAGGCTAAGGTGTTTTACTCTACTAGCAAAGGTACATGTCATGGCAGCAGAGACCAAGGTAGTGGACGTGGTCAAAGTTATGATGTATAAAAAAATAGAGAAGGACAATATCAAGGAAGGGGAAGTCTGAATAGGTATTTTACTCTACTAGCACAAAGATAGAAATCACAGGAGACGCCAAGGTGGTGGTCATGGTGGTCAAAGTTATGTTGCATGACAAAATAGAGGAGAATAGTCCCCGAAGGAAGGGGAAGTCAAAAAGACCAAGTTGCAAATTCTAATAGGTAATAGAATTCTAGTGATAGCAAGGAGTGCTGGCATTGTATTAAAAAAGGAAACATTTTTTGTTGAAGGGAACTAATCATTCTCTAGCAAGTGTTGGTGTCGAACTTCTCACATATGTTACATTTAACATTGGGATAGTTTTGAGAGAAGTGTTGACCACTACACTAAGTACAGCTAAATCTTGATGGACCTACATCATTAGGCTTCCTAGTGCCCATCAAATTTTATTGATGCTTTAGAAAATTGGCATCCATAATAGTGATATACTGAAATTGTTCGACAATCATGTTGGTGTAATTTTCATCATGTCCTTAACTTAAACTACTTCAAAAATAAGGCTGAAATTAGAAATAGATAAAGGCAACAAGGCAATTATGCATCCAATAGTACATCTAGTAGCAAAAACAATGATGACAAAAGTGAATAAATGTTTTTTATGCAATGCTTTATGAATACTATGACTACTAATGGTTTATCAAAGAATGATGTATAGTATGTAGACTCAAGTGTCTCTAACCACATGACTTCTCATGGGGAGTGGTTTAGAGAGATGTGCAATCTTCTAGAGTCTCAATGCTATATGGAAACAAGTGATAATATCCCATTACTCATGTTGGAAATGTCTCTTTGAATATGTAGGATGTTAGAAATAAGTATTGATTGATGTGCTGCATGTTCCAAATATTACAAAAAAAAATCTAATGATAGAACATGAATTATAGGTTTGGTTTGCATTTGATGGTTGCTATATAGAAGATCTTAAAAATGATTACAAGTTGATTACAAAAGGGAAATGTGTTGAAAGATTGTTTACTCTTGATGTAGGTCTACTTGAAACGGATGCTATCATGTTTGCATAAGGTTAATGTGTTGTGGTTGATATTGAAATTTTCTATAAGAGATTTGGGCATATGAATGTGCAACAGCTAAAAGACATGCAGTCAAAACATATTGTGGTATGGTTTACCCAAGTTTAGAGTTGATGGGATGCAAAAAGTATGTGAAGCATGAAAATTTAGAAATCAAGTAAGGCATGCATTTTCACATTAAAAGCATGTATGCAAAAAGCCACTTGAATTGATGTATTCTAATATGTGGGGTCCTTCAAATACTGTACCTTTATGTGATTGCAAGTACTACGTTTCCTTCATTGATGATCATACTCACAAAGTATGGGTTTACTTTATGCAGTGTGAGAAAAGTGAGGTGTTCATCACTCACTTTAAAAGCTTTAAGTCTTTGATTGAGAAGGTGACAGAGTTGCATGTTACATACCTAAGGCTAGATGGAGGGGGAGAATATCTCTTTAATGATTTTTTTGTTTTCTTATAGGAAATTGGTATACATAGGCAATATTTATGTAGATAGAATCTGCAACAAAATGGAGTTATTGAGTAGAAAAACAAGCATATTGCAAAGATGGCTCATGCATTGATGTCAAAAACAAACTTGTCTCATTCCTATTGGGCTAGCTGAAGCAGTGCTACTTATGTATACATTATAAACAAAACACCCACTACTATTGCACAGTGTATGATACCCAAAGAGAAGTTTATAAGTAGGAGGCCAAATATGTCCCATTTGAGAGTATTTGGATGTATTACTTATGTGCATATTCCTAATGATTGTGCAATAAATTGAATCTCAAAGCAAAAAAATGTATATTTGTGGAACATTCTCTTAAGCAAAAGGGACATAGATACTATAACCCCATTATACACGAGCTAAAAGTTAACATAAATATTATTTTTTATGAAAGGGGTAGATGGTATGGTAATGTATAGAATATAGTTGGGACTGATGAGCAAGAGGTGGCTGTGCAAAAAATAGGTCAGTAGTCACAAACATTGAGTGGACCACAAGAGTCTCCTAGTCATGGTTGTTTTAAAGACCTTTAAGTGGTAGATTGACACCAACTACATCACAGATATCAAGAAAAGATAAAGAGAAAGCTAGGGACTCACCTATTATAACAAATGCATCATCTGATTTCTCTCATATTGATGTTGATTTGAATGACTCTAAGAAAATCTTGAATAAGAAGTTTGAGAATTTGTCTACTAAAACACATAGTGTGATGAAGACACATGTTAACCCCAATGCAAAGAAAACATAAATAAAATTAAAAAGACATAGGGCAAAGTGGAAAAAGGCAGTTGGCTGCCACCACTAAAGAAATAGAAGAAAAAAATGCCAAAAGTGCAAGAATAACCTTAAAAGTTCAAGGCAAGCACAAAAGAGAAAATGTAAATTTTAAATATAAAAACGCACTCTAAATCTTTGTAAAAGAGCACCAAGCTCCCTCCTATGCATTTTGTAAATGTAGACAACCATGGGTGAAGGCACAATGCAAATAGAAATGGAATAGGAATTTTTGGGTATAGTACCATTTCTATGTGTTAGCTATTTACAAGTACACATGTTACAAATTTCGAATATGTAAGGTTTCATGTGTTTGCTGGGTTTCACACACAGAAGTTATCTACATACAAATTTCGAATATGTAAGGTTTCATGTGTTTGCTAGGTTTCACACACAGAAGGTTTCATGTGTTTGCTAGGTTTCACACACAGAAGGTATCTACATACAAATTGCAAATTGTGGTTATTGTTGTGTAGTCATTGAAAAAGGCTATATATTTAGTTGTGGTATACCTGGTATTAGCTTGCTTACAAACTACAATTTTTTGCAAGCTATCTATTTTGTCAAAATTTCTAACAACTTCAACTAAATTGTTAGCAAGAAGCTTGATAAGAACAATTATCCTACATGGAAGTTCAAGATTATAAATTTCTTGAAGGATAAAGGTGCTTCAAATTACATTGAAGGAGATATGGTAATAACACCTAAAGTTTTTACACAAAATAGTACTACTATAGAATAAGTAAAGACCAAAAAAGATTGGGAGTAGACACAAAGTGAAGTTATGTTTTGGTTGTTTGTCTCAATGTCACAAATAGCATGATGGGCTATTGCAAGAATCTGAAACCCTTGCTATTGTATGGAAGAATTTGGTAAGGCTGTTCGAAGTAACACAAAGGCAAGAAAGCAATAGCTCAAGTTGAAGCTAAACCAAGTGAAAAGAGAAAACTTATCCATGATGTTTTGTGTGCTTATTTAGATGGATTTGGAGATGAATAGAAGAGCTTTAGGTCATCTATAAATACAAGGGATGATATCTGTGATTTAGCAGGCTTGATTTCTATGCTAATACTTGAGGAGAAGAACCTTGGCTTGGATTCCTCTTCTTCTCAAGGCAAGAACAAGTCTAGACAGTTATTTTACGCTACTAGCAAAGATAGAGGTCATGGCAGAGGCCAAGAAGGTGGTTATAGTCAAGGTTATGATGCACATTATAGAGAAGGATAATCCCAAGGAAGGGGAGTCAAAGAGGATAAGTTGTAGTTTCTAAAAAGCAACAGAATTTTGATGATAGCAAATAGTGCTTGCATTATGGTCAAAAAAGGCCACATTTCTAAAAATTACTTCAAAAAGAAGTCTAAAATTACAAATGGAAAAAAAAGAAATGGAAAAAAGGTGGCAACATAATTATGCATCCAACAGACGAAACAATGATGATAGAAGTGAACAATTATTTGTTATGTAGCGCGTTATAAATACTATGACTATTGATGGTTTATCAAAGTATGATGTATGGTATATAGACTCAGGTGCCTCTAACCACATGACTTCTCATGAAGAGTGGTTTAGAGAGATGTACAGTCCAGAGTCTCTAGGCTATGTGGAGGTAGGAAATGATACATCTCACCCCATTGCTCAGGTTGGAAATGTTTCTTTAAGTTTGTAGGATAGTAAAATTAAGTAGTTGATTGATGTGCCGGATGTACCAAATATTACAAAAAACTTTATGGTAGAATAGGGATTGCAAGTGATGATTGTTATATAGAAGATCTCAAAATTGATTACAGGTTGATTGGAAAAGGAAAATGTGCTGGTAGAGTCTTTACTCCTGATGTAAGTTTTCTTGGAATGGATGTAGCCATGTTTGCACTAAAGGGGATGCAATGGCAGTGGAGAAGGAGAAGAGAAAGATGCGAGAGAGAAGAGCACACACAATGTAGGTGCTGTCAAGAATGATATGACAGCCTTATTGCACTACCTCATATATATGAATAAAGAATATGGGCGGTCACTATACATGGGCAGGCCCAAGGGCCTTTTACCCCAACAACCTTCCACTAAAAGGCCAATGGGCCAGGGAGTGAAAAAACAAAGAAAAAGGAAAAGAGACAGGGTAAGGAATCATGACATCTCACCCAACACCCAATTGGAAAGTGAGGTGTGCAATAAGTGGAAACCTCTATGAAAGAAGAGTCAAGCATCCCTGAGTCCATGACATCCAGGAAATAAGCAATCCCGTAGTTCCATACAGTGGACCGATCCAAGAATACTTCTCATGAGTGCAAGGCTATAATGCATAAGCATCAAAGTAGTGCATAGCATCATCGTGACACATAGGAGACAACTGAGAGCACATAGACTCTCCAAAGTCAATCATAGAAGAAGGGCCAGCATCCTGGATGGGGTCTCAAGATAGTATGCGGCCTCAGCAAAGCGGAAGACTTACATACGACTGTAGCATCAACCATAAAGCACACTGAACGCGCATCAAGAGGCTTGAGAGATGTCTGTGTCTCATTAAAGACAGCATGATGGCTGCATATAACCTGCTGGGCATCCAAATCCCATACATGTAAGCCTGAAAGTCACCATCTCCATAACCAAGGAAGATATATTTGCGTGACATAGGCATATCTGGCATACATACAAATGCCTGGCAGCCAAACATCCTCAAGTAATCATAGAAGGGTCTCATGCCACTCCATGCCTCGTGTGGTGTAATACCATCCAAAGTCAGACACTGCGTCCTATTAAGTAAGTAGATTGCCGTCATAAGGGCCTCAGTCCAAAAGCCATAAGATAATGTAGTTGTGGTAAGCATAGAAGCAACCTTTGCCTGTAGAGTCAAACACATGCCATGAGCAATCCCGTAATACCATGGGCATAGGAAATCAATGCCAGACTGCTGACAATAGGACTGAAAGCTGGGAGAGATAGCATGACTCTCATAATCCATTTGCAAGCACCTAGGCTTGCAACCAACAGAATCCATAAACCTGTCAAGCATAATTGCGGCATCCTCAATCTATACCAAGGGAAAAGCCCAAACATGGTGGGTAGCATGATCCATGAAGGTCATAAAGTAAGATACTCCACCAAGGCATAGGTCCATATACTGCACAATGGACAAGATCTAGAGGATCATGCCTCTCACTATCGCCATGAGCCAAAGGGGCTCTGCAAGGACCATAAGTACAATCAAAGGAGGTAGCAATGAGTCTGAACGAGACAAGATCTCCATCTCTCTGTGATGCATATGGCCTAGGCGATGATGCCATAACAATGCATGTGGTATCCGCATAACTACAACCATAGAATCTCCCATATGAGAGACATGCACTGGGTATTGAGAACCAGCTCTAAAACCTTTGGCCAAAACCAAGCAACCACGACAAATCTTCCATGACCTATCCTTAGGAGAAATAGAGTAACCTGCATCATGCAACTAATGGATAGACATCAAGCTCTTACTAAGCATAGGAACATGTAATACATCATGAAGCACAAGAGAAGTCCCATCAGACAAAGCTAGTTGTATGTCCCCTATAGTACAAATAATAGCATAAGTCTACTCAAGGCCCAAATTGACATATGATTTTTTATGCCGAGAAGTGCTTAAAAGAAACCAAAAATTCCAAATTTCAGGGGAAAAATAGACTTCATCAAAGGCGGTAGCTGCAATCAATATGATTTTAAGCGGCAATGCCCAAAAGTGCTTTAAAGACCCACTGGACTGTGGTCGGTGAATTTTCACAATTTTTTGGTAGGTTAGACGAGACTTTGGGAGATGCTCAATAGTGGGGGACTTTGAGACAAATGCCCAAAATTTTTTAGTGGCCAAATCCGAGGCCAAATGATCGATTGGGAGTACCTGGGAGGCCAAGGGTTGGGCCAAGTGAAAAGGGTCTTAAGGGGGGTAGTAGGGGGTGTGACCTTTGGCGCCACCCCCCCCAATTTTTCACGTGATGGGGGGGGGGAGGGGGGGTTTTCTTTTTCGAAAAAAAAATATGAATGTGTCCTTCTGCACGGCGATGAAATGGTGGAGAGGGGGGGCTATAAGCATTTGGCCACTTCAATGTAACCCCCCTTCTGATTACATGCCTATCTTCTATGCTTCCTATCACCTGTCTTCGCCCGTGAAATAGCTGCCCAGTTGTTGAGATAGAAAACTAGTATTTCTCTCTCCTCCCTCTCTCTCCCCGTAAGAGGCAGTTCATGCCCATGAAGAGGATTGAAGACCGATTGAAGGATGCTTGTCCGACATGGTACCAGATCACTCCCGGATAGGTGGAGGGCTTGAGTTTGTTGTTCGAAGGTGGGCTGAGTCTTGAATGAGGGCTGATCTACAGTCCCACATCAGATTTTAAAACTTGCAAAAAAGGAAAAAAATCAGTAATTCTATTTTACAAAGGAAAATTGCTTGTTTTTTACATTTGATTGAGTTAGTAATGTTTTTATGGGGTGAAAATTGGTAGAAATGTTGTTTACTATTTGCTCTATGCTTGCATGATGAAAAATCAGAAAACATAAAGTCAAAATGCTGGAAATAATTTTTTGGAACCTATAAAACACGATTTTTATGAGAAAAATGGAGATTTTGGTGTTTTCGGGTGGGATAAACCAATACACATGGGATAAAATGCTAATAAAATCTAAATTTTTGCTATTCTAAGAATCAAGAGCCATAGCTCTGAAAATATATCAAATTTTTATTGGAAAAATAAAGAAAAATAGAGAAAATGGGAAAAAATAAGAGAAAAAATAGGAATATGCCTTAGAAAAATACAAAAAAAATATAATAAGTGGTTGTGGATGTATGGTAGGGCAAAGCATGAGGTTTGGCCTCATTTTTTTCTATTATTTTGTCAGAGTGTGTGATTTATTGCTCTTTATATATTAAACCATGACGAAACAACCTCTATACACCTATGCAATGAAGCAAAACTTAAACGGTGAGGGGGAGTGGGATTTTGTGCAGCAGTTTGAGAGCTAAACTAATACAAATTCTAATTTTTTTTTCTATGCATAGCATTTAGGAAACGGTCTATTTGGAAATAAGGGATCTAGTAGCACAAGGTTCACATTGGTGCTAGATTCTTGCAACAAAGCATGCGTGTATTAGTTGGAATTCATGGAAAGACTGTTTGCGTACTAGCACACAGGCTGATTTCGAAACATAACTATTTGTACACAATGAGACATCCACTATTGCATTGATCATACATGTGGTATCAACTCTTGGAAATACATAGTAATTGTTTGAATTATAGTTGTTTGAGAGGGTGAGATTCCCCTTGCCGTAAGATAGGCATTCATTTTGTGGGAAAATTTATTGGTGAGAAACATGGTATCTCATGGATCACACTAACAAAGAGAGGATTTTTGTGAGAATGTATCTATATGTAAAAGCAGTGCATTTAGGGGCCAATCCCCAAGATGTAAGAGAGCTGCAGTGGGGCCACGACAATCAGCCGGTGGGGTGCCTCCTATGTATGTGATACGTGGCATTTATTTCCAATATGCGTGGGATAACCCCCTCTTAGAGGTTTTGGGAAAGGTGTCGTTGGACTCTTATCCAGCTACAAATACAATATTAGAAGTATCTAGTATGCATCTAGTTATTACAGACGCTCCTGGACCGCGAGACCCAATATAAATGCCTTAGTCTAGGATAAGTATAAAAGGTGGAGGTGTAACATGTGTAGCATATTTTTGCCATTTTACAAACATTACTTGTTGGAGGTCTCAACCTCCCACCATCTAAGAGGGTGAATACTCTTGGCCACCATATCTTGGGGTGCATACCTTGTTGCAGCCTCTCATCATTTGATTCTCAACCAATATTGGTAATACCATTTCTTGCCAAGCCACCTTGGCTATGGCTTTCTAGCATTTTATGTCTATTTCTTGTATTTTCAGTTTAAAAGCTTACTGTGGAATTTAGCTTTATTACATTGGTATCACAGCATGGATTTTGATCCATGGAAAGAGTCATTTTCATGGTGAATCTGGTTACAGTTTAGGCATAGAGCCACTAGAGGACAAGAATTAGTTACAGGATTTGATTCAGTTAAAATCGTGGCTAGTTAAGGTCTCTGCAGTAAACCGTGACTAAATTTGATGGTCTTGAAGAATGACAAAAAGAAACATTGGCGGATTCATGGTCATTTTGGTGGTATTGGTCAATTTTGGGACATTTTGAAGGATCGTGGACTTAACTGAAGCCTAAATAGGGTTTGGAGAGGTTAACCTGTGGTTACTTTTTGGAACAAGCTTCTCTTTCCTCTTTCCAAGCTTCTTGCTGAAAACTGCCATGGAGATCTTTGCTCATTTCTCTTTGCCATGATCATCTCTCTTCAAGCCACCTACTACTGGAGTTTATTCTTGAGGCCTTGAGCAACAAATGGACTACCTATTTGAGGGACCTTCAGTAAGATAATGATCACGTGGAGAAGAAGAAGCTCCTAGATAGTTTGCACCATTTTTTTGGTGCTCCTTGCTAGCTGGTTATTCAACAATCTCCTTCATCACTGAGCTTCTCATTCATTTGATGGATCATTGGCATCACTGACATGAAGTACCTACACTCTATTACTTGATCTTTCACTCTCCTTCAGCCTTGAAGCTTTCATCACAACCCTAGCTATGGCAGATTTCCGGACACCAGTGATTTTCTTGAAATTTCTTCAAAGAATCAAAGGGCTTTTACTCTAACAAGTATCATGGAGCTTCCTCAACACTCAAGGGACCGACATTGAAGCTTCAAAATATGGTGGCTATGGAGTCAAAACAGGGCAGCAAGCTTCAAGAATCTAGTTCTTGGATTATCTTCTTCAATTTCATGGTGCTTTTGTTGTCTACAACCCCGAGAAGGTTCAATTAAAGGTATTCTTCAATGATTTGGTTTACATTGAAGGAATCCTTAAAGTTTGAAAGAATTTTTAGCCTTTGTACATGGCAATGTCTGAAAATTCATGGAATCCATGAATTTAATGAGAAATTACACATATCAAAGCTCAAAGGATCTTCTCCAACAAGCTATTGTGGATTTCTATCAAGTCATTGACTTCTTTTGATTACATTGGAGCAATCTTATTGATCGGGAACTGAAGATTACTTGAGAGCAATCATATTGGACAAATCCTTATTGAAGATTAGTCTTATTGATTTAAATCTTGGTCTATTGATGGAGTCTTATGCTAAAGGTTGATTGATTGGATTCATCCACTGCTTTCCATTAGCATTAAAGAGGTAATTCTAGTACTTTTAACTTAATCTCTCTTTTATCCAATTGTTGAACTAGTCCTATTGTTCATAAGAGAGATTAAGTGTAGTAGAACCTCTTAATTCCTATCAAAGGCATGTAGAATTCAACCCATGACTGATTATGATTGTTTGATGTGTTCTTTTCTGCCCATTCAAATGTTGAAGCTCAATTGATTGTATAAATGCTACTCACTGCCTACTTGACTTGGATTTTTGTTGGATGGTTAAGCATTGATGCTATAGGACTCAAATAATGATGAAAATGGTAAGTGAGAACATTGTAAAAGCAGTGAGTCACTGCAAAAGGGTAATGCCCTATCCATAGCTTTTTCAATTTAGTCATTTCCCAATACCCACTTGCATTTCATTAAAAGTTCAAAGGCTTTTTCAGTCAATGCATAGCATCCTTGTTTGATTAGCCATTAGAATGTACTTGTCATGTTGGTTCCCGTGAGGAAAAGTGGATGCTAGGCGAGTCGGGAAGACAAAAGAGAGGTGACCCTCCCTTCTCGATTAAGACCCTGAAGGGGTGCACAACCCAGCTTGAGGTGGAATTTTGCACACCCCTCTTGTCTCAGAGCCCATGCTATTTTCAAATTTAGATGCAAGTACATTTTCATTATCAGATTTTTGCCAAGTATAGCATTGATCAACAATAATCAGGGTTCCATGAGTGGTTGGTGAACCATTGGAAGAGGGGCAAAGCATCTTCTATTTTTAGGACACCTACAGGTGTTTGACAGATAAAATAGCAAGTATATACCCATTTACAAGTTGTTCTTGATCCCTACAAGTGCCCCATAGCCCTCTCTTGGTTGCTACAATGGTTTACAAAGGTTTCGTTCACTCAAGGTATTTCTACAAGGTCAAACATGGTTTCCACAAGGTGTTAATAGGTTGCAGGAATTCTCTGGATAGGTACACAGTTTCTATTATAGAAAATTCTATCGTGATCTGATTTGGAATATTAATAGCTTGATTTGAAGATGGGATCCTAATCTCCGATTTGAATCAAAAATTTTGTAAATCTAACATTGGGAGCAAAAGTTATGGCCAATTTACTGACAAGAGGTCTAGTGGACTGCACCTAAATAGGTTGTCTAGAATACATTGTTTGAGTTCGTTCTACCCATATACCTTATAGCAAGCTGAGATATTATCAAATTTCGTATATCCCCAAATAATAATCTTTCCATAGAGCTATTAAGAATTGGGATTGGTGCCATATTCAAAGAGAAACAAGGGGTTTAGTGACAAACTGTCTACTATTACAGCATTGTTTCCTAATGGCCAGGAATAAGAAGAAAGACCCTATTACTGAGGCATTGAATGATTATGTCAGAGACTTCCAAGAGGATCAAAATTACACAACTGAAGCCCATAATGTTGATCAAGTAGATGAAGAATTAAGTATTGGGATTGCTTATAGCACACATCAAGGACAGCATGACATACATGAAGAGCATGCAGGGAATGATTATCTCCTACTGTCAAAAGAGCTGGGACATGTCAATGAAGACCTTTCTACGGATTTGAAGGCTTTTAATGAAGGTTTAACCCATATGAATCAAGTTTTGTTGCAAGGGATGGCACAGGTAAACCAAGGAATTTCTGAATTGTAGCAAAGCAATAAATTCTTATTCCAAGAGCTCATCTCAGCCATAAAGGAAATCGAAAGCAAACCACAAAGTGAACCTCAAAATATTGAAGACTCCCATGTGATTCCCTTTGTTGGTAATCGTTCCCATCCAAACAAAGAAAATTCTCAGCTAGCATTGCACACCTTTGAAAGGGGAGAGCCATCTAGAGTCAGGGGCAACCATCATCCTTCACAAATTCATGGTATTCATATCCCAAGGCCTCAGTTTAGCAGTCCAAAGGATAATCACAAACATGAAGGGGAACATGACAACACTCAATGGGACAGTGATTATCATGGATGTGACCCCTTCTACAAGAATTTTTATCATCAGCCCTCAAATGCACAAAAAGGAAATGCAGTCAACAATCAAGTTCATGAAGGTGGAAGGCATGATGAGCAAAGATCAGCCCATGACATCCCAAACCAAGAGTGTGTTTCAAATGGACAACCCTCATCTCATGGTTTTGGGCCACCTACTTTTAGACAAAATTCATGGAATAAAGACTCATGGAGACAACAATATCATGGGCAGCCATCTTACAATGAAAAAGAATGTAAAGAGAAGATCAATATTACTAATTTCAAAGGAGATAATGCATCACCTTCAGAATGGGAGGAGTGGATCAATAAGCTTGAATTGTACTTCACCCTTTACCCTAGAAGTGAAGAGGCCAAATTTTATTTTGCGGCCCTTCATCTTGAAGGTTATGCCCATACTTGGTGGTGTTACATGCAAAAGATTGGTGACTCTTGGGAGGAGTTCAAGCAAGCAATGATTGATGTCTTTGTGTCTCCTTTGGAAAAAGAAAGACTTCAAAGAAGATGATATGCGTGCGCTCAAAGGGGAATGTCCGTTAGAGACTATTCCAATGCCTACTTGAATCTTTCCATGTATGTTGAAGGTATTTCAGATTTTGCTAAGCTGAATAAATACATTTTTGGTCTTGACCCTACCCTATCATGGGAGGTAGAAGCTCAAGAACCAAAAACATTACATGAGGCCATATAATTGGCTGAAAGATACTCTTTGAAGTACAAAAGGGATGCAAGAAATTTTCGACAAAGAAGTATGGGTAATAATGTTTACAATCAACCTACAAAGTATGGACAAGTTTTCATCCAATCGAGAGACACTTTTAGACAAGAAAACAGAGGTTATAACAGTCCAAATAGTTATAGCAGCAAAGTGCCAACATTTTCCACTATTTATGCCTCTAAACAGAGTGAAAATTTTGTACAAAAATAGGGGTAAACTTTCAAAAATGTGGCTAAGCCAAGAAGTACCTTTTCAAGAGCTGAAAATGCTCCTAAACTGCCCCAAAACAGTTCTAACAGCAACTTCCTTCCTCACGACAAGCTTTGGGAAATGCATGCAAAAGGATTATGCTTCAAGTGTGGGGAGAAGTGGGCACAATATCATAAGCTAAAATGTAAAGCTAAGAACTCAAAAATCAACATGGTGATCACTTGGGAAGTGGAAGTTAAAGAAGAAGAAGATCAAGAGGGAAATTTACTACATGTTAATGCATACCCAATGGTTGAAGAGATTCATGAAGAGGAGCATACCACCAATGAAGAATTCTATGATCCCATGGATGGATTTCCTTTTGATCTAGGTGGTAATCATGATTCTCATGTTTCCTTGTATACCATCTCACATGATGCATGGACCGGTTGCAAAGGGGAAAATACACTTAGACTCAAAGGTTTCATTAATGGCAAGGTTGCACATATTCTAGTGGATACGGGCAGCACTCATAGCTTCGTCAACACCAAATCTTTGAATGGGCTGAAGTTGCTACCCATTGATATGGATTCTTCCTTGCGGATACAAGTTGCCAATGGTTCATATGAGTCTAGTAAAGAAGTGTGTCCATGTATCTCAATTGAGTTATTGCCCTCTTACACAATAAAAGTGGATTTGATCACTTTGGATATGGGGCCTACTGACATTGTCATTGGTTGTAATTGGCTGAAAACACTCTGCAAATTTACCTTGGACTTGGAGCAAATGCTAATGGAATTTAATTGGCAAGGACAGCACGTAGAGTTGAAAGGCATAAACCACAAACAAATAGAACTCATCTCCATGAAGAAATTGCGAAAAGAAATCAATGCAAAGTCATGCTCTTCACTCTTTTGTTTGCAAAAGTAGATGAAAGACAATCAACAAATCAGTCACCTTCTTCTTTAAAAGAAAGGGATCCAAGATTAGAAGAGCTATTGGAGGAGTACAAGGATTTATTTCAGTCACCATCATCTTTACCTCCAAAGCGAGAGGTTGACCATCCTATTGACTTGTTGCCTAATACAAAACCCATCAATAAACCTTCCTATCACTTGTCCAAGTTTGAAAGGGAAGAAGTAGAGCATCAAGTCAACAAATTGCTGCAAATGGATTTAATTCAGCAAAGTCAATCACTATTTGCCTCTCTCATGCTCTTAGTCAAAATAAGAATGGATCATTTCGCATGTGTATTGATTATCGCGATTTGAACAAGTCAACGGTCAAGAATAGGTATCATATTCCCCAAATTGATGATTTTTTGGATGAGCTTAAAGATGCAAAGGTCTTCACCAAAATAGATCTTTGATCGGGTTATCATCAAATCCGAATGAAGGAAGGAGATAAGTTCAAAATGTTCGTGTTGTTTTTTTTTAAAATAAAACCAAGAATCCAAATTGTTCCACTACCAAGACGGAAACCCATATTGTTTCAATGTGATGGAAATGTTCATTTAATGTTGGGGAGTTTCAAAAATTTTTGTTTATAATAAATACATTGTCATGAGATGTTTCCAAAAAAAAAAATCCAACATTATGTGAATATATTTTTTAATTCCAAGAAAATTTCCAAAATAGGAAAGAGGGTAAATGTGTTTTTTTTAAAAAAAAATCTAATTATTTTTTTATTTTTATGTATTTTTTAGATTTTTTTATCAATTTTCATCAATTTAGAAAGAATTTCAGCCAATTTGGAATTTTCAAGAAATTTTTTTAATTATATTTTTCAAGAAAAAAGTATAAAATTGTGGGAAAAGGTTTCAGCAATGTTTTGGTAATTTTTTAGAATTTAATTTGAATTTTTAATGATTTTTTCACATTTTAAATGTGTTTAATGGATTTTGTGATTTAAAAACGATTTTCGGGATTTCAAAAAGGAATACCTGGACACACGTGAACAGCTGCGCGTGCACGAACCAGCACGCACCACCTCACGGACAAATCCAAATGCACGTCCCGCACGTGAACAATCGCAAAAAAGACGCGCTCCCACGTACACACACGCGAACAGCCACTAGGAGACACGATAAAAACCGCATCACGGGTGGCCATGTGAGAACCACGGGTTGTAGGTGGTGATGATTTGTTTGGGGTTGTTGTACTTCGCTGCGGGAGGGGGTGAACTGGAGCTAGGGCAGGGAAGGTGTGGTTAGGAAGGGGTTAGGGTGTGGTGGGTTTTAAGAAGGGTGGTGGGAATGGGTATTAAGGGGGGGGGTGGTGGGAATGGGGATTTGGGTAGGGGTGTGGGTATAAATGGGGGGGTAGGAGGGGTGGTGTGTGAATGGTGGGTTATGAGGGTGGTGTGTGTGTGTGAATGAGGGGGTGGTGTGTACGGGGGTGTTGGGGGGGGAAGGTGTGTGACTGGGGGCAATGGGGGGAGGTGGAGGCCCTGTGGGCAGGCAGGCAGCGCAGGAGGTCCGGTGGGAGGAGGCTGGCGGGTGGAGGTCCGAGAGGAGGAGCAGGTGGGCGGACGTCTTTCGCACCAGCCGGCGTCTCGAGGGCCAGGGCGGCGCGATTCGAGGGCCAGTGCGGCGAAGGGCAGGCAGCGGCCGATTTCAGGGCCGGGCAGGCGGCAGGGAGACCAGCGGCGGTTTCAGGGCCGGGCAGGCGGCGCTCCAGCGGGTGGCGCATGCGGCGGAAACAGGGCAAGTCGACGTAGGGCGGCAGAGGGAGCAGCTCGGGCGCCAGAGAGAGGAGCGCAGGCGTACCAAGGCGCTAGAGAGAGGCAGAGGACCTGTGGGACGGCACCAACGCCTGGCGGGCGGCAGGGGATAGGGCGGCCGAGCGGCGGTGGTGGTTTGGACACCATGCGGCAAAGGAAGAGGCGGGCAGCGAAGCCAAGGGCGGGAGGCGACCTGCACGGCGGCGGCGCACGGCGCCAAGGGCGGAGAAGGGGGGGAGTAGAAAGGGAGAAGAGGGGGAGGAGGGAAGTAGGAGATGGAGAGGGGGGAAGATGGTGGCGGGAGGGAGCAAAGGAGGAGGGTGGAGGGAGTTACGGGGAGAGAGAGGGAGGGGGAGGAGAGAGAAAAAAAACGAGAAGAGAGAGATAGAGAGAAGGAGAGAGAGAAGAGAAGGGGAGAGGTAGTTGGAACGGATGCGGGAGGGGGGGATAATTTATTTTTTAAAAAATAATAAATATATTTTTGTTAAAATAATCAATAAATTAAGTAAAAGAAAGGCATGCCCCTCGTCCCGCGCACATGTGCGGGGCGGGGTAAAAAAATTTGCAGTGGCGGGATCGGAATGGTGCTGGGACATCGGGACGAGGTGCGCTTACGCAACGGGGCATGGGAGGACGCGTAAAATCGCAAATGCGTGTGTTTACGTGCGAGACGAGTTTCACGAAACACGTCAAAATAAAGAAAAAATAATATCTCACAATCCAATTGTCGAAACGAAAGGGTGTAAAAACAAAAAATATATCAAACGGCAGGCGAAGATAGGGGAAAAGGTCAACGGGGGTTCCGGGGGGAATAAAAGCGTGCAAATGCAAAAAAACACGAAAAATAGCCCCGAAAACACATACGGGGATTAATTTCGGGAAATCCGCACTCCCGAATGTAGGGCAGAAAGAAGGAAAAAGGTGTAGAAGAATGCGCTCGACAACCCTATCATGTCGAAACACACTTTCGACCGCGAGAGGACACGTTCACATGGAAAAAACGTAAAAAGGACACACGCAAATACGGTCGGAAATTAATAACAGAAGATCGGTTCACCGAAACAGAGGGCACCAAAAATGACAAATGTGCAAGGGAAGGGGTTGCATAGGGCTGTCATGGTAAAAGGCAATTCCGATAGGGTTAGGAGGCATTCACATGAAAAAAACCCCAAAAAGACACTCGAAAACACTTTTAAACATTAATAATTAAAAATCCGGAAGTCGGAATAGGGGGAGAAAAAAGGAAAAATGTAGGGAAAGGTGCGACGGACACAGGGTCAAATCAAATTGGAATTCCAATGCAAACAAGGTAGGTTCACATGGAAAAATGTCAAAAAGATGCACAAAAAGGTCCCGAGAAACCGCAAAAATTAATAACGGATGAATCGTGCATTGGAATGACACGGAGTAAAAACAAAAAATGTCACGAAGAAAGTGTTTGTCAGGGCTGCCATGTCAAATCATGGTTCCAAAGCAAGGAAAGCGTGTTCACATGGAAAACTGTCCAATGTACGCAAAATCCTTCAAAAAATAATAACTCAAAAACCGTGCATCAGAACAGGGGTGGGTAAAAAGGAGAAGTGGTCATTTCAAAGGGACAAACAGGGCTATAAGTTTGGATTGGAAGTTCGGTGAACGTAGGATGCGTTCACATGGAAACACATCAAAATAAGGGAGAAAGAGAAATGGAGGAGGAATAGCCCCAAGGGAAGGGTGATAGTGGACGGGTGGGTGGGGAAGGGACCCTAGGAGGATAAAAGAAAGTCATGGCATACATGCATGATCAGGACGAGGCATATGCAGGCGGTATGCAATGTAGACGCGCAGGGACGCGTCCCCACACTTAAAACCTTAACGGATAGGGTTGACCGAGCAATAGGGACCTAATACCACACGACAGACCAATCGCTAACGTCCCCACACTTAAAACATGACCATCACTGACAACAAAAAGTGTAGGGTTAGAAAAACTTGGCCCATGTTGTCGAGAATCAAGGTTGACTGTCGATGGCACATCCACTGTCATTGTCGGCTGCAGGAGGTACCAAGGCATCTTCACAGCACACATCCTTTGTGGCAGGGACCACGCAGCAGCACCCAGGGAGGTAGCTGGTGGATGAATCGCGTCGAGTCAGTGTCGCTGACGAGGGAGAGTCACTCAGCTTACAGCACTCAGATGGGATGAGAGAACAGTCACTCGCCCCATTACGGACATCACTCGATGAATAATGATTGAAACCCATATCTCACACCCGGTTTAGCAATTGACAAAGGGGATGGTGCAGAGGAGTACGCTAAGGTGCACAGTTAATGGTGCATCAGTGCATCCAACTCGTCAGGCAGGTACAAGGAGGAAGGCAAGGGAGCCTTGTAGTGCAATGTACAGAACAGGGTGACGTGTCCTATGATGACGGCAGAAACCCAACCCGTGGGTGCATAAGGAAAAGAGAACATACCTTGTGCCAAGGGTCATAACGTCCCTCAATCTCACCTCTCGATAATTGATTGAAGAAACTCCAGTCACACTCAGCCCACCCTCTGTCTCATGCTATGTTAAAAGATACAGAGGGTAGCCATGTCCTAAAACCCATTGATGTAATCCTCACGGTCACTTGTGCAAAGGTTGTATGCCTTGTGCGCATTTGATGGTGTAACTGTGCATCCCGCCCAGTGCCGGCATACAGTGCGAGAAGGAAGGCCAGGGAGCCTTATGGTGCAGTGCACAGGAATAGATCGTACTTTGTGCATTGAGAGGCCCATCCCATGCTTGCAACACTCCATTCACACATCGTACCTCTCATTTGATTTGAAGGGAAAAGACTGGTCACTCGCCCAACCCTCTGTCTCACACTCGTTTGATAGTTATAGAGGGCAACCCATGCTCACTTCCCCATCCAGTTAGGATGAAAGCTCGCATCACTCAATTGTTTGTCGATGAAGATTGCGTCGTCAGTTGTTGAAGAGGCGTACCCAGGGAGGTAGCCATCAGATCAAACGTTGTGTTAGAGGACTGTCAAACGCTCTGCAGAAAGGCACAGGACACAGTGTACCAAGGAAGGCAGCTTCGGAATTGGATCCTGAGGATGTCAACTGATGAATCCACTTTCTAGACTGCTGGGTGTTGCCAACTTTTCCACAGCTAGCTTCCCGCCCAAGGGTGTTGACCACCTTTTCTTGGAACGAGGCCTGCTATGACAGGGAATTTCTTCCTTTTCTCCCATAATAGTTTTTTTTTTAATTTTCTTGTTTTGTTTTTTTTTCTCTTTTTCTTGTTGTTTTTTTTTTCTCTTTTCTCTTTCTCTCCTATCCCGAGGGTGTCTCCACCTTTTCTCGAAGAATAGGTCGGCATGACAGGGACCGAAGTCCTTTTCTCCCATGACGATATGTATATATATTTTTTCTTTTTCGAATTAAGCAAGGGAATGGTAGAAATACCATTTGTCAGAACCATCCTCGCCACTGTCGCTGGTGAAAAATAAAGGATAAGAGATCAGGGGCGGGAGGTTGGGCTGAGGGGACAGAGGGTTGCATCCACCGCATCAGGAGTGGCTGAAGAACGGCTATCAGAAGTAGCATCAGAAGATTCACAGTGCCATGCCAACGGGGGAAAGGATCAGGTGACTGTGATTGTCAAGATCCCCAAGGAGGGAAGTACTTCTTCAGGCGATATCCATTGATCAGGAAGGGATCATTAGAGGCATCAACGGTCTGCACTTGGACAGAGCCATTAGGGTTGACAACAAGTACCTTATATGGGCCCATCCACCACTGTTGAAGCTTGCCAGGAAACTTGCCAAATCGTGAATCATAGGCTAGGACCAAATCACCTTCTTTCAACTCCTTGTGCTTGATGAAGCTGTCATGGTAGGCCTTACGTCAAGCTTGCGTGGCTCCCATGCACTGTAGAGCCATCCTACGAGTTTCGTCCAAACATTCCAAGTGCAGGAGACGACGTTGCAGTGAATCATCATCCCCCAAATGTTCTTTGATAGCCACTCGCAAAGAGGGCAATTCCAGTTCAACAGGGAAAACAGCTTCTGTACCATACACCAGCTGGAAAGGGGTCTATCCTGTAGCTGCTTTATGGGAGGTTTTGTACGCCTAGAGGGCCTCTGTAAGTCGATCATCCCAATCACGACGATATGCAGCAATCGCCCTTGTCAGGATCGAGCAGAGGATGCGATTGGTGACTTTGACTTGGCCATTGGCTCTGGGGTAGTAAGGAGTGGACTTGCGATGGCGGATCTTATACAGCTCTGTCAACTCTTCCATGACTTTATTAATGAAATGAGTGCCTTTGTCACTTACCAGCTCTAGGGGACTGCCAAAATGGGTGATAATATTCTCGTACATGAATAGGGCTACACTGTTACCATCGTCCCGCTTTAGGGCTTTAGCTTCACACCATTTTGTGACATAATCCGTACATACCAAGATGTATATGTTCTGTTTTCTTCTAGTGGGAGGATCGATTGGGCCGACGAAGTCGATGCCCCACTTCTCGAACGGCTTCAAAGGAAGGATAGGTTGCAGTGGCATAGCGCTAGTCTTGGTGGGTTTTCCCATCCTCTGACAGGCATCACATCACTTGCAGTAGTCATAGGCATCCTTATGAATGGTCGGCCACTAGTAACCTGCTAGCAGAGCCTTCCTAGCTGTAGCTTCTCCTACAAAGTGGCCTCCACATGGCTCGTCATGGCAAGCCTTCAAAACAATCCCAATCTCATCTCCTGTAACACATCTTCTGAGCACTTCATCTTTGCCTTTCTTGTACGGTGCACCACCTAACAGGGTGTAAGGGGCTGATTCTAACATAAACTTCTTCCTTTCCCGACTAGAAATGCCAGGAGGGTACTGTTGGGTTGCCAGTAGATTGGCAATGTCTGCATACCAGGGGGTTACAGTTTCTACCAGGAATAGGGAAGCATCAGGGAGGTCTGGATCATCCTGCTCCTCATTTGCAGTCTGCGGAATACGCGACAGATGATCAGCCAAAACATGGGAACGACCAGGTTTGGTAATTACCTCAAAGTCGAACTCCTGGAATAGAAGGAGCCATCTCATCATTCATACTTTCACGTCTGCTTTGTTCATCAGGAAGGACAGGGCCTCATGATCCACATAAAATTTAAAGTGGGTAGATAGTAGGTAGGGGCGAAACTTCTCTAGGGCAAACACCATTGCCAAGCACTCTAGCTCGGTCACTGTAAAGTTTCGCTCTCTATCAGTGACCTTTCGGCTTGCGTAATAGATGGGCTGATCCAGCTTCGAGGATCCCTTCTGGCATAGGACTGCACCTAAGCCTTCAATTGATGCATCAGTGTATACATGAAACTCCTTCGTCCAATCAGGAGGTTGCAGGATGGGTGCCTCAATCAGACACTGCTTCAAAGTGTGGAAGGCTTTGTCACATTCTTCTGTCCAAATAAACTCTGCATCTTTCCTCAGAAGCTTGTGCAAGGGGGTTTCCTTTGTTGCAAAATGGGCTATGAACCTTGTGTAGTAACCCACATGGCCTAGGAATCCCCTCAACTGTTTGAGGTTGGTGGGTGTTATCAGAGCTACGATCTTCTCAATCTTTGCAGGGTCCGTTGATATCCCTTGTGCAGAGACAATGTGGCCCAACAGAACTCCAGATGGATTTGTTGGGGTTGATGGAGATCCCATACTCTCGGCATCGGTCAAAGCATTGTTCCAAATGTCCCCAGTGTTCAAGAATCAGACTGTAAACACAGAAGTTATCCAAATATACCTCAATAAAGTCGTGCAGATGATTTTGGAATGCAGCCATCATGACTTGCTGGAAGGTAGCAGGGGCATTGTAAAGGCCAAACGGCATCACTCGATAAGCGTAGGTCCCCCATTCTGTGGTGAAGGTTGTTTTGGACTAATCTTCTTCTGCTATCTGCACTTGGTTATATCCGCTGAAGCCATCTAACAAGGAGTAAAGCTCATGTCCTGCCACTGTTTCTAACAGCTGGTCTGTAAAAGGAATAGGAAAGTGATCCTTCTTCGTCTTGGAATTCAACTTGCGGAAATCCACACATATTCGAAGATTGCCATTCTTCTTGGGTACAACCACGATGGGTGAGACCCATTCACTATTGGCCACTGGATAGATAAACTCCACTTCCAAAGGCTTCAGCAGAATAATTCGGGTTCATTCGCCTCTGTCGTTGCCATACTGGCTTGGCATCAAGCTCCAAGTCAATATGATGCTGACATATTGTGGGATCAATCCCCTTTAGGTCTTTGTAGGACCATGCAAACATGTCCAAATTCTCTTTCAACAAGTTGTACAAAGTTGACAACTCCTCTTCTGGTAGGCTGCTACCCACCTTCAAGTGGCATTCATTGCCGTCTGCATCCACAAAGGTTAACTGCCTTTCACCTTCTACTTCGCGGATGAAGGTCCCACGGACTGCTTCTGGGTACAGATCCGACTCCTTCAAGGGGGTGGTGTCCTCTTCTGATGTCCCACTAGACCCAACGTCTTCTTTCAGTAAGGACTTAGGTTGCTCCTTGAAATGCTGAAATGGGACCACGCTGTCTCGGTTTTGGTTTGAATGTTAATTACCTTAGAGCTTGAGGACTCCTCTTTAGAGGATGCATCCAGGAATGTTACATAACAGGGGCTCTTGGAATTCTGTTGTGGCCTTGGGACTGGTACTTGTTGACAAGGAGCATCATCATCATCCTCTCTTGACAAGTGTGGATGGGTGCGACAAGAACCACTGATAAAAGACGGCTTATTTTGCTTGATCCACTTCTTATATAGGCTTTGCCTATGGAAAGATCCATTTACCAATCCAAAGGGTACCATTGCCATTCTGTCCCACAGCATGGAGTCTTCTTCTTCTGAAGCTTCTGGAACTCCCTCCTCATCTATGCCTTCTGTGGGTGGAGTGATTTCTTCTATCTCGCTTTCAAAGTCTCCTTCTTCAGATTCTTCATCATCCTCTTCAGACTCTGGCTCTACCTCTGTAGGCACTCTGTAAGAGAAGAACATGTCATCTGCTTCGCCTTCTGCATCTGTATCTGGCTCTGCTATGGCCATGTAACAAGGAGAGCAGTACATCCATGCTTCTATCTCACTGTCAGAAGTGATTTCGGAAATCGTTCTTGGTTCAGGCAGGAAGTATTCACCCATTGATAGTGGCTTTGCACCTTTTGGGAGTCGGCTTACAATACCCACTGTTAGGGAATGTGCCTCTATTTTCTTGGGAAGGATCTGTTTTAACAGCATCTTCTTCTGCTGATGTTCCATCTGTAGCCTCATTGGGGGAGTCAGAAGATAATTCCAAGGAGGTGGACCCATGTACTTTTTTAGCACCATATAGCTTTAGCACCACTTTATTGGGTCCTCTACCCAAGGTCAAGGTTCCTTTGAACCACTCTGTCCTTGCTCTGGCTTCAAAAAGCCATGGTCTACCCAGTAACAGGGGGTAAGATGTACCATAAGAGTTTGGCTTCACCACCAGATAGGTTAGCCAATAATCTTTTCCAGCCACTGTAGTCTTCACATATGGGAGAATGCCCAAAGGCTTGATTCTGCTCTGATCCACCAATCTGATGAGCCATTGAGTTGGTTGCATACCTTGTAGGCCTAGATCCTTCATTGTCACATCCGTCATAATGTTCACTGATGAGCCACCATCAATCAGTGCATTTGCAATAAAGCAGCCTTCTATCCACACGCCAGTCTCTGGGGTGCCAGGATCTAAGAAGGCATTAACCACATCCACTTCTTTTACAGGCTCTGGAGCTTTGTTGGACTTTGTTGCTGTTGAGGGAGCAATCCTTAAGCAACGTCTTCTTGTCAATATACTTTTGAACCTTTTTCAGCAACTGGGAGACAACATCAACAATTGTCGGAATGTGAGGTTTGGTTTAAAGGTATCTAGATCTCTGACCAGATCGTATTCCTTAATAGGATCCACTGGCTTCTCTAACTGGTTAGGAAATGGGGCGAGACCCATTTTCCTTTTCCTTTTTCTTCCAACAAGGGCATCATGGGGACTTCTTCTGCCACTTGTGGCACTTCCTCCTCTTCTATCTCCTGGACCTCTGGTCCTGTCTCTGGAACTGTCTCTGTGACTCTCTGTGGCACTGTAGTGCTCTATACTACACTGTCAGGCTTTGTTCTGTTCTGTTCTTCTGTTGGAAGATTGAACTTCACTGTTCTGGTAGGAGGATTATTTTCTTTCTGGACAGGTGGTTCCTTCTTCTTTGCACGCGTGATGGCAGCAACTTCCAATTCCAGTAAATTGGAGGTAGGCTCTTGGGCCTTGGACAGATTATCAATAGCACTGTTTTTCACTGGGGCTAGGCTTGGACAGTCTTTTGCAGTGTGGCCTTCTCCTTTGCATCGACTGCATAAGGGCTTGTAATCCATTGATCTTCTTGGATTTGGACAATTTGGTGAAATGTGTCCCTTTTCTCCGCATCTGTAACACTCCACTTCTGATCTCTGACCACCGCTCAGACTGTCGTCCTCTGTAACTTCAGGATGGAAATCTCCTTGGACCGAAATTAGGACCAAACTCTCTAGGCTTGGGTCCAATATCCTGTGTTGTCATTTTGGATTCCATCAAGTTGAATCTTGTGTCTTCTTCCTTCCTTCTCCTATCATGCATCTCTTTCAGAGAGCAAATATCCTCTGTATGGTTCTTCCTAAGACAGTAGGAGCAGAAAGCTCCAGGGACGGTTGGCTTTCGTGTGCATTCAGTGGCTAAATGGCCTGCTTGATGACACTTACCAACCAAGTATTTGATCGCATCACATCTCTTCCTGCTCCTGCAACGTTGAATATGCTAGCGGTATTCACTTTCAATGTCTGCAAACTGCTCTGTAATCACATCCATCAACTCCTTTTTAATATTTGCAACTGAGTTGGATAAATAATCCTTCAAGCTTTCTCCTCCTGAGGCACTGGCAGTAGGGTTTTGAGGAGTCTCTGTAATCACTGCATAAATAGGTTGGGCTGGTGTAGAGGGGTCTCTGTTCTGATTCTAATTCAGAGCTCCTGTTTGAACTGTTGGGGTTGTTGGCTCCAGTTGGTAGGGTTCCACTGTTGCTGCTGATTTGGTATTGGGAGAATTGTTTGGGACCATTGTTGTTGTGGTTGAATCATCATTTGAGGCGTTGATTGTGGCCACTGTGGATTTGATGCACTGTACTGTGATACTGAGGGCATCTGTTGGTAGGAGTAGGGGACAGTCCCTGGGATTGTATTTGGTGGGTATATCATTCTTGGCATCAGAGGAGGTGGGACTCCTCTTCCTGAATTCATCGCCAATCTAGCTTCCACTTCATCGTACAGTCTTGCACCTTCTGTTGCAGCTTGCAGTGTGGCTGGTCTTTGTAGCTCCACAAACTTACGGACTTCTGGTTATAATCCTCTGAGGAAGACTCCCTTCTGAATGCCATCATCTAGATTATGGTTGGTCCATCTCTTCAGAATGGATTCCATTTGCGAGACATAAGCTTCTACTCTTTCTCCAGAGGACTGACTTAAATTCATGAACTCCTCTCGCATCCGCTCTTCAAAACCTTCACGCCTGAATTTAGTGAGGAAGGCCAACTTCAAGTCGTCCCATGTGCCAAAAGTTCATGCTGCTTGTCTCTCATACCACTGAAATGCCGTGCCCTTGAAAGTGGCGGGGAATATTGCTAACCAATGCTCAGGGGTTCTAGCATTGTTAGCCACACATGCTACCATAAACTCTACTACATGAAGATCGGGGTCTTCATTGTACTCTCCCTTAAAAATTGGCAACGGGACTACATTCGCTGGCCTGTCATCAATATTTCCAGGACGGATCTGGCTTGGAAGTGGACCTCCAGTAGGAGGAGGAAGGGCTTGATGTGCCATTGGGACTTCTGTAAAGAGTTCCACAAGGGCATCAAAGGCAGCTTCTCCTGCTAGCTCATTCTCGGCTTTGATTCTTGCTTTCTCTCTTCTCACGTACGTCTGGACTCGTTCTAATGCTTGCCTCTTTATTGCATCATTCATCAGGGGGTTGACTCCACTATGTTGTTAGTGCTCCACGGAGGGATAACAGAGGGCTTCAGTCTCTCTGGAGGACTCTCTTGCCAACATTTCTTCTACTTCTTCCTTTTCAACGTCTCTGAATGTCACAACTCTATAGAAACAGAATTTGTATCCTTTTTCATTAATTTGTCTATATAATGATTTATTAAATTTATTTCCTTTGCACTAATTAGATATAAAGAAAAGTGCATTGGAGCTGGCCACTGATGAGTGGTCACAGGTTATGGTGGACCCACGCGGTGGGTTAGAGAAAAGATAGTTCACACTTCCACCTATATGACCCGATTGGGCGCCTGTGACTAGAACTCACGCATATCAGGGTTAGACTCGCACACAGAAATGATTGAGGCCTTGAAATGTGGGCTAGATCCACCAGAACAAATAGTTACAATCAACAAGATGGCATGATCATGAAATGCTTGTATAATGTGCATGTGTGGGCTGAAAGCTTGAAATGCACATTTCTTTGCATAAGAAAGTCACATGAAGATTCGGATACCATTTTTGCAATGTACACGGAAAAAGCTTTCATATGACACCCATATTGGGGGGTCCCTAAATTTTAGGAGATCCCTAAATTTTAGGAGGTCCCTAAAATTTAGGAGCCTCGAATTAGCCTAAAAATGCTAGTCCTAAAAAATAGGGATGTCATTCTAAAAATAGTAAGTTCTGTACTCTGACTGTGCTTACTAAATTTGGTTGTTTCTATTCTTGACAATATTCAACCCAAAAAGAAAGGCCATAGAGAAGAGACAAGTGTCAAGACACTTGTCACACAAGTTTCCAAGTGTCCCACCACTTGTCACATCTCATGACATGTGGCTGGACACTTGTCTTGTGCTACTCCACTTTCCCCTTTTGTACTAGCTCTCCCCTCTCCTATAAATAAGAGCTCGTTTTTCTTCATTGAGCATTATTTTTCCTTGCTGTAAACTCATGAACAGCACCCACAGATAGCCAGAAACTGGCCCCATCCATCCCCATCATCATCCCCCACTTCTCCATTATCAAATTCCTCCATATTCCCTCTTCTATCACTGTTTTTTTTACAAGACAGCAAGCCTGTAAATTCATTACAGCACCTCCTCCTCGAGCTCTTTCTTCCATTTTAGCTACAAGAAGAAAACCCTATCCATGTACTGCTAATCAACGATGGAGAAAGGCTGAATTTCCCTTTTTCTTCTTTCATACTGTAAAGAAATCAGTTCTTATCATTGCACAATAGATAATGCATGTGTGTTTGTACATCTTTGCATGATCTTGTGAGAGTGAGAATTACTTCTTCTCACTCTCAGGTTGATTGTAACTGAGCTCTTCCCTAAGGGACTTGGGTTGAGCAGAAATACATTCCTTCAGGGGGGGTTGCCCATCTTCAACCCTCAATCTTGTCTCCATTACTTTTACATTTTCATGGCTGTAATTTTGTGAGTAATTTTCATTTTCAGCTTTAAGTGTTCATTCTCTTTTATGTTAAATCTCGAAAACAAGCAAATATCATAATTGTTAAGCATACTACATTGTTCGGGGCGTTTACAGTGGTATCAGAGCTTTGGCTCGGTCCTCACCCCCAACACTGGTAGTGCTTACAACTATAAGTTTGTTTGTTTCAGCCCTTGCATTGAGTGCTTGAGCATATTTTTTTTCTTTAGTCTCAATGGATCAATCGAGTGCTATCCTTCAAGCCATTCAAAGTCTTAGAGAGGAGAATCAGCAAATTCGTGAGCAACTTCTCAAACCAGAAAAAGTTGAGAATCCCAAAGAATTCAAGGAAAGAAGCCCCTCTACTTCAAGGAGACAAAGCCATACCAATGAAATGAGCCGATCAAGAAGTCCAACTACTTCTAAGAGGCAGTCCCATTCTACTTCAAGACAAAGAAAGAGATCGCGTCGAAGCTCATCCTCTTCTTCAAAGTCATCTGGCGCCTATTCTGATGGATCCTCTTCTAGTAATGAAGAGTCACACCCTTCTCGTGGAAGACCTCATTATCGTCAAAGGCGTCGACATTCTTCACCCTCGTCTCCATCTTCATCCCCATCAAGCACTTCATCATCTTCAACCTCAATATCCGAGCATGGACGAAGGCATAAGAAGAAGAAGAAGACTAAGTCACTATCTCAACTTGAAAAGAAGATCAAGTTCAGTATGTATGATGGTTCCCGAAATCCTGATCTTCTTCTGAAGTTTATTCGTCAATTTCAAATTTTGTATGGTCGTGACAAGTATAAAGAAAAAGAAAAGATTAAGTTTGCAGCTTTACATTTAACCGACTTAGCCCATACTTGGTGGACGGGGTCGGAATATGATCAGGCTGCCCCAAAATCATGGCGGTCCTTTGTTCGCCTGATACAAAGTCAATTTCTTCCTGTTCATTTCAAAAGAGATGTAAAAATGGAATGGGATCGGCTTTGGCAAAGGAAAAATGAGTCACTTGGTGACTATACCAAGAGATTTTGGGAGCTACTTTTGAAGGTCCAACATTTCAAGAAGATCAGCAGTTCGGAAAAGCTTAGGAAGTTTCAAGGAGGTTTGCATTTTAAACTTCGTACTGCTCTTAATCATTATCATTGTTCTATTCTCAGGGAACTCATTGACCATGCTGAGACATGGGAAATGGAGCACAATGGCAACAAATCATTCCAAAAGAATGATAAGAAGAGAGTAGCTGATGATGAGGAGTATTCAGCCGCAAATGAAGGACAAAAACAGTGGCAAAAGCAGCCATCAAATCAAAAGAAGATGAAGCCCTATGCACCTCCTAATGCTCCTCAATTTCGCTCCAATCTATACCCACAAGCAAAGCAATTTTCCGAAGAAGAAAAGCAACGCTTCATGAAAGAAGGGAAGTGCTTTAAATGTGGACAAACAGGCCACATAGCGAAGCAATGTCCAAACAAGGGACAAAGCAAGGTTTCTGACAACAAGCCTAAGTCGCCAGTGAAAATCAATGCTATCAGTGATGTAGTTGCAAACACAACTCACACTCCAGAGACGCGCAAATTATTAAAAGCTTGGGGACAGTTACAAGGTAAGCAAGCACTATTCTTGATAGATCTTGGGGCGAATCAAAATATCATTTCCTTGCAATTAGCTAAAGAGCTTGGATTAAAGAATAAGAGATGGACACTCCGGCAGAAGTTCGCCAAGCTTTAAATGCTGATGAAGGTGACACAGTGAAGAGTGTGATACCCTACATTGGCAAGCTCAAGTTTCAAATTCAAGGCTACAGTGACGAAGATACCTTCTGTATCGGAGACCTTGATGGTTGCGATGTGATTCTTGGCATGCCCTGGAATCATAGAGTAGATTCAACCATCTTCTCTCAGAAAAAGAAGGTAGAACTCACCAACAAAGGCAAGAAGTACGAGATCCAAGTTGGAGTTTCTGGAGACACCATACCTATGGTAAGCCATATGCAAGTCTCTAGAGCAATTAAGGATTGTGTTCAATGTTGTCTGTTTTATGTCACTGATGTAAAAGATAATATGAATGCTGAAAACCAAGAGCAACATCAGCTCTTGGAAAAGTATAAAGATTGTTTTTCGGAAGATCTTCCTTATCAGCTTCCCCCAGAAAGGCCAGAAGACCATCATATTGATATTATCCCGGGCAGTTCTCCTCCTAATATAGCACCATACCGTGTGAGCCGTCCTCAACAAGAAGAAATCAGAAAGCAAGTCGAAGACCTACTCAACCGTGGGCTAATTAGGCCAAGTAGCTCACCATTTTGTTCACCGGTTCTTCTTGTTCAAAAGAAAGATGGCACATTCAGGATGTGCGTTGATTATCGAGCCCTCAACAAAATCACTGTGAAGAATCGGTTTCCTATTCCCAGAATTGACGACATTTTGGATCGTCTAGGAGGCTCAAAGGTTTTCAGCCGCATTGATCTAAAGAGTGGTTATCATCAAATTAGGGTAATACCACAAGATGTACACAAAACTACTTTCCGCACTTCATACGGTCTTTATGAATTCTTGGTGGTTCCTTTCGGATTAACCAATGCACCAGCCACCTTTAATTGAATGATGGAGCGCATCTTTAGAGAGCATCGACAATATGTCGGTACTTTCTTTGATGATATTCTTGTCTTTAGCAAGAATGAAGAGGAGCATCATCAACACTTGGAAATTGTTCTACAATTACTACAACAAAATCAACTCTTGGTAAATGGTAAAAAGAGTGAATTTTTCATGCATAAAATAAATTACCTTGGGCATGTCATCTCTTTTGAAGGGATTCAGATGGATCCTGAAAAGATCAGGATAATCCAAGAATGGCCTCATCTTCGTGATGTACATGAGGTGCGATCGTTTCTTGGCTTATGTTCTTATTACCGCCGCTTCATCAAGCATTTTGCACATATGGCTTCTCCACTTCATGACCTTACAAAGAAGAAGATCTCTTTCCAATGGAAGGAAAAAGAGAAGGCAGCCTTCACAAGGCTGAAAACAGCTCTTACTTCTGGACCTGTTCTTATCATTCCAGATTTGGTAAAACCATTTGTGGTGGAAGCAGATGCTTGCGGTGATTGTATTGGTGCAGTGCTAAATCAAGAAGGCCATGCTGTAGCCTTTGAAAGCCGCCGTCTAAATGATGTGGAGAAAAGGTATGACATTTATGAAAAGGAGCTCTTAGCAGTGGTTCATGCTTTAAAGATATGGAAACATTATCTTTTAGGCAATGAATTCCTTATTAAAACCGATCATCAAAGCTTGAAGTATTTCAAGACTCAAAAGCATTTGCAGGAGAAACATGCAAGATGGGAAAATTTCTTGTCTATGTTTCATTTTCAAATTATGTACACTCCAGGGAAACAAAATGTAGTTGCTGATGCACTTTCTAGAGTGCCTCGCATTGCAACTATTACAGTGGCTCATCATGAAGATTTTCAAACGATGAAGAATACTTATGATGAAGATACTGATTTTGCAGCAATTTGGTCAAATTTACAGCAAGGAGGTTCTCATCCAGATTATTCCATCAAAGACGGTTACCTTCTCATGAACAATCGCCTTTGTGTCACTCTTCCTGTTCGACAAAAGGTGCTTAAAGAAAGTCATGAACCCCCTTATGCAGGGCATAGAGGGAGGGCAGCCACTCTAAGTGCAATTGAGTGCTACTTTTATTGGCCAACATTACGAAAAGATACACATAACTTCATTGAGGCTTGTTTGGTATGCCAAAAATCCAAATATGATAGGCAGAAGATTCCAGGATTGTTGCAACCTCTTCCAGTGCCCAAAGATCCATGGGAATCTATCACAATGGATTTCATCTCAGGTATTCCAAGAACACCTCAAGGTCATGATATGATTTGGGTCATAATTGATAGATTCAGCAAACAATCCCATTTTATTCCATGTCATAAAACATTGAAATCCGCACAAGCTGCAAGACTTTTCATTCAACATATCTTCAGATTACATGGTATGCCTTCTGAGATCATTTCAGATAGAGACTCCAAATTCACAAGTAACTTTTGGCGTGCTTTATTTGAGAATTTGGGAACCACTTTAAAGTTCTCCTCAGCTTTTCATCCTCAAACTGACGGCCAAACAGAGGTGATGAATCTCACTCTTTTGGATATGTTGAAAGCTTATGTTAGTGAACATAAGTCACAATGGGAGAAATATCTTCCATTATTGGAGTTTGCTTACAACAATACAGTGCACTCATCCACAGGAAAAGTTCCAAATGAAATAGTACAGGGTAAAGTGATTCCTCCTCCAATTATTCGCACTAAAGATAAGATTTTTGCTGCTGATGAGTTTGCTTCAGATTTAAAAACCGCAATGGATCAAGTTCGAGCCACTATCAAAGTTGCCCAAGAGCGACAAAAGAAGCAAGCAGATAAACGAAGAAGACATTTGGCTTTTGAAAAAGGTCAATATGTCTTGCTAAAGTTTGATAAAAGCAGGCTCAAACAAGGTTCTGGTCAAACTTCATCTTTTCCAAAGCTCTCCAGTAGATACTTTGGACCATTCAAAGTGATTGAGAAAATAAATGAAGTTTCTTATCGACTTGAGCTTCCTACTCATTGGAAAATACACAATGCTTTTCATGTAAGTTTGCTAAAACCTTACATAGGACCAGAACCAAAGGAACCCATTATTGAAGATCCCCCAGAAGTTGAAGAAACAGAGCAACTCTTGGAACCTGAAAAGATTTTGTTTCTCAAGGATCGAACCACGAGAAGTGGCCTTGTGACACGAAAATTCTTACTAAAATTCAAGAATCTACCCACAACAGATGCACAGTGGGTAGATGAAAAATTCATGAAGGATTACCCAAATATTCTACAGCAATATCAAGAAGCTTTTCAGCTGAGGACAGCTGAATAAAAGCCAGAGGGCTGTCACAACTCTATAGAAAGAGAATTTGTATCCTTTTTCATTAATTTGTCTATATAATGATTTATTAAATTTATTTCCTTTGCACTAATTAGATATAAAGAAAAGTGCATTGGAGCTGGCCACTGATGAGTGGTCACAGGTTATGGTGGACCCACGCGGTGGGTTAGAGAAAAGATAGTTCACACTTCCACCTATATGACCCGATTGGGCGCCTGTGACTAGAACTCACGCATATCAGGGTTAGACTCGCACACAGAAAGGATTGAGGCCTTGAAGTGTGGGCTAGATCCACCAGAACAAATAGTTACAATCAACAAGATGGCATGATCATGAAATGCTTGTATAATGTGCATGTGTGGGCTGAAAGCTTGAAATGCACATTTCTTTGCATAAGAAAGTCACATGAAGATTCGGATACCATTTTTGCAATGTACACGGAAAAAGCTTTCATATGACACCCATATTGGGGGGTCCCTAAATTTTAGGAGATCCCTAAATTTTAGGAGGTCCCTAAAATTTAGGAGCCTCGAATTAGCCTAAAAATGCTAGTCCTAAAAAATAGGGATGTCATTCTAAAAATAGTAAGTTCTGTACTCTGACTGTGCTTACTAAATTTGGTTGTTTCTATTCTTGACAATATTCAACCCAAAAAGAAAGGCCATAGAGAAGAGACAAGTGTCAAGACACTTGTCACACAAGTTTCCAAGTGTCCCACCACTTGTCACATCTCATGACATGTGGCTGGACACTTGTCTTGTGCTACTCCACTTTCCCCTTTTGTACTAGCTCTCCCCTCTCCTATAAATAAGAGCTCGTTTTTCTTCATTGAGCATTATTTTTCCTTGCTGTAAACTCATGAACAGCACCCACAGATAGCCAGAAACTGGCCCCATCCATCCCCATCATCATCCCCCACTTCTCCATTATCAAATTCCTCCATATTCCCTCTTCTATCACTGTTTTTTTTACAAGACAGCAAGCCTGTAAATTCATTACAGCACCTCCTCCTCGAGCTCTTTCTTCCATTTTAGCTACAAGAAGAAAACCCTATCCATGTACTGCTAATCAACGATGGAGAAAGGCTGAATTTCCCTTTTTCTTCTTTCATACTGTAAAGAAATCAGTTCTTATCATTGCACAATAGATAATGCATGTGTGTTTGTACATCTTTGCATGATCTTGTGAGAGTGAGAATTACTTCTTCTCACTCTCAGGTTGATTGTAACTGAGCTCTTCCCTAAGGGACTTGGGTTGAGCAGAAATACATTCCTTCGGGGGGGGGTTGCCCATCTTCAACCCTCAATCTTGTCTCCATTACTTTTACATTTTCATGGCTGTAATTTTGTGAGTAATTTTCATTTTCAGCTTTAAGTGTTCATTCTCTTTTATATTAAATCTCGAAAACAAGCGAATATCATAATTGTTAAGCATACTACGTTGTTCGGGGCGTTTACACTGAATTCTGCTTTCATGCCACTGCATAGAGGAAGGTATTCTGTTCTGAAGTGTCAAAATGCATACGTCTAAGCATTCTGGTGGTGCCATCATCATAATAATGCCAGCTTCTGATGGTTTCAACAATGTATGTTGTAAAGAACACTCTGTCTACCAACTTCCAGTGGGTTGCCAATTGAAGAACACTCTGTCTATCAACTTCCAGTGGGTTGCCAATTGTTAGAACACCAAGCATCCCATGTATCTTGCTATTGAGCGTCTACGAATAAGTCCCAGCTCTATTCCTTCTTATTTTTGTGAACCTCCACAGACCACGACTCTTGAAGCTTCTTGACTATTTCCCACTTGATGATGTCTGGAAATTCTTCAATGAAGGCCAAATCCTCCATTGATACTCATTCTCTCTGTTCTACTCTTTAGTTTTGTGGGAGGAACTTTGCAACTGTGATGCAACTTTCTATAGCTTCAGAGGGTAGTGAAAACAGACCGTCACAGAGGGACTTCATCAGAATGGCATTGTGCTTTCTCCATTGGGGAATGAATCTTTTGTAGAATGTTTCCTTGGCAATGAAGGCTTGCAATTCTTCAACAATGGCAGGAACTCTCCTATCCATTGATTTACTTCTTTTTCCACAGTGCCACTTCTTCCATTTTCAACCTCTGTTTGTGCTTGTTGATGGCAATTTTCCCCAGCTGCGCACCAAAAACATGGAGCCCCAAGAGAGACACCAAGGAAATAGGGTTTATACTGCAAGAAAATCTATCTTGTCATCATCAACAAGCTTTTTTATTAAGTTTTATATGATCACAATGAAGAAAAGAACACCATGCACAACAAATCTTCATGCAGCATCATGTAGATCTCCCATGGATTTGATAAAAATTAACCATATTCTTCATAATATCCATCAAAAGAATAAATAACACAAAGGAATACACCATCTTTGAATGGAAATACATCACATATTATTCATCTTCAATATCTTCATAGTTCTCTCTCTCAATCTCTCATATACAATCACACTGTTTTGATAGAATTTGACTATCTCTGACTCTCTCTCTCTCTCTCTCCATCAATAATACATCATATCCTCACTACAATACTTAATAATCACTCTCAATAATCCTTCTTAGGTCGTGGATACACCTTTCAAAAGGTATGTCGGATATGAAGGGTCACCAGAGACTTCATAGTGTCCTGTGAGATCTGTCTTCTGTCACTGTCTTCTGTAACCTTCTGTAAATCTTTTGTAAATCTTCAGCAGTTACTTCTTCACTTCAATTATCTTGGATAGAGCTTCCATTCATCCTTTCCTAAGACAAAAACACTTCCCAAAATATCCACACATCCATCATAACACTCAACAGAAACAACAGAACAAAACCACAGAGCAACAGAAGTATAGAACAACAGAGCTGCAGAAGCTTACAGAACTTCACAGAAGATCAACAGAACCCATAAAAATCATAAAAACCAAAACAAAACCAATTCAATCTTTCATAAACCTCTTCACACAACTTCAATCATCTCTCAAAACATTCATTCAACCATCTTTACTTACCAAAACAGAAACAAAACAGAAGAAAACAGAAGAAAATCAGACCTTACAGAACCAAACATCCTCATCAAAAACCATCAAAAACCCTTCAAACTTATCCAAACCTTTCCAAACACTTCAAAATAAACAACCATTTATCATCAAAAACAACAAAAAATCAATCCAAAACCAATATATTTCACACTCAACAAAGCATAAATGCCTTAGTCTAGGGTAAGTATAAAAGGTGGAGGTGTAACATGTGTAGCATCTTTTTTCCATTTTACAAACATTACTTATTTGAGATCTCAACCTCCCACCATCTAAGAGGGTGAATACTCTTGGCCACCATATCTTGGGGTGCATACCTTGCTGCATCCTCTCATCATTTGATTCTTAGCCAATATTGGTAATACTATTTCTTGCCAAGCTACCTTAGCTATGGCTTCCTAGCATTTTATGTCTATTTCTTGTATTTTCAGTTTAAAATCTTGCTGTGGAATTGAGCTTTATTATAGTCCTGAACCTATTCAAGGGCAGGGTCTTAGTAACCTTAGCCTGAATCAAAGTCCATCATGAGGTGGAAGTTCTAGTACTTCCCCCCTCCCAAATAAGCTGCCCACTTCGAGTGGTGTGACAACTTTGCCTATCCCAGTCCCTGTGGGGAACAACATATTTTCCAACCTTAGGTTTCCGCCTACCCATTCTTAATGGGTTAGTGGAAGAGAATGCGGAGCTGCATATAAGGGAGTTCCAAAAGCTGATGTTTAACTACCGCATCTAAGAAAAAGGGCATCTAATGATGTTCTTCAATATGACCTTGAAGGGAAGGGCATCTATATGGTATCATGGCCTTGAGGTCGGAACCATAACCACCATGGATTTATTTTATGAAGCTTTTCGAAGGGAGTTCGCTCTCGAGAGAGGTGGCCAATATTGGCTGCGTGTGTTGAATTTGACACACTAAGAACTGCATGAATATATACAAGCATATGCCAAGAAGTTCAAAGAGGTTTTTTGCAAATTGGATGCCTCTATCCCTATCCCACGTGCTGTCCAATTACAATACTTCTTACATGGTCTTGATTTTAACATCTAGGTGTAGTTGAGTAGTGTCACCTTGGCGGATATAGACACTGCTGTTAGACGAGCGCAAGAAATAGAATCTCGACTGCAAGTAGCCTATGCTTCTCAAATCAATCCCAATATGGGCCTAGCATCGGGAAACAACTCACAATTGATCAATGGTAGTGGAAGCCAAGGGATAGGGATGGCCAACCACCGTACTGGGAGAGGGAATGTGGTTCCAAATGTGCCTTTATTGCCAGCTCCGCCTAGTGTGACTACGCCTATGGCTAGTCAAATGCCTCCAAATGTGGGAAGCCAAGCAAGGAACCCTAACCTCGTTCTTGTGGGTCAGCAACCAATGCAACCAATGCCTAATCAAATTGTGCGGCCAAGGGACCGATGGGTAGATGATCAGGGTTATGAGTCGAGTTCGTCAAATGTCCTTAGCAAACCATACGCATAAGCATAGCTCTACAATACATAATGCCATCTCAGAAAATCCAAGTCAAGCCAAGACCGGCAAGAGGCAAAAAATCCTGCAAGAGTCAAGCTCCAGGAAAATCCCAAGTATCTGTAAAATAACATCTAAATAAGTGGCTCTGTAAAGTACATGGGAGTATACAAAGTGCATAGGAGGTAAGCATCAAGAGCAATTGCTCTCTGATCTGTATGGGCAAAAGCAACCCAACTAGCATAGAAGCTAGGCAACACAAAAGCAACAAAGCCACAATTGCTAAACCCACTCAAGAAGTCCACTAATCAAGGAGTAACCCGCAAAGAACCAAGCATCAATGAGCAATGAAAGCTCACTAACCAACTGCCAAGACAATGGAGCAAGCACTGTTCAAACATATATCTACATCCAAGTAAATCCAAGATCCATAATCAGGGCATTAAGGGCCAAATAGCATCCAAGCTGCATAAGTAATAAGCCAACCAAATGCAAACTACTCCACAAAATTCTCAAATGCAAGTTGATTCAAGCCCAAACATCTACCATACTGCAGCCAAACCCAAAAGCATCCACATCACACACACATCAGTCTCATAATGGGTAGCATGGGGCATAAACCTTGTCAAGTGAAATGCCAGATGCAAAGAAAATGACAGTGAACCAAGAATTGAGTTCTACTCTTTGCTCAAGAAGCATCCGGGAGCATAAACATCAAAGTGGCATCATCCAAATACATCAGCATATCATCTTGAGTAGTTGAGAGCACCCATAGACCATAGGCATAACCAAACTGGAGCTAAAATAACCTATCAACCAAGGTAGCATAAATTCAAACCAACAAAGAAGTGTCCACATCCAAATCAAGGCTCAATAGCTCTCAAATAGCATATCGGGGCATAAACCATGATGACCAAATATCAATACATCCAACAAGACACCCGAATGTCAACAAAGAGCATTATGCATAAGCTGTCCATGATAAAACATTGCTGCCCAAATAATATACAATAGTAAATCCCTACATAAATCGAGCTATTGAAGCTCAAACTAGTTCCAAAGCATCTCAAAACATTGGGCAAACATCTCCAAAGCATCTGGGTATCAATTACCAAGCCTCGGGAGCATCACATAAGCTAAGAGCATGACATTTTCTTGCTGTAAATCAACTCAGATATGTTACAAAAAAATTTGTGATCATAATTTGGTAGATCTGACATTTTCATTGCATTCAAAGCATGCTAAAACCCCAAGTTAGACTCTTATCTTGCCTAAATCGGGTTTCGGATGCCCGAGATATGAGAAAAAATGGGATTTTTTAGCCAGATTTTGAAACAAGCGCAAAAACAGTGAGCTACTACTGTGGGGCTTGCAAGTTATCCTGAGGATAAGGGGGCAAATGGGGCCATATAAGGTGCCCAATGAACCCAAGGAACACCTACAACGAGCCTATGAGGGTCGGGGAGAGGCGGGAGATGAAATCTTACCTCGAGGGGAAGAAGCCATGGTTGCATTGAAGTTCCAAGCTCTAGGTCTTCAATCCGAGCTGAAGTAATGCCGCGCTAAGCTCCACGATTAAGCTCTGATACCATTGAAGGTGACAGCAACCCTCCCATGAACATAATCAACCACAAAACTAGGGACAAAGCACACAAAATCTATGTGTATGGCTCTACCATTAATCTCAAAATTGAAAAGAAACCATAAATCTCTCTTTTAATAATAAACAAATTTGTCATCTTCATCCATAGCTTCAATCATTATGCAAGAACAAAAGGAAAAAGAGAATTTTTTGCACAAAAGAAAGAAGAGAGAGGAGAGAGAACAAATTTTTGGTACCACCAAGAAGAGAATATGCGATTGGAGAAGAGAGGGAAGGGAAAGAGGCACACAACTACTCGTGCACTCCACCCCACCTCTTTCCCAAAAAGCACACCCCTTCATATTTTTATTATTTCTTTGAAACTTTGATATATTTGATATTATAAGGCCTTTGGCCTTTAATTTTGAGTATTCCTACCCTTTACAAATGTATGTACGTAACAGTTGAAAGCATACCATTGACTTTAATAGATGTGGCCCCTCTACCCCTTATGTGGGATATTATTTTAGTGATTTTGTAACAATGTAGTATTATTCTCTTGACAAAAAATGAAAATATGATGCATGCTTGGATTCTTTTGTGCCTTGTTTTTATGCTTCTTTGGGTGTCATCAGAAGGGGATGCAATGGCAATGGAGAAGGAGAAAAGGAAGATGCGGGAGAGAAGAACACACACAATGTAGGTGCTGTCAAGAATGATATGACAGCCTTATTGCACTATCTCATATATATGAATAAAGAATATGGGAAGTCACTGTAAATGGGCAGACCCACGGGCCTTTTACCCCAAGATGCACAAGGGTTAGCTATTGTGACTAATATTGAAAATTTGGCATAAGAGAATTGGTCATATAAATGTGTAGTAGCTGAAATGTATGTAGTCAAAAAAGATTGTGGATAGCTTGCCTAAGTTTAGGGTTGATAAATTGCATAAAGTATGTGAAGCATGTCAATTTAGAAAGTAAGCAAGGCATACATTTCCACATGAAAAGTATGTATGCAAGAAGCCATTTAAATTGATACATTCTGATGAGTGGGATTCTACCAAGACTACAACTTTGAGTGGTTGCAAGTATTATATTTTCTTCATTGATGTTCATACTCACAAAGTATGGGTTTACTTTATATGTGAGCAAAGTGAGGTGTTCACTCACTTTAAAATTTTTAAGACTTTGGTTGAGAAGGAAACAAGGTTGCATATTAAATGCCTAAAATCAAATGGAGAGAGAGAATATCTATCCAATGAGTTTTCTAAATTTTTACATAAAATTGATATACATAGGCAATATACATATAGATATACTCCACAACAAAATGGAGTTGCTGAGTAAAAAAGGGCATATTGCAAAGGTGGTTCATGATTGATGTCAGAAAGAAATTTGCCACATTACTATTGGACTGCAGCAATTGCTACTATTGTATACATTATGAACAGGACACCTACCACTACTCTACATGGTATGACACCGAAAGAGAAGTTTATAGGTAGAAAGCCAAATTTATCCCATCTGAAAGTATTTGGATGTATTGCTTATATGCATATTTTTAATGAGTTGCACAGTAAATTGGATTCCAAAGTAAAAAAGTATATATTTATAGGATATTATCTTAAGCAAAAGGGATATAAATGTTATAACCTATTACATATGAGTTGAAAGTTAGCATGGATGTTGTTTTTTATTAATTGAGTAGATGGTATAGTAATGTGCAAAATGCACTTAGGACTAATGAGTATGAGAGTGTGACTATACAAAAAAAGGTCAGCAATCACAGATATCAAGTGGACCATAAGAGTCTCCTAGTCATGGTTCTATTTATAAGCCTTGGAGTGGTAGATTAAGGTCACAAGTTACTCCACCAAGTGCATCATAAATGTTAAAAAGAGGTAATGATTTGAAATATCCTATATGGCTGGAAAAGATAATATTGTGGCAGATGCTTTATCAAGAATGTGGACATGTTCCATATCTATAATTTCAATTGTGCATAAAGATTGGATACATGATATCGAAGAAGAGTATTTGCTTGATAAGCAAGCATCAAAGATGATGAAGGAATTTTAGCAAGGCAAATGAGAAGAGTATCCCAATTTCAAATGGCACAATGGTCTTTTATGGTATCATGGTAGAATCTACTTGACACCACAATCTTCTTTTAAAGACCATATCTTGCATGAGATGCACTCTTCGCCTTTAGCGGAACACCATGGATTGTTCAAAACATTTGACAATATCCATAAGAGCTTCTATTGGAAGGAAATTTGGAGGGATGTCAAGGATTATGTTATGCAATGTCTTCCTTTTGAGTGCAAGGGACGAGTGTGAAAAGCCTTCTCTTCCTTCTCTAGCACTCTATCATGTCTTATCCATGCTCTCCTCATGCATGACAAAAGGCTATAGAGGGTTTAACTATGGGAGTAAGTTGTGGATTGTGGAGCTATCAATATACATGCTTGATGTTTAGAGGTATGCCATGCTTACTCATTACAAACAAATCATAGCATTTGTCATGTGTGAGAGACTAGGTGAGAGCTAGTCACCAACTTTTGTGGTCAAAGCTCTTGAAATAATAGGAGTGTGTCAGAATTGCCAAGATGTTGAGCATGTGTGGCCCAACACCTCAAACTCAATTACCTGTCAATCTCAACTTGTCAACCCAAACCCATCAACACAAATCTGTCAATGTGAACTTGTCAATGTGATTTCTATCAATCCAAAACTTCTTAAGCTAATTTATTAGACTAAAATCATCAATTGAAACCTAGCCTCCTTGTCAACCTATCAGAAAATATGTCAGCTTGGCGATGCTTGAACTGATCAATTTGTGAACACAAAGCTATTCAACTCACCAACACTTAAGCAAACCTTGTCAATAAAACTAGGGCTCTTCAAGGAAAAGTACTCATCAAGGGAATTTCGGCAAGCTATCTACACAAATAATAGCCAACTCATGTACCTGTTGATTTGTCAACTTGTCAAAGTGATCAATTTACCAATAAGACTATTAACAAGAAAGATCTCAAGAGATTAACTTAAACTTGTCAACTTGAGACCCAAACATGCTTATTCAAAAATTGTTTATTTGTCAAGAACTTGTTAGCCAACCAGCTTGGGGTCAACTCAGCAACAAGGAAGAACCTCAATTGTCAACTTGACAATTTAGATTTGTGATTTTATCCATTATCAACTCAACACATGTTGATCATCAACCATCAATTACTAATACTTTAACAAAACAATCCATCTACATGAGACTTGTTTAGCCATCATAATAGAAGCTTTTTAAGCCCTCATAGCAAGGACTCGTTAATGCCAAGCCACACCTTGACAACCCAACCTTGGAAATTGTAATACGTAACCTCCATTGTTTGCTCACTCCAACATAAGTCACTTATCAATCTTGTAGCTTGGTAAGACAACATGTTAACCTATCAAAGACTCATTGATTGAGCTATAACTAGGACCCTCTTGTCCAAAGGGGGATCACAAGGGAAACTATCCTAGCAACCTAGGGGGATGCAACCACATGAGAGCTGGTCAAACTCATTGTGACCAAACCTAGCACGGATAATAAGAAGATGTTGGATGTCAAGGTGTGTCCTCTTAAAAATGATGGTGTTTTAGAGGGGCCTGTGGTTTTAAAAAATGCAAATCAAAAGAAAAGGAGAGTACTATGATTATGAAGAAACAAGCGATTTGGCATGGAAAGAGAAGAGAGTAGTGCAAAACTTCCATGAGTTTGACCTAGCAATCATGCTATGTGAATTCAATCTGGATTTGAATCTACTACAACTAATCCAACCATCACCAAATGTTCACAAGGAGTTCAACAAAATCCTATGAATGGGTTATGTTGTAGAACATTTTGGTGTCCATCGAGTGGGTAATGTTCTTTCTTTGCTCTTGTCTTTTCCTTTTTTCTATTTTCTTTATCTTTTTCTTTTTCTTATGTATTATTTCTTTTCTTTTTCTATTTTTGTTTGTTTGTTTATTTTGAATGTACATGAGGAACTAGTCCTCGTGTTCCTGGTCATGGGAGGACGAGGTTGGGGGCTTAAGGGACTTACTAAGGAAGTTCTTGCTCTGCATTTAGATTCATACGTACATTTAGAGGGGTTGTTGACAAAAATGAATGACTACATCTAGTAAATCGGCTATTGTTCATGTCCTCTAGTAGGGCCATGCAAAAGGGTGGAAGGAGGGTGGAGATTGGGGCAAGAAGAGAATTCACTAAGGAAATGGGAGATGGAGGGCCCTAGATCATCTTTCAGAGAATGTAAGGGCTTCCTCTGGCTTAGTAGCATTTACATTATGGATTTTAGGGAAAATGTAATGACCATGGATGTTGGAGTTAAAGTTCACCCCTGCCTCATGCAGAGTGGTGACCTCTGGTGCTACCTTTCATTACTTGATTGCATGTTCATCATTGTGCATGCGCTTCTATTATCAAGGTTGGATGAAAAAAGTAGGTCAATGGATTCCCTTGGAATCCATTGAAGACATGGGACAAGCATTTGATATTCAAATTCATATGCCAAGTGAAATGATTGAGTTAATCACAATGAGTGATTGTTGAAGTCTCCCAAATCTACAGGAGCATCTTGTCTTGATGGGAAGTGTTCATATGAAGAGCTTTAACTTCTGTATTGGTGGTAGAAAGGTGAACTTCTTAATATTGGAATTGTTTTATTTTGGTTAGGACACAATATTCCAAATATTATTTGATTTTTTCCCCTTTCAAATAGGCAAAAGAATGGAGAATAATCATATGTTATTAAGTGCTTTGCAACAAGTCAAAATTTGTGTGAAAAATGATGCATTAGAAATTTATGATCAATAGATTGAGAGATTTTATTTTTTAATTCTTTATATATTTTTTAGATTCTCTAATATTTTATTTTTTAGATTTTTTGTGACTTTATTAAACTTTATTAAAAACTTTAATGGATTTTTCAAAACTAAAAGTTTAAGTCCATGGCCTATACAAATCATTCACTTGGTCTCATTTCATTTTCCAACTCTCCAATCACTTCTCCTCTCTCCCAAGCACCCTTGCACTTAGCTTCTACATCCATACTCTTACGATGAATTACACTCTTAATAACTTCATGCAATTCCTTCAGGGCGATCAAGAGAGATAAGATCTTTACTAGATCTTGTCCCAATATCAAGTACTACAATATGGTACTATGGCATGGTCCAAGCCTGTAATACCCTATCCAGCACATGAACACATACCTACAAAAGTATACCAACAGGCTCAAGGATTTCATTAAGGAATGTTGGTGATCTCTTGAAGTACATCAATCCACATAAACATTTTGCAAACGACTAGGTTGTTTCTATACAAATCTCACTCATGCCTACTTTAAACACCTCACTCCTTGGCAGGCTAGGGGATACGAATTCAATCAACATAGTACCGACTATCTCTCATAGAGGATTTCCACCTTCGTTTTGTTACTTGGTACTACAACATATGTATACATGATTACTAAGTGTGAATCCACTAAAGAAAGAAGAGGTGGCATAATAAATGTGGCATAACCAAGGGTGGACTATGTGGATATAACCACTCCTATGGCAATCTTTACAGAGACTATTTTAGGCATTAGAGAAAAAGTCTCCCCATACAATACCATGAGTCTATGCATACCCTTTGGAAACCAGTCGTGCCTTATAGCACTTAAGATATCCATTTGACTTATACTTGACCTTGTAAATCCATGTGCATCTAATAGCTTTCTTACCTTGAGATAAAGGCACCAACTCCCATGTGTCATTATCCTTAAGTGCAACCATTTTTTCATCCATAGCATGATCCCAATACTCATTACCCAACAACTGCATCCTCAAAACAAGTGAGTTCCACATCCTGCATAACCTTAGCCATGTATGCACAGTGATGAGCTACATAGCTATCATATGTCAATCGCTACATTGGTTTTCTTACTCTACTTGACTTGCATGGAATTGAATCACTACCAAAAAGTACTTTAGCATCCTCTTATGCCTTTCACACACTAGGTGTTTTAATCAAAGAATCGTAAACTCCTCATCCAAGCTCTATTTAGAGCCATCTAAGTCAACATTGGTATGAGAGAAACTTGATGATACATCTATCATAATAGGTGAGTCCCCAACTTTCTCATAGCTTTGAAGGGTAGCTAGCCACCTCCTTTATTTAGGGGACAAATTTGGTTGGGAAAGGAAATATTTCAACACACGGTGATCGCTTTTAACCTTAAATGGCTGCCATATATATAATGATACCACTTTTTAATAGCATGCAAAATTCCCAACATCTCTTGTTCATAGACATGTAGTTGGCACTCCTTATCATCAAGCTTGCGACTTTCATAGGCTATAACTCCATGGTTTTGATATAGAACACTCCCAACTCCTCTCCCACTAACATCCGCACATATAATGAATTCCTTAGAGAAATCCAGGCATACAAGAATAGGTGCTGAAAATAAGAGAGATTTCAACTCATTGAAACTCTTGTCGACTATGGAGTCCCAAAAGAAAGCCTCTTTCTTCAACCTATTAGTCAAAGGAGCCGCCACGTGAGCATAATTTTTTATAAATCTCCTATAGAAGGAAGACAATCCAAGGAAACCCCTCAAAGAAGTAGAATTCGTAGGAGTAGGCCACTCTTTGACACATTTCACTTTGTTGGGATCCACTCGAATGCCTTCCTCTCCTATAATGTGACCCAAGTATTCCACTTCATCTTCCATGAAAGAACACTTTGACATTCTGGCAAAGAGTGTGTGTCTTCTTAATATGTCAAAGACCTCTCGTACATGCACCAAATGCTCCTCCTTGGATTTTCTACAAATAAGGATATCGTCAAAGAATACCTAGACTATTTTGAACAAGAAGGGCTTCAATATTTTATTCATGAGAGCTTGAAAAGTAGCGAGCACATTTGAAAGCCCAAATGGCATGATCAAGAAGTGGTATAACCCTCTTTTAGTCCTAAAGGCTGTTTTATACTCATCTCCTTCTTTCATTCTAATTTGATGATAACCCGAATGAAGATCAATCTTGGTAAAGTCCTTTGTATCTTTGAGGTCATCCAAAAGGTCATCAATGCATGGAATCGGGTATCTATTCTTTATGTGGACTTGTTTAACTCCCTATAATCAATGCACATGTGAAAAGATCCATCCTTCTTCTTAACCAAGAGCACATGAGAGGCAAACAGAGATTAACCTAGCTGAATTAAACCCATTTGCAATAACTCTTTGACTTGTTGCTCCACCTCTTCCCTTTCAAACTTTGACAAGCAATAGGGAGGTTTATTGATGGGTTTTGTATTAGGTAGCAAGTCCATGCATCATAAGAATTTGCATCATAAAGAATTTGCAACCAGTCCATGCATCATAAAGAATTTGCACATAAAGAACCACTCGGATCAAAGGGAATGTCCACAACATCATAGAGCTCATCATTAGTTCCATCATCCTCATCATGCATGCGTTCAACCATAGGGTTTGCTTCCACATGAAACACATTTCCCTCTTCACCTTCATCTTCATCCGGCTCATTGATGATGACAAAATTGAGCTTGCTATTTTTGGATTTACATTTTAGCCTATGGTCTTGTGTCCACTTTTCTCTGCATTTGAAGCATGAACCTTTGGCTTGTATGTCCCTAATTTGATCATTAGAAAGGACTTTGTTGTAAGTACTATTTTGAGATCTTTTTTATGTGTTTTCAGTCCTTATAAAGTTTTGTTTAGCTTCAATCATTGGTCTAGAACCACCATCAACACTTGGTTTTGACCCGTAAACCATTGGATAAGTAGGCACCTTATTGTAATTACTACTATAGGTATTAATTCCCTTTCTATCTTGTCTATACACATCCCTTAGTTGATTGAAATGAGCTCCAAACTTTGAAGACTAATTTGGTGAGGAATACCCTGCAGTTTTAGGCTAAATACCCATTGAATCTCTTATATATTTCTACCCATACCTTTCAACATATTGAATAGCATCATGAATGCTCTTGGGCTACATTGCATCTACTTCCGAAGAAAGGGTTGGATCTAGACCAAAGATGTATTTGTTTGATTTTGCCAAAATGTGTGTAGCCCTCAAGGTGGAGTGCCGCAAAATAGATCTTAGCTTCATCTTGGTGAGGAAAAAGTGTGAAGTACATCTCTAATTTATTTACCCATTCTTCGCACTCCATTGGAGATGCATTATCACCCTTGAAGTTGGAAATGGTGATCTTCTCTTTGTATTCCCACTCATTATAGGTTGGCTGAAAATTGTTAGAGTGCTACCCAAAAGACGATTGTCTCCAAGGCTCTCTATACATTGAACCTCTTCCAAAAGAATTTGGTCTAGAAACATTACCACCTTGATTTGGTTGACTTGATCCAAAAGAATGAGGCTATCCACCACTGACCATAAAATGAGTTCTCTTTGTTAGTGATATCATGGAATGACCTTCTTTCCTCAAATCTTCCATTCTTATCATGCATCTCTAATTGTTTTTGCTTGATGGTAGATTGGAAAGGAAAGGATTTGTACAACAGGTCACATCCTTGAAACTCTTCATTCTCATCTTCTCTTAAGTTCTCCTCCTCTTCAAAAGTGGCCTCATGTCTTGAATTAAATTGTAGACAAGTATGATGCTTTGATGGTATCGGTGAGACCGATAATAGGCACTCTTCAACGTTGATGGCTCTCCTTTCTCAAAGGTTGACATTATTGGCTGATCAATTCCTTTTCCTTTCATATTAGTGGGTTGGGCTGAAGTATTTCCAATATGAGAAGTGGGTTCATTTGGCATAGAAGGTGTGGTTTGAGTTTTCAAGTCTTTAATGGATGTTAATATATCTTCAAATCCACTTTTCATAAACCAATGCTTCAAATGAAGGTCTAGGCAATGTCCCACTTCAAAAATACAATCAGTAGCATTGGCGTCCAATCACATTGCTAAGGCATTTTCAAATCCATTCCGCATAAACTTGACCAACTGTTGAAGACTCTCATTTACCTCATTGGATGTTTTCTCCATCTTTCCCAATGATTTAGAGAGTTGTTGATGAGTGTCATGCATTCCAATATTCAGCACATGCAGCTCTTTTGAAAGTATGGAGTCTTCAAAAGGTTCATGAAACAGTTGATTCTCATCATTACCAAGTCATACACTATGAGCATTACCAACACTAACATCTTCATCTTGTTGGTCTTGATTATGGGCTTCATTGGTGTTATTTTGATCATTGGCATATTCTCTGATATCCTCGTGAATGGTTTCCATCACTTGGTCTTTCATTTTGTTTTTGGCCATTAGGGATAGCTGCTATCAAAGATGGCTGTTCTAGAGAAAACTGACAATATCTTGCTTAATATTGTAGCAATCCCAATGATTTATTAACCCAAAGGAAGCTCATATAGTGAAGATATTCTAGATTTGTTAAGATCTCAGCTTGCAAGAGGAGTAATAGGTGTAATGACCTCAAACAATGCACCCCTGTCAGCCTGCAGTCCCACTATACCAGCTGTCAGTAAAACTGTTATAACTTTTGCTCCCAATGTCCGATTACTAAACTTTTTAGTTCAAATCAAAGCTTGACGCTGCCTCTTTGAATCAAGATATCAAGCTCTTAGATCAAATCATGACATAAATTTCTGTAGCTGAAATTGTATACCTATCATGTGAATTCCTGCACCCTGTAAATACCTTGTGAATGTTGTGTTTCACCCTGAATTATCTCTTGGAGTACTTGTAGACACCCAAAACACTTAGTAGACCTGTGATGGACTGTAGGGAACGTGTAGGTATCCAAGAAACACTTGTAATTGATTGGGAACTATTGGAAATGATCAGTAATCACCCTGTCACCCGTAGTAATCAAGAGGGCTAAATGACCATGTTCTCTTACTGCTGCTGAATGTCTGTAACATCTGTGAATTTCTTATCTTACTGAAATACCACTATCAATTCTTAGCTCAAGAGATGTACCTGCACCTAAATTGAAACAAATGTGTGAGATCCGTGACTTGAGGGGTGTGCAAATTTCCCTCTATGCTCCCCTTCAGGGTCCTTGTTAGTAGGGGAGGGTCACCTCACTTTTGTCCTGCCAACTCGCCTACATCCACTTTTCCTCATGGATATAGACATGGCAAGGTACATGCTAAGGCTAAGAAAGCAATGATGATATGCAATAGGCTAAAAATAATTCCTTCATTCCTTTAATGATATGCAAGTGAAAGTAGAAAATTGATCAAAATGGAAAAGGATAGGGATAGATATTGCCCTTTCTTGCAGTGACTCACTACATACAATTAATTCCACTTACTATTTGATTTTTACTTTTAGCCATATTACAATCAATCACATTCAAGCAACCAAAGTCAAGGTGAGGTATACAATTCCAGCAAATGAGAAAGATCAGCATCAATTGGCTATTGATTTTAAGTGGGCAGGATGAAGAAAATTTATCAAAGCCACATTCAGCCCTAAGTTGGGTCCATATGCACTCAGTTGTCAATTTCAAAATAGGATTACTCTTAATTCTCCCTTTTTCAGCAAATGGATGGCTTTAGCAATTGGAATTAAAGGGAATTAAGAACAAAATATAGTGGTATATCTTTCATTGTTGAAGGTAGATGATCATGGAATCTCCAACAACCATATGAGACTTCAAAAGCTTGATCTCCAGCTTGAAGTGGCTAAGAATACCTTCAAATTGTAATTCCCAAGATGAATATTCAGCTCATAAACTCCTATTCTTCTCCAAGAAAGCCCCTATGACCATAAGCTTGATGAAGATGATCCTTATGAGCTCCAAACTGAAAATTGAAAGGGAATCAAGGATGAACCTTCCAAAAGAGTAGAAGACTTCAAATATTGAAAAGGAGCTCTCCCATTGAAGTACTTGAACTTGCATAAGCTGTCCATATACGTGCAACATCAAAATCAAGCTCCATTCTTGCAATGTCGAAGCAAGACCTTCAAATTTTGGTAAAATCCAATGACTAGAAGCCTTGGGAGGCATCAAGAGCCAAAAGCCCCATGATTCCAATCTTCAAAGACCATAAATTTTGAAAGAATCAAGTGGTTGTCCTATTTTCCCCAAATCAAGACAAGAGGATGCTCCAATCTTGCTTGAAATCCTCAATGTAAACCCAATGTCTATTGTAGATGCTTCCCCTTGACCGTTGAAAGCTAAAAGGCATCAATAAGAAGCCAAATCTTCAAGAAATTGAAGGAATCTTCATGCTGTCCATTTTCACCCATGGCTAGGGTTTTGAAGCTCCAAGAATTTCAAAAGAGTGTGATGAAATTTGCTTCTATCATGCTGTAGACTTGGAAGAGAGTTTGTAAGTGAATTTGAGTAGGTTAGAAGCTAAGCTTGGCCTCCATTTTGCTCACGTTGCTGAGGGAGTGTATCCTCCAGAAAATTGGTGCAAATAGTCCAAGAACATACTTGTTTACCTCATGATCAAAATGAGGCTTAAGCAAGGCATATAGGTACTCTATAGCAAGCTTACAACATGAAGGATTGATCTATGGTAGCCATTTGGACCATCAGGGCACTCATCTGTTGTTGGCATCCTACATGACCCTCAAAACTCACCCAACTATCTTCCCCACTCATCTTGAAATTCCTAATTCTGTGATGAATATCCCAAAACTCATGTGTGCAAAGGAGTGTGTGTCTACAATGAAAGGAGCTCCCTCAAGTACGTGTGCATCTAAAATTTATTGTATATAGTTGCAGCGGGCATCATGCCCTATTAGTGCTCAACAATGGTGCAAAATGTGCATCAGCCCGACTCATGGCATGAAAGTAATTGATAAAATCAGGAGGTGAGCCCCGAGTGTAGTATATTAGAGACAAGTGCTATGTGACATACTCGTGAATCCATAATCCTTGTGATATGCAAAGAGTATCGATAATAAGATATACATGTTTCAAGGTGTTCATTGGTACTATCAATATCTTGCTCCAATCTGTCCAAGAAAATACTAATCTCAGCCAAGGCTATCAAGTTTTTATACTAAAAATTTCCAAATAAAATGACCAAAAAGTAATTCTTTCTCTAAACAAACACAAAAAATATAGCTACAAAACAACTAAGCTACAAAAATCCTACCTACCTAAAGTTTTTCTAGGGGTTTTGAGTTTACGCAAAAGCACTTGACATATTTAGCCCTCCCCCTAGTCTACAAGCATTTATGTGCAGTAGTTGCTTTCATAAAAGGATGAAACATTTACAATCCAATCAAAAATCAAGTCCAATGATCCATCCCCAATCTTCTCAATAAATTGCCTATTGCTCCTAGAACACCATATTAGAGATTTTGGAATTTTCCCAAGTTCCACTTTTATTGAATGTCTTACTTTTGTGAATGAAAGGGAGCATATTTATGTTTAGTTTTGTCTTTAAAAGGCCTTTTGTATGTTATAAATGAGAGTATACATATCTTGGGAGCTTAAGTGACGAAGTATAAGCTATGTGGCTATTAGGAGATCTAGATTTCACTCTATCTTTTCAAACATACTAAGAAAATGCGATGTTATATCGTGGTGGAAACATAAAGGAGGCTTAGCTAGGATATACTTAAGAAATTTCCAAGTTTGATGTAAAAATACAGAGGTTTGAAGGAGTGTAGAGAGAATTTAGAATACAAGAGCCTCAAATGTTATATGAAGATATGTTATCATGGCCAAAATTGATAATGTTATGGACTTGAAGATATTATAATATGAGTTTCTTCTTTTAGATATAGCATCATTTAAAGTGACATGTATAAGTTTCATGAACTAAGACCTTAACAGAGTAACCACTAACTAGGTGTGGTTTAATAACTTGATCCGATACCATATAGTAATAAGTTTGGATAACCTATGATGTGATGGTTCTTTTTTTTTGGGTAAATCAATAGACACAAGTATGTTAAATAATTTCTCATCCCATTTTTATTTTTTGTATGTATATACATTATATATAAATATCTTTTGTTCAAAAGTTTCATCTATCTTAACAATATATGGACAAGATGGATATTGGCTTTGGCCAAAATCAACTAGCTTAACACTTTGAATAGCTAAATGAACTTTCATACCATAAAATGAAGATTTATATACCAACATAGAAGTTTATGATTTTTCTAAGACCAAATATTTAACCTTTGACCAATGATTTGTGTTTCTAAAAAAAAGATATATATTAAATTATTAATTAAGAATTAGTTGTTAGCTAAGATATAAAGTTAAAAAAAAAAGACTTAATCCACTGTAAAAGAAATTCAACATAATTAACTAATGTCATTCAAAGATTAAAAAGCATTAAGTGGATTCTCTAATTGATATTGGTGGTGTTTAAAAACACCAAGCTAACTGCATAAAACACTTTAAATTTCTAACAAGCATATATTTCATGGCCATACAAAAGCCCTTAATATAAGGGAGTCTAAAGGAGAGACTAAAGGAGTCTACTTCAAAGTACAGACTAAAGGGGTCTACTTCAACTTGGATAATTGTGAGTTGTTCAATGTAAGAGATGGGTAACATGATACATTTGTTGAGGATGTTTGTATAAGAGATGGTCTCTTGAAGCAAGCAGTGATTGAAGGTTGAATATATCTTCTGTGTTTATTAATCATAGTCTCATGTCGTGCTAAAGATGAAGATGAAATACCATCATTCTTTGCTCTAGTCCATTCATCAATGACAACCTTGAATTATGCATATAATTCATGTCCATATTGAACTCGCTCCTGTTGAGCTCCTATCCATATCGATCAAACTTGATGACTTCACCTGCATCATGGTATTTGCTTAAGCAAGTCAAGTATGATAGAAGTTCTTTGATCAAGATAGAGTCTCCACGATCAATATCAGGATAAATATAAATTTCAATAGGATTTGGACATCCTTTCTAAGGACTATTATTTATGAGAATAGTCTTGGGATTCTGATAAACATCTCCACATTGATCTCGTACATACTTCAATGGCTTAAACATTGCTTCTACTTCCATCTTATTTGGCTTATATATGATTTTGAGTGGATATTTATGACATTGTTCTTGGCTCAGAACCATGAAGAAAGGATACTTCCTTTTTGCATGGATCTCCAAGCACTTAATAACTACCATGACATTCTTATGTAATGTTGTTGACCAAACTCCCACTTGGAATCTTGCAAATAAGGCTTCAAGATACTCCATACATCTCGTTCAAAGAATAAGCCATTGCTTTCCCATTTGAAAACTTTAAAACTTTTTAGACTTAGCAAAGCATCATTGTAAAACAAGACCATTGAGATCAATTATTACACATTATTATGTTGCATTTCTTATCAAGGACACATTAATCACATCATCGTGCTCTACTATCATTGAATTTGTTAGATATCCCCAACCATAGAAATCTTAGTTAAAGTGACAAAGAAGAAAAAGAAGCAAGTTACATTCATTTACTTTCTCATTATTCTACTTAATGTTTGAGCTATGAAAAATTGGCATAGAACACTAAAATTTTTTCATTTTATATCGACAAATACATGCATAGGTGCTAGTTAATAAATAATGTCATAAGAAAAGAGACATTTGACCATGTGGACAAATCTAACCAAGGGTAATATCATGAGGTAAAGAAAATATATATGATTATTTCTTTGAGGTAAAATAAATTCAAATAAAGTCATTTTTTCATACCTAATTTTGATCACTAATTATAAGTATACTTGTGATACCAACAATAGATTATTGTAATTAGTTACAAAAATTATATTATCATTATAATATTAAACATACTCAGATTCTAAAAAGACCTTCAAAATGGCATGTATAAAGAAGGTGTTTATTAGTCCTAAATTATTAAAAGAAATTTAAATATGATACATTTGACCATGTGACCAAAACTACTCTCACATATAAGTGACACATGACAATTTAATTGAGATAAGCCATACTATATTTGGATAAAGTTTTCATAGTTTCCTCTTAAGGACTAGCCATTCTATTTTTAAACTAGCTATATCCCATAGATATTTAAACTTATGAATTGTAACAAGCATTTTATCTTAATATTCCATATACACATTTCAAAAGATACATTGGAGGTGAAATATTTATTGTAATATTTGCTAGTGAGGTAAAACTCCTTTGAGAGATGGAGTGAAACTTTTTTGGGGTGTGTAATATATTTTTGGCTCTCTTATCCTAAGGTATATGCATAGACAAATCTAACCAGAATTAACATGACAAGATCATTACACACCACATATGAGAGTTTAATTGAAATAAGATCTAAAATAAATTAATTAAATTTTACATAGCTAGCTCGAACTTTTCATTATGATAAGTATTCTTACACACTAGATTACAATATCTCCTTTAAACAATTATCCTTACAAAGGATGATAAATTTTAATGAGCTCTTTAATACTATTTTAGTAAAAGATTTACTTAAATAGATTTTTTGAACCAAACATACTTGGTACCTTTTGTAAAAAAGTTAAAAAAACTAAAGACATAGTTGGTGCACAGATCGGACACCGTATGCGCGCGTAGTGAGCGTCAGAAGGTCCCCAAGAACAAAAGAACTCTACTTTTTACACAAAAACCAATAAAGAAAGCTTGCACGACATGAACAAGAGACCAATTGGGTGCAATCTTCCTCCATGCCTTGTGTGAGCACTCCACAAAGCATATATTTTTATATATTATTCATCTTCAAGCTCAAATAATAGCCCAATTTATAAAATAGCATGCTTTAGCTTTTGAGTTTGCTTTTGTGCCAATAAAGAATTAAAGCTAATGGGCACCCAAGAAGTCAGGTGGTACCCAAATACAATGTCCAAAGACCATTTGTGACTAATTTGCCTTCATTATGGCTAGTGGCTTTAATGACAGTGCTATCTTTAATATTGAAAAGTTGGATGGCACTAACTACAACCACTAAAAGGCAAAAGTGTAGCAAGTTTTAGTGTTAAAAAACAAGTTAGGCCCTTGAAACATAAGGGTGTCAAGCTTGAACTCATTGATGCAAATAATTGGGCTAAATTAGATGAGCTATGTAAGTCCACCATCAAATTATCCCTCTCCAAGTAGGTGTTCTATAATATAGAAATTATGGAAAAAGATTCACAATGTCTATGATAATAAGAGTCCCGCTTCTTAGATATATTGGGTTGAAGCAACTCTTGGACCTTTGCATGAAGGAGGGCGCTTCTATGTCAACTGACTTAAATGAGTGTTATTCCACTACTAGTCATTTGACTTTGCAAGGGATTGAATTCAAGGGCACTCTTCTTCCCTTTTTACTCTTAGTTACATTGCCTAAATCATGGGATACCTTTCATATTCTTATGCCTAGGTAGATCAGTTATACATATATGTATGTGTCACATGAGTTCAACATAAGGGATTTTTAAAATACCATTTTTACACATTTTTTACTTACAGTGGGTGTTATCTAAAGGGGTTACTTATAGATTGAATAGAAAAGAGTTATGTTTTATTCAGGAAGAACTCATGGATAAGGAAAATTATAAATAGGCCTTGAATGCACATGATATAGAGGGTATACATATAGTGAAATACCTGGGCTCTTATGTGTGTCAACATACCTATTAATGGGTTACAGTTGCAAGATGTAGAGGGTGCACTCTTGACTGAAGAGTTTAACAAAAATAATGTCAATGCTTCCCACACCTCTTGCTTTGATAGTTAGAGATAATAATGGTAGAAGCTGTAATTACCACCGTAGGAGAGACTCTCAACAGTCTCTCTCTCAATCACATGGATAGTCTTGCAATAAGCATCATGGTTGTAAGTCCTCATTGACTTGTCATTACAATAGAAAACTAGGGTATTCTCAGCCATAGTGCCATAATATACGTGAGGACAAGCACAAAGGAAAGGGAAATGGTAAAGTACATGATAAAAATGATGATTGGCATTGTCCCTAGCAAGTCTAGTGTTAAGATTAAAGAGATTAATGTTGTATAGACTAATTTTGATGATGATTTCAGACTTACAACTTCTTCTCTTGATACTTCACAACTGATTGATGCTTTGTCAGGGTATACTCAATGTTGGCTCATAGATTTAGGGGCTTTCTTTCATGTGACCCCTCATAGAGAGTGGTTTCACTCCTATTGTAGTATGACTAGATTTGTCCATTTGGGTAATGACTTGGCATTGGAGATAGTTTGCGATAACGGTTGTAGTTTGGTTCAGCTTGCATATTTACTCTTCATGATGTATGTCATGTAGGTGCTCTCACAAAGAGCCTTATCTCTGCTACTGTAACTTTGGATGATGCAAGTAATATAATTTCTTTTGGTTATTTATCATGGAAGAATACCATGGAAATCTTGTCATTACATGTGGTGGTAAGTCCAATACTCTCTACCCCTTGCTTGTATCTAGGTCATTCGACCATATTTTGGCAGTGGACGCAATTCCACATGTATCTCTCTAGCATCATCACCTTGGGCATATGTCCTTGAAAGGAATGAAAATGCTTACTCGTTTGTAGTATCTTTCACCCCTTGACTATAAGTGCTTTGTCTTGTGATCATTGTTTATATGGCAAGTAGATATGTAATATGCATAAAACGTTTGATATGATATGCATGGGTGAGCCATTGGCTCTTGTTCATTTAGATGTATGTGGTCCCATGCTCTTTTGCAAGTCGTTAGGTAGTGCAAAGTATTTCATTATTTTCATTGATAATAGCATAAGGTCTGGGTATATCCTATTAAGAAAAAATTGAAAGTCTTGGTTGCATTTTAGTGTTGGCTTGCTTTAGTTGAGAACTAATCTACATATAGGCTAAAATTCCTCCCTAAGGTTAAATAATGGGGGTAAGTATGACTCTAAAGCCTTCGAGTAGTTTTGTGATAAGAGGGGTATTAAGCATTAGTTGACCACACCGTACATCCCACCCTAGAATGGTATGCATGAGAGCATGAATAAGAAAATTCAAGAGTGAGTTCACAGTAGGCTTAGCCAGGTCGGCTTGCCTCATCATTTTTGGACTGAGGCAGTTACTACTACCATACACTTGATAAATTGGTCTCCATGTAGTACTGATCTTGACTATCAAGTTACATAGGAGGTATGGTCTAAAAAACCTTCCTCATATGCTCATTTGTGTGTCTTTAGTTGTGTCATAAGATGGACCCTAAGTCTAGGAAATGCATATTTCTTGGTTAAGGGGATGTAGGTGAGATGGGCCGTCACCTATGGGATCTATAGACTTGGAACGTTATCTGCAACCATGATGCTATTTTTCATGAGAAGAAAATGCATAAGTATCATGAGCATGTTGTTGAGTTATTCAAGGTGATATTTCAAGAGGAGCCTCTTGTTATAGTGCAGCCAACTAGATAGCTTGCAGGAGTAGCTGATGCCTTAGTGGCCCAGGTCCCTATTACTCCATAGGATATACAGGACTTAGAGTGAGCTTTGATGTGGTCTACTTAAGATAGATGACAATCTATATAGTTTGAGCCCTCTATAAACTATGTTATGGTGACAGATACTGGTGAGTCTCTTACTTATAATGAGGTCATGCACCAAGGTGATAGTCACTCTTAGGAGAGGGCCATGCGGCCACAATATAACTCACTCCAAAAAAATCATATGTGGGAATTGGTTCCTTTGTATACTGGCAAGCATGCTTTACCATGCAAGTGGGTGTACAAGTTGAAAAGCACTCCTAGATGCCCTAAGCTAAGATATAAGGCCAAACTAGTTACTAAGGGCTTCAAGCAAAAACATGGTGTAGATTTTGATGAAGTCTTTTCTCTTGTTATGAAGATGACTACCCTACACTTGGTACTAGCTTTAGTTGCTCAGTTTAAATTGGAGTTTTATTGGATGGATGTCAAGATAGATTTTCTTGATGGAGACTTGCACGATGAGATTTACATGGAGCAATCTAAGGCCTTTGCAAAACATGATAGGGAATACCTAGTATGCAAGGAGTTTCTCAATTTACTCCTTCACATGATGTGTGTAGCAAGGATTCATAGGATATGGCCTCTACTTCACAAGTTTGACATCTGGTTTGAGTGGAGCTGTGTGAATAAGGACTTGCAATGGAACTCCCTTTAAGTTCAAGTACTTCCATGCAAACATGTCCCGATATTCCTTGAGCAGCTTGATAAGTTGTACTTAATCCTTCTTACTAAGGTCCTCAAGTAATGTACACAAGCTTACGTGTTTCTCTTGCCTTGGCAATGCCTACATCTTTTATCCTTGCTAGCCCCTCAATAGGCTCATCGGATATGCCCTCTTGCTTGGATCCAACTAATACAATTATCTACCACTTTTCTTAAACTTGGTGAAGCAAGGTGGGAGATCATGTGGTTTTTTCTAGCTTTGAGTATTTGATGTGTCCTTGAGTGCATCTTTCTTTAACTGAGTCCTCTATAGATGGATTGGAAGTTTATCTTTGATACTTTTAGATTGGGATGGTAGAACTATTTTGTGGTCAAAATCCTTGTTGTCATCTTCCTTAGCATCAAAGCTGGTGGTAGTATCACAAACCTAATTGTGTGTTCAGTTAGCAAGATCTCGGAGTCAAGAATTCATTGTGAGGCTGAGGCTCAGCTTGATCATGGTCAAGAACCTTGAGGTAATCAAACCACTCCAACTTAGATACAACCCTTAGAACTCCTGCATCAATGAGTAATGTTTTAGGTTGTGATGGCTTAGGGTCCAAGAAAATCTATTCAATGGTACGACCATTAATATCATACTCCCATGCTATTGCCATCATCTTGCTTAACAGCTTTGGCTTCGCACCACTTCGTTACATAATTAGTGCATATCAAAATGTATATGTTCTACTTTCTTCTAGTTGAAGGGTCATTGGAACCCACGAAGTCAATGCTCCACTTCTCAAACAATTTTAGAGAAAGGATAGGCTATAGGGGCATGGCACTGGTTTTTCTAGGCTTTTCCATCCATTGATAAACATCACAACATTTGTAGTAGTCATAGGCATATTTGTGGAGGGTTGGCCCCACTACTATCATGTGAGCAGAGCCTTTCTAGCTATCGCTTCTCCTACAAAGTGTCCTCCACAGGGCTCATCATGGCATGCTTTTAGAACTCTCATGATCTCATATCCTACAATACATCTGCGCAATACTTCATCTTTGACAGAGCTTCTTCTTCTCATGGCTAGAGATACTAGGAGGATACTATTGAGTAGCCAAAAGATTGATGATATCTGCAAATCATGGGGTTATAGTTTTAACCAAAAAGAGGAAAGCATCAGAAAGGTCTGGGTCATCCTGCTCCTCTTCATTGCTCTGAGAGACTCGTGAGACATGATTAGCTAGGACATGGGAGAGACTAGGCTTGGTAACCACTTCAAAATCAAACTGCTTTGTTCATCAAGAAGGGCAAGGCCTCATGGTCCATGTAGAATTTGAAGTGCATTGACAACAGGTAGTGTCGAAAGTATTCCAAGGCAAACACCATTGCAAGGCATTTGAGCTCCATCACTTTGTAGTTTCTTTTTGGATCAATTAATTATTGGCTTGCATAGTATAGAGTTTGATCTAACTTTAAGGAGCCTTTTTGACATATAATTGCACCTAATCCTTCTATTGATGCATCATTGTGCACATGGAATTCCTTCATCCAATCAGGAGGTTGCAAGATGGGTGCTTCAAAGTATTGAAAGATTCATTATAATCAATAATAATCAACACAAAATCTGCATCTTTCCTCAAGAGCTTATGCAAGGGGACATCCTTTACTGCAAAGTGTGCAATGAACTATTTGTAATAGCCCACATGACCAAGGAATCCTCTCAATTGTTTGAGGTTGGTTGGTGTTGTTAGAGTTGCAATTTTCTCAATCTGCACATGATCTGTTGCTATCCCTTGTGCAAAGACAATGTGTCCTAGAAGAACTCCCAAAGAGACTTCAAAGAACACATTTGTTAAGGTTGAGAGAGATCTTATATTCTCAACATTTATCAAAGCACTACTTTAGGTGTCCCCAATGCTTACAGATTAGGCTATAAACACAAAAGTCATCTAGGTATATCTCAATGAAATCGTACAGATGATTTTGAAATGTGGCTGTTATCACTCTTTGAAAGGTAGCAAGAGTGTTATAGAGCCCAAATGACATCACTCTATAAGCAGATTCCTCATTTGGTTCTGAAAGTTATTTTGGATTGATCTGCTTCTATTATGTAAACTTGGTTGTATCCAATGAATCCATCTAAGAGAGAATAGAGCTCATGTCTAGCCACTATGTCTAATAGTTGGTCTGTGAAAAAAATAGGGACATGGTTATTCTTTGTCTTTGTCTTTGAGTTCATCTTTCCATTCTTCTTAGGTACTACCATGATGGAGGAAATCCATTCACTATTGGCCACTGGATAGATGAACTTGTCTTCAAGGAGTTGCGGCAATTGGGCTTTCACCAGGGATGAGCAATTTGGATTCATACACCTCTATCTTTGCCTCACTAGCTTGGCATCAGCCTCTAGGTCGATTTGATGTTGACACATGGTGGGATCAATCCCCTTTAGATCTTTGCACAACCATGCAAACACATCCAATTTTTCCTTCAATAAGTCATGTAGGACCAATAGCTCCTCTTCTGGAAGATTAGTACCCACCTTCAAGTGATGGTGAGTACCATCCATATCCATGAACGTTAATTTCTTTTCACCTTCCACTTCATAGATGAAGGTCCTAGAGAGACTGCTTCTAGGTATTGATTTGACTCCTTCAAAAGGGAGCGGTTTCCTTTTTTGATGCTCCATTGGAACTTACTTCCTCTTTCAATGAGTATTGAGCTTGCTCCTTGGGATACTAAAATGGTATCAGGTCTATTTCCGATTTTATGGGAGGGTTAATTATCTCTTAACTCGAGGACTCATCTTCTAAGGATGCTTTTGAGAACATCACACAATAGAAACCATCTGAGTTCTATTTGGACTACAAGACTCGTGTTGATTTCCTTTTTTGATGCTCCATTGGAACTTACTTCCTCTTTCAATTAGGATTGAGCTTGCTCCTTGGGATACTGAAATGGTATCAGGTCTATTTCAAATTTTATGGGAGGGTTAATTATCTCTTGACTCAAGGACTCATCTTCTAAGGATGCTTTTGAGAACATCACACAATAGAAACCATCTGAGTTCTATTTGGACTACAAGACTGGTGTTTGCTGGCAAGGTGCATCATCATCATCCTTTCTTGAGAAGGGTAGACTAGGGAGATAAGAGCCACTACTAAAGGAAAGCTTATTCTTCTTAATCGATTGCTTATGGATATTTTGCATGTGTTGCGATTCATTAACTAGTTCAAAGGGTACTATTATCATTCTATCCAATAACATTGGATCTTCAACTTTTGTAGCCTCTAGAACTTCCTCTTAACTTGTATCCTCATCAGGCTAGATAGATTCTTCCAATTCACATTTATCATCTTCTTCTACATTGTCATCATCATCCTCTTCAAACTCTATCTCTACCTCTATAAGGGCTCCCTAAGAGAAGAACATATTCTCTATTGTATATCCTCTACCTCTAGTTTTGCACCTGGCTCTACTTCTCTTGTCACTGGCTTTGACTCTACTTTTGTCTCTGACTTCGCTTCTTTCTCTCTCTGCTATGGCCATGTAGCACGAAGAATAGTATATCCATGTCTCTATCACACTGTTAGAGGTGATTTTAGAAGTCATTCTTGGGTCATGCATGAGGTATTCACCCATTGACAAGGACTTTGCTTCTTTCAAGAGTTGTCTTACAATGCCTATGTCAGGGAGGAATATACCTCTATTTTCTTGGGAAAGATTTGTTTGATAGCTTCTTTGTCTCCTAATGTGCCATTTGTAACTTCATTGAAGGAGTTTTTTAAGACTTTAATGGAAGTGGATTCATTACCTTTTTGTGAGCCGTACAACTTTAGCATCACTTTATTGAGTCCTTTGCCCAGGGTTAGGGTTCCTTTGAACCAACCTATTTGTGCTCTTGCTTCAAAAAGCCATAGTTTTCCTAGTAGCAAAGGGTATGAGGTCCCACAATAATTCGATTTTACCACCAAATAGGTTAGCCAATGGTCTCGTCCTGCAAGAGTTGTCTTTACATATGGAACAATTTCCAAAGGATTAATTTTGCTTTGGTCTGCCAACCTTATAAGCCATTGTGTAGGATCCATATCTTGCAAGCCTAGATCCTTCATTATTATATTTGCCATTATGTTCACTAATAAACCTCTATCAATCGATGCATCTGCTATAAAATATACTTCAATCCATACACCAATCTTTAGGGTACCAGGATCTATGAAGGTATTACCCACATCTACTTCTTTCACAGGTTCTCTGGCTTTATTGGATTTGGTGGTAGGTATGAAAACGATATTTAGACCTCATCTTCTTGTTAATATGCTTTTAAATTTATTTTAGCATTTGGGAGACAACATTGACAAAAATTGTCAGAACGTTAGGTTTGGTTTGAAGATGTTAGGTCTTTGACCAAGTCATACTCTTTGATGGGATCCATGAGCTTCTCCAATTGGCTAGGGAATGGGGAAACACCCAATTTTATCTTTCCTCTTTCTTCTAGCAGTAGTAACGTCTTCACTTCTTCTATCACTAGGGGTACTTCTGCGTCCTCTATCTCTTAGACGTCTCATTTGTTCTATGTAACTATCTTTGTATCCTTCTATATTGTTGGACTTCTCTATACTATAACATTCTATTTTTTATTATTCTATTTCTCCTCTATAATATTAAACTTCACCATTTTGATAGAGAGAACATTCTCATTAGGAGAAATATGGACTCTTTTTTTTTCTCTTAAGGAGTGAATAAACAAATATAGGCCTAACCAATGAGAGAGCTAGGATTCTACATTCATGTAATATGAATCTTGTAGCCATATCTTGGCCCAAATCTTCCCTCAACAATAAAATAAGGGGAAATGTGGGGAATACAATGCTGTCACTTCTTGGAAGTTTGTGACTCAAATTTTCATTTCCTTATTTTCTTTGTATTTGACTTTTCATTTCTCTCCTTTTCAATTTCCCCCTCTTTCTTAGGTGAAACTCAAATTTATCACATCGCTTTCCCCGCTTCTTACCTGATGAAATTTTACAGCTTCATTGTTGCTTGCCCTATCTATAACCTTGTGAAATTTCATTTCCTCTACACAAAGACAGAGTGAGATTCACATGTTTTATGAGAGCAGATCTTGTTCTATGAAAGCCCTAAGATTTTCCTCACAAAACTTGACACATATATTGTTCTCTTCCATGGATATTCTATGGTAAAGTTTTACCTCGTTTGGACAAAACTTGTGTAAGTTATGTGCATTCTTTGACATGTAATTTATTTTAGGGTTTCTCAGTAAACAAAGTTACATGTATGTTGTCTTGTGTTTTTGTTGCTCCATAGTTAAATTTTATCTCATTTGGACAAAATGTATGCAAGTTTTATGCATACTAATATTTCCTTTTTTTTTTTGAACTCCAAGAATCTCTGAGGGTAAAGAACAATGATTTTTTAAAAACTCAACTTCTTCAACATCTTTGGGCTTCTTTTCAAAGAGATCCATAGGTATATTGTCATTTTTTTTTGTTGCTCCATGCTTAAGTTTAAACTCATTTTGGACAAAGCCTATGTAAGTTATATGTATGATTTGACCCAAGATTTCTTTTGTTTTTGTACTCTAGGAATTTGTCGATGAAGGAACAATGGTCTTGTTATAAGTCAATATCTTGTTCAACATCTTTGGCCTTCTTTGTGAAAAGAATTATAGATACAATGTTTTTTTTTAATTGCTCCATTTAAATTTCATTTCATTTGGAGAGAACATTTGTAAATTATACATATGATGATAGGTAACTTTTCTATTTGGTTCTTATAGATGTCTTCATGGAGGAAAAATATTAGTAATATACTTGTAGTGGAGGTCTTTAATATGAAAGATAATGGCGGTAAATGGATTTATGATAAGTACTATAAGTTAGACCAAATTTTGGTACACCCAAGTAGGATATTTTAAGGTCAGGCATAAGGATGTTGCAAACCCCAACAAACATTAGAAATGTATAATTTTAGAGTTCAGAAAAGTGTTTAATGGAACAAGTACAGTAACAGAAGTGTTGATCCAATATGTTTATACACACAAACAAATCTCTGTACACGACAAGAACTACATTGCAAATCATAAACAAACTAGTAAGTTTTTAAATTTTATCATTATTTATTCTTTTGCATCACATCTATTTTAAAAAATCTTTGCAGTGTTCTAATTCAATCTTGTTTTATTAATAGCTCTATATCCATCAACTTTGCATGAATGGTAGAATGTGGAATGTTTGAGTGGCAAGATACAAGTTTGGCATGAAGACATAGGTTCTTTGACAACTCTACAAGTCAACTTGTAACTCAAAATATCTTTTTTTATAATTCATTATATGTAGTAGAAAGCCAAAGATTGTAGCTTGTCCCATTGCCACCACTATCTAGTGGTGAATGGTTGATTGGTAGCTTGGAGTTATCAGGAACATGTAAGTCCAAGATAAAATCTGACATCAATAGTGCTATGAAACCCATTAGAGGATCCAAAGATGTGCATGCATCTTAGTTGGTTTATTCCATTCTCACTATTTGCATATTTGTTTGGTTTATGTGATGTTCTGAAGAAAACAAATATTACTTATCAATGCAAGTGTCAGTCCGAGGAATGGACGAGTCAGCTATTGGGTGAGTCTTGGCAAGTCAGAAGAAGACATTTTGATGACTTGATTGAGTGTGGGGTCAACCAATCTAAACTCACATTCAAGTAAATATTTTTTACTACTTTGCATGCCTTCATTTAATTGATATAGGTCTTGCTTAGATGAATTGTTGTGTTAGTCACATCTACTTACCATTTTGTTTTTTGTACAAGTATTTCATCCCTAGACAAACTTTGTGCATTCACTTTCTATATAGAAGATGGTGCCTTTTGGGAGGGGAGTAGATCAACTTGGATCGATATACTCGAGATGAGACACATACAACTCTCATAGATATGGTTATCTTGTGGAATGGTCATAATCCTTTTGTGGTCAGGACAGAGAGTCATTGGCCCATTTCTTTTCTAAGACAAGAAATCCAATTAATGTCCAATGAGCTCCTCTACAACTTCTATTTCAAGTTAAATAATAGAAAAATCAAGATTTGTACTAAGCAATCCATGACATGTAAACAATGTGCTTCTCCACATATCCTTGAGATACCAGAATCCTTGTAATTTTTTTAAAATAAAGAATGAATACAAACTTTATTGAAACTTCTAAGAACTTTCAATTTTGATAATCTTAGTTTACTATGATCTAAGTGTGCGATAATACATACTATAATTAGTCAATCTTGTTGGTTAAAATCATAATTAAAATGCAAGCTAGAGTTCTATAATCTATGGAATATTGTCTTTGCATAATGATATATTATAGCTCATCTCTTCTACTCATTTCTTAAGTTTAAATATCAAATTGGATCCAAAGGGATTTTGAAGGTCTTTTACGTTTCCTTTCTTTAAAAATCTATATATTTTCTCTAGTTGGACTTGAATTTACTTAGTGATCCAAGCATATTCGAGGATATAATAATGTAGAACAAAGCGTTTGTCTATGTGAGTAATTTTAATGATGACTTTAAAGTATTAAAATAAAGAAACTAAGGTAAGATTTTTAATTTGAAACTTTAGGGTTAAAATTTTTATAAGAATTTTTATTTAAAATCCTAGATACATAAAAGCTATAACTCCAAACTCATTTTCACTTTCATTCTCTACTTCCCTACACTTGTGCTCTCCTTCATTCTCTCTTTGTATGCCATGGCTACCACTCGCCTTCATCGCATGGATTAGCTTTATATGCTATGCACACATAGGAGACCAGATATACCCTAGGTTTTGTGTGACCTTAAGTCTAGAGGGCTGGCTTTCCACCGTAGACCCTAGCTCTAGTATAGTGACATCATTTTGTGATGTTGTAAACCCTCTCACTTGCTCTATTCTGGACTTTGCTCTCTGGTAGGTCCCCATAGATTTTTCATGTATAGGTTATGTGCCAGATCAAGCCATTGCTGTAATTGACTTTTGTGGGCTAATTGTGTAGGACTGCTGCGTGTCGCACAGTACCTCTGAGCACAAAATTGAGTGTATCTCCTAAACCGTAGGGCATAACAGGGAGATTTTTGGTTCAGATCAAAGTGAGTGTGCCCTCTTTGAATCGAGCTATGGGGCCTACACTCAGTTACACAAGAAGACTTTGCTTTAATTGACTTTTGCAGGCTAACAGTGAAGGACTGGTTGTCTGCAATACCCTGCAAGGACTCCTTCAAAGAGCATACCTTATCCCAATGGTGAGGTACTTATTCCAAGACATCTAGGGCCTCAACGATGGTTCTCAATGCCACATAGAGCCATATATAATTTTCATCCATAGTTCTCTTGCTGAGACAATTTTCATGACTACATACCTTGCCCTTCTTGCATCCATCCACCATACATTCCCAAGTGACTGGCATCGGGCTTTTTCTCACCTGGAATATACATGGTAGACATTTATCATTAAGCAACCAGCATGATATGCATTTACAAATTGAGGATTGGGCCTTTCATGATATGCATGATCAATAAGAAAATGGTGTGGGGAAAGGGGTTACCTCTGCAAATCAGTGACTCATTGATTGCATGACTTACCCTTCTTACAATTTCTTCCTTATCAATCGAAATCAAAACAAGAGTATGGTTAAGGATTAGAGTAAAATCTTGATCAATGGGAAAGAAATTTAAAGATCATCCAGCCATGCATGCATTTCAAGGGTGTGGACTAAGGATGGGAATCCAATTGGCACTCCCAACCCAAGAATTTCCTCCATCTCTCTCATCAAGTGGTTGAGCTCAACAATTGGATGTAAAAGAGAGAGAAAGAACTGATTGACATACCTTGTTCAAGTCTGGGAAAGAGTTATTGGCTGCCTTCTTCAAGAACTTTGTGGTTGCCCTTCTTCTTGCTGCCCGTGGTTGTATGGGGGCCTTCAATGCCGTATATCCTCACTTGTTGAAGCTTGTGGCTACTCCCAAGGCTCCTGGGGTAAGAAAATTGAAGGGGCTTCAATGTGTCTTGAGCTGGGTTGAAGGTTTCATGGTTGCCATGGCTGCTGCCCACAGTAGGTTTTGCTCAGGGGTTCACTATATATATATTCTCTATATAGCGTGCATTCATGGCCTATTTATAAATATCCCAATCTGTGAATTTTTCTTGAATAAAACACAACCCTTTTCTATTCAATCTGTAAGTAACCCCTTTATATGACACCCTTCTGTATGTAAAAAATGTATAAAAATAGTGTTTTAAAATCCCATTATTTTGAACTCATGTTATATATATATATATTCATGAGTGACCCCCTCGAGAGGGTTTGAGGTATTGTCAAGGACTTATGGGGGGGTCAATACTCGTGCTCAAGCTTTCCCAGGAGTGTGCCAAAGGCTGAGGGATGAAGCAGGGAAGGCTGGAGCTGAGGTAGAGCAGGAGGAGTGACCTAGACCACTCAGCACAAATTGCGCTGCGTTTTTCGTGCTCCTCATTGGAGGATCCAGGCAAGTCAGGTAGGGCTCAAGGATGCTCTGGATGTTGAGAAAGGTGAGAGGAAAGCTCTAGGACAAGTCATTCCAGCTGAGGAAGAGGGGGGGAGTAAGATTCCTGGAGTTCTTAGGGCTGAAGCTTCCATGGCAGCTTGAAGGAAGAAGGAGAGAGAAGGTCCTCTTGAAAAGTAATTGTGCTTTTGGGCTTCTCTAACTCTGCTACACTCCTTTTACCCAAAACCCTCAAGAAACTTACATGGAAATTAGTGACGACCTACCAAATTTGTCTTCCCGCCTCCAAATGTGTCCATGGTTCTTGGGAAAGCTCCAAGAAAGGCTGCCATAGTCTTCAAGAGGGCTGACAACCTACCTGAGTACTCCCTGTGTACCTGTGAGAGAGATGTAACTGAGGTTTATAACTGTGAGAAACTATGAGAACCCTAAATCTACGGGAAAAGAAAAGGATCAAGGACAAAGCTCTGATGCCACTTGTAATGAAAGAGACCTAACTAGCCTAAATAAGGGAGAGAAGAGAGAGAAGGACTGCAGGAGAAGAAGAAGAGGAGAGAGATTCATGATAATTCTGTGATGCCTCAAAATACCCTCTTACACCTTATATACTGTCAATGTGACTGGTATGTTCCCATGATCCGTGCTCATTACAGTATTGGAGCATCCAGATCTACTCCTGTAATTGGGCCGCACTTGTCTCTCTCTTGGGAAGGTATTGTGTAGTTGGGTTGAGGAAAAAAAAGGCTTTCTTGCAACCGCTCAAACTCCTCATCAGAGATTTCATATTGTGGCGCCGCATCATCAATGTGTTGTTGGATGCTCACAATGGCAAAGAATTCATCGATGCTCGTGCCATCATATCGAGCCACCTCATCAACATGTGTTGGGGCATCCTCTATATTAAAATATATAAAATCATCAGGTGTATCACGCACCATGATACAATATAGTTGTTCTTCTCTTACCTCCAAAATTTCTAATACACCCTGTATGAGTAGATATTCCACCCCTCGATGGTGATAGCATGGAGAGAAGCGAGGGGTAGCTCATCAATCGTTGGCATCTCATCAAGGCAAGGAGGTGGGTGCACAATGGCTAAGCTATGTGCTCCCTCCATGCTCCAATTGAGAGTGATCTCCTCAGGCTCCCTCTCAAAATACTCTAGCTATGGCCGAGAGGGTGTGTCGATGTCTTCCTCACTATCCTCTTGCACCTCAATGCAAAAAATATATTATGCAAATGTTGCATCGTGCTTGATGAGATCCATCATGGCATGGTCCTAGGACGAGGTGGGCATTGCTATAGCGTGAAGATGTTGCCCCACATGCACCAAGGGTGTGATTGAGTGCAGGCCCCATAGCTTGATTCAAAGAGGGCATCCCCCCTTCGATTTGAACCAAAAATCTTCCCTTTTCTGTGTCAAGATTGTGGGAGAGAAGGAAGGAGTCTCACTTGTAGCTTTCTTGCTTGCACAATGGGGGAATACACACAAGGGTGGAGGCTGAAAACAGTTTTTTTCTCTTCTTAGTTGTGGAAGCCAAAAGAACTCAAGTACAAAGAAATAGAAGAACCCTAGATATGGGTCTCAAACCAAACTCAACTAACTAAGGTGGCATACTAACTGAGCCACGAACTAGAGTAGATAAGGATAGCTATCATGTAGCTATTATTCAGGAGCAGTGTACCAACCGCATCTGCAAACTGACAAGTCGGTGACATAAATACACAACGGTCACCCTGGCGTAACACGAGTGGAGCTCGATATCTCAACACTCCCCCTCGAGCTCAATCCCAATTCCTGCACACCAAGCAGGTCTCTGAACTTGCGCAGCTTCTCTGCGCCCAATGCCTTCATGAATATGTCAGCTACCTGATCCTCTGTGCTGACATAAACTAGATCAATAAGACCTAGTAAAACCCTCTCTCGCACATAGTGATAATGCACCTCAATGTGCTTTGTTCTAGCATGATAGACTGGGTTATTTGCCAAGTGTATACTACTCATGTTGTCACAATAAATGACAACTGGCCCATCTGTATACTGATGCATATCATAAAGTAGCTTATGCAACCAAGCTACCTCACATGCAGCCATTGCTGCACCCCTGTACTCAGCCTCTGTGCTCGACAAGGCAACTGTAGGCTGTTTCTTGCTGCTCCAAGTGACTGCAGCACTCCCAAAAGAGAACACATATCCACTGGTAGATCGTCTATCAGAAATACTACCAGCCCAATCAGCATCAGTGTATCCATGCAACTGTATCTGAACCCCAGTCTCATAAAATAGTCCATACTGCAATGTGGACTTCACATACCTGAGTATGCGTCTAGCCGCATCCAAATGTGGTTTCCTTGGAGCCTGCATAAATTGACTTACCAATCCAACAGCATAGCTCAAATCTGGCCTGGTAATAGTCATATAAATCAAGCTTCCTACTATGCATCTGTACATAGTAGGGTCTTCCAGAAGCTCTCCTGCATCTGCGCTTAGCTTCACATTCTGCTCCAAAGGAACTGAAATAGGCTTACAGCCTGTCATCCCATATTTGGACAGCATGTCCAATCCATACTGCCTCTGCAAGAGCTGTATCCCACTTGGTGATCTAATCACCTCAATGCCCAAGAAATAACGCAGCTCTCCCAAATCCTTCATCTCAAACTTCTGCTTCAATAGCATTTTCACATGAAGGATATCTTCATCACTGTCACCTGTCATAATCAAATCATCAACATAAATGACAAGTAGCATAATACCTTTCTCTATTTTTCTCACATAAAGTGAGAAATCTGCCTTGGAAATCTGAAAGCCAATAGTGACAAGATACTGTCCTATCTTGTCAGACCATGCTCTAGGTGCTTGCTTCAAGCCATACAAGGCTTTCTTCAACCTGCAAACAAACTTAGGATGAACAGCATGCACATAACCTGGTGGCTGCTCCATATAGACCTCTTCTTGCAAATCACCATGCAAGAAGGCATTCTTTACATCCATCTGATGTAAAGACCATCCCTTTGATGCAGCCATAGCAATGACTGCTCTTACGGTTGCCATCCTTGCAACCGGACTGAATGTTTCTTCATAGTCAATGCCATATGTTTGTGCATATCCCTTGACTACTAATCTTGCCTTGTATCTGTTTACAGAACCATCTGCATTGTGCTTCACCTTATAAACCCACTTACAGCTAATTGCATTTTTACCTTTAGGCAAAGGTACCAATTCCCATGTAGCATTTGCTTCCAAGGCATCCATTTCTTCATCCATGGCTTTCTCCCATTTTTCTTTTCCCATGGCTTGCTCAAAAGAAGTGGGTTCTGGTTCATGTATCACCTTGACCATATATGCATAGTGAATGGCTGTAAATCCATCATATTTCAGCCTATCCACAGGATACCTAACTCTGGTAGACCTGCGCAAAGTGGGTTCACTCCCAGGTGCTCTCAAAACATCCCTGGTCTTCCTTACTCCAGGTGTAACAATAGAAGGAATACCCAACTCATCATCAATGCTCTGTTCTGAGCCACTGGATTCACCATCCACATAAGAGTGTCCTTTATTCACATCAAACATGGGCTGATCAACCTTCTCTTTTCCTTTTCGTGATACCTGCATACCACTATCTGCATTGCTTTGAGGAGATTCTCCTGATCTCAATCTGCCTGTCCATGGCGAAGAATGTGAACCACTGCTAGAAGACGCTCCAGGTCCACTAATATTTTGTGACTGCTGCTGTGAATTCTGTGTAGCATTACCATTTTGTGCATCTACATCATCAATCACATTTATTGGTTTATACCAGCTACTCATCTCATCAAAAACAGCATCTCTGCTCACTGTAAACTTACGAGTAGAAGGGTTATAGCATCTATACCCTTTTTGCTGCAGAGAGTAACCAATAAAGATGCACTTCTCAGCTTTTGGATCCAACTTGGATCTCAGCTCATCTGGCACATGTACATAGGCAATGCAACCAAAAATTTTCAAATGAGAAATATCTGGTTTCCTACCAGTATACCTCTCCTCTGGAGTCATTCCATGTATTGCTGCAGTGGGAGTCCTGTTCATTATGTAGACTGCTGTAGCAACTGCTTCAGCCCAATAAAAATCTGGCAAGTCTTTTTCATTGAGCATGGCACGAGATACCTCTCCAATATGCCTGTTTTTCCTTTCTGCAATTCCATTTTGTTGTGGGGTATAACTGCATGAATATTGCTGCTTTATGCCATGCTCCTGCAAGAACTTTGCAAACTCATTTGAGAGGTACTCTCCCCCTCCATCTGACCTCAGGCATTTTTTTTGCAGACCTGTTTCTTTTTCAGCCATAGCTTTAAGGGTTTTGAAATGCCCAAAAACTTCACTTTTCTTTTTCATAAAATACACCCAATTTTTTCTGCTATAGTCATCAATAAAACTGACAAAATAATGACAGCCTCCAAGAGATGCAGCTTTAGTAGTCCACACATCAGAGTGGATTAATTCCAATGGCTTCTCACTCTCTTGAACATGTCTAGGAAATGGTTTCCTTGCCTGTTTTCCAAACTGGCAGGCTTCACATACCTTATGCATTTCTGCAACCTTGAATTTTGGCAATCCTGCAACAATATTTTGGGCTTGCATTGATTTAAGTCGCTGTACATTAACATGACCAATGCGTTTATGCCAGATATCAATATCTACAACTACACCGGTCCCATGTGCAAACATTGCTGCACTCAATTCAGACATGTCTGCATTCAACGTAAACATTCTGCCCTTCTTCTTTCCTTTTGCTATCAAGCGACCTTTATTTTTCATATCCTCAACAAAGCATCCATGAGGATTAAATCTGACCTGCAAGCCCTGCTCAACCATTTTGCCAACAGAAACCAGATTCTTGGTGATATTCGGGACATGAAATACATCGGACAGGTATTTCTTTTTCCCATCCTGCATAGACAAAGGAATTTTTCCAATCTGCACAATAGGATGTGCAGTATCATCACCAGTCTCCACAAATCCTGGTTTTTCCATTTTCCTTGCATCCTCCATCCATTCTGCATGACCTATCATGTGGTTTGATGCACCTGAGTCAACATACCATACATCATTGCTTTCTTCTGCACTTGTCATAGAATTGTTCATGTGCTGCACCATGAACAAATGCTCATTTCTGTCATCACCCTGTCTGCTAGAAGATGCATAATTTCCTTGTTGCAGTTTTCCATTCATGATGTCATTCTGCTTTTTATAGCAGTCTTTAGCCATATGACCCATTTTACCACAGTAGTAGCATTCGACATTACTGTTTGCATTTTGACCTCTTTGCCATCCACCACGACCTCTTTGGCTCCCCCTGCCTCTAGAGTTACCATGTCCTCCTCCATAGGACTGGTTTTCTTGAGTTTGCTGCATATTCTGATTTCTACCACGGCCTCCAAATCGGCCTCCTCTACCTCTGCCTCTACCTCTTCCAGCATTTGAGTAGAAGACAGCTTCTTTTGAAGTTCCTCCTGCAGAAGATGCACCACCATTTCTCTGCTCCTCAGAAATTAGAAGAGCAATCAACTCCTCAAAATCAGGAAATCTTTCACGGACGGAAATGGATGTCCGAAACTGCGCATAATCCTTTCCTAGACCATTCAAGGTCACAGAAACTAAATCATCATCTTCCACTGGTGACCCAATGGAAGCAAGTGCATCTGCAATCTTCTTCACCTTCATGTGGTAGTCATTGATGCTCATATTTTCTCTTTGCACATTGTGCAACTCTTGCTTGAGCTGCATTTTCCTGGCTTGCGTATTTGTGCTATACATCTTTGACAGAGTATCCCATGCCTCCTTTGGCGTACTTGCATCCTGAATATGCACAATCATAGAGTCTGAAATGCTGATAGACAGCCAGTACATAACTTTCCTGGCTCTCTCATGCCATGCTTTGAATGCCTGCATTTGCTGTTGATTGGGAACATCAGGAAGAACTGGTTCTTCTTCATTTCCTGCAACAAATTCCCAATATCCTTTTCCCATAAGGAAATTCGTCATTCTAAACTTCCATGCTTGGAAGTTGTTCTTGTCAAGCTTTTCAGTGAATCTGTGAAAGAGAATCAGATGCCATTACAGAAGACTGCAAAAAATTCTGTCACTGCAAAAACCACAGCTTCACCCTCACAAGGGAAAATCTGCAAAACTGGCGAAAGTGGTATTTGACCACACAGTCACTTCCTAGTGACGATTTTGCATCAACAGGCAACAGGGATGATTCTGTAACTCCCAATGTCTCTGCGCACAAGCATACAATGCAATTTTTACAGTAACTATTCACCGACCTGTAGAACAGTGGCTGCACAGCATAAAACTGGGCCTTTTCCTGAGTGCGTGCAGAAAACTTCCGCCTCCAAAACAGGCCCCGAAATGGCCTCAAATTAAAAAAACAAGGTCGCCAAGGGCTAAAGCCCTTTCCCGCAGCATATACTGCCCTCTTGCTTCACCGCGAAGGGCGTCTCAACCTGAGACAATGCACTCCTGCACTTCCCGGCTGTGCTACCTGCAGAGATCTGCTCCCAAAACAGAAAATGAAAGCAACACTGCTCCTCTTACCAGAACACCGCGAGCTTGGCTTGCTTTCTTGAGCTCCTTACCACGAACAAGGCTCTGATACCATGTCAAGATTGTGGGAGAGAAGGAAGGAGTCTCACTTGTAGCTTTCTTGCTTGCACAATGGGGGAATACACACAAGGGTGGAGGCTGAAAACAGTTTTTTTCTCTTCTTAGTTGTGGAAGCCAAAAGAACTCAAGTACAAAGAAATAGAAGAACCCTAGATATGGGTCTCAAACCAAACTCAACTAACTAAGGTGGCATACTAACTGAGCCACGAACTAGAGTAGATAAGGATAGCTATCATGTAGCTATTATTCAGGGGCGGTGTACCAACCGCATCTGCAAACTGACAAGTCGGTGACATAAATACACAACGGTCACCCTGGCGTAACACAAGTGGAGCTCGATATCTCAACATTCTGCCCTACAGTTTGGGAGATAAGCTCAATTTTGTGCTCAAAGGTATTGTGGGACAAGGCAACAGTCCTACACTGTTAGCCCACCAAAATCAATTACAGCAAAGCCCTGATCGTTTATTGTCAGAGATATTTTTACATAGCCTCGTAGAAGGGATCGAGAGATTTAATTTGAATAAAAAATTTTGGCGATTGGAGCTTCCTAGCTAAAGATATTTCCATTTCTGTAAGAAGGGGTCTGGTGGACTGCACTTAGGATGGTAGGCCACAAGGGTAAAGCAAAGGCCCAAGAGAACTGCGAGCGTGAAATAAGGGACTCTCGTGCCTCAATGAATGATCCTAGCTCAGCCCAAGAGGGATCATGAAGACATGTTTGAAGAGGGTGCCCCCGAGATGGACCGCTTCTCTATGCTCAACCATACTCTATACCAACATGAGACCCATCATGCTGAACGATATCGAGAGTTGGAACAATGCCATAGGGAGATGGAAACCCGCCAAGATCATTGTCATTTCAAGATGATAGACAAGATGGACTTACTCATCGAGCATATGGGCGCCCTCATCCATGCCATTGCACCCCCCTCAGATCGACTCAGGGAGCATGTCCCTCCCTGTGAGGCCAATCGCCCTCCCCCCTTGGAGATCGGGCATAGCCCACAAGGTTGTGGTGGCACCCATAGCATTTCCCATAGCACTTATGAGACGGGTGAGCCCTTCACTTGACATGATGAACCCATCCTTCCCTCCCCCATTACGAATCCTTCAAGCCCATCCTTGGGACCACAACTCCCCCATATTGGAAGCTATATGCACACTCATGGGAATGGCCAACAAGGGCCTAATGCAAATTTTGGGTAGCATGGAATGCAAGGGGTACATGGGCAGCATGCACATGGCAATGGGTAGCATGCACATGGCAATTTTGGGCAGCATGGTCATTTTGGACAGAAAGGTCCCAATGTGCAATTTGGTCCTCATGTAATGCATGGGCAGCATGGCCCCCATGGAAATTTTGGACACGACTGATCATGCATCCAAATGCCCCTTTAAGAACACCATTGCCAAGTTTAATAGCATGTATGTGCTAGAAAATAGTGAAAAGTTGGAAGAGGACTTACATGACAATCCTCCCATGATGACACTTGCTAAAAATGCTGAATATGAAGAGACTCTTGACACCGACTAGTTTTATGACTCACCGGACGGGTTCCCTTTTGACCCCGATGGCTACCCCATGGATGACATGCTTGGGAATGACCCTTTGCACCCCACATTTACCACTATATTAGCTGGCTTGATCTCCATGGATACATGGACCGGCTCTAGGAGCCTGAACACCCTATGGGTACATGGTAACATTGATGGCAAGAATGTATGCATTCTCATAGATAGTGGCAGCACACACAGTTTTGTGAATAAATCGACTCTTGGCCATTTGACATGTGTTCCTACTAAATTACAGCAACCTCTTAGGGTTCAAGTGGCCAATGGAAGTGAGGAAATAAGCTCCCATGTATGCACACAAGTGTCTCTTATGCTGGCAAAAAATTATATAGCAAAGGTGGACTTAATTACCCTTGATATGGGCCCCATGGATGTTGTTTTAGGTTGTGATTGGCTGCAGCAGTTGGGAAAAATCTCTATGGACTTCTCTCAGTTGTATATGGAGTTTATAATGCATGGACAGCTTGTACATTTGGAGGGCATCAAAGAAATTGCAGATTTACAGCTTATAACAGCAAGGCAACTCAAAAAGAAATTCAAGAAATGCTCCTAGATCTTTGTCTTGCATTTGCATAAGGATAATGATGACCAGCACACCTTGGGGAAGCAAAATGCAGCACTAAAAGCACTTTTGGCGGAATATGAAGACCTATTTCAGCCCCCCACCACTCTCCCACCTCAAAGATTGGCAGATCACCCAATTGACTTGGAGCCCCATGCGAAGCCCTTCAATAAACCCCCATATCGGCTCTCTAAATGTGAGAGAGAGGAAGTAGCTAAGCAAGTCAAGGAGCTCACTGAAATGGGATTCATAGAGCCTAGCTCTTCCCCTTATGCCTCCCCGATTCTATTGGTTAAGAAAAAGGACGGATCCTTCCGGTTGTGCATTGACTACCATGATCTCAATAAGATCACCATCAAAAATAGATACCCACCCCATCCCTCGAATTGATGACTTCCTTGATGAGCTCAAGGGAGCACGCTACTTCACCAAGATTGATTTGCGATCCGACTACCACCAAATCAGAATGAGAGTGGGTGATGAAGTTAAAACAGCCTTTCAGACTGACTTTGGCTTGTACCATTTCCTTGTCATGCCATTTGGGCTTTCTAATGCACCCGCCACATTTCAGAGCCTAATAAACAAAATATTGCAGCCATGGCAAGTCTAGTTTGTGTTGATATTCTTTGATGATATACTCATTTACAGCAAGTCACTGCATGAGCATTTGAAGCATGTCAGTGATGGGACCTGAAATGGGCTGACACCATTGGCTATGACACTAGCCGGACCTCATGCTCATAACAGACAAACACACCCTCATGGCCTCATGGACCAGGAGCGTCTATCTAATGCTAAAGGAAAAACTGCCCTAAAGCCTAATCTATGTGTTTATAGTTTTATAGTTTTGTAGTCCAACGTTTCCCTTTCTATAAACTCCTTAGAGGGAGAACCCATACACATTTGCAATAAATACCATGATAATCACATACATGGGGGGAAACCTCTCGGTAGAAACACCGCAGCCCCACTGCAGCTCTCCTACATCGTACGGATTAGCCCCTTGATGTGCTGCTCAACATATAAAACAAACAAACAAACTCCACTCTTTCATTTCAAACATCTCCAGGAGATGATAACATGTTTCCTTTCCAAATAATCCCCCAAGAAACGAACGTCTATCCTATGGCTTAGGATGCCTTTCCACACTCAACGTGGGTCATTGTCATTGAAAGTAGGTGCTATGCATCCAGGTTTTTCTTGTTCCGACACCATGGTTTTATGCTCATGCAAAGGTGGATGATTCTAAAGTGCTCAAACATCATTTTCAAATCAGCAACGTGCTTGTGCACAACCAGCCTTTTTATAATGCTTATTCTCAACGTATTGCAGCGATGAAAGAATAGCATCGAGATAACACTCGTGCTACTATCCTCTTAATTAATATACACGGACTCTATGTCATGATGTGTATCAGAAAATCAACAACAATCAGCATGCAAATCACACCATTCAAACCTCCCAACCCCCTACGTTTAGGTATTGCTTGCGTTGCATAGGTGTAGAGGTTCATTTTGTTGTATTTTGATGTATAAAAGCAATAAATCATAAAATTTAACAAAGAGATAGAGCAAAATGAGGCTAAATCTCATGCTCTGCCACTATCACACATCCACAAACAATTATTATATTTTTCTAAGACGTATTTCTATTTTTTCCCTTATTATTTTTATTTTCTTGATTTATTTGGCAATAAAATATACTTTTTTCTAGTTTTTCTTATTTCAATCACTTCAACATACTAAGATCCAATTTATCTTCCATATTCCCTCCATGGGAACACCTTTCCCCCACCCAAAATGGAAAAACCACCATTGTACCACTTAAAAACCGCATTTCGGGTTTACGAGAATTAAATAGAGCATGTAAATCATTGCAAAACCAAGATTTTCTAATAAACAGCAATTACTCATAATGCAAACAGCACACAAACAAATTTTCATCCAATAAGAACATAATTATCATCATAAACTATAAAAAATCCTTTATTTTCTTCATAAAAATGGTCATACCGTATTTTTATGTAACCCGAGACGCCTTGAATGATTGCATAATCAGCAGACAGAGCCTCCATTGCTCTCAATCCAATGCTGTACTTCAATCTTCAGCATCTCCATCAATCTTCGTCACCATTTCCTTCATCCTCCTTCCTCGGTTCCTTCATCAAGATGGCACACATGAATAGCCCATAGGGAAGAGAGAGAAAGAATAGAAACTGTTCTTCCCATCCACATAGCCATTGCTTGCGTGAAGGGCGGTGAAATGATCAGCCAAGAGGGAGAGATCAAGGCCCAATGTCAGTTGCATAGGGTCTTCACAGCCCACAATCATGATGGGGAGGAGATGAAGCGCAAATTTCGACCGCCTGCACGTCGCCATATCCTCATGCTTGCTCACATTTTTTCCATTCTCTTCTTCATAAAATTTTGGGGGGGGGGGTCAAGGCTCCAAAGGGCACCCCCCCTTTTGGCCTCAAACTTGTCCACCTCTTCGTATCTTGACCGATTTGTGGCCACTTCCTCGTCCGGCATCCGATTCAAGCTCTGAAAAATCTTGGTCGTTCAGCTTGACATCCCGCACTGACTGGCAACTCCTGGCATCCTGCATGGCAATCGGAAAAATTATCAAAAATCCACAAGTGTCACTCAGGTGCCTTTTAAAAGCCGTCTTTCACTTGGTGCTTAAAATCCTCCTAGCTGCAACCGCCACCTTCAATGTTAAATATTTTTTCCCTAAATTTTGGATTTTTTGGCAAATTTTAGGCACATCCCGGGCCCAAAACTCCGCTCTCATTAGCGACCACAGGATAGGGCGACTCAGCCCGCCCAATCCCACAACAAATCTGCACAAAACAACCAAAGGAAGCATCAAGCTGATACAAAATAGAGACATACTAAAACATAGCACAATGCTCACCCTACCCCCTGACAAAACCAAGGCATGACATCCACAAGGAGTAGGCCTAGCATAATCCGATAAAAGGTCCGAAGCTAGTCACTAACCGATTGCTCCAACATGGCCAAACTAAAAAGAACTATCAAAGAGGTCGCCCTAAGTGGTGGTCTGAACTACCTACCTAACTAAGGACAACACAACCAGGAGCTCCTACTAGGTGAGGACTCCTATAGCCTAATCAAGAAGTATTTTCTTTTAGCACATTTCTACTTTTAGGTTTTTACTTCCATACTCGGGCATGTAAAAGGAGGGAGATGAGCATAATGACCCAAGGAGAATAGGGCATCGGCCTCAGGTCTTGTCTCGGTACCCAAGAACCTACCAAGCCCTCGCGAGGCGACACTTAATCCTTTTCTGACACTCACTTTTATTTTCGCTCCAACCTTTCTTACTTTCTTCTTTTCCAACAAGATGCTACCCCTAGGAAGACAAGGCATGGGCCCCAGGTCTGACTCGTCCCCAAGAACCTACCCGGAGGCCTTCGCAAGGCAATAATCAACTGCTTATAAAATTTCATTTCTTTTCTTGTCTATTTTTATAGGGGTTAGAATCCCTTTTTACACACCTTTGTATATATTTATTTTCTTGGAGATATTCAGGGTTATTCTATCATTATCATTTTTCTTTGGGTAGGTTTCTCTAACTGCCTCACAACTAAGCAAGAACTCCTAGAAGGGCTGCCTAGTAGGCTAGCAGAACAAGGTCACTAGGACTGCCTTCTAAAAAAGGTCTTTCGATGCTTGGCAATGTCTTTACAAGAGGCAACGACTACTCAGACCTCCCCCAGACATACGTAACCTAAACCTGGGACTTCATGCCTTGGACGCCGGTCCCCCACAAGAAAAGAAAATCCCCTACAAGTACACGAACACATATAGCATAAGAACACGATACTCATAAAGGAGAGATATCACCTGGATAGGGCCACGAGAAGCTCCCGCGCAACAAAGGCTCCTTCCAAGCTCTTCTTTGAACCTATCTAGCACAGAACTAAAACAAGAAACCATTAATCGCACCTGTACTAAACAGACGACTGGCCCTCTTGGCCTAATGAAACAAAACATTCCTCTACAAAAACGGGTCGGCCCTCTTGGCCTAACGAAATAAAACATTTAAAATCTTGCAAAACGGGCCCTCTTGGCCTAATAAGATCGAACAAAATAGCACCTACACATCCCTCCCGGAAATAGTACAGATATACAATAATATGCTCCTTCCAAGGAGGAAAAATAGGGCTCAGAGCCCTAAGCTAAATGCATAAGATTATGACCCATCCCTCCTGCATATATAGCAAGAGGCATACGCATAACATGTTGTCTAATCAACCTATGGGTCCAAGATAACAACGGTATATTGGTCTTAGAGAGAATCCTCATCTCCCAAAGAGTGGTTAATCGCAAACTATATGGTTGGCAACTCGATTTCGAGGGGTAACACACACTCCTCCCCATAAACTAATTTAAATGGAGTATGGCCGGTAGCTCGCTTGAACGTTGTATTGTACGCCCATACTGCCACATACAACTTCCTGTCCGAGTCCCATTTCTTCTCAGAGACTATTTTAGACAAGATACCCACAAGTTGCTTATTAGTACTTTTGACTTGCCCATTTGCTTGCAGATTATAGGGGGTCGTTTTATTGTGCTTGATTTTCCAAGCTTTAGTCACGCTTTTGATCACTTTATTCAAAAAATGGGTTCCACGGTCCGACACTAATTCCTTTGGTGGATGGAAATGGTAGATAATTTGCTCTAAAAGAAAACTTGCAGACTCTTTTGCATTGTCTCGCCTCATCGCCCGCGCTTTTGACCATTTTGTAAAATAATCAGTTGCTACTATAATGTACCTCTTCTGAGTAGTAGACGACGGGGTGATAGGACCCACAAGTCAATGCCCCACTTCTCAAATGGAAGGATAGCCATGATAGGCGTAAGTGGGCATTTCCTATTCTCTCTACTATCATGTCTTTGATAGGTATCACATCTCTTAACATACTCAAAGGAATCTTGGAAGATGGACAGCCACCAATATCTAGCTCTTAAAACTTTTTGCGCCGTCAACCGTCCCGCAAAGTGCCCTCCACATGCAGAGTCATGGCACTCTTCCAAGATGAAAGGAACCTCATCAGGCATCACACATCGGCGGTAGATATCATCAACACCCTGCCGATATAGTGTTCCTGCGATCAAGGAAAACTTCAAAGCCTGTTGTCTGATTTTCCTCTTTTCTGATTTTGATAAACCAGCTCCAGTCTATCCCGTTGATAGATAATGCGCGATAGCAGCATAGCAAGATGGGATAGAAGCTGTATCAATTTTAAACATTTCTTCAATATCGCTTCCTTCAACCAAAGTCTCTTTCGGCTCCCCGAAATCCACAAGGCATTCCACAATACCTTGCAACCTTGGTGGCTTACTCTTAATCTCATAATCGAACTCCTGCAAAGTGATTAACCACTTTGCCAGACGATCAGGCGGTTGTAGCTTGTTCATAAGCAATCTAAGCCCTTCCGCCTTCCTATAGAACACTACCTTCTCATAAAGGATGTAGTGCTTGAATTTTTTAGTCGCAAAGTCCATCACAAGGCACAACTTCTCCATGTAGGTGTAGTTAATTTCTGATATGCCCAATTTTCGACTAGCAAAAGCTATCGGATGATACAACTTTTCCTCCTAGATTTGGGCTAAACAACAGCTGATACTATGCATGGTGACTGCTGAAAATATGTAAAATATCTCGTCTCTTTTAGGTGCTTTTAAAACTGGTGCTTTTACTAGCTCCTATTTCACATCCTCGAAAGCTACCTTACAAGGATCGCTCCATACAAATAGACAGCTAAAGGATAATAAGTTCGTTAGTGGTAACATCCTTTCTGCCAAGGCATTTATAAACCTCCGATAGTACCCTACCGATGACAGAAAGCTATGTACCTCTTTCGGAGTGCGTGGTGGACTCATAGCGACTATAACCTTGATCTTTTCAGGGTCAGTTGTGATTCCTACTGAATTGACCACATGGCCTAGCAGTAGCCCATAAGGCACTCCAAAGACACACTTCCGTGGGTTAAGAGCGATACAAAATTGTCTAGAGTGCTCAAAGCACTTTCTTAAAATAATCAACATCCTTTCCCTTACAATGGCTACCCCCAGGTCATCGATAAACACTTTCAACACATCTGGGGAGATGTCACCAAAGGTCTTGTCTGCTATTCGTTGCCATGATCCAGGTGCATTGCACAATCCAAAGGCCATCACATGGTACGCAAAAGTACCAAAGACAGTAATGAAAGTTATTTTCAACTTGTCCTCTTTTGCAATTGCCATCTGGTTGTATCCTGCAAAGCAATGCATAAACGAATATATTTTCCTACCCGCTAAGTGATCCAAAATATGGTCAATAAATGGCAACGGGTAGTAATCCTTAACCGTCTGCTTATTCAGCTCTCTAAAATGTACACATAGTCGAATCTGGTTGTTTTTCTTCTTCCTGATAATAATCGATGAACACCATTCTGTGTGCTGTAAAGGGAAGATTAAACCAGCTTTCCGTAACTTATGTAACTCCTCAAACACCCCATCCCTCAATTCAGAAGGCATACGCCTTACCTTCTAACACATAGGACGACTGCCTTCTTTTACAGGAATAGTATGAACAACTAGGCTGGGAGGAATGGCTCTCAGCTCCTCATAATTCCAAGCAAAGATGTCGCGGAATTCTTGAATCAAGGACACATAGTCCTCCCTTTCTGCAGAATTGAGCATGGAACCTAATTTAATTGGCCCCGAATCATTCGGCGTGCCAAGGTCTAACTCAATCACGTCTGCATCTCTTATCCTATCTTGTGGCTCTATCGGCTCATTTAGAGTTATCTAATAAATGCCCTCTGTAGTGGACCCCTCTTTAGATTCATCACTGGATGATGTCTCACTTCCAGATGGATCATCTGTTGTCTCTACTTCAGTAGAGGATAAAGGAGCTCTCTCACTCTGAGAAGACTCAGGGTAAGCATCGACTATTACTCGATTAGCATCTCTACCTAGAACCACTCGACCGGCGGGTATATCAACTTGACATCTGTTCGTAATATCCAAGGCCTACCTAGCAAGACTCCATAGTTAGGATGTCCTGCGAATCTTATCACCCTAAAGTCCAAGAAGCATTCTACATTTGTGAGTGTGACATGGACCTTAGTAATGCAATCTTCCGGTTGCCTTAGACTATCATCAGCCATTCTAAGAAGGGTGGAGCTATCTTTTTGGATGCCTAGACCCAACCTCTCCATCAACTCTGAACTCATGATATTGACGGAGGAGCCAGTGTCTACGATAGCATGCTCTACTAATATTCCATCCACCTATGTTGGAACCCTAGGGCAATTCTTTTCAGCATGATCAAACCAATCTTCCCCTACTCGTGTTATGCCCAAAGGTTCTACAATATACCCAATACGCAGGATCTTCTTGAATTCCTTGCATACTCCTGGGGATAATTTAATCAACTGTAAGAGGTTCACATCTGGTTTGACTTCGCAAAGGGAACTTGCTAAATCAAAATCATGATAGGTAGCCAAAGCTCTCTTTTCTTGCCAAACCATCCTTTCTTTTGGTCTCTCGACCGGATTTGGTGCTTCTTTTTTAGCTCTCGCCTTCTTTCTTGGCATTTCCTCATCCTTCTTGGGATTGACTTTCTTGTCAACAGGCCTTATAGGTCCCCCTTCCATACCAAGATTTAGGACTTGCGTCCTCTTATTCCCTTGCTTAGGGTTTCCCTCGATCGGTTTTGCATTATCTTTATCAATCTCTTTAGCCTTTTGGCCTCTTGTCACAGCTCGTAGGTTAGAGGTTTCAGCGCCTTTGACACGTACAGCCTCAATAAGGCTGACTCCATTGCCTTGGGGCAACTCTTCTATAGTGGTCTTTTCCCTTTGCAATATTTGTCTTGGTCCATCATTTTGCTGCAGGTTATTACCTTGCGCTCTATGATTAACTGGACCTGGCTTTTTACTCCCTTATTAGAGGGAACTAATCTTACTCCAACAGGTAGCAGCTAAGTGGCCCGACTTCCCACAAATATCACATTTAACATTTGGATAGTTTCTAGGAAAATGTTGTCCGCCACACCACTTACAGCTGAATCTTGAGGATCCACCCTCTTCAGGGCATCGACTTCCTATCAGATTCTACTGCTTCTTCAAGAAATTGACGTCAACAGCTATTTTTCGATATTGTTCAGAAATCATGTCGGTATAATGCTTCATCATATCCTTAACTTCGCCAAGGACATTGGAGGCACTTGACTCATAGCCTTGATCATCTATCCGTCGTTCTATTGGCCTAACAATTTGATTGGGCATTGGTTATTGACTCACAGGAACAACATTAGGATTCGAAACTTGGCCTCCAACATTTGGTGGAGCCAACTGACTAGCCATAGGCATAGTCACACTGGGAGGAGCTGGCAGCAAAGGTACATTTTGAACCATGCATCCTCTCCCATTAGGGTTATTCATAGGCATCCCTTGGCTTCCATTTATCAATGGTAGATTTCCTCCAGGTACTAAACCCGCATTAATATTTATTCGAGAGGAGTAGGCCGTTTGTAATCGTGACTCTACTCCTTCTGCCCGCGCGATGGCGGTGTCTATATCAGCCAAAGCCACACTGCTCAATTATACCCGAATATTGAAATCCAATCCATGCAAGAAGTATTGCAATTGGTTAGCCGACAGAATGGGAATGTAAGTTTGTAACTTACAAAACACTTCCTTAAGCTTCTTAGCATAGGCTTTCACATTCTCATGGGGGTCTTGGAGTGTTACATTCAAAACACGCAACCAGTATTGGCCACTTCTTTCAAGGGCATATTCTCCTCGGAAAGCTGCATAAAATTGATCGATTGTAGTTATGGTTCCAGCCTCTATGCTATGATACCATACCGCAGCTCTTCCTTTTAACATCATGTTAAAGAACATCATAAGATGTCCCTCATCTTGGATACGATAATTAAACATTAGTCTTTGGAATTCACAAATATGAAACTCCGCATCTTCTTCGGCTAACCCATTAAAAATGGGCAAAGGAACTCCTAAAGCTGGAAAATCCGGCATCCCTACAGGAATTGCAATGGGTTGTGCCATGACGACAATCGGATTCACAATAGGAGTTTGGACTGATGGGATCACACCCCCACTTGAAGTGGGTTGACTTGGTGAAAGAGAGAAAGAACTTGCGCTTCCTCCTGCACCTAAAAGACTATGTGCAACAGTTGGGTTACTAAGACCACTGTCTCTTCTGCGTATCGAGCTACTCCTTCGAGGAGAATAGCGACTTACAATCTCCAACTGCCATCTAGCCCTCTCAGCACATTCTGCTTTTTGTATTTTGGCTTGACGGTCCTTGTAAGAGGACATAAAGCAAATTTTTGGTCCCTAAAAACCCTAGATTCGAGAACCACCACTTGTCAGAGGACATAAAGCAAATTTTTGGTCCCTAAAAACCCTAGATTCGAGAACCACCACTTGTTGGTAGCTCCCGGCAGACGCACCACTAATGGGACCTAAAATGGGCCGCCATTGGCTATGACACTAGCCAAACCTCATGCTCATAACAGGCAAACATACCCTCATGGCCTCGCGGACCAGGAGTGTCTATCTAATGCTAAAGGACAAACTTCCCTAAAGCCTAATCTATGTGTTTATAGTTTTATAGTTTTGTAGTCCAACGTTTCCCTTTCTATAAACTCCTCAGAGGGAGAACCCATACACATTGGCAATAAATACCACGATAATCACATACATGGGGTGTAACCTCTTCGTAGAAACACCTCGGCCCCATTGCAGCTCTCCTACATCGCACGGATTAGCCCCTTGATGCGCTGCTCAACATATAAAACAAACGAACAAACTCCACTCTTTCATTTCAAACATCTCCAGGAGATGATAACATGTTTTCTTTCCAAATAATCCCCCAAGAACCGAACGTCTATCCTACAGCTTAGGATGCCTTTTCACACACAACGTGGGTCATTATCATTGAAAAAATGTGCTATGCATCTAGGTTTTTCTTGTTCTGACACCATGGTTTCATGCACATGCAAAGGTGGATAATTTTAAAGTGCTCAAACATCATTTTAAAATCAACAACGTGCTTGTGCACCACCAGGCTTTTTATAATGCTTATTCTCAATGCATTGCGGCAATGAAAGGATAGCACCGAGACAATGCTTGTGCTACTATCCTCTTAATTAACATACACGGACTCTATGTCATGATGTGCATTAGAAAATCAACAACAATCAGCACGCAAATCACACCATTCAAACCTCCCAACCCCCTACGTTTAGGTATTGCTTGCGTTGCATAGGTGCAGAGGTTCATTTTGTCGTATTTTGATGTATAAAAGCAATAAATCACAAACTTTAACAAAGAGATAGGGCAAATTCAGGCTAAACCTCATGCTCTGCCACTACCACATATACACAAATAATTATTATATTTTTTCTTATTTTTCCAAGATCTATTTCTATTTTTTCCTTATTTTTCCCATTTTCTTGATTTATTTGATAATAAAATATACTATTTTATGGTTTTTCTTGTTCCAATCACTTCAGCATACTAACATCCAATTTATCTTCCATATTCCCCCCATGAGAACACCTTTTCCCCACCCGAAACGGAAAAACCACAATTGTACCACTTAAAAACCGCATTTCGGGTTTAGGGAAAATAAATAGAGCATGTAAATCATTGCAAAACCAATATTTTCTGATAAAAAACAATTACTCATAGTGAAAATAGCACACAAACAAATTTTCATCCAATAAGAATATAATTATCATCATAAACTATAAAAAATCCTTCATTTTCTTCATAAAAATGGTCATACCGTGTTTTTACGTAACCCGAGATGCCTTGAATGATTGCATAATCAGCAGACGGGGCCTCCATTGCTCTCAATCCAATGCTATACTTTAATCTCCATCATCTGCATCAATCTTCATCACCATTTCCTTCATCCTCCTTCCCCGGTTCCTTCATCAAGATGGCACACATGAATAGCCCATAGGGAAGAGAGAGAGGGAGGAGAGAGAAAGACTAGAATCTGTTCTTCCCATCCACACAGCCATTGCTTGCATGAAGGGCGGCGAAATGATCAGCCAAGAGGGAGAGATCAAGGCCCAATGTCGGTTGCATAGGGTCTTCACAGCCCACAATCACGATGGGGAGGAGATGAAGCGCAAATTTCGGCCGCCTGCACGTCACCATATCCTCACGCTTGCTCATGTTTTTTCCATCCTCTTCTTCCTAAAATTTTAGGGGGGGGTCAAGGCTCCAAAGGGCACCCCCCCTTTTGGCCTCAAACTTGTCCACCTCTTCGTATCTTGACCGATTTGTGGCCGCTTCCTCGTCCGGCATCTGATTCGAGCTCTGAAAAATCCTGGGCGTCCGACTTGACATCCCGCATTGAGTGGCAGCTCTTGGCATCCCGCATGGCAGTTGGAAAAATTATCAAAAATCCACAAGTGTTGCTCGGGTGCCTTTTAAAAGCTATCTTTCACTTGGTTCTTAAAATCGTCCTAGCTGCAGCCGCCGCCTTCGATGTTAAATATTTTTCCCCTAAATTCCGGATTTTTTGGCAAATTTTAGGCACATCTCGGGCTCAAAACTCTGCTCTCAGTCAGCCAAATTTTTGATATACTAAGAGAGCACCGGTTATTTGCTAAGGAAAGCAAGTGTGTCACATGCAAATAGAGGTTGAATACTTAGGACACATTGTTAGTGAAAAGGCATCCAAGCTGACCCTAAGAAAGTGCAGTGTGTCTGAGATTGGCCCACCCCCAGTACCACTACCTCCTTGCGTGGTTTTCTTGGTCTCTTCTCTTTTTATCGGAGATTTATTCGCCATTATGCCACAATTGCAGCACCATTAACTGGCAGGCTGAAAAAAGAGGCTTTCTTATGGGATGATTTAGCTTATTGCAGTTTTCAGCAGCAGCTGAAAGACTTGCTCACTTCAGCCCCTATCCTCATATGCCCCGACTTTTCAAAGGATTTTACCATCCAGTGCGATGCTAGTGGATGGGGTAGTGCAGTCTTGCTACAAGAACACAGTGTAATAGCATTTGAGAGCCGAAATTGGATGATAAAGAGAGAGAGTTGCATGTCTATGATCAGGAGATGTTGGCACTCATTCATGCTACTAAAAAGTGGCACCACTATTTGTATGGCAATAAATTTAAAGTGAAAAGTGACCACCATGTGCTCAAATACTTCTTGACTCAGCCCAACCTCACTCCCAAACAATGAAGATGGGTAGCTACCCTACAAAACTATGACTTTGAGATTACCCACACTCGTGGCAAGGACAATGTAGTGGCTGATACACTCTCTCACATGTGGGCATGCAAGGTTTCATCTATCACTGAACTCCACCATGATTGGATTGAAGAGCTCCAAGAGGCCTACTTGCTTGATGCTGAATTTAGCCCTCTTTTTCAGAAATTACAGCAAGGTGTTATGGATGACAATTCTCAATATCAGCTCCACAATGGCCTCATTTGGATCCATGGCCGTATTGTAATTCCCCAAGCCTCTCCTTTTACCCAAAGGATCCTTGAAGAGATGCATTCTTCACCGATTGCTGGCCACTTAGAGGTCTTCAAAACATATGACCGCATTTCAAAAAGCTTCCATTGGAAAGGCCTATGGTGAGATATTAAAGACTTTGTGTCTAGATGTGTGCCTTGTCAACAAAATAAAGATAGCACTCTTAAACTGGGTGGATTGTTGCAACCCTTACCTATCCCCGAAGGAAAATGGACCCCCATTACCATGGATTTCATCATTGGTTTACCTACAACCAAGAAGGGTTGGGATAGCATCTATGTGGTAGTTGATCCACTCACTAAAGCAGCCCATTTAATCCCCACAAAATCTCAGTTTTTACAGCATCTCAAGTTGCCACTTAGTTTATGGAGCATGTATTTAAGTTGCATGGCTTACCCCACATCATAATACATGATCAGGACACCAAATTTATGAGTCAGTTTTGGTAGACAATTTTCAGCTCCATGGGGACCAAATTGGCTCCGTCTACAGCCTATCATCCCCAAATAGATGGGCAGATTGGCTCCGTCTACAGCCTATCATCCCCAAACAGATGGGGACCAAATTGGCTCCGTCTACAGCCTATCATCCCCAAACAGATGGGCAGACCGAGCAAGTCAACAAGTGGCTTGAGAATTATTTGCAACATTTTTGTCATGATGTGCAGAATTCTTGAGATGTATGGCTGCATTTGGCTGAATTTTCTTACAACAACTCCACTCATTCAAGCATTGGAGTCTCCCCCTTCGAAGCATTGTATGGTTATTGGGTGGCCCTCCCCATCATGATCTTCAATGAAAAGCTCAACCCCCTTGGAAAAGAAAAGTTGGATCGCATGCAAGCTTTACTTCAACAATGCAAGGCAAACCTCAAAAGGGCTCAAAAAGAAGACCCCTTGACTTTCAAGAGGGTGAATTGGTACTCCTCGAGGTCCCCAAGTCTCGTTATGCTACACTAAAGGACGGTTCTTGCAACAAGTTGGCACACCGTTACTATGGGCCCTACACAATCATTAAGAAGGTTGGGGAATTGGCCTACCGTCTCCAACTCCCTCCCACTACTAAGATCCATAATGTCTTCCATGTGAGCCAATTGAAACCTTTCATTGGCACTCGCAAAGATCATGTAGCGGAGCTACCCCCCATAGATGAGGAGGGCCTTATTCAATATATTCCTGAAGCGGTCATTAGGCAAGCGTGAAAAGCAAATCCACACCTGTTTTATCCATGAATACCTGATCAAATGGCAAGGCCTACCAACAGAGGAAGATTCTTGGTGCCCAACATCTATCTTGGATGAGTTTCCATATCTCAAGGAGGCCGTATTGGCTGGAACTTAACCATGACACTTGTTTTGGGCTGCAATCTACGTCTAGACAACCAACTATTTTGCACCAGTTTTGGTCTTGACCCATTTTCAGCCCCATTTCCCATACATGGGCTGAAAGTACACCTCGAGGGTTCCTCGCTAACACCTCACTTGCCCTAATCAGAGTTTCCTAGAGGAAGTTATGGTTGTTTTTCTCCAGCCATACTATCTTGGACAGCACACTAGTAACTTCTGGACAGCCCTCTATTTTGCAACAGTTTTGGTCCTGACCTATTTGCAGTGTCCCCTCACCCACATGGGCTGAAAGTACATCTCGTGGGCTCCGTAAGGACACCTTATTTGTCCCATTTGGAGTTTCTTACAAAAAGTTATGGCTGATTTCCTACAGCACACCCCTATGGGACAACATCCCTTGTTTTTTAGTAAAAAAACTTTATCAAACAGGATAGTTTGTAATGAGTGGGGATAACGGGAACATGGCATGGGAACATACCAGTCACACTAACAGTGTATAAGGTGTAAGAGGATATTTTGATGCATCAGAGAATTATCAAGAATCTCTCTTTTGACCTTCACAAGCTTTCATGCCTTCTCCTTCTTCTTCCTCCCTTTTCTGTCTTTCTCTCTCTTCTCCCTATCTTTCTCTCTCCTCTTCTTCTTCTTCTGTATTCCTTCTCTCTCTTCTCTCCCTTAGTTAGGCTAGTTAGGTCTCTTTCATTACAATTACAGTAGCAAATAGATGATGCAGAGAAGGTAATGTTCTTTGTTTTATGCGAAACTTCACCAGTAGGGCCTCTAGGGTATTTGGACCCTTGGTGAAGTTTTTTTTAAGGATCAGGTCCCCTAGAGAATCCCTGGCTGGAGGCTTTCTTCTAGGGTCTGAATCTGCTACTGGTGAAGTTGTGTGAAAATCCCATGTATATATCTTTAGCACACTCCATGCATAGTGAGTCGTCTAACACTGAACTTGTGTGATGCGGGACATTATCTATATAGATGAGTTTTCATCTAGGCAAGGTGGCTGATTTGGTAGCCAAGGAAGGGTGCAGGACTTAGCATTGAAGGAGTACATTGGCCAGCTTGTGAGTGACATTATTGTATTTCATAAGATATGCTCTTTGACTTTCGCTGAGAACTTCCTGAAGTTGAGAGCACTAATGAAGGCTAGGCCCTTCAGGACCATCCTAACCAACTCTAGCTTGGAGAAAGTAGTGTTGCTTCTATGTTTGAAGCTACTCTACTTATTCCCTAGTACTAGGTCAGGGCCTTTTTTTCCATGGTTGCTCATGGCATGGTTGGTGGCATTCAAGACCCCAATGTCATTAGGCAGGAACTACTAGTAGGGAAAAATGTAATGTTGCCTATGATGACCATGGGGAGTGTAGCTCAAAGAAGCCTAGGAGAGAGTAGATGTACTTATTACCAAATGATATCTCATCACCAATGTAATGGACTTTGTAATCTACTCTTGAAGTAATGAAAACTGATGTTTGTTGGATTTGCATGCAATGTAGTTTTTCATACGTGTCGTTTATTATTGTTTTTTACTTGAATGTTATGTTTTTTTATCAGATTCATACACAACATGATAGGTACCCTAAATTTAACTCGTAGTGATTTATCGAATTCGTGCGCAACATGGGTTTGTTTGAATGCATGTTAATGATAACTCAAAGATATAAATAATCAAATATGGGATCCATTACAACTAGGGTTTTACAAAATCTCTTTGGAAGCTGCATTCCATATATTTTTAAGTAGTACATCCCTATTGTTGTTAATCTCCGTAAAGCCTATCCTTCCATCATCGGAAGAACCTCACTATCAACAGATCCTTGTTCGTGACGATGACTCTCCTTGTACCCTTTCATAGACCAAGTCTCCAAACAAGTCGATGATGTATACTTCGGTAGCTTCTTGTAGTGCAAGGAGGAATTGGGTAGTCCAATGATTATGTTGTTGCAAGAGTGATCCATCTGGGAAGTGCCTCCTGCTATTCTTAATCAATATGCCATCCATAATGTCCTACACCAAATTCTGGAATGGATCCTTTGGTATCAAGAGGTGTGTGGTCTTTTGGTAATGGTGGATATCACGAAGAGCCAATGTGCATGGCCTCCATCGACACTTGTGATATTGGCATGGTGGTGGTGGTGGTGGGGCTAGGGGACATGGCCTGTGCATGGGATTTCTAGGGGGTGTCTCTAGGCTACATGTTTGGTGCGTGCCATGTCCTCTAGGAGAGAAAACTCAAAACTCAAAAGTGAAATGTGTAAAATGAGGTGAAACTTTAAACTTATAGCCAAACTTTTTAAAAACCCTTAAGGGCCCCAGACACGAGCCTTTGGATCGGTGTCCCAGAGGCTTTTGATGGGGAAATTTTTTTAATATCCATGAGTTTTTATGATGCCTAGCATGTGGTTTAAGTTTCACCAAATTTTGATTTATAAAATTGATGATTCAATAATTTTTTAAAAATGCATTGACTAGATTATACTTCACTGATAATAGAAAAACTCACCACCGAGTGTATATAACGTCATATTAAATGTGTTGTCAACCAAACTACGTGAAACATTGGAAACTTAAAAATTCACAAAAAATAAGTCATGGGTAAAATGGAATATTGCATATCAGATATAGTGTTCCCAAACTGCTAAATACACTAAAGATATAGTGAATCAGCCCATGTACAACTGATCAGTGACATGTGTTTGATTGTGCATTGAATTTATCCTTAACATAACTACTTACAAAATTGGAAACTTGAAAATATGCACAATGAAAATCATGGTCAAAATAGAATATCACATATCAGATTTAGCATTACAAAACCAATGCTATCAAATACTTGAAGGTCTACTAGAAAGAAAACCCCAAACTAAGTTCCTTACAATCTACAACCAAACTTGACCTAAAAATATAGATCCAATTATAAGATAGCTTCTCAAAGCATATTGTTGACATTAAGATTAAATGCATCCTTGTTGTTGCGGATCCTACGAACAAGGACCATATCTATGGGCTTAATAGTGATATGTCTGGCATGAATGGCTAAAAGTTGATAATCACTCATTAGATTAATCAAGTAACTTTCAGTTGCTTCTTCAAGGGAAAGCAAGGCTTGGCTTTGACCATCACCCCACATTCCTTGCTTGGTTCCTTGAAAAGAACTTATGATGATGCCCTAACTACAGATCTTCCAGTATTTCTTACACCAACCTAGAGAATGGTGCCTTAGGAATAATCAAGTTGGAACTCTTCTCGAATTTCCTTATCTCACGTAGCGCAAATTTTCATGGTCTCCATCTTCACTTCTTATGTGTTGGAGGATATGTATTACCAGCTAGAGGAGTAGTGGGAGGTGGAGCAATTGGAGTATGTGGACCGCCATTTTTGGACAATGGTGAACCATTATTATTGACCACATTAGGGCCACCACTATTGGCCATAGTAGCACCACCATTATTATCTGCAATAGGGCCACCATTGTCAGCCATCACCAGGGACATTTTTCACTCATAGTATGCTCACTAGATTTGGATGAGTGTTAAGCTCTTGCTCTTGCAGGCATCCTCTTGATAGGAAGCTTGGAATGTGCCATGGTTGTGATGATGAAGGATAGAAAGGTGCAAGGTAGAGTGAAGAGTAATGGGAAAAAATGAACGGAGAGACTTGACTTAAATATGAAACTTTTAAACTTATTATGGTGTCAATGAACTTTAAAATTATTGTTTCATTTCATTTCTTCACCCCCTACCTCTCTCTGTCTCTTGCCACCCCACTCATGCCCCTCTCTCTCTCTAGGTCAGTGAATGTTCCAAGGTTTGGAATTTTCATATCTTTGCCTTAGGATTTTGAAATCCACTTTTCATAATTAAAAAACATAGTTTGAAATGGACTTTGAAAATCATAGCGACAAACCTTTGAAATTTGAAAGAAAATTTGTAAGACATCTCATGTTAAAGATAGGACTATTGATGTGTCATATCCTTAGTACATGTGCTCTCTCGTGGACTCTAAATGCATAAAAAATATTATCTTTATCTAGGTCTCCATTTCTTCCCATCTCTCTCTTGGGTTGCCAACCATTCTATATGGCCTTGTCTAGCTGTGCTATTTTCATATCTTGCTTTTCTCACTTCATATATTTCCCTACTTATAAATTCTACTTAAGAGGTTTTAGATGTCTTTTCTTTTTCCTTGTATTGTATCTCTAATCTCTTATACCACCATTGTAATAATTTCCTCATAGAATTGGAATCATTGATGCCACCTCCATGATCAGTTGCCTTTTGAAAAGCACATTGAGCTTGCTAGTGAGATCATTCCATGCCTTAAGTTGACCATACTGCCAAGTTTCCTTGATCCGCAAAGTATGGACCATGTGCTTCAAGTATATTGTGCACAAGAAGAGAGATTAGAAGCAAAAACTAATTCGAAATGATGATATTTTTTTGAAGTGGTGACAATAATGACCATGTAGTGTGTTATGTTGTTTGTAGTCCATGCCTCCACCATGGATTTATGAAATTTAGCAACTCTCTCTTTAAATGTATTGGCATCACCATCCCTAAACCTCAACTTTTGTAAGAGAGTTGCTAATCTATGTAGGTATATCTACACTTTTGCCTTCGCAGTCCTTGTTCGCGCTCCAATCCGAAACAACAAGGTGCAACTTTTTCCATGCTTCTTACTTCTCTAGTTGTTTTACACATATATTGCCTTCCTCATCTCGAGGTGGAGATATAAAATTCCTAGCCTTGGGTCTGCCAAAGCATGGTTTACAAGGGATATTTCCACTCTTGCCCCGATTTTTTCTCATCCTTTTTAATTTCTACTTGGCTCTTATGCAATCCAACTTCAAAGAAACCTTGTTCTACCTTCTTGCATGTAGCATTAGCTTCTGACATGTGCTACATCTTGTATGCGAAGCATATATATTGATATACTAGCTTCTCAATTATTCTAACCAAGAAATGCAATGTGCAAAAGTGAACCCTTGTTAGTGGTATTTCTAAAATGGGGCGCTAGTTTCGATCCACTAGAACTAGCATTCCATTTCTCATGACTTTCTGATCACATGTTGAAGCACCTTGTTGTCTTGCCTTAGCAATCCATTCTTTCTTTTCGTCTTTCCCTTTCTTCCTAGTTTGCATGCAATATACCCACCAAAATTTTACATTCCATGCATTTAATAAATTGTCACGTACTTGCCTAATGATTCCCTGGCAGCACATTTTAGTGGTCAATCTAAAAACTATCCTATACACTTCACTAGGCACTTACAAGAATGCATGGGTTCTATTGTCTAGGTTTCCTAGATCCCACCCCGTAACAAAAGGTACCGGCCATTCCCATGAGGATCAACCTGCAAGCTTGAGGTCCTAATTTGACAACTGAGGTCTTGATACATCAACTAGTTCTATCAGATGTGTCCAACAAGGGCAATCTGCCACACCTTTCCCCTAAGATAATTACTTATCAAGGTTTTAAGACGTGACCCCAAGTAAATTAACATTTTGTTCAATCTATTAAGAGAAGCTCCCAGCTTACCAGGACCACCCATCCATAGGACGGATCTGTCAGTGATCTCGCCCACTTACTTCCCACAAATGGTTTTCTTTAGTTTTCTAATTACCTATCACATTAAGTTATGGCATATGAAATCAGCTTCCTTAATTAACCCATTATCACACATTCCTTTGCGTAATTTTGCACAACACAAAGATAGAGAAAACAATATTTTGGAAAAACATATCAACTTATTATCTCACAAAGTTATTTACAATGATTTTCTCCTTCTGCCTATGTAGAAGATGAACCTCCGTTCATTAAAAAATCCCTTTTGTTTCCACAAAAGAAAAGAAACCCTCCAAGATTTCCGTCCCTTCATTAGTATTGGGAACTCTAGTATCCCATCTTGATTCATGTGAGGGTCAGGTAGTTCCTAGGAGCGATGATCAAGAGAATTATAGCCAAATCCCCCCTGGCACTCCAACCTCGTCCTTCCTAACGGATTCCTCACTCAGCAACCTCTCACCGTTGGGGCTGGCGGTCCAAAGCTCCTCACGGCGGTACAAAAAAATCCCCCTTCGAGCAAGGTTCTGTGTTTAGCAGTGAGGGAGGCATATCACAATCTTTTCTTTTATTATCTTGATTATATATTTACAATCAGATCTAACTGCCGCAAGCACAATCAATCTTTCCTATGCAACCATCAATGCATGCAAAAATAAAAAAGAAATAGCACCAAGGGTTTCTCTTTTAAGGTCCCACCTTATTCTTAGGGTTTCACTTCCTACTTACAACTCTTTTTTCAGGATTTGCAAGTTATTTCATGAATTTGAAGTCTATTTTATCCATATTAAAAATTTGGTATTTCTGCCCTAAAAGATAATATGGGCATTTATACCTATGGTAGGCAATTCATGCACTACCTTGCCCTAATTTGCGCTTAGCAGGATTTCAAATGCTTTTCCAAGTCTGTTTAGACTTTAGAATTTGTATCGACAATTTCTTGTCAATATCCAACAAGTCCTATAGACTTTTGATATTTACTTGATTTCTTGATACTCATAGTTTCAGGGTTGTCGAGTATTTCATAGTTGTTTGTGCTTCAGCATTCTTGAAATTTTAGGTTAGGTTTACTCGCTAATTCATACCTGGGTCAACTCATGATATTGACGCTCTCGCCATAATATAATCATTAATATTAACATTGTGTGTATTTTCAGCAAGAAAATAATTTTAATTTTATTCTACTCATATTCTATGGTTTAATTGACGATGTCAAAACTTTCAACGTTGTCTAGAAATATCAATTTTCATTTAGATATGTCTTAAGTGCAATGCTGATTATTTTTCTGAAAAATTTATTCTAAGCAATGCAAAAATTATATGTATAATTTTTTCTTTCATCTTTTAGACATGGATTTATATTACTATGCACCTAATTTATGAGTGTCTAGTATATATTTTTTAATACAATTTTTTCTTAATTTAATGCATAGATTATTTCATGATGTTATCTAAATGATTTTCTATAAGTGATTATAAAACTCATATGCATCTGTTTATCCTTAGCAAAATGAAATAGAGATAGTCGCTTTCAATGAAAAATTATAAAATATTCCCTTCTCTAATACCATCTACTTTTTTTCTGTTATTATCATCATATATATCATTAATAAAATAATAATAAATATCATAAAATAAACCATAATTAAGATATTTTCTTAATGACATGTATATAATCCATTTCCAAGTGAAAGAGTCTTTTCACCAAATAGCTAATTATTATATTACTTAGGTTATTTTCCTAAGCGATAGTTCATATGTATTTGTTTGTAATCGTTTAAAGTAAAATATAACAATAAGCTTATAAAAAATATTTTTTTAAAAATCGATGAGATGTTACCTCTCTCAGGTTTGTTGTAACAGGGGATTTGCCCATTCCTACCACATCATTTTCTCCATCGGTTGCATTCCTTGCTTCCCTTGCTTCAAATGGGCTTTTTGATTTTCTGCGACCTTTGTGGAACCATGGATGTCAAGCGAAATTGACGTGGTAGTTCAGGGAGATTTGGTTGTCATCTAGAAAAATTTCACTGGCAGCATTTTTCTTAGCGATATGGTTGTATGGGAGGAAGGCATAACAGGGGGTAGAGAAAATGGAAATGAGGTAGAAGAGGGGTATTTTCCTACTTCAAGGCACAAGCTACAATGAAAAAGAGAAGTAGATAAATTTTTCCATCATCAGGAGGTCTTCATTCTTGCTTTCTTTGTGAAGGAGAGGGGGTGTATTTATAGGCATAAGGGGGAGCATCCACTCGACTCATTCTTTTGGCTACTTGTCAAAACCCAAGTGAGCTTTATAAAAAATGTATTTTGATTGCCTACCTATTGGATGGTGGCATGGGGATGATTTTAAAATGCTTTCTCTCCTTCCAGGCATTAAAAAAGTCATGATTTTTTGCCTATTTTTTCAAAAACGTCTTTTTTCTTAAAAATGACATCATCTAGTGGTTTTTGGCCAAGTTACGTCATGACTTATCTAGTTTATAAAGTCATGCCATTCTCTTTGATACTTAACTTACTCAATATCATGCTCATTCTTGTGCATTCTTTGTCTATCGATTGAAGCTTTTATGATTTGTCTTGCGGTTACAAAATCAATGCAATCTTTGATGCATCAAATGGAATCTAGAATGCTGAATTGAATATAATGTAGGAAATTTATATGATCAAGTCATTGTAATATTATTTATGAGGTGTCTTTGCTTTTTGTTGGTTGAGATCATTGAGATGTCTTTTCGCCTCGGATTGTGGAATTGATTTAATGCAATACTTGATATTAAGAAAATTACGTGCAGTCACTTATGTGATAGCTCGATTACTACTTTTTTAAAACGCCTCAAGTCCGAATTCATTTCTTGATATGAAGTGTTATGGTGGGAATATTACATCCACTTCTCCTGAGAGAAATCAAGATATCCTCATCTTTAAAAAGAACTAGGAAAATTGTTTTTCCAGAGCAGTCTATTCTATTCAGGTGGCATCCTCCTCAGGATAGCCTTTCCACCACTGGATAAGATACTCTCTAATGGTTCTATTTCTCAAAGGTTTCTCTTTTACATCTAGGATATTATCAGGCTAGATTTCAAGGGCTTCTTAGAGGAATCAAGATGTCTTTATCTTGAAAAATAATTGGGGATTTTTTTTTCTAGAGTTGTCTCTTCTATTCAGGTGGCATCCTCCTCACAATAGTCTTTCCACTAGATAAGATACTTTCTAATGGTTCTGTTTCTCAATGATTTCTCTTTTACATCTACGATCTTATCAAGTTGGAGTTTAAGGAATCCTTGAATAGGAATTACAATTTGCTTGTAAAAAAAAAAGATCTTAATTAGCTCCTAGGTATTTGAGAACCTTCTATGGTTTACAATACCTTGGACTCAACTTTTTGAACTTTCCTAATGATAGAGAACTCTTATTTGGATGTACATGGATGAAAACCATGTCTCCCTCTTGGAAAATACGTTCTTGCCATCCTAGATCAGCATAAGCTTTGTGGCAGTGTTTGGTAGCTTGGATGTCTTATCTGATAGTTTTAACCTAATCATCCATGTCTTCTAGCATTTTCTTAGAAACCTCAACCTTTAGGGTTGGATCAGAGAAATTCAGTGGTATCAAACGATCTTGCCCATAACAATGCTTGAAATGGAGTCATCTGAATACTCTGGTGATATGACGCATTGTAGGAAAACTCTACTAAGGGCAAATGATGTATCCACCTTGTTGGTTCTCCGGAATAGTAAAGTCTCAGTATATCTTCAATGACCTGAGTAACCCGCTCTGTTTGACCATCAATTTGGGGATGGTAAGCTATGCTCAAGAAAAGTTTGGTTTCAATTGCTTCAAATAGGCTTCTCTAGAAAATGTAACGTAAAAAAAGAGTCCACAAAAATTTCTTTCACAAAAAGTCATGTAATATCTAAAGCTTTATAGTTGATCTTGACTGGGATAATATGAGTGACCTTTGTTAGCATATCCACAATCACCATGATTGAATTATACCCTCGAATAGAATGTAAGGCAACTACGAAATCCATATTGATGAACTACCATTTCATTTGTGGAATGTCAAGTGGCTAGAGCTTGCCTTGGCATTTTGACATGCTCAGCTTTCACCCACTGGCAACTTAGGCATTTAGTAACATATCTGAGTACATCATGCTTTAGTCTTTTCCAATAGTAACTTTTCCTGACTGCATTAAGAGTTTTTGCATAATCAGGGTGTCCTAAGAACGGGGAGTCATGGGCTTACCATAATATCTTCTTTTTCAGCACTTGATTGAGAGGAATGCAGAGCCTTGTCCTGAAATAGATAAGTCCATCATCCACAATGAAATTTTGGTATTTGACTCTGAGCTTCGGATCAGTGTCCTTAACTAGGATTTCTCTAAGTATTAGTTGATACTTAGGATCTTTGTCTGCCTCTACTTTGGCTAGCTCAATGAGTGGATTGCTAGGCATTAATATCATGGTAGCTAAAGTCTCTCCTTTGGATGGCTCTTCCATAATAAGTGCATTCAAAAAATCTTTATAACTTAATTCATCAATAATCACATTCTTTTTTATAGATCAATTTGGTTTCAAAATCAAATTCTTGCAAGACTTCAATCCATTGACACTGCCTCATGTTGAGGTCTAGTTGAGTAAAGATCCGTTTGAGACTTTTGTGGTTAGTGACCAAAGTAAACTTGCTTCCAAGTAGATAGTGTCGCCACAACTTGAGAGCATGGATCATAGCTAAGAGCTTGAGATCATGGGTGGTATAATTGCTCTCATGGATTTTGAGTTTCCTTGAGGAATAGGCTATCAGATGACCTTCCTGCACACAACCTAATGCAAGAGAACTTGCATTTGTTTTGACCTCAAACTCTTGACTTAGGTCATGTAGCTTTAAAATGGGTGTTGTTACAAAACTTTTCTTGAGCTGCTCAATGGGCGTCCACACAATGGTAGTTTACTTTTTCAGCAAATTAGTGAGAGGTGCAGCTATTAGGGCATAAATTTTTATCAAAATTTTATACCATCTAGTCAGCTCACAAAAACTTCTCACTTCCTTAACTGTCATTGGAGGTTGCCACTCTTGAACATCTCTAACTTTGGCTAGATCTACAAAGATTCCTTCAGCATATACTATGAATCCAAGATATTCCATTTGTCTTTTGAAAAATGCACACTTCTTTTTCTTCGCGTAGAGCTTGTGCGTTCTCATTATGTCCAACACAATGTGCAATTGCAACTCATGGTGTTAATCTCTCTTGGAGTATGTTTGGATGTCATCAAAGAAGATTAGGACAAACTCATCAAGGTAAGGTTGAAAAATATATGTATTAATCTATTAAATGTAGCAGGGACATTAGTTAGACTAAAAGACATTACAAGAAATTCAAAATGACCATATTTGGTATTGAAGGTGGTTTTGGGGATGTTTTCTTCTTTGATCCTTATTTGGTAATAACCTGATCGAACATCAATCATGGAAAAGATTTTCACCCCTTGCGGCCTATCAACAAGTAGCTTGTCTATTCTTGGATTGGATACTTATTCTTGATTGCTACCTAGTTTAGACCTCAGTAATCAATGCAAAGGGCGAAGAGTTCCATTCTTTTTCTTTTGAAACAATACTAGGGCTCCCCATGGCAAATTATTGGGTCTGATGTATCCTTGATCCAATAACTACTTGGGTTGCTCTTTCAACTTAATTGCTTTAGGGATAGATATTTTATATGGACTCTTAGTGATTGGGGCAGCCCCTAGTTCAAGTTTGATCTCATGATCAAGGTGTTAATTTAGTTAGCTCTTCTGGGAAGATGTCATCATATTCCTTCAACCAATATGGCTTTCCCTCGTCTTGTTTATTATGCTCAATATTCTTCAATTTTATGAGATACACATGTAATCCTTTTCTTAACCCTTTTATTATGCGAGATGATTTGGCTAGTTGAACCTTGGGTTTTTGTGCCTCACCTTGGGTCATCACTTTTTCCCCCTTTAGGGTTTTGAAAAGTTACCTGGCCTTTTCTGCACTGAATATGTGCGCCATTGGGGATTAGCTAGTCCATACCCAATAGACATTCATAGGCCCCTAAATTTATGATCCTAAATTCCATTTCAGAGAGATTTCTTCCCAGGCTAAATGTCACTTTGCAAATTTGTTGAGTAGACAATATTTCTTTTCCATTGGGAAGTTCCACAAGCAACCTAGATGTAGGTATTATATCTATACCTAATTTCTTGGCATACTTTGGTGACATGAACGAGTGTGTGCTTCCACAGCCAATCAAAATTTTAAAGGACTTACCCTAATATTCTGCTAGTGTTTGAATCACTGAAAACTGGAGATTTGGGCCTTTCTTATGGAGGGTGGTGTGAACTGATGCCGTCTCCATATTGACTTCCATAGTTGGGTTTCCCTCTTCTTTAAGCTCTTTAAGAATTACAAAATATGCTTTTTCTTTTGCAATCGAAGCTTGGTTTTGACCTCTATACTATCCTTGGCAAGGAATTTGGCCAAGATTTGGGCATTGTCTTTTAAAGTGGCATGGCTCATTACATTGGAAACACCTAGGTACACTTGAATTACTTCCTATAGGTCTGAAGTTACTGATTGCATTTGTTTTGGCCCTCTTTCCTTGACCAGGTGGGCACTGACCTTGGGCTCACTCAATATAGCGCCATGAAGTCCCTTTGTTTTGATTCGAGAGCTTATTATTCATTGGCTTTGACTGAATCTACTGAATAAGAGGTAATACGTGAATCAAAGCATCTTGTAGATCAGTTCGTTGCATAGATTCAAGGCATGTATTCAAAGCAGCATTCAATTTGTGACAAAACTTAGACACATGCTTAGCAGTAGTCATGGAAGGCACATATTTAAGTATTGAGATAAACTTTGAGTAATATGCCTCTAGGCTCATTCCCAGCTATCTTAAGTTAAAGAACTCATTTATTTTTAGTGTGCGATAAGATGGTGGCAAATATCGACCACACATAGTTTCTTTCAGCTCTTCCTAGGTAATAGCTATCTCAACAAGTCCTTGGTCTTCACACCATTGTTTCCACCATAGGCGTGCCTCGCCAGCCAATTTCAACTTGGTGATCATAGCCTGATTAGCAAGGGTAGTTCCCATGGTAGTAAAGTAGTCTTCCATGGTCTCTATCCAAATCTCTGCCTCAGCTTTAACATCTTTTCCCTTGCCATCGAATTCGAGTGGCTTAACTTGCTTAATGAGATACTTCTCCTCCTAAATTTCAATAGTTGTATTACCCTTGGTTATCATAAGTTTCACGAATTAGTTTAGCACTTAAACTTTTCAGCTTCGTTTCCACATGAACAAACCTTACTAGTTTTGTAAAACAATGATGGGCCAAATAGCACAATATTTTTACAAAATCTAGTTGTTGTTATCTTTTATTATCAGTAGCCATATGCTACAACTTTTACAAGTAAGGGATATTTACAAATGGTAGATGTCTACAAGTAGAGATCCATTAACATCGATAGGGTAGGTTGGATGCTATGTATAATTTTCAAAACAGGATATCATTATATATTTCTTTTATAGGGATGGATATCAGTTACATTCATGTAGAAGAAAGTAGGCCAATTGCTATTTATGTCCAAAAACCTATACTATGGAAATGGTAGATCTGAAAAACCATGGATATGGTAATCTCGATACTTGTGACGTTCTTGGATTATAATCATGTAGGCTGGGATTACCTTCAGTACCTTGTCATAGACATAATGGTCTATACATATATGTCGACCATTGGTAATCATAAGTGGATTCCTTTTGGAGGAACAAAAGAAAGGCTTCAACTACTTTTAAATCTTCCATCCATTCAAGGCATTTCAGATTAGCCTGCATGTTGAAGAATCGATCAACCTCCATGTAACAATAACACTCATCCTAGAAAGGCGATCGAGTATCCTCATCATTTCTCTTCTCCACTCGTCATCCGTGGATTTCAGCGCAGATTTGTACATTGCTAAAAAACAAGGGATTGGTTCTAGGCTTCATTATTCTGCCAAAGTTTATCCCTTAACAATTAGTAGGCTGATTAATACTAGAAAATTTGGTCTTCAAAACCATAGATATTTTTAATTTTAAGTATGCTCTGATACCATGTGTCACATGCCTACCTAATGTTTCCTTGGCAATACGTTTTAGTGGTCCATCGGGGAACTATCCTAGACGACTTTGCCTAGCACTTGCCAGAATGCACGGGGTCTATCCATAGGTTTCCCAGAGCCCACCCCTTAACAGAAGGTACCGGGTGTCCTCATGAGATCAACTTGCAAGCTCGACGTCCGAATTTGATAACTAAGGTCTCTATACATCAACTAGTTCCATGGAGGTGTCCCACAAGGGCTTCTTCTTTGACTCGAGTGATCATAGTTATCGTTGGTTCATGGAGTGCAATGATTTTTTTTAGTAAATGGATAGGATTCAAGAAATCCTAATGAAGTTCTGGCATAACTGCTACACTTTTCCCCTATGATAATTAAGACTTGACCATAGGTAAGTCAATGCTCGGCTTTACCTAATTTTTCCTAGTTAACGTTTCGTTCAATCTCTTAAGAGAAGCTCCCAGCTTACCAAGAAGACCACCCATCTGTAGGATGGATCCGTCAGGGATCTCGCCCATCCACTTTCTACAAATGCTTTTCTTTAGTTTTCTAACTACCTATCACATTAAGTTATGATATATGAAAGCACCTTCATTAATTAACTCGTTATCACAGGTTGCTTGGCGTAATTCTTAGGGCACAACACAAAGACAAAGAAAACAATATTTTGGTAAAATATATTATTTATGATGGGACCTCAAATGGGCCGGCACTAGCTATGGCATCAGCCGGACCCCATGCTCATAATAGATAAATACACCCTCACGGCCTTGCGGTCCAGGAGCATCAATCTCCTGCTAAAGGACGAACTGTCCTAAAGCCTAATCTATGTGTTTATAGTTTTATAGTCCAACGTTTCCCTTTCTATAAACTCCACAGAGAGAGAACCCATACACATTGGCAATAAATGCCACGATAATCACATACATGGGAGACAACCTCTCGGTGGAATCACCACGGCCCCATTGCAGCTCTCCTACATCGCACGGATTAGCCCCTTGATGCGCTGCTCAATATATAAAACAAACAAAAAACTCCACTCTTTCATTTCAAAAGTATTCCAGGAGATACCATGTGTCCTTACCAAATAATCCCCCAAGAAACGAACATCTATTCTATGGCTTAGGATGCCTTTCCACACTCAAGCGTGGGTCATTGTTATTGAAAACATGTGCTATGCATCCAATCCTTTTTATTCAGATACCATGGTTGACATGCACATGCAAAGGTGGATGATCCTAAAGTGCTCAAACATAATTTTCAATCAGAAACGTGTTGTGCACAACCAGGATTTCCAATGATCATTCACTAACTCGTTGCGGCGATGTAAGAATAGCACCGAGACAACGCTCATGCTACTATCCTCTTAATTAAAATACAATGAACTCTATGTCATGATATGCATCAAAAAATCAGCAACAAATCAGCACACAAATCAAACCATTCAAACATCCCAACCCCCTATGTTTAGGTATTGCTTTCGTTGCATAGGTGTAGAGGTTCATTTTGTCATGTTTTGATGTATAAAAAGCGATAAATCACAAACTTTGACAAAGAGATAGGGAAAACCTAATGCTTTGCTACTACCATACATCCACAAACAATCATTATAATTTTTTCTTATTTTTGTAAGACGTATTTCTATTTTTCTCTTATTTTTCTCATTTTCTTGTTTTATTTGTCAATAAAATATGCTATTTTCTGATTCTTATTGTTCCAATCACTTTAATATACTAACATTCAATTTATCTTTCATTTTTTTTCCATGGGAACACATTTTACTCGCTCGAAACGGAAAACTATCATTTTACCGCTTAAAAACCGCATTTCGGGTTTACAGGAATTAAATAGAACATGCAAATCATTGCAAAATCAAAAATTTTTGATAAACAACAATTAATCATGATGCAACCAACACACAAACAAATTTTCATCCAATAAAAATATCATTATCATCATAAACTATTAAAAATCCTTCATTTTCTTCATAAAAATGGTCATATCGTGTTTTTACGTAACCCGAGATGCCTTCAATGACTGCATAACCAGTAGATGGAGCCTCCATTGCTCTCAATCCAATGTTGTACATCAATCTTCAGCATCTCTATCAATCTCCAGCACCATTTGCCTTCATTCTCCTTCCCGATTTCTCCTTCAAGATGGTGCACATGAACAGCCCATAGAGGGGAGAGAGAGGGAGGAGAGAGAAATACTAGATTCTGATCTCTTCATCCACGCAGCCATATCTCGCATGAAGACCGGCGATAGAGTCAGGAAAGAGGGAGAAGTTGCCGGGTATTGTCGGTCCCATGGGTTCTTTGCAGCCTCCAATCATGATGTGTGAGGGGGGGTGCAATTTTCAGCCACCTGCTACTCACACCATCTCTCCACGTTTTTTTTTTTCAAATTGAGGCGGGGGGGTTAAAGTCCCAAAGGGAACCCCCCCCTTTGGTCTAAAATTTTGTCCACCTTTTCAAATCTTGGCCAATTTTTGGCCTCTTCCTCGTCCGGGCTCCATTTCAGCCTCTAAAAAATTCTACACGTCCGTCTCGGCATCCTGCACTGACTGGTAGCTCCCGGCATCTCGGACGGCAGTTGGAAAAATTATCAAAAATCCACAAGTGTCGCTCGGGTGCCTTTTAAAAACCGCCTTTCACTTGGTGCTTAAAATCGTCCTAGCTACAGCCGCTGCCTTCGATGTTAAATATTTTTCCCCTAAATTCCAATTTTTTTGGCAAATTTTAGGCACATCCCGAGCTCAAAACTCCGCTCTCATTGGCGACCATGGGATAGGGTGACTCAGCCTGTCGAATCCCACAACAGATCTGCACAAAACAACCAAAGGAAGCATCAAGCTGATACAAAATACATACATATTAAAAGACAACACAATGCTCACCCGACCCCCTAACAAAACCAAGGCATGAAATCTATAAGGAGTAGGCCTAGCATAATCTGATAGAAGGTTCGAAGCTAATCACTAACCAATTGCTCCAACATGGCCAAACTAAAAAGAACTATCAAAGAGGTCGCCCTAAGTGGTGGTCTGAACTACCTACCTAACTAAGGACAACGCAACCAGGAGCTCCTACTAGGCGAGGACTCCTATAGCCTGATCAAGAAGTATTTTCTTTTAGCACATTTTTTCTTTTAGGTTTTTATTTTTTCCATACTCGGGCGTGTAAAAAGGAGGGAGCTGAGCGTAGTGACCCAAGGAAAACAAGGCATCGGCCTCAGGTCCTGTCTCGGTACCCAAGAACCTACCAAGCCCTCGCGAGGAGACAATCTTTTTCTGACGCTCACTTTTATTTTTGCTCCAACCTTCCTTACTTTCTTCTTTTCTAGTAAGAGTCCACCCCTAGGAAGACAAGGCATCGGCCCCGGGTCTTGACTCGTTCCTAGGAACCTACCAGGCCTTCGCAAGGCGATGAGCAACTGCTTCCAAGATTTTCCTTTCTTTTCTTTTCTATCTTTATAGGGGCTAGAACCCCTTTTTACACACCTTGGTATATATCTATTCTCTTTGAGATATTTAGGGTTTTTTTTTCTCTCTATCATCATCATTTTCCTTCGACAAGCTTCTCTAACTGCCTCACAACTAACAAGAACTCCTAGAATGGCTGCCTAGCAGGCTAGCAGAACAAGGACACTAGAACTACCTTCTAAAACAAGTCTTCCGATGCCTGGCAATGTCTTTACAGGAGGCAACGACTACTCAGACCTCCCTCAGACAGACCTAACCTAAACCTGGGACTTCATGCCTTGGACGCCGGTCCCCAATCAAGAAAAGAAAATCCCCTACAAGTACACATACACATATAACATAAAAAAAAGGTACTCGTTAAGGAGAGATATCACCTGGATAGGGCCACGAGGAGTCTCCACGCAACATAGGGTCCTTCCAAGCTCTTCTTTAAACTTGTCTAGCACAGGACTAAAATAAGAAACCATTAACCACACTCGTACTAAACAGACAACTGGCCCTCTTGGCCTAATGAAATAAATCACTTCACTACAAAAACTGATCGGTCCTCTTGGCCTAATGAAATAAAACAGTAAAAGCTCGTAAAACTAGCCCTCTTGGCCTAATGAGATCAAACAGAATAGCACCTACACATCCCTCCCCAAAATAGTGCAGATATACAATAATACGCTTCTTTCCAAGGAGAAAAAATAGGGCTCACAGCCCTAAACTAAATGCATAAGATTATGACCCATCCCTCCTGCATATATAGCAAGAGGCATATGCATAACATGTCGTCTAATCAGCCTATGTATCCAGGATAACAACGGTAGATGGGTCTCGGCTACTCTTTGCATCACCCATATCAACCATCACCTGCCAAATATTGCATGTCCGCTAACATTCCCCACAAGCGACCGGGTCCTATCTCATTATTGATAAGAATATCCAAACTAGGACCACAGTTGAAGTAAATGTCTTCTTCATAGGCAAGGTTTTCTAGTGAATTCGCAAACTGATTCCAGTGATGTGGAATCAGCTGAAGAGACACTCTCTCAAAATCCTCAAGTAGGGTCATCGCAGTTCGATGATACATACAAAGGATGGGATTCCGCACCGTGTATGCCCCATCTAGCTGATTCAAGATCAACTGGGAATCCCCTTTTACTAACAACCACCGAATACCACCTTTCTTGGCAATATGTTGTCCCATAATCAAGGCTTTATACTCCGCCATATTGTTAGTGAATCCTACCTCGAGATAAGCAGCTAACTTCATTGTAACTCTCGTCGGGGATCACGGACTACTACTCCAACACTCCCTCTTTAATTAGGGCCCCTGGATGCTCCGTCAAAATATAATGTGTACATCCACAATGGGTTTACAAAGCCTGCCATCACGAACTCCTCTATTCGTAATTATGATAGTCAAAATTTAGCATGTTTAGAGGGTGAACTGACGGCTCCATCCCACCTTCTTCATTAAACTCAACAAGGATACTTGTCAACATTCGTAAATAGTGATGGCAGAAGACTTTGATCTCCCACACAAAAGTTTCGTCTTCTTGCTCAATCACTTTGTATCCTTTGCTCCACCAGATAAGTTTCCCCTGATGGTATCTCTGCTCCAGATATGGGTGCTCCAAATAAGGAATTAACCGCCCCATCAACTAGCTTTAAGCTCTTTTGTAGGTCTCTAATCAGCCCCAACATGGACTTGCAATGCAGTTTTCGGTGTTAGCATACTTAGAAATAATAAGGTTTAATCTTATTAAGATTAACCTTATTTTTAAATTCTACTCCCTGCAGATCAGCTAGTAGAGCCGTAGACCTATTTTTCCCTATCCTGACAATCTTATAGGGGCCATCCCATCTAGGTTCCAGCTTTCTTGGAAACAGCTCCCTACGCGCATCATAATACAGGACTAATTTCCTTTTTTTAAAGGTATACTTCTTTGCTTTAAGATCGTGCAACTGCTTCATCCAACATTTAGCTACCTCCTGGTGTAATAAGCTCTGCAATTTCAACTCATCCAGGTGGGCTATAGTTGTGAAACATTCAAAGAGTGCATCCTCGTCTCCAAACGAGTGGTTAATTACAAACCGTATGGTTGGCAACTCGATTTGGAGGGGTAGCACACACTCTTCCCCATAAACTAATTTAAATGGAGTATGGCCGGTAGCTCACTTAAATGTTGTATTGTACACCCATATAGCCACATACAGCTTCCTGTCCCACTCTCATTTCTTCTCAGAGACTATTTTAGACAAGATACCCACAAGCTGCTTATTAGTACTTTCGACTTGTTTGTTTGCTTGCGGATTATAGGGGGTCGTTTTGTTGTGCTTGATTTGCCAAGCTTCAGTCAGGCTTTTGATCACTTTATTCAAAAAGTGGGTTCCACTTCGGTGGACCGAAACGACAGATAATCTGCTCTAGAAGGAAACTTGCAGTCTCTTTTGCATTGTCCTACCTCGTCATCCACGCTTCTGACCAATTTGTAAAATATTCAGTTGCTACTATAATGTACCACTTCTAAGTAATAGACGACTGGGTGATAGGACCCACAAAGTCAATGCCCCACTTCTCAAATGGAAGGATAGCCATGATAGGCGTAAGTAGGCATCTCCTATTCTCTTTGCTATCATATATTTGACAAGTATCACATCTCTTAACATACTCAAAGGAATCTTGGAAGATGGACGGCCACCAATATCCAGCTCTTAAAGCTTTATGTGCCGTCAACCATCCAGCGAAGTGCCCTCCACATGCAGAGTCATGGCACTCTTCCAAGATGAAAGAAACATCGTCAGGCATCACACATCAGCGATAGATATCATCAACACCCTGCTGATATAGTGTTCCTGCGATCAAGAAAAACTTCAAAGCCTGTTGTCTGATTTTCCTCTTTTCTGATTTTGATAAACCAGCTCCAGTCTCTCCCATTGATAGATAATGCGTGATAGCAGCATACCAAGATGGGATAGAAGCTATATCGATTTTAAACATTTCTTCAATATCATTTCCTTCAGCCAAAGTCTCTTTCGGCTCCCCGAAATCCACAAGGCATTCCACAATCCCATACAACTTCGGTGGCTTACTCTTAATCTCATAATCGAACTCCTGCAAAGTGATTAGCCACTTTGCCAAATGATTAGGCGGTTGCAGCTTGTTCATAAGCAATCTAAGCCCTTCCACCTTTGTATAGAACACTACCTTCTCATAGAGGATGTAGTGCCTGAATTTTTTAGTCGCAAAGACAGTCGCCAGGTACAACTTCTCCATGTAGGTGTAGTTAATTTTTTATATGCCCAATTTTCGACTAGCAAAAGCTATCGAATGATACCACTTTTCTCCAGATTTGGACTAAACAGCAACTGATACTATGCATGGTGACTGCTGAAAATATGTAAAATACCACGCCTCTTTTAGGTGTTTTTAAAACTGGTGCTTTTACTAGCTCCTGTTTCACATCCTCGAAAGCTACCTTACAAGGGTCGCTCCATACAAATAGACAGCTAAAGGATAACAAGTTCGTTAATGGCAATGTCCTTTCTGCCAAGGCATTTATAAACCTCCAATAGTACCTTATCGATCACAGAAAGCTATGTACCTCTTTTGAAGTGCGTAGTGGACTCATAGCGACTATAACCTTGATCTTTCAGGGTCAATTGCAATCCCTACTAAACTGACCACATGGCCTAGCAATAGCCCATAAGGCACTCCAAAGACACACTTCCGTGGGTTAAGAGCGATACAAAATTATCTATGGCGCTCAAAGCACTTCCTTAAAATAATCAACATCCTTTCCCTTACAGTGGTTGCCCCCAGGTCATTGATAAATACTTTCAACTCATCTGGGGAGATGTCACCAAAGGTCTTGTTTGCTGTTCGTTGCCATGATCCAAGTACATTGCACAAACCAAAGGCCATCACATGGTACGCAAAAGTACCAAAGACAGTAATGAAAGTTGTTTTTAACTTATCCTCTTTTGCAATTGTCATCTGGGTGTAACCCACAAAGCAATCCATAAACAAATATATTTTCCTACCTGTTAATTGATCCAAAATCTGTTCAATAAACGGCAAGGGGTAGTAATCCTTAACTGTCTGCTTATTCAGCTCTTTGAAATCTACACATAGTCGAATCTGGTTGTTTTTCTTCTTCCTGATGACAACTGGTGAACACCATTATGTGTGCTGTACAGGGAAGATTAAACCAGCTTTCCGTAACTTCTGTAACTCCTCAAACACCCCGTCCCTCAATTCCAAAGGCATACACCTTACTTTCTGATGCACAGGACGACTGCCTTCTTTTACAGGAATAGTATGAAAAGCCAGGCTGGGAGGAATGCCTCTCAGCTCGTCATAACTCCAAGCAAAAATATCGCGGAATTTTTGAATTAGGGACACATAGTTCTCCCTTTGTGCTGTACTGAGCGTGCAACCTAATCTAATTGGCTACGAATCATTCGGCGTGCCAAGGTCCAACTCAATCACGTCCGCGTCTCTTATCCTATCTTGTGGCTCTATCGGCTCATTCAAAGTTATCTGATAAATATCCTGTGTAGTGGACCCCTTTAGATTCATCACTGGATGATATCTCACTACCAGATGGATCATCTGCTGTTTCTAATTCAGTAGAGGATAAAGGAGCTCTCTCACTGTGAGGAGACTTAGGGTAAGCATCGACTATTACTCGATTAGCACCTCTACCTAGAACCACTCGACTGGTGGGTATATTGACTTGGCAGTCTCTTCGTAAGATCCAAGGCCTACCTAGCAAGACTCGATAGCTAGGACGTCCTGCAAATCTTATCACCCTAAAGTCCAAGAAGCATTCTACACTTGCAACTGTAACATGGACTCTTGGCACTTCCTCATCCTTCTTAGAATCAACTTTTTTGTCAATAGGCCTTAGAGGTCCCCCTTCCATGCCAGGATTCAGGACTTGCGTCCCCTTATCCCCTTGCTTAGGGTTTTCTTTGACCGGTTTTGCATTATCTTTATCACCCTCTTTAGCCTTTTGGCCTCTTGTCACGGCTCGTAGGTTAGAGGTTTCAGTGCCATTGACGCGTACAGCCTCAATAAGGCTGACTCCATTGCCTTGTGGCAACTCTTCTATAGTGGTCTTTTCCCTTTGCAGTATTTGTCTTGGTCTATCATTTTGTTGGAGGTTATTACCTTGCGCTCTATGATTAACTAGACCTGGCTGTTTATTCCCTTGTTGGAGGGAACTAATCTTACTCCAGCAGGTAGTGGCGAAGTGGTCCGACTTTCCACAAATATCACATTTAACATTTGGACAGTTTCTAGGGAAATGTTGTCTGCCACACCACTTATAGTTGAATCTTAAGGGACCACCCTCTTCAGGGCATCGACTCCCTATCAGATTTTGCTGCTTCTTCAGGAAATTGACGTCAACAGCTATTTGCCGATATTGTTCAGAAATCATGTTAGTGTAGTGCTTCATCATATCCTTAACTTTGCCAAGGACATTAAAGGCACTTGACTCATAGCCTTGATCGTCTATCCGTCGTTCCATTGGCCTAACAATTTGGTTGGGCATTGGTTGTTGACTCACAGGAATAACATTAGGGTTTGAAACTTGGCCTCCAACATTTGATGGAGCCAACTGACTAGCCATAGGCATAGTCACATTGGGAGGGGTTGGCAGCAAAGGTACATTTTGAACCATGCTTCCTCTCCCATTAGGGCTATCCATAGGCAGCCCTTGACTTCCATTCATCAATGGTAAATTTCCTCTAGGTACTAGACCCGCATTAAGATTTATTCGAGAGGAGTAGGGCGTTTGTAATCGTGACTCTACTCCTTCTGCCTGCGTCATGGCGTTGTCTATATCAGCCAAAGCCACACTGCTCAATCGCACCTGAATATTGAAATCCAATCCATGCAAGAAGTATTGCAATTGGGCAGACAGAATAGGAATGTAAGTTTGTAGCTTACGAACCCCTTCCTTAAGCTTCTTGGCATAGGCTTTCACATTCTCATGGGGGTCTTAGCGTGTTACATTCAAAACACGCAACCAGTATTGGCCACCTCTTTCAGGGGCATATTCTCCTCGAAAAGTTGCATAAAATTGGTCGATTGTAGTTATGGTTCCCATCTCTATGCTATGATACCATACTGCAGCCCTTCCTTTTAATGTCATGTTAAAGAACATCATAAGATGTCCCTCATCTTGGATACGGTAATTAAACATTAATCTTTGAAATTCACAAATGTGAAACTCTACATCTTCTTCGGCTAACCCATTAAAAATGGGCAAAGGCACTCCTAAACATGGCAGATCGGGCGTCCCTGCAGGAATTGCAATGGGTTGTGCAATGACGACAATCGGATTGACAATAGGAGTTTGGACTGATAGGATCACACCCCCACTTGAAGTGGGTTGACTTGGTGGAAGAGAGGAAGAACTTGTGCTTCCTCCTGCACCCAAATGACTATGTGCAATAGTTGGGTTACTAAGACCAGTGCCTCTTATGCGTACCGAGCTACTCCTTTGAGGAGAATAGCGACTTACAATCTCCAACTGCCGTCTAGCCCTCTCAGCACATTCTGCTTTTTGCATTTCGGCTTGACGGTCCTTGTCAGAGGACATAAACCAACTTTTTGGTCCCTAACAACCCTAGATTTGAGAACCACCACTTGTTGGCAGCTCCCGGTAGACACACCACTAATGGAACCTCAAATGGGCCGGCACTAGCTATGGCACTAGCCAGACCTCATGCTCATAACAGACAAACACACCCTCATGGCCTTGTGGGCCAAGAGCGTCAATCTGTTGCTAAAGAACGAACTGTTCTAAAGCCTAATCTATGCGTTTATAGTTTTATAGTCCAACGTTTCCCTTTCTATAAACTCCACAGAGGGAGAACCCATACACATTGGTAATAAATGCCACGATAATCACATACATGGGAGACAACCTCTCGGTGGAATTACCACAGCCCCAGTGCAGCTCTCCTATATCGCAGGGATTAGCCCCTTGATGCACTGCTCAACATATAAAATAAACGAACAAACTCCACTCTTTCATTTCGAAAGTATTCCAAGAGATACCATGTGTCCTTACCAAATAATCCCCCAAGAAAAGAACATCTATTCTACAGCTTAGGATGCCTTTTCACACTCAAGCATGGGTCATTGTCATTAAAAACAGGTGCTATGCATCCAATCCGTTTTATTCGGATACCATCGTTAACATGTACATGCAAAGGTGGATGATCCTAAAGTGCTCAAACATAATTTTCAATCAGAAACGTGTTGTGCACAACCAGGCTTTCCAATGATCATTCACTAACTCGTTGCGGTGATGTAAGGATAGCACCAAGACAACGCTCGTGCTACTATCCTCTTAATTAAAATACAATAAACTCTATGTCATGATATGCATCAAAAAATCAGCAACAATCAGCATGCAAATCACACCATTCAAACATCCCAACCCCCTACGTTTAGGTATTGCTTTCGTTGCATAAGTATAGAGGTTCATTTTGTCATGTTTTGATGTATAAAAGGTGATAAATCACAAACTTTGACAAAGAGATAGGGCAAACTGAGGCTAAACCTCATGCTTTGCCACTATCATACATTTTTGTAAGGCGTATTTCTATTTTTTCCTTATTTTCCCATTTTCTTGATTTATTTGTCAATAAAATATGCTATTTTTTGATTCTTCTTGTTTCAATCGCTTCAGCATACTAACATTCAATTTATCTTCCATTTTTTTCCCATGGGAACACATATTACCCACTCGAAACGGAAAAACTACCATTTTACCGCTTGAAAAACCACATTTCGGGTTTACAAAAATTAAATAGAGCATCTAAATCATTGCAAAATCAAAAATTTTTGATAAACAGCAATTAATCATGATGCAACCAGCACATAAAAAAATTTTCATCCAATAAAAACATCATTATCATCATAAACTATCAAAAATCCTTTATTTTCTTCATAAAAATGGTCATACCGTGTTTTTACGTAACTTGAGACGCCTTGAATGACTGCATAACCAACAGACGGAGCCTCCATTGCTCTCAATCCAATGTTGTACATCAATCTTCAGCATCTCCATCAATCTCCATCACCATTTTCCTTCATTCTCCTTCCCGATTCCTCCTTCAAGATGATGCACATGAACAGCCCATAGAGGGGAGAGAGAGGGAGGAGAGAGAAAGACTAGATTCTGATCTCTTCATCTAGACAGCCATATCTCACGCAAAGAGCGGCGATAGAGTCAAGAAAGAGGGAGAAGTTGCCGGGTATTGTCGATTCCATGGGTTCTTTGCAACCTCCAATTATGATATGTGGGGGGAGGGGGGGAACGCAATTTTCGGCCGCCTGCTGCTCACGCCATCTCTCCACGTTTTTTTTAAAAAAATTAAGGGATGGGGGGGGTTAAAGTCCCAAAGGGCACCCCCCCCTTTGGTCTAAAATTTTGTCCACCTTTTCAAATCTTGGCCAATTTTTCTCCTCTTCCTCGTCCGGGCTCCGTTTCAGCCTCTGAAAAATCTTACACGTCCATCTCGGCAACCTGTACTGACTGGCAGCTCCCGGCATTCCACACGACAGTCGAAAAAATGATCAAAAATCCAGAAGTGTTGCTCGGGTGCCTTTCAAAAGTCGTATTTTACTTAGTGCTTAAAATCATCCTAGCTACTGCAGCCGACCACCTTTGATGTTAAATATTTTCCCCCTAAATTCCGGATTTTTTGGCAAATTTTAGGCACATCCCGAGCTCAAAACTCAGCTCTCAATTTATTATTTCACAAAGTTATTGATAATGATTTTTTCCATTCTGCCTACATAGAAGATAAACCTCCATTCATCGGAAAATCCCTTCTGTCTGCACAGAAGAAAAGAAATCCTCCAAGATTTTCGTCCCTTCACTAGTATTGGGGACTCTAGGATTCCATCTCAATTTGTGTGAGGGGCAGGCAATTCCTAGGAGCAATCAAGAGATTTATAGCTAAAGCCCCCTTGGCACTCCCGCCTCCTCCTTCCTAACGAATTCCTCACATTGAGTGACCTCTCACCATCGGGGCCGGTCAAAAGCTCCTCGCAGTGGTACAAAACAATTCCCCTTAGAGTAGGGTTCTGTGTCTGCTCGGGGGGGGAGGGGGGGTCACTCATTAATATATGTATATATAATGTGAGTTCAGAATAAGGGGTTTTTAAAATACTATTTTTATACATTTTTTACATACAGAAGGGTGTCATATAAAGGGGTTACTTACAGATTGAATAGAAAAGGGTTGTGTTTTATTCAATAAAAATTTACAAATTATGATATTTATAAATAGGCCATGAACGCATGTTATATCGAGGATATATATATAGTGAACCCCCCGAGTGCGTCTGGCCGTGGGGGAGGCATAATACGAGCTTTTCTCTTATTATCTTGATTATATATTTACAATTGGATCTAACTGATGCAAGCACAATCAATCTTTCCTGTGCAACCATCAATGAATGCAAAAATAAAAAAGAAACAACACCAAGTGTTTTTAGCATAGGAAGCAGTCCCATCCAAATCTAGGATTACTCTTTTAAGGTCCCACGTTATTCTTAGGGTTTTGCTTCCTACTTACAACTCTTTTTGCAGGATCCTCAAGTTATTTTGTGAATCTAAAATCTATTTTATGAAGAATTTGGTATTTCTGTCCTAAAAGATAATATGAGCATTTATGCTTATGGTAGGCAATTCATGCAGCACTGCCTGCCCTAATCTACGCTTAGCATGATTTCAAATGCTTTTCTAAGTATGTTTAGACTTTAGAATTTGTATCAAAAAATTCTTATCAATATCCAACAAGTCCTACTATAGACCTTCGATATTTATTTAATTTCCTGATACTGATAGTTTCAGGGTTGTCGAGTATTTCATAGTTGTTTTTGCTTCAATATTCTTGATATTTTAGGTTATGTTTAGTCGCTAATTCATATGTGGGTCAACTCATGATATTGACGCTCTCACTAATATAATCATTAATATTAACATTATTTTTATTTTCAATAAAAAAATAATTTTTATTTTATTCTACTCATATTCTATGGTTTAATTGACAATGTTTGATCATTTGCAGAACTTTCAACATTATCTAGAAAGATCAATTTTCTTTTAGCTACGTCTTAAGTGCAATGCTGATTGTTTTTTTGAAAACTTTAGTCTAGGCAATGCAAAAATCATAAGTGCAAATTTTCTTTTATCTTTTCGGCATGAAACTATATTACTATGCACCTAATTTATGCGTGTCTTGTATATATTTTTCTATACAATTTTTTGTTGATTTAATGCATTGATTATTTCATGATATTATCTAAATGATTTTCTACAAACCTCGGATAATAAAAGTTTACGGAATCCACCGTAAAAGCCTCACAGAATCCATCATGGCACGGAATTCATCGTGTAATATGCCTCCTGGCATCATACCCTCGGGGTGGGATAGCAATTGTCCTCAATTGCTATTAGCTCAATGTGGAGCTAACAGAGTGGGGAAAGCATTAAAGTCTCTAGATGGAACAATACCAAGTGCATGTCTTAATGAACTAAAGCGAGCTTCACTAAGAGCTTTTGAGAAGATGTCTGCAACCATTTGATCACTGGGACAATGCTCCACCATAATGGAACCTTTCTTGACTTCATGTCGAACATAATGATAATGAATAGCAATATGCTTTGATTTACTATGTTGTATATAGTCTTTGGTAAGACTAATAGCACTTTGGTTATCGCATCAAAGAGGTGTACTAGATGATGAAGGATGTCCCAAATCTGCAAGTAGTTGTCGAAGCCAAACTAGCTCGTGAGCTGCTAATGATGTAACAACATATTCGGCCTCAGTTGTAGAAACCGCAACACATCGTTGTTTCTTGCTAGACCAAGAAACCAAACCATTTACAAAGAAACAATTCCCACTTGTAGATCACATGGATAAGTGTGAACTTGCCCAATCAGCATCTGTATATCTAATAAGGTCAAGAGAAGTTGAAGAAGATAAAGAAGAATCCTCTCGATGACGATAAATAAGACCAAATTCCTTAGTACCCTTGAGGTACTTAAGAATACGTTTTGCAACACTCCAATGAATAGTGGAAGGGGAAGAAAGATATTGTCCCAAAAAGTTAGCTGCAAATAAAATATCTGGTCTTGTGTTTAAACCAATAAATTGAAGACAACCAATAAGATTAGCAAAAGGTTGATGAATGGCCGATTCTGCATTGCATGTTGTAGATGTACCCTTGGTAGAGCTCGAAAGAATGGGAGTGTTGGCAGAGTGCGCATTCGTCAACCCAAACTTCTTAACAATATCATTAATAAACTTTGTCTGGCGAAGAAGAAGAATGCCTTGTTGTCGGTGTTGTTGAACTTGAATACCCAAACAAGAATGTATCTCACCAAGATCCACCATTTCAAATGCAGTCGATAAAAGCTTCTTCATAGCATCCAAGAAAGCAATATTATTTGACACAAGAATAGTATCATCAACATATAGAGCAAGAATAATAAAACATTTTTCCTCCCTTTTGATGTAAAGATTTGGGTCAGCAAAACATGCAACAAAACCTTTAGATGTGAGGAACTGATCAATCTTAATATACCAAGCACGAGAGGCTTGCTTCAATCCATATAATGCACGATGAATCTAGCATACAAGATGCTCCTTTCCTACAATCATAAAACCTTCAGGTTGCTCCATATAGATTTCTTCTTCAAGATCTCCATTGAGAAAAGCTGTTTTAATACCCATTTGGTGAATTTCTAGATCAAATAGTGTTGCAAAAGCCAAAATCATACGGACAGTTGTGGAGCGCACAATGGGAGAAAATGTTTCTTGATAATCTACTCCTGCAATCTGCGAGTAACCTTTTGCAACAAGTCATGCTTTGAACTTATCAAATGAGCCATCAGATTTGGTCTTGGTTTTATAAACCCATTTACATTTGATAAGAACACGATTTGGGGGGAGTTCAGTAAGAATCAATGTACCTTTGGAGATTAAAGAATCGTACTCAGCTTGCATAGCTTCTTGCCATTGATCCCTTTGAGACGAATTGATAGCTTCCATATATGATATTGGATCCTCTTGGACAGACATAGCATCATCAAAGGCATCATATTCAATAGAATAGAATCCATGCTCTATCTCAATAGGAAGATCGACATAGATCTCCAAATTTTCATCAATCTTCTTTGGAGGTGAAGGAGGTTTATGATCATCAGAATTAGGAGACTCACAAAGCAAGTAAGGAAATGCACTAAGCAAAGACTCTGTATCATCTGAAACATCTGACGACCATGTGCCACCCATAGTTTTCTCATCAAATATAGCATCATGACTAATGATAACCTTTTGAGTAGAAGGATCATAAAATTTGTAACCTTTGGAATGATCTGAATAACCAAGAAAAATAAGCTTCAAACCTGGAGGACCCAACTTATGTCGAGTATCCTTGGGCACATGAATATAAGCAATGCAGCCAAATGTGTAAAAGTGAGAGACTGAAGGTGTCTTCCCTGTCCAGATTGTTATAGGAATTTTACCAGCAGGTGCAGTTGTTGGAAGATGATTTTGAATAAAAACGGCTATTAGAAGTGCTTCGGTCCAAAACATTCGAGACAAACCAGAGTGTATAAGCATGCAACGTATAGCATTAAGAATAGTGCAATTTTTGCGCTCAGCAACACCATTTTGCTGAGGAGAATAAGGAACTGTAAACTCATGATGAATACATTGATCCTTACAGAAGTCATCAAATAGATTGGATACATATTCACCACCATTGTCACTATGAAGCATCTTTATAGAGAATCCAGTTTGAATCTCCACACTTATCTTGTATTGTTTAAATATAGATAAAGCCTCAGACTTATGTCGAAGAAGATAGACATGTGTATACCGTGAGAAATCATCAATGAAAGTTATAAAATATCGATATTGAGACTTTGAGGCAGGAAAAGGACCGCAAATATCGGTATGAACCAAATCCAAGAGAGCACAGGAATGTGATGAAGTAGAAGTGTGGAAAGGCGAACGATGGTGTTTTCCAAGTGTACAGTACTCACATATTCCCATACGTGGATGAGATTTAAGATCCATACCTTGCACAAGACCATGACAATGAAGATCAAGAATTTTGGCAAAATCAGAGTGTGCAAATCATTGATGCCATAATTTGCAATCTGCATCTCCAGGGGCAGTAACAAAATTTGCAACTGTATCGTTCAATGATAGCTCAAATAGATTACCATGTCGAGGAGCAACTGCTATAGTATGTCCGTCTTTCTCTATATGACATTGATGATCAAAGCCAACAAACAAACCAAGATCAACTAGACGAGCAACAGAAAGAAGATTTCTTTGCAAATCTGGAACATGAAGAACTCCTCTTAATATTCTAGTGGATAAAACAGTCCCCAGATATAAGTCACCCACTCCTTTGACTTGACAAATGGTATCATCCGCAAGGTAAACAAACTTCTTGACAGGAAGAGAATGATAATTGTGAAGCCACTGCGATTGGTATGTCATGTTTCCAGTGGCACCTGAATCAACGATGAATAGAGAACCATCATGAACATGAAGTACCTTTTCTGGAGAGATATCATGATGGATGAAATTGAGCTCCTAATGAGTATGATCATCATCAGTTGTAGTTTGTTGAACAGTATAAGCTCGAGAACGTTCTTCATCATATCTGCGTTTATAACAACGACGAGATGGATGATCTGTATGTGCACAATAATCACAAGGAGGAAAACTTTTGGACGAGCAAGGTTGCTTTGTAGTAACTCCATGCTCCTCGTCATATATAACGACGAGCTACTTTGTCATGATGAATCCAATCAGTATGATCAATTTTTCATTGTTCAAATAATGGGCCATCAGTAATCACAGAATTGTTATTCATCACATCAGTAGGTTGAACTGGGCAAGACAGGTCACCCAAAACAATATCAAATAATTCGTCACCTTCAAGAATTAGCATCATCTTTGCTTTCCACCCATGAAAGCCTTGTCCAATAAGAAAGGAGCGAGGTTGCCTTTATTATCACAATAAGAACAATGTTTGTTAGGATAAGCAAGACGAGAAGATTTACTACCTTGATTAGGGCGTCCACCCTGGTGAAAACGTGAAGCGGGACGCTTGCGAGCAACAAAAGCAGCATCAAAATCCCTTTGTTCACAAGTGACCAAAACAGCATCAGATTTTTCCAAATGATACTCATGACATTGAGAATATTCAATAAGAGATATACATGCTTTGTCAAAGTGGATATCATCCTTGTTAGACAAAATAGTGATGATATTGTCATATAAAGGATCTTTGATGGTATGAAGAAGTTGAGTAACAATCTGATTTTTAGCAACAGGAGTGCCGGCAGCACCAAGCTGATTGATAATGTCTTTAAAAGACTCGATATGAGAGTGCAGACATTATCAATCAGCTTGGTGCTGTCGGCGCTCCTGTTGCTAAAAATCAGATTGTTACTCAACTTCTTCATACCATCAAAGATCCTTTATATGACAATATCATCACTATTTTGTCTAACAAGGATGATATCCACTTTGACAAAGCATGTATATCTCTTATTGAATATTCTCAACGTCATGAGTATCATTTGGAAAAATCTGATGCTATTTTGGTCACTCGTGAACAAAGGGATTTTGATGCTGCTTTTGTTGCTCGCAAGCGTCCCGCTTCACGTTTTCAGCAGGGTGGACACCCTAATCAAGGTAGTAAATCTTCTCGTCTTGCTTATCCTAACAAACATTGTTCTTATTGTGATAAGAAAGACAACCTCGCTCCTTTCTTATTGAATTAGCATCATCTTTACTTTCCACCCAGGAAAGCCTTGTCCAATAACATTGTTCTTATTGGATAGTAACTCCATGCTCCTCGTCATATATAACGACGAGCTACTTTGTCATGACGAATCCAATCAGTATGATCAATTTTCCATTGTTCAAATAACGGGCCATCAGTAATCACAGAATTGTTATTCATCACATCAGTAGGTTGAACTGGGCAAGACAGGTCGCCCAAAACAATATCAAATCATTCATCACCTTCAAGAATTAGCATCATCTTTGCTTTCCACCCAGGAAAGCCTTGTCCTTGGAAGAAGGGAACCGAATGTTGGCTAGATGGATATCCATTAACAATTACGCAATTGGCCATGCCTGTATGTTGAGAGAAAACAAATAAGATGAGATCGTAAAATCTGCAAACCATGATCAAGACGAGCGTAGTTGAGACTCATGACAATCAAAATAGGGAGATGCACGTAAGAAAGACGAAAAGTATTAAGTGACTAAAAAGAAAGCCCAAAATAGAGAGACGTAACGTGCAAGACGAGATGACGCGTATAATAAAAGTGCTATTTTGGTTGAGCAAAGAACGTGAATGATAATAAAACATTGCTAAAAATAGCAAGATGTTTGCTTGTCGTAATCAACGTCATTAACGAAGACAAGCGATTAACGAACTGTAATTGGGGATTAACGAACTGTAACTAGAATTACAGTTTTAAATAAAGAATCCCAGATTCGAGCAGAAGTGTTGTCTTGAATCTTGAACTGTCATAACTTTTGATCCAGAACTCCGATTGACAAGCGGTTTTTAAAGACAAAATTAACTAATACTTCTAATTTGAACAAGTTCATGTATCAAATCATCACTTGTGCAAAGAATTCAATCAAGTATAAACAACTTATCTTCCTTGTTGTTGCTACGCATCCATAGCTGTGATACCATGTTGAGAGAGAGAGAGAGTACGAGAGAGATACACAAGACATGCTCCCAAAAGAATGATTCATATTGATGTAGAGTTAGTATATATATATGTGAGACCCACGTCAAGTGAGAGATAATATATATAGTTGTAACATCAATAAATCAAAAGATTTTTGTTGATTATCAGTCCAGTTATAAACAATACCCTTGTTTAAAATTTTAGTCAAAGGCAAAGCAAGTAATGAAAAATTTCGCACAAACTTTCTGTAAAAACTAGCAAGACCTAGAAAAGAACGTAACTCATGCACATTTTTGGGTATGGGCCAATTCAATATTGCTTCTATCTTCTTAGGGTCAACCTTAATACCTTCTGATGAAACAATGTGACCTAGATATTCAATTTATGTTTGAAATAACTCACTCTTGTCTGGATTAGCATACAATTGATTATCTTTTAACAACTTGAAAACTAAAGACAGATGTTCATAATGCTCATTCTCATTTTTACTGAATACCAATATATCATCAAAGAATACTATAACACAATGTTGATATTTCAAGAATATGTGATTCATTATTCGACTAAATGTAGCAGGTGCATTAGTCAATCCAAAAGGCATCACTAGAAATTCATAATGTCCAAATTGTGTTCTAAATGCAGTTTTGAATATATCAGATTTATCCAATCTCACTTGATGATAACCAGATTTAAGATCTATCTTACTGAATATGGCAGAACCTTGTAGTTTATCCATAAGATCATCTACCCTAGGAATTGGATATCTATTCTTAACAGTAATTTTATTCAGGGCACGATAATCAATGCACATCCGATAAGTGTTATTCTTCTTCTTTACCAATAAAACAAGTGCGCCAAATGGAGAACTACTAGGTCTAATTAATCCTCTGTTTAACAATTACTCTACTTGACTTTGAATTTCTTTTTGTTCAATTTGATTATGCCTATATAGTGCTTTACATGGTGGTTGTGTACTAGGAATTAAATCTATTTTGTGATCTTTAGGACATGAAGGTAGTAGTCCAGGTGGTAAATCATCAACAAAACAATCTTTAAATTGAGCAAGAAATTGTTTATGCCTAGGATGCATATGTTTTTCTTTAGCTTGAAGTTCATTCACCCAAATTAAATAAGATTTACTACTTTTACGTAATGCATGTTTAGCTTGACTATGAGTAAGTAGTGGAAAATTATTGGATACGTGCATACCATGCAACGTAATTTGTTTTCCTTGAAAATAAATTTTAATTGAATGCGTGGAATAATCTATGGATTATACTGATGACACCAAGGCATACCTAGGATAATATCACTAGATTGCAAAGGTACAACTAGGAAATTCCTTCTTTCAATGTGTTCACTAATTTTAATTTCTAAGTTATGCACCTCTTGTGTTCCATTATATCTTGTGCCTAAGAATGCTGCTTTAATGCGATAATGTGCAGAAATAAAATGTGTACTACCATCATCATGCAAAATAATCTTTTCTTTACCATGCACTAAACATTTCATTGTCAACAAAGAATGTGGAGTTGGCATACCTAGTAAAATATCCGAAGGAGTAGCAATGTCATCATCATCTTCCGTAAAGTCAAGCATTTCCTCATGTTCTTCTTCATCCATTGCTCCAAGATAATTGATATGGACAGGTGGTTTCTTTGATTGGCAATTGGCTGCTAGATGTCCAGGTTGATGGCATTTGTAACAAACTATTGGTTTGGCTTTAGATACATTGTTGGCAATTGCAGGAAGTCTAGGAATATTAGGATTTGGCTGTGAGGATGGCTTAGGGTTTTGATTGGTATTTGATGTCAAAGCAGGTGGTTTTGTCCAAGACTTACGGAAAGATGATGAAGGAAAATGACTTTGATTGAATCTTCTAAAATTTGAATTGAATTGCTTGGAATCATAGTTATCATTTGCTTGAAATTGTTGTGGACGCTTGTCTCTTTCTCGAATCTTGTCTACAATGTCATGAGCCAAAGAAATTTCATCTTTAAGGGTTGTAGGCTTGAACATATTAACTTTAGCATAATAATGTCCAAGTAAGCCAGACCTAAACTTGCGTTTGTGAGTCACTTCTTGTACATCTTCGAACATGCGGAGTTGTAGTAAGGCATTCCAAAAACGTTCAATATATTAGGAAATAGGTTCACGATCTCTTTGTTGTTGAAGATCCCATTGCTTTATGGCTTTTTCATGGAATTGAGGAGGAAGGAAATTCTGCAAAAACTTCTTTTTGAAACTCTCCCAGGTAGTGGGACAATCAATGCTCTTGCGAACCACAGTCCACCAAAGAGATACTCGATCAACTAAATGATTAGTGACACATTTAATTTTGTCTTTTTTAGCGTATGTCTCTTCATTAAAGTAATCATCAAACTGACTGATGAATGCAAGTACAGTCTTTCCATCTCGAGTTCCATTGAAAGTACGAAATTTGAAAAAAAAATTATTTATCTTTGTTTATTTGCAGATGGATTGAACTTCGAGCGTCGCATCGATGGTACGTCGGATAAGATCTTCGAGTTGTGGTCCATCTTATCATTGCAAATTGGCCAGTTGAACTTGCAAAACTTTTCGGGGTCTTCGTTCTTCATCAAGCTGCATCATAATCAAATCCAATTTTTGTTCCATTGTAGGTTCGGGAAGATCACCTTCAGCCATTAAATCGTCCATATTTTGTTTCATCATCCTGTAAAAATCCAAAAGATCTCACACTCTCAAAATCTAATTAGCGAGATGAGTGTAGCTCAAAGTCGGTTATACAAGGCTTATAGATTTTTGTTTGGCTTTCACAGTCTGTCTTTTGCGGTTGCGGTGTTCGTAGTCTTCGTAAAAAATGCGTATGATCTTCTGCGTGTGCTGAAACTGGTTCAGCAAATCTGCGTATGTGAACACAGTCTTCCAAGGAGCAATTTTGTAATTCTGTGCTTCTACGCAGGAACAGCCTTTATGGGAGTAATTGAGATAAGTCGATTTTGATCTCTGTGGACTTGCAGGACTTGCAGAGTAAAACAACTTGGAGGACTTGAGTGATTAAGCTTGTTTAAAGCTTAAGTAACTTAGGCTTAAGAAGACTTAAGCTAATGTTGACTGTCAATGAATTTTGAGGGGGGGCCATTTTTTACGCCGAATTTAACACTGAGCTGCCGCTGATTTTCAGTTTGAATAAACTAAGCTTTTTAAAGCTTAGTTCTAAGCTTTAACTTTAAGCTTGTGAAGTTTTAAGCTATGGAGGCTTACTGTACTGTGGAAGAAAAAACTACTTGTAGAAGGAGCTGTAGGAGTGGTCCTCCGGCTTCTCAGGCCGGTCCTTCGCGATCAGAGGCTGCAGACAAAGGTTCTTGACCACCAGGAATCCACCGTATCGACCGTTCGTGATGAAACTCACTATAGAGCTTGATCGTTCTAGGAGCTCCGCCTTCGCACAAGATGGGTAGCGATTGGAAGCTCTTGATCTCAGCTTCGCTCTGATACCACTGGTGCACAGATCGGATGCCATAAGCGCACGTAGTGAGCGTCAGAATGTCCCCAAGAACAAAAGAACTCTACTTTTTGCACAAAACTCAACGTAGAAAATATGCACGACATGAATAAGAGACCAATTGGGTGCAATCTCCCCCCATGCCTTGTGTGAGCGCTCCACAAAACATGTATTTTATGTATTAATCATCTTCAAGCTCAAATAATAGCCCAAATTACAAAATAGCATGCTTTTGGCTTTTGAGTTTGCTTTAGTGACAAATAGAAATAAATCTAATGGGCGCCCAAGAAGTCAGGCATACCCAATACAATGTCCAAATACAAATATCTAGATCGTGTGCCCATGCGCATACAAAAATAATAAATAAATATCCAACACCTTAATAAATAGGCGCGACAAAATATAGGTGTCATGCCTAATATATTCGCCCATCAAAATATAGATGATAACTCGAATACATGCTATCCTCCAATGCTTTCCATCGGCACTGCTGCTATCTCTACACATCAACTGAAGCATTCACAATCGTTAGTAAAATAATACAATTAAACCGACAAAAGTGAATACCTAGCAGTCTTCAGCTACATAAATAAATCAATTGGTTAGAAATCAATCCTAACCTTAATTTATCACGAGTGCGCACTCTAAACTCATAAAAGTTTATTAATTTAATATGTATTTTGCAGAATCACCCGCTATGGAATCACCCATGTACACACTAAATCAAAATGCTCGAAAAGAATAGGCGTCCCCATCGACTTCTTGCACAAAGAATCCACTTTGTGTATGAGCCTCGGATAATAAAAGTTTACGGAATCCACCGTGGCACGGAATCCATCGTGTAATATGCCTCCTAGCATCAAGTAATTTTCCCAATGCATCCATACATGCAAACAACATCCTCTAATAAAAACTTATAAACCATGGAACTAGACTTTGTCCTCAATGCTCTTCCTTCCACTTGATTTTTGAGATCTCATCGTGCCAAAACAATGTAAAGAATTTTCCATAAACCAACACGCATAGTAATCAAATCAAGAACCAACTTCTATGCCTCACTAAAGAAAACAACAACTTAAAATCAGTGCATGTCTCAACAAACTGTAAGATATCTCTGTGCATGCCTCTCCACCAATAACACTCTTTAATCTTCTCATAGATCACCCAAATAGTTCGATGTCTAGCCCAAAGACTTTCCTGAAACTCTTTCATGATCCACACCTGTAAAGCTTTGTCACATACAACTCTCAATGGTTGTCCTCTCGCTTTCGTGGATGCTTCCAAAGTAGCCCACTTTGCAAAAGAAGAAACCATAAGCTTTTCTCATGATATTCTTGAAGATCGCATCAGTCCACCTATCTTGTCTAGACATGGTACGCAAATAATGACCAATCTGTAAATACTCTCCTATATACAAAGACTCATCAAAGCTTTCCAAAGCAAATACATGACAAATATGATCAGCATGCATGGCTGAAAGATCATCCCCATCATCAATATCATCAATGCAAGAAAAATCCATATCATCATACCTTGCTCATGAAAGCATATCGGCTAGTGGGTTGTCTTTACCTCCTATGTGCTTGAACTTAGGATTCATGGATTTTATATACCCAATCCACCTAAGCATGGCTATATCTCGAGTAGATAATTAAACCTAGAAGAGGAAAACAATCAGTGTCAACCACCACAACAACACCAATGAAGTAATCTTTATCATTCTTGAAAGCCATGACAACTCCCAAAAGCTCCCTCTTAATCTATGGATATGTGCGTTGCCGCTCATTCAGGACTTTTACCCCAAACCGAATAGCATATCTATTCTGATCTGCATCTTCTTGGTTAACATCCCATCCAATGCCAATAGGACTAGTATCAACAGTAAGAAAAATAAGTCTCCCACACTCATAATCTACTTTCCAAAGAGTCAAAGTAGCTCTCAACAATCTCTTAAGCTTTTGCATAGCTTTAGTATGTCTCATCTCCCAAGAAAAACATTGCCTTTTCCTCAAGAGATGATAGAGATAATCTGCAATATGAGCAAAATAAGGAATCCAAATGAGATAAAACACACAAGCTCCAAGAAACTTACGAACCTCTGAAGTAGAAGAGCAAGTCTTCGCAATTTTCTCTATGGCATCAACCTTTGCAGGGGAAGGCTTCCTGCCATAATTGTAATCTGTCCGCTCCTCAAATCGCAGGACATGTCTTAGCAGTCCATCGAGAGATATATCTAGAAGACGCCACCCGGCACTCCTAAGGAATGACATGGGTTTTGCCAACCAGGGTCTCCCGAGCCTTCCGCGCAACGGAACTTATCCGGCCGTTCCCACTAGGATCAACCTGAAGTCCGGATTTCTTGTAGTCGGGTCTTCCTAACAACCTTCTAGCGTCAGTCTGCAATTGCTCCACTTTGTGCAAGTACAACTAGACCAAAGCAGACTCATGCTGCACTTGGTTCAAAGAGAATGGAAAACGAGAGGGATGCATCGCCCGACCTCTCTGCCCGTAGGGCATAGTCCCATTCCGGTCCCCTAAAATGGTATGAATCAGGGTTCTAGCCAACAATGTCTAAGGTCATCGTCCGACTTTTCCTAACATTTCTTGTTAACATTTCCTTTGAGGAAATCTCTCAGCTAACCGAGACCACCCTTCGGTAGGATAGACCCATTGGTCACATCCACCACACTTCCCTCGGGGGTTGTTTTAGTTGTCTAATTACCTACCACGTTATATTTGACACATAAAAGCAACTTCCTTAATTAGCTCGTTAATCACAAGTTCCTTTGCGTAATTTAGGGCACATACACGAAGACAAGATAACAAGATCAAACACTTTCTTAACTTATCTTTAGATTAATGTTTGTCTCCCACCCATACAGGAGAATTAAGTGTCCCTTTTTGCCTTCGCAGAAAAATCCTTCCGTATCTCGGAAATAAAACTTGAAGGTTTATCCGACTAAAATTCTACCTTGTAACTAGTATCAAGGCCTCGAGATCCCATCTCGAGTCATGTAGAACACTTGTGTAGGGTTCGGAGGCACTGGGATTTACGGCCAGAGCCCCCACTGGCATCCAAGCATCCTCCTACGCCAAGTAATTTCCACGGAGAGACCTCTCGTGGCGAGTTTGGTCCACATTCCCGGCGCAGATTCATAAACCCCTTGGCTAGGGTTTGGTGGTTCGCGGGGGGTAGCTAGCGCCATCCTTCCTTAATTATCCCTTAGGAAATCAACCACAACTGAAACAATCAGCTTAATAAAATTTACTAGGAAAAACATCCCTTTTGTTTCCATGGCAATTAGTCATCTCGGACCCGTCCATGCAATCATCACAAACAACTTGGATTAGCATCCAAAACCACATCAAGAAATCACCTTGCTTATGATCCACCTATCCTTAGTAAGATTCTCTCCTCTTAGCAACATAACCAGTCGACATTTACTTGGGGATACCCTTTTCAAACAACCCAGCATAACTTGGGTCAACAATCCATCTTTAACAAGATCAACCTTCGTTAAAACCATTTCAATAGTTCCAAGCAACATGCTTAGCATAAATCAACTACCATAAAGTCCGCTATTCCCCTTGGGTTAGGGCTTCATAAGGTCAATTTAACAAATTCCTTCTAGATCCTTTAAATGATCTAAGTGGTCTTCCCCTTGATCTTGATTTGATCAAGGCTAATGTTGTCCTATTGTTTCAAACATAGACAAGTTCCTTTCCTGAATACCCTTTGCATTCATGTTAAGGTGAAGTTCCTTTCCTGAATACCCTTTGCATTCTTCCTTAGGTCGATTGCAACCTGCAAGATCTGATACCTTAGGAATTGGGGTTTTCCCTAAGTTCATATTTGCTTGTAAGGGACAAGAATCTACATAGTTGAATGCCAATTCAACTCATGCTTTTCGAGTTATGGATTGGTGCTCCGCCCTTTCCAACGACCTTAGCATCGACTAGGTCTTCATAGGAATTTTCCCCTAGATAATTTACCTATCTCACTCCTAAATGTTATTGTGCATTGAGTCCACCAGGATGTCCTTGCCCTAGTATGTAAGTCTCCCCTTCCTAGAAGAACAGGAGAATTTTTTCATCCCAAGTTCTAATGCATTTAAACTATATTTTCGAACTTATAATTTACCATAAATCCCGGGTCTTAAAAAAACCTGATTTTGATCCGCAGGAGTTGAGACATTAACAGTTCCACTTGATTCAGTCGGCTTCTTTTCCCCTTTCGCAGCTTCCACTTTCGTACTTCGATTGCATCAAACGAGCTCTCGTCCTCCTTCCTCAAAGAGTGAACCTTGCAAGGAACTCCAAAGCTTTGCTAGGAATTTGGTAGCCCTCAATTCGAAGGGAATAGTGGCAATGATCCCACGGTTTAAGTGAGGGGGAAGGATGAGTAGGAACAAGGCTTAAGGAGGGGGGACCTTAGAAGGTTCTAGAACCTTCTCTTTCTCTCTCATTTTCTCTCTTCTTCTCCTTCTTCTTCTGCTACTCTCTCCCTCTTCTTCTCCTTCTTTCTCTCCCTTCCTCTTCTTCTCCTTCTTCTTCTCCTCTCTCTCCCTCTTCTTCTCCTTCTTTCTCTCCCTTCCTCTTCTTCTCCTCTCTCTCCCTCTTCTTCTCCTCTCTCTCCCTCTTCTTCTTCTCTCCCTTCCTCTTCTTATCCTTCTTCTTCTCCTCTCTCTCTCTCTTCTTCTCCTTCTTTCTCTCCTTCTCTTCTTCTCTCCCTCTCTTCTCCTTCCCTCTCTCCCTTCTTCTCTTCTTCTCTATCTCTCTTCTTCTGCTTCTTTCTCTCCCTTTTTCTCTTCTCTCTCTCTCTCTCTTCTTCTCCTTCCCTCTCTCCCTTCTTCTTCCCCTTCTTCTTCTTCTTCTCTTCTTCTTCTCTTTCTTTCTCTCCGTTCTTCTCTTCTTTTCTCTCTCTCTCTCTCCTTCTCCTTCCCTCTCTCCCTTCTTCTGCCCCTTCTTCCCCTTCTTCTCTTCTTCTTCTCCTTCCCTCTCTCCCTTCTTCCTCTTCTCTCTCTTCTCTCTCTTCTCTCTTCTTCTCCTTCTTGTTCTTCTTGTTCTTCTTCTTTTCTTCTCCTTCTCTCTCTTCTCTCCCTCTTCTCTCTCTTCCCTCTTCTTCTCCTTCTCCTCCTTCTTCTTCTTCCTTTTCTTCTCTGGTCACGGGGGGAGGGGCAACTGCCTGGCGAAACGAGGAGGGGGGGTGGAGTACTTTATCGAAAGCCCCCAAGGGAGCGCTGCTGCAGCACGGAGGGGGGAAGCTAACAAAGCACGGGGGGCGTTGTTGCTGCTGGAGTCGAGGGTGCCGATGTAGGTGACGGGGGGGAGAGGGGCTATGTTGGCCCTCTTATAAGGAGGGAGGGAGGTGGGGGGGGGAAAGAGACGGATTTCTGCCGCCATCTGGGGGGCTGCATGCCCCCCCTTCTCTCACTAATCTCACTCTCTCTCTGTCTCTCCACGCCATGCAGTCGGCAGGGGGAGAGAGAGGGAGTAAAAAAATTAAAAAAATTTGAATTTTTTTTCTCAAGGGAGGTTCTCATGGGGGAGGCACGGAGGAAGCATGGGGGGGGGGGGGGGGGGGGGGGACATTACAATAATAACCACACATATGCCCAACAATCAAAACCTCTCTAGCACAAAAAATTTACTTCAATCTTGACAAGGTCAAATTCACTTCCTCTAGCCTATAAAGAATCCTCTCAACATCTCTAATATGTGTGACCACAAAGAACGCACATCCATGATCATCTAAAGTCTCATTCTTCTCTTTTTCTAAACAATCTTTAATAGGAAAATCATCAATGAAAGGCATGCTAAGCTTTGGAATAAAATATCGTAGGACCTTGTTCATCCCATTCATCATATGAGCAACTGAATTAGTAGCTCCTTGCGGAAGCATACACATTCGGACAAGGCCTAAAGGTGTCTTCCTCGTAGTCAAATCTATGCTCTTAAGAGCAAGCTAGAACTCATCATAACCGAGATAAAGATCACCAAGTGAATAGACAGCACATCCAACAAAAGCCTTTGCAAACTTATCCATAATAGGTCTTGCACCAACATTTCAAATAGTGACCCTGTTCACTAGATGTAAGTCGTGTATGAATCTGAGTGTCCCATTCTTCTTAGCAACTGTGAACCATCTATTAGAATATGGAGTTTAAGATGGTTCTAGAGTTCCCATCCTGATCTGCTCATTCAAAAGCTCCACCAATTTGGACAAGTGAGCCCTAGGCATAGGAATAGGCCGTAGATTCCAAAGATATGCGGAATGTTAAAAATAACCATAGGCATCACAACCCTAGGATCAACACATCAAATCTTATGTGGAAAAAAAACAAAAGCTTTCCCATGTCTGCACAACATCTCTTCAAAACATCTCACATCTTCTGGAAGTAGAAAATCTTCAGTCCCAATCTTCATCTCTTTCAATGTCTCAGCTAGAAACTTGTGTCCAATACCTACAGGATCTCATAAAGAAGGTTGCATAGCAGCTCTCCTAATCATCTCATGACTGTCCAAAGGTAGCGGTCTTGCAACTAGTCTAACCTTCTTGTCAACTCTCTTATATTTTTTCTAAACTCTCGCTTCATTGCTACAACCTGCAAAATTTAGCCCTTGTTATAAATACCCTCATAACCACAAATTTATTGTATATAAACAGCAACATCCAACTCTTTTTGTTGAAATAATTCAACTAATAACACTTTTTGCTGAGAATTGTTAGCATCCAAATTTTCTTGAAGCATGAAATAAAAATTTTTGCAATACTTTGTCAGAGAATGAACATATAAGACATATGAAAACTCTTGATTTTTAGTTTTCAGCAATGCTGAAAGATCCTCCATAGTATCTTAGCATGAAAGCCCATCATAGAGACCATCTACCTCGTCTTCTTCTTCTTATAAAACACTTATAAGCTTCAATTCTTTCTCTTTTCTCTTCACATACTCCCTGGCAGGTCTAGGCATATCAGAAATAAGCTGAAAACACAAAGTACTGTACACCATAAACACATGAGGAGAAACTACTAGTTCCAGGAGGCGAGAGCTTTCCCTGACCCGTACCACTATCATCTCGCAAGACAGTGGTATTTAACAAAAATCTAGCTCTCCTATCGGAAGAGGGGAATCCCTCAAGGAATCCTTATTCCAATGATGGTTGACACAAATTGTCATAAATTGGACAACCCTATTTCCATCCTTGCTTCGGATCCTTGCATAGGCACACCCATCGTCCAAAACCTTAGTCTCCATCCGAGACTCATCAATAAATGGCTGCCCCAAAATAATAGGATAGGAACAAGAATTCTACAAAAAGAAATGATAAGACTCATCCACATCTTGAATAGAAATCTTGAAGTTCGGACAAGCAGCATACAAATCTCCTATAGAGTTGTTGGCCGCACGCATGAGCCAACCATGATCCACATCAACTGGCCATCTACAAGTATCATATAATCCACGTACTATGACATTAATCTTGGAGCCATGATCCAAAAGAGCAACACAAAGGGTATCTGTCTCATCAAGCTTGACTACAGTCTCCAAAGTCGCACGAGCCCAGTGACTACGAGAAAACTGGCTACTACGAGGTATCAATCTAGGCACACCATCACTCTCTGCATATTGTACGAGCTGAAGTAAAGGCTAAAGAGTCTTCTTGGACTGCATACATAAAGCTCCATTTGTAGACTCCTCAACAATTGCCTCATTAGAATCAATCTCCTTAATCTGCAACCCATAGATAATAGCCTCAACAACTGTGAAAGCCTCTCGATGGAGCATATCCTGTGTCAGCTCTTCAATAGCCTCTTGTTTACTTTTAATGATGTTAATAATAACATCATAAAATTCTCTTTTAGTACTCCCCAAGACTTCTCCAAGAGTAAATTCAATTTTGCAGTTAATAATCCAATCGTCAAGTACCTTTTTCAAGTTCGTAGTCATCTCAATGTCGGAAAGCAACTTGAATCGAGGTTGCTTTTTCGACTTTGGATCCTTTGTCTTGGGGGCTTTCTGATATTTCTATACTTTTAGCTTTTGAACACCAGCCATACTCTGTTCTAGTCTTGAAGAAGAAGGCCAAGAAGCTGGATCATTTCTCCTAGTTATCCTCTTTGAACCTTCAGGCTGATCATTATCTCTTTTCCACTTTTCCTCAACAAGTGATTAAAATCCTTGAGATTTTACCATTTAAGCATAGATAGAAAAGACATCAACTCAATCAATCCATCCTTTCCTTTTTCTAATCACATCTCCTATGGCTGAAAGTTTGGATGATGAAGTTTTCCCCTTCTTCTCTATGTGCAGTGCGTAGGACCATAAAGGAGATTTGTCCTTCGGTAACTGCTCCAACTGAAGTCCATAGGTAGCAGCTTCTCTTGCCACCTCTCGCATCACATAAGAAGAGCACAAAAGAGGCACCTCCAACAATTTCTTCATACCGCCCTTACCAAAATTTGGTTTAATCGAAAAACACAATCATCGACTATCACACCACATGCAACGGCAAACACGATCATTCCTAGAAGAGTTTGTAGGAGTAGAAGAAGTTGGGGCTGAAATTGAAGCTGGACTAAGTGATTGTTACTCCATTTTGGTCATGTTCTAGACGGAACCCGCTCATGATTTGGACTATCACAACACATGCAATGGCAAACACAATCATTCCTATAAGAATTTGTAGGAGTAGAAGAAGTTGGGGCTGAAATTGAAGCTGGACTAAGTGATTGATGATCCATTCTGGTCACTTTGATTTGTAAGTCTTTTAAGTTCTTTGAAATTTCTTCCACTATATCTTTGACAGTTGGTTTTACATATGGTTTGATAACCACAAAGCAAGAATAGACATAGACATAGGCATAGAAGTAGACATAGACACAGGCTGAGAAATAGGAGAAGTAGAGGATGGAGAAATAGGAGAAGTCATGGTAGGAGAAGACATTGGTGGTGGTGATTGCATGCCATTCTGCAAGCGAGCCTTCCATCTCCGCCTCTTTGTTAGTGTAAATACCGCATCTACAACAACCTGCCAATCCATCTTCAATCCCATAGGCTATGTACGGTCTTCAAGAAGCTCTCCCAACTCATCTTGAAGTGCAGGATCAACCACATTCAATAATAACTCCACTTTCTCTGAGTTTACAGCTTTTTGCTCTAGTGCATCAAACTGGTTATATCGCTCTTCAGACTCCCGCAACAACTCAGAAGCAACAGGTCCTTTGTTGGGCTGATAAACACACTCTCTAGATGTCTTCCATGTAGCAATACCATAATCCTCCAGGAAATATTCATCTTTGAGTGCTTTCTCGAAAACATTCCAGTTAGATTCTTACACAAACAAATCTTTCATTCTAACCCGCAAAGTAGGTGTGACAAGCCGTAAGAAATAATTGCTTCAATTGGTCGGAACTCGGAAGAAGAGCGTATGGCTTACAAAGGCTTTGATGTAGGCTGAAACATTCCGGCCATCAAATAATTTGCGCTCACTAACCACAACCTCAATCGCCTTGGTCACACCATGCATATGGTCTTGTTCTTGATGCATCATTCATTGTTAATCCAATTGCTGCTAATGTAACTATTATTGTTGCATAGATAATTGCATCTGCTAATTCTGCATCATAATGGCTAAAGAAAAAGTTTGTAATAAAGTACTCATCTCATTGGAAGAGAAGAAGGAGTCGAAGGTGGATTATTTGAAGTGTCTCCCATCTTGATAATCAGAAGTGACACTTCACGTTGGGTTCACCAGATGTCGCATAAAATTAGCACGGGAGTTTGTGAAGTCACTCGCTGTAGGGACACTTTACGAGATGGGAATAATGGATGAGAGTACTCAATTTAGGATAAATACTTGAAGTAAAAATATTCTCATTTGATCAAATATAGATAAGGGCTTGATGGAAACAAGAATTTCCATCTTCACAATTTATTATAACACAAGATGGAATTCACAAAATTCTTGATTTAAAGCATTTGAAGAACAAGTTTTATGTATATTTTGACAAAAGATATTCAAATTTTTGCCTCTCAAGAGAGAGTATTAGCCATGGATATGCATAAAAGAGAGGGTAAATTGAAATGTATTTGGCATTGATGACTTCCAGGTAATAAGGATCTGAAATATGCGAGAAGCCCTTAACTTTTAGACAAATTTGATTGCCATCACAATATCCATTCAATACATCTTCTTCAGAGATACGTTGTTGCCACCTTGAAATATAACTTAATGATGAAGAAAATAGTCTTTAATCAGCTTTTCCAAATGTGATTACACATTAGCAATCTTATTTGTTGGGAACTCATACTTATTGTCGGGTGCACCTTTGCATTTCTTTAGATATGATAGAAAATTCAGTTCTTTTGATATAAGAATGTAATCCACAGCAAGAAACGAGTGTCAATAACATCTGATGGAAGATGTCACTTGTTCCAACATTATTTTGGCACTACAAGGATCTAAGGCTATAGCGACGGTGGGTAGCGACGACGGTACAAATAGCGACACAAATAGCGACGCTCCATAGGGAAAAAAAACAGGCCAAAACCGAGCGCGGGTTTATTTCGCATTTTTGCATTTTGTGTTTTGAGAGCGAGAGCGAGAGAGAGAGAGACCGTCATGAGAGAGGGAGAGGAAGAAGGCTTGCCGTCACCGCTGCCACCACCGCCAACTTCGTTGTTCGTGAAGGAGAGGAGGAGCCTTCATCGCGAAGAGGAGCCGCCCCACAGTTGCCATATCTCATCGGTGAGTCTCCCTCTCTCCTTCTTTTGCTTGTTTAGGGTTTAAATCACTTTCTCTTTTGCTTGTTTAGGAGAGGAAATGAAAGACAAAGAGAGGGAGAGGTAGAGGGAGGGAGAGAAAGAGAAAGAGAGAGGGAGAGAACGAGAAAGAGAAAGAGAAAGAGAAAGAGAAAGAGAGGGAGGGGAGGGGGAGGAAATGAGAGAGGGAGAGAAAGAGAAAGAGAGGGAGAGGGAGAGGGAGAGGGAGAGGGAGAGGGAGGGGGGGAAATGAGAGAGGGAGAGAAAGAGAAAGAGAAGGAGAGGGAGAGGGAGAGGGAGAGGGAGAGGGAGAGGGAGAGGGAGAGGGAGGGAGAGTGCATTCTCTCTCTCCCTCTCCCTTTTGCTTTTGGAGAGTGTTAGGATATATTGTGAGAGGGAGAGGAAATGAGAGAGAAAGAGAGGGAGAGGGAGAGAGGGGGGAGGAAATGAGAGAGTGAGAGAAAGAGAAAGAGATGTATACTCAAATGGATAGCTTTATGGAGATGTATGTCTACTCAAATGGATAGTTTTTGTCTACTCAAGATGTAGTCCACCTGTGTGTGTATATATTGGAACGATAACATATCCATGATTATGGTAATGGTATGCAGTTTGCTTTTTTTATGGGTACCATTACATCGACTCCTTAAGAGGGCTAAAAATTGGTCATACACTTTATAAAGTCTAATTAGGAGATTTAAGATGCACGATAATGGACTTATCGATAATGATATGCAATGTGCTTTACCATGGGCCATGAACATTGGTGACTCTTTAAGATGGCTTAAATTTGGTCATATCCTTTATAATGTCCAAGTAGGGGATCTAATTGTGATATGTATAATTCCTTGTTTTTGTATTAACTTTATAGGCATAACAAATTAGTAATCATACCAACTAGTCAACGGAAGGACTAAAAGAAAATGATCCCCTAGCTAATGGTCATTATGGTACTTCATCAAAATGAACCCAAAAGTGTTGCCATAGAAGAAGAATCCCTTAAATTGAGCATAGGATATTTTCTTCAAAGGTTATGACTATGAGTATAATTGATCGGAACAAATTTTATAACTATGGTACACACACACACACCCCCACACAGGCACAAACATTTTTACTATTTGATATTGTCTTTGACATGGTAACCACATTACTAAGATGCTTTTTTTTTAGATTGGTTTATTATTAGACAAAGAGATCCTCAATGATACTCATAAATTTTCTATACCATCAATGTTGATGTTGTGCTAGAAAGAATATATGAATATATGGGTAAGTGTACATAAGCATATAGAATTTACTTGACATCTTGATATCCCATAACTAGGGTGTATGCTGATACATATCGCTACTTCGTGATATTACTTCACACACGCACACGCACATGCACACGCACACGCACACGCACATGCACACGCACATGCACACGCAGACACACATGCATGATTAATGCATATTATGATATATATGTAACATTTGAGGGATGAGTATGAATGTTCCCTATTCTATTTCTCTTTAATTGATGATTATTTTCTTTAGTTTATTTTATGGCCTCAATAGACCATAATAGAAACAGAGAAACACTAGTTTTGCCTAAAATATTGCTACTACTGCATATAACTTCTTGAATTGATTTACATACATATTGATCATTAATTCTTTAGGACTAATGTGCAGACATAAGATATACATCAGAATCATTTACAAAGCACTGCTCACCTAAAAATTATGAATCAAAATACTCTCAGCACGATCGTTCTTGAACAAATAACTTATTATAGATAGGACTAATTTCTAGGAAACAAGAACAGAGTAGTAGAATCAAGCATCATCGACCCTATACAGGCATTGCCCTAAAGATCTTTCATTCGTCATGACTGAGAAGATACTTATATTGATTTCATGCACCTACATGCTTACAAGTACTAAGATAGATGATGCAATTTGAGCCCTAACACATGGCACAACCCAGTGTATCACTGGGATAGTCAGGACTCAAAACCCACTAGTATGCAATTAAATAGTATATAGCATGAAAACTAAGTAGCATGAAGACTAACGCATAGAACATAATTATACCTTGCTAAAGGCATTGCATGTCAAGATTGTGGGAGAGAAGGAAGAAGTCTCACTTGTAGCTTTCTTGCTTGCACAATGGGGGAATACACACAAAGGTGGAGGCTGAAAATAGTTTTCCTCTTCTTAGTTGTGTAAGCCAAAAAGAACTCTAGTACAAAGAAATAGAAGAACCCTATATATGGGTCTCAAAACCAAACTCAACTAACTAAGGTGGCATACTAACTGAGCCACGAACTAGAGTAGATAAGGATAGCTGTCATCTAGCTATTATTCATGAGTAGTGTACCAACCGCATCTGCAACTGACAAGTCGGTGACATAAATGCACAACGGTCACCCTGGCATATCACGAGTGGAGCTCGATATCTCAACACTCCCCCTCGAGCTCAATCCCAATTCATCCACACCAAGCAGGTCTCTGAACTTGCGCAGCTTCTCTGTGCCCAATGCCTTCGTAAATATGTCAGCTACCTGATCCTTTGTGCTGACATAAACTAGATCAATAAGACCTAGTAAAACTCTCTCTCGCACATAGTGATAATGCACCTCAATGTGCTTTGTTCTAGCATGAAATACTGGGTTATTTGCCAAGTTTATACTACTCATGTTGTCACAATAAATGACAACTGGCCCATCTGTAGACTGATGCATATCACAAAGTAGCTTATGCAACCAAGCTACCTCACATGCACCCATTGCTGCACCCTTGTACTCAGCCTCTGTGCTCGACAAGGCAACTGTAGGCTGTTTCTTGCTGCTCCAAGTGACTGCAGCACTCCCAAAAGAGAACACATATCCACTAGTAGATCGTCTATCAGAAATACTACCAGCCCAATCAACATCAATGTATCCATGCAACTGTATCTGAATCCCAGTCTCATAAAATAGTCCATACTACAATGTGGACTTCACATACCTGAGTATGCGTCTAGCTGCATCCAAATGCGGTTTCCTTGGAGCCTGCATAAACTGCCTTACCAATCGAACATCATAGCTCAAATCTGGCCTAGTAATAGTCATATAAATCAAACTTTCTACTATGCGTTTGTACTACGTCTATACATAGTAGGGTCTTCCAGAAGCTCACCTGCATTTGCGCTCAGCTTCACATAACCTGGTGGCTGCTCCATATAGACCTCTTCTTGCAAATCACCATGCAAGAAGGCATTCTTTACATCCATCTGATGTAAAGACCATCCCTTTGATGCAGCCATAGCAATGACTGCTCTTACGATTGCCATCCTTGCAACCGGACTGAATGTTTCTTCATAATCAATGCCATATGTTTGTGCATATCCCTTGACTACTAATCTTGCCTTGTATCTGTTCACAGAACCATCTACATTGTGCTTCACCTTATAAACCCACTTACAGCCAATTGCATTCTTACCTTTAGGCAAAGGTACCAATTCCCATGTAGCATTTTCTTCCAAGGCATCCATTTCTTCATCCATGGCTTTCTCCCATTTTTCTTTTCCCATGGCTTGCTTAAAAGAAGTGGGTTCTGGTTCGTGTATCACTTTGACCATATAGGCATAGTGAATGGCTGTAAATCCATCATATTTCAGCCTATCCACAGGATACCTAGCTCTGGTAGACCTGCGCAAAGTAGATTCACTCCCAGGTGCTCTCAAAACAACCCTGGTCTTCCTTACTCTAGGTGTAACAATAGAAGAAATACCCAACTCATCATCAATGCTCTGTTCTGAGCCACTGGATTCACCATCCACATAAGAATGACTTGCATTCACATCAAACATGGGCTGATCTACCTTCTCTTTTCCTTTTCGTGATACTTGAATACCACTATTTGCATTGCTTTGAGAAGATTCTCCTGATCTCAATCTGCTTGTCCATGGCGAAGAATGTGAACCACTGCTAGAGGATGCTCCAGGTCCACTAATATCTTGTGTGACTGCTGCTATGAATTCTGTGCAGCATTACCATTTTGTGCATCTACATTATCAATCACATTTACTGGTTTATACCAGCTACTCATCTCATCAAAAACAACATCTCTGCTCACGGTAAACTTACGAGTAGAAGGGTTATAGCATCTATATCCTTTTTGCTGCAGAGAATAACCAATAAAGATGCACTTCTCAGCTTTTGGATCCAACTTGGATCTCAACTCATCTGGCACATGAACATAGGCAATGCATCCAAAAATCTTCAAATGAGAAATATCTGGTTTTCTACCAGTATACCTTTCCTCTGGAGTCATCCCATGTATTTCTACAGTGGGAGTCCTTTTCATTATGTAGACTGCTGTAGCAATTGCGTCAGCCCAGTAAAAATCTAGCAAGTCTTTTTCGTTGAGCATGGCACGAGATACCTCTCCAATATGCCTGTTTTTCCTTTCTGCAATTCCATTTTGTTGTGGGATATGACTGCATGAATATTTCTGCTTTATGCCATGCTCTTGCAGGAACCTTGCAAACTCATTTGAGAGGTACTCTCCCCCTCCATCTAACCTTAGACATTTTATTTGTAGGCCTGTTTCTTTTTCAACCATAGATTTAAGAGTTTTGAAATGCCCAAAAACTTCACTTTTCTTTTTCATAAAATACATCCAAACTTTTATGCTATAGTCATCAATAAAAGTGACAAAATAATGACAGCCTCCAAGAGATGCAGCTTTAGTAGTCCACACATCAGAGTGGATTAATTCCAATGGCTTCTTACTCTCTTGAACATGTCTAGGAAATGGTTTCCTTGCCTGTTTTCCAAATTGACAGGATTCACATATCTTATGCATTTTTGCAACCTTGAATTTAGGCAATCCTGCAACAATATTTTGGGCTTGCATTGATTTAAGTCGCTGCACATTAACATGACCAATGTGTTTATGCCAGATATCAATATCTACAACTACTTCGGTCCCATGTGTAAATATTGCTGCACTCAATTCAGGCATGTCTGCTTCCAACGTAAACATTCTGCCTTTCTTCTTTTCTTTTGCTATCAAGCGACCTTTATTTTTCATATCCTCAACAAAGTATCCATGAGAATTAAATCTGACCTGCAAGGCCTGCTCAACCATTTGACCAATAGAAACCAGGTTCTTGGTGATATTCGGGACATGAAATACATCCGACAGGTATTTCTTTTTCCCATCCTGCATAGACAAATGAAATTTTCCAATCTGCACAATAGGATGTGCAGTATCATCACTAGTCTCCACAAATCCTGGTTTTTCCATTTTCCTTGCATCCTGCATCCATTCTGCATGACCTCTCATGTGGTTTGATGCACCCGAGTCAACATACCACACATCATTTCTTTCTTCTGCACTTGTCACAGAATTGATCATGTGCTGCACCATGAACAAATGCTCATTTCTGTCATCACTCTGTCTACTAGAAGATGCATAATTCCCTTGTTGCAAATTTCCATTCATGATGTCATTCTGCTTTTTATAGCAGTCTTTAGCCATATGACCCATTTTACCACAGTAGTAGCATTCAACATTGCTGTTTGCATTTTGGCCTCTTTGCCATCCACCACGACCTCTTTGGCTCCCCCTGCCTCTAGAGTTACCACGTCCTCCTCCATAGGACTGGTTTTCTTGAGTTTGCTGCATATTCTGATTTCTACCAAGGCCTCCAAATCGGCCTCCTCTATCTCTGCCTCTAACTCTTCCACCATTTGAGTAGAAGACAGCTTCTTTTGAAGTTCCTCCTAAAGAAGATGCACCACCATTTCTCTGCTCCTCAGAAATTAGAAGAGCAATCAACTCCTCAAAATCAGGAAATCTTTCACAGACGGAAATCGATGTTCGGAACTGTGCATAATCCTTTCCTAGACCATTCAAGGTCACAGAAACTAAATCATCATCTTCCACTAGCAACCCAATGGAAGCAAGTGCATCTGTAATCTTCTTCACCTTCATGTGGTAGTCATTGATGCTCATATTTTCTCTTTGCACATTGTGCAACTCTTGCTTAAGCTGCATTTTCCTGGCTTGCGTATTTGTGCTATACATTTTTGACAAAGTATCCCATGCCTCCTTTGGCGTACTTGCATCTTGAATATGCACAATCATAGAGTCTGAAATGCTGATAGACAGCTAGTACATAACTTTCCTGGCTCTCTCATGCCATGCTTTAAATGCCTACATTTTCTGTTGATTGGGAACATCAGGAAGAACTGGTTCTTCTTCATTTCCTGCAACAAATTCCCAATATCCTTTTCCCATAAGGAAATTCGTCATTCTAAACTTCCATGCTTGGAAGTTGTTCTTGTCAAGCTTTTCAGTGACAATCTGTGAAAGGGAATCAGACGCCATTACAGAACACTGCAAAAAATTCTGTCACTGCAAAGAACACAACTTCAGCCTCACAAGGACAAATCTGCAAAATTAACGAAAGTGGTATTTGATCACACAGTCACTTCCTAGTGACGATTTTGCATCAACAAGCAACAAGGGTGATTCTGTAACTCCCAATGTCTCTGCGTACAGGCATATGATGCAATTTCTATAGTAACTTTTCACCGACCTGTAGAACAGTGGTCACACAGCATAAAACAGGACCTTTTCCTGAGTGCGTGTGGAAAACTTCCGCCTCCAAAACAGGCCCCGAAATGGCTAACACTGGTCCTCTTACGAGAACACCATGAACTTGGTTTGCTTTCTTGAGCTCCTTACCACAAACAAGGCTCTGATACCATGTCAAGATTATGGGAGAGAAGGAAGGAGTCTCACTTGTAGCTTTCTTGCTTGCACAATGGGGGAATACACACAAAGGTGGAGGCTGAAAATAGTTTTCCTCTTCTTAATTGTGTAAGCCAAAAAGAACTCTAGTACAAAGAAATAGAAGAACCCTATATATGGGTCTCAAAAACAAACTCAACTAACTAAGGTGGCATACTAACTGAGCCACGAACTAGAGTAGATAAGGATAGCTGTCATCTAGCTATTATTCATGGGCGGTGTACCAACCGCGTCTGCAACTGACAAGTCGGTGACATAAATGCACAACGGTCACCCTGGCATATCACGAGTGGAGCTCGATATCTCAACATTGCATCCCTTAATAAACCACACTAAGAAACTAACATTGAGTAGAGACCCTCTAAGATACTCAAAGCCCTCTAGTGCAGTTGTATAAGTAATCCTAGGTGTCAACAAAATGAGACTAAGAAAGAACTATGATGAAACAAAGTGGAAAGTGATATTCATCAATGGCACCTAGGATTACTTATACAACTAGGATTTGTTGACAAAGTTGTATTTTGTTGACTAGGATTACTTATACTCAAAGCCCTCTAGTGAAGTTGTATAAGTAATCCTAGTAGAGCCCCTCTAAGATACTCAAAGTGCATAACCTAGAGACCATAGCTAGGTATATAAGGTATAATGGCCATACAAGAAGACACCTCAATAATTGACTGATCACCACTAAATCCCAAAGAAGAATCGTGTTCCATCCCCTTCAACTCTATATTCACCTCATGAAGAACTTCATTAATCATAGCATCCTTGTCACCAATATTTTTATTGCAATGATGAAGTAACATATTCATCACTTTTCCTTTTAGAATCTAAGGCATTATCCAATCTTTTAGTCAAGTCCAAACATTTAGTCTCCAACTCATGAACCTTATGAACCAATGCCTTTTTTTTCTACAATAATGAATAATTATCTACCGAGACAAACAAATCCTTGAGCGTGGTATATGGCTGAGATATAACATCAATAAATCTCTCAACTACTATGTCCCATGCATTTTTTACATCAATCAGTAAATCATTTATTATATCTTGAAGTTTAGATCTCAACACCATGGATGTATCAATATTGACCTCAATGTTTTTCAAAATTTGCTTCTCAACCTCTTGCAGAGGCTAAAGCCTCTCAAGCAAGAGCTTATGGTCAACTTGCAACTTGACATACATCTCCATAAAGCTATCCATTCGAGCCTCGTTTTCCCAAATTGTATTACCAGTCATTAAATTATTTGTTGTAACATAGACAAGATGGAAAACGAAGAAGGTCTTGTTGTTCAAGATCGCGAGGCGTATCTTAATCAGCGTGTCCATGTCCTTGCTCTCAATGCAAGTTGGCAATTAGACGAAAACGCCGATTGTCTATAGAACACATACGATGATTTGGCGAGTTTCAATCTGAGATCATTGATCAGGCGATTGCGGATTTTCAGCAAACAGTAATTTGAAGTTAATATCAATCATGCATTGTACTCGCAAGCTAATTGAATACCATATACAATAAGATTGGGTCTTGCTGGTAAATTTTCTATCCAGGGAGGTGATGTCTCGTCCCAAGGGGGAGTGCACCCTTTGTGGCCAATTAGAAGAGTTCGTGGGCGTGCGATGGATGGAGTGCAGGAGCCAATCCACCACTCGCAAGGCCAATCTATACCATCAATGCTAGAGGAGATAGGCAACCTTTCAGACCTACCTACAATCTTGGAGTTACGTTAAGGAACCAGTGTTTAATATGATTAACTAAAGAAGCTGATTGTTATATGTCAAATTAATGTGTTAGATAATTACATAACCAAAGCAAACCAAGGAAAGTGCGGAGGATAGACCATGGGTCCGTCCTACGGTTGGGTGGTCCCGGTTAGCCGGGAACTTTTCTCAAAAATCTTGAAGAACAGCGGGATGATCATCAAATGCTTATTGATGGCAATTTTCCCTAGTTGCACACCAAAAATATGGAACCCCCAAGGGCAACACCAAGAAACTGGGAAATCTACTCCAAGAAAATATATATTGTATCATAAAAGCAAGGAGAAAAACAACACCAATCTTCTCAAATCTTCATGCAATATCATATAAGAATTCTCCCATGGATTTATCACAATAAAACTTCAATAAATTCTTCATATTCTTGGTAGAAACCATAAAAAGAAAAAGAGAACACAGAGAAATGCTCCACTTTGAATGGAATTTCATCAAATAGATTTTATCTTCATAGTCTTTATAGTCTCCCTCATGTAGATACAATGTTTCTCATAGAAAATCAACTATCGCTCACTCTCTATCTCTCTCACATATATTCTCTCTCAATAGTACAATGGAACAATAAAGGATAATCATCCATAATATCTCTTTGGTCGTGGATACCCCTTCTAAGAGATATGTCTAATATGAAGGGTTACCAAAGCCACTATAGTATCCTTTCATAGCTAATTAATAGTATCACTGTCACTTCAATCTTCACTTAAGTCTTCAATAACTACGTTTTCCACTTTTTTGAACTATTTTGAACTTGCATTCATCTCTTTCCCAAAATTAGAAATCTTTCCCAAGCTACAAATCCATCCCAAAGAACACTTATAGAGGTATACAGAGAAAAAACTGAATAGAGACAAAGGTTCTACAAAAGCTCAACAGAAGGTCAACAATACCATATAGGTCATCAGAAAGCATTTAGCTCAACTAAAACCATTCAAAACCATCTAGAATAATTCAACAAACTTCCAAACACTCTCAAAATCCATAAATAGTTATTCCAATCTCTCATATAGAAAGAAATCACAACAAAACAAAAGCTAAGCATAACCAATTAGAACCTACCAAGCACTCAAGAGAACCTTCCAGTGCATCATATCTCCATTGAAAAATGTCATGAGCTTCTCAAATCTATTCAACCTTATCCAAAACTCTCTAAAACACTTTTTAAAAAAAGCAATCACATAATTTAAGTCATACAAAAATCACACAAAAATCCAATTAAAAACAAACCAGAAACACAATCATATCAACCCTCAACACTAACTGAGATAAAGGTCGTGGAAAGGCCAAGGTGGCGGTCATTGTAAAAAAAAATTAATAGGCAAATTTTTTTTGGGTGATGGAAGAGAGTACTTGCATTGTAGTCATAAAGGTGTCATTTCTAAAAATTTCTTTGAAAAGAATGCTAAATTTAAAAATGAAAATAAGGACCAAGGCAATGATGCATGTAGCAGTATAAACAATAATGACAGAAGTGAATAGGTATTTCTTAAACAGCAATTGATAAATACTATGACTATTGATGGTTCATGAAAGGATGATGTATAGTATATAGACTTAGGTGTCTCTAATCAAATGAATTCTCATACGAAGAGTGGTTTAGAGAGATGCACAATCTAGATTCTCTAGGCTATGTGAAGAGGGGGGATGATATAGCTCATCTCAATACTCATTTTGAAAATGTTTCTTTATGTAGGATGGTAAAATTAAGCACTTGTCCGATGTGTTGCATGTACCAAATATTGCAAAAAACTTGATTTTTATTGGCCAAATGGTAGAACAAGGATTGTAGGTTTGGTTCACTTCTAATGCTCGTTATATAGAAGATCTAAAAAATGATTACAAAAAGAAAACATACTGGAAAAATGTCTACTTTTGATGTAAGTTTTCCTTTAAAAAGGGATGCTACCATATTTGCACAAGATTCAAGTGTTATTACTCATATTGAAATTTGGCATAAGAGAGTTAGTCATGTTGATATACAATGGCTAAAAGACATGCAATCAACACAGATTGTGGATGGCTTGCCCAAGTTTAGGGTTGATGCCCAAGGAGGTCAATCATAAATATATGTACATACCACGTGGGTTCAACATAAGGGATTTTAAAAATACCATTTTTACACAATTTTTGCATATAGAAGGGTCCCATATAAAGGGATTACTTACAAATTTGAATAGAAAAGAGTTATATTTTATTAAGAAAAAATTCATAGATAAGGATATTTATAAATAGGCCTTGAACACACGTGATATGGAGGGTATACATATAGTGATCTACATGGGGGTTAATGGGATGCATAAAGTATGTAGAATGTAAATTTGGAAGCAAGCAAGGCATGTGTTTCCACATGAAAAGCATGTATGCAAGAAGCCACTTGAATTGATACATTCTAATGTGAGGAGTCGTATAAAGATTGCAACTTTGAGTAGTTGCAAGTATTATGTTTCCTTCATTGATGATCGTGCTCGCAAAGTATATGTTTACTTTATGCATGAGAAAAGTGAGGTGTTCATTCACTTTAAAAGCTTTAAGGTTTTGGTTGAGAAGGAGATAGGATTGCATATTAAATGCCTAATATCAGATGGAGGGGGAGAATATCTCTGTAATGAGTTTTTTTATTTTTAACAAAAAATGGTATATAGAGGTAATGTACATGTATATATACTCTACAAAAAAATGGAGTTTTTGAGTGAAAAAATAGGTATATTATAGAGGTGGCTTGTACATTGATATAAAAAAGAAGCTTACCTTATTACTATATTGGACTAATTTAGTTGCTACTATTGTATATGTTATGAATAGGACACCTATTGCTAATGTACATGGCATCACACTCGAAGAGAAGCTTATATGTAGAAAGCCAAATCTATCCCATCTAAAAGTATCTGGATGTATTGATTATGTGCATATTCCTGATGACGTGTGTAGTAAATTGGATCCCAAAGTAGAAAAGTGTGTATTTGTAGAATATTCTCTTGAGAAGAAGGATTATAGATGTTATAACCCTATTACATGTGAGCTGAGAGATAGCAAGGATGTTATTTTTGACAAAATGAATAGCTAGGACAGTAATGTGTAGAATGCACTTGGAGCTAATGACCATAAGAGTATGGCTATGTAAAAAATAGATTAGAAGTCACATAAATTGAGTGGACCACAAGAGTCTCCTAGTCATGGTTCTATTGAAAAACCTTGGAGTGACAGATTGAGGTCAGAAATTACTCCACCAAGTACATCACAAAATGTTAGACAAAGATAAAGAGAAAGCTTAGGACTCACCTACTATGATAAATGCATCATTAGGTTCCTCTCATGTTGATGTTGATTCAGATGGCTCTAAGCATAGCTTAGATACGGAGTTTGAAATTCTATCTATTAAAATACTTGGTGTGTAGAAGGCTCAAGAGGATGCTAAAGCACTTAGTAGTGGTTTAGATCCATGTAGGTCAAGTAGGATAAGAAAGCCAATGTAACAATCGATGTATGATAGCTATGTAGCTCATCCCTATCCTCATATGTCAAAGGTTGTGTAGGATGTGGAGTCCACATGTTTTGAGGGTGTAGTGGATAATAAATATTGGAATCATGCTAAAGATGAATAAATGACTGCACTTAAGGGTAATGGCACATGGGAGTTGGTCCTTTTACTTGAAGGTAAGATAATTGGCTATAGATGGGTTTAGAAGATCAATAATAAGTTAGATGGATCTATTGAGCACTATAAGGCATGACTGATTGGCAAAGGATATATGTAGACTCATGGTATTGATTATGAGGAGACTTTTATCATAGTGGCTAAAATGGCCATTGTAAGGGATGCCATTACTAGTGGCTACATCAAAAGGTTGGATCATGTATCAAATTGATATTAAGGATACCTTGTAGCGGGAGCTGCAAGAGGAAGTTTATGTGGAGCAACCACTTGGTTATGTGGATAAGAGTCATCTAGATTATGTATATAGGCATTGTAAGGCCTTGTATGGGCTGAAGCAAGTGTCTAGGGCATGGTTATGAAAAGATTGTAGAATACCTTGCTAGCATTGGATTTCACATATCACAGGCTAATTACTCACTCTATGTATGTGAGAGTGATGTAAATATGGTTATGTATGTGAGAGTGATGTAAATATGGTCATTACTATATATGTGGATGATTTGATTATCATGGGTGATATTGAGACAAAGATTGACCATGTGAAGAGTCTTCTCAAGATTAAAATTTAGATGAAGGATTTGTTGAGAAGTATGAAATCACACTCCTATGATAGTCTCTTTGTATGGAGTAGTAAGGCAAGGAACATGCAACAATCTAGAAGAACTATCATGTATCCCATAAGCATAGTAGGAAAAAGTGAAACTATCCTGAAACTATAAAGCAATATACTTGATAATCATTTGAAGATAATATTATTGTGCTTTACACTTTCAGTATCTTCCATGTCTACTCAAGATTGTGTTTATGAGTCCAAGTAATCTATCTTGGATCCTAATTCACTTGAGTAAGAGTCTTGTCGAGTCATTAGTCATTGTGCTTCTTGTCACTACCTTCCAACCTCCATAGCCAACCTTGCTTAAGATCCGTTTTTCTCAACATGGTATCAAAGCCATGGTGAGCTTGGTTTAGCTTGGCACACTACTTTTTTAGGTCTTCCCAACCTAAGCTTAGTTGAGTTTCAATAGATGACTTCATCTCTTTACTGTACTCTTCTTGACCTCCATAGCTAGTAGTATCTATTTGTCTTGGAGTGTCTGGATCTCTCCATACAAAGCATAACTCAACAAGATTCTTTCTAGATATCTTTCCCTTGTCTTCCTATACAATTCCTTGTCACGTCACATCATAACATTGGTCTCTTTCCTACTCAGCATTTGATCTTTTTAGCTCGCTGTTGTCAGATCTGCGCCATCCACTTGTGATTCATCCTGTGAGCATAGGGCTTTTAAAGCCTACATAAGATCTTTCCTCACCAAGCATCTTGGTGAATGATCCATCCTATGTGCTACTATAATAAAAAGACCAATCCCTGTTAGAAATCCTAAAGAAGAAGCCATAGCCCTTGACCTTCAAGCTTACTTATAACTTCATTTTCTCACTTCCTTGTCTCAACCAAGTCATTGCCACTTTGATCTAGTGGTCCACTCAATTGACATCAAATAAAATCAATAGGGAGGAGAAGATTCAACATCAAGCATCAAAGTTCAACATCAAGATCAACAAGCATAATATCTTTTGATACTCATTTAGTTCTTTTTGGCACTAGCACTTCTTCTGTCTCTTGATACATCCAATTTCAAATCACTTGCTAGTTATTTCTTACTACTAAAATATCCATTATGGGCAAAGATTCATAGTCATGCCACTTCAAAGAAATAGGCTTTCACACATGGCAAACAAGGATAAAGCTAATCCTCATGAAGAAAGGCTGTGGTCAATGACTAGTGGACAAGAGAAGAGACCTAGAGATGCTTCTCTTGCACAAGTATGGCAAAAGGTTGATAGCAAACCCCAAGCAATCATCAATCTTGAGCTTGATGATAGTAATATCCACCATTTAGACATATGTGAGATATTTTATGCCACTTGGGAATAATTGGACACATTGTTTGGTGCCCAATCTAAATATTCAAAATATAGATTGTTGATTGAGTTTTTTAGGTTTGATATGAAGGCTAATACATCCCTTACAACTCACTCTAATTATATGGAAATTTTTCTTACTCACCTTGCAAGGATTAACTTAAAAATGGAAGAAGACATATGCATTGGAGTCTTGCTCAAGAGTCTTCCTCCAAAATTTGATCATGTATCCACCACACTAATTAATATACATAATCCAAAGCTAGTAAACATCACAGCATTAGTACTTGAAGAAGAGAAGAAGCTCAAAGGAAAAGAGGAAGCAAGCACTTCAAAAGAAGAACATGTGCTCTATGTGAACAAGTACAAAGAGAAAAAAAACATTATTTGTGATTTTTGTAAAAGAACTGGGAACATTGAAAATTTTTACTATTCCATGAAAAGATCATAGAAGGCCCTTGCAACTATCAAAGATGAATAAGACCATGAAGAAGAAAACACTTAAGAGTAGAAGGACAAGCCTCATCAGTTCTATTCCCACTATTCAGATTGACTTTTTTAAGCCTTGTATGTACATGCATCAATGCTCCAATCATAAGCCTTGTAACCCTCATGTAACTTGTGTACTATAGCCTTTGCACACTTAGTGAGGCTTGTGATAACATCTAGCAGTATATGTTTTGTTTTTCTATGTCTACATCTAGGAAGGTTCTACTCATGACATCCATTGTATATTTAATGTTTTTATGGTTGTGATTGAGGAGGGGTGTTGAGAAATATGAAATTATACTCCTATGGTATCCTCTTTGTATGGAGCAGTAAGGCAAGGAACATGCAATAGCCTAGAAGAACTTGAGAAATATGAAATTATACTCCTATGGTATCCTCTTTGTATGGAGCAGTAAGGCAAGGAACATGCAATAGCCTAGAAGAACTGTCGTATATCCCATAGCCACAGTAGAGAAAAGTGAAACTATCTTGCAACTATAAAGAAAGATACTTGCCAATCATTTGAAGAGAATGCTATTCTACTTTGTACTTTCATTCTTGTCTATGTCTACTCAATATTTTGTTTATGAGTCCAAGCCAATCTATCTTGGACGTAGTTCACATGGGTAAGAGCCTTGTGCAGTCATTAGTCATTATGCTTCTTATCTTCACTACTTTCAACCTCCATAGCTAACCTTGCTAGACCAATGTTTCTCAATAGGATTTGGGAGAGCTATACTATTTATCACTCTACAAATAATCAAGACTCCAAAGGATATATGATTGTCATAGAGATAGTATGTGTTGGATATGTTGAAGAAGTATGGTATGCATGATTGCAAGCCTATCTCAATACCTTTGGATATTAATGCTAAGCTTATTGCACATAAGAGTTACTTGATTGAGGATGTCACCATGTATTAGAAGATTGTGGATAGCCTTATCTATTGGACTAGCCCAGACCTAAACTACACAATTGATTTGGAGATTAGTTTATGCACCTTCCACAAAAGCCATATTTGGATATAGTATGGCACACATTATGCTATGTCAAGTTCACATTGGATTATGCCTTATTCAATGGTAAAGGCATACCATTGGACTTACATGATTAAAAAGATGAAGATTGGGCTAATAGTATTTTAGGCAGGAGGTCTACCAGTGCTTTTATGTTTTTCTTTAACAATGCTACTATTACTTGGAATAGTAAGAAATAGTTGACAGTTGCCTTGTCTATTATAGAGGTAGAGTATAGAGGTGCTGCACTTGTAGCATGTGAGGTAGCTTAGTTACACAAGCCATTTGGTAATTTGGGGATGTAGATGAATAAGAAGATTATCATCTACTATGATAATCTTAGTAGCATTATATCAGCTAGGAACCTAGTGTATCATGCCCAGACCAAACACATACATATCCATTACAATTTTATTCAAAAGCAGGGTTCTAGCACGTGATATTGACTTGGTTTATGTTAGCACTTAGAATCAAGTTGTTGATATTTTTACCAAGGTCTTGGGAGCTAAGAAGCTTTCACCCTTTAGGACTATGCTTGGAGTTCATGAGCTCATGCTAAGCTCAAGGGGAAGCATGGAGATGTTGAGCTCTATATGATTTGACATCCATTACACATCTTGGTGATATGGAAAGATATTATTCACTGGTATGTTAGGTGATGAATATGAGGATATGCTAGTGATTCTAGAGCTAAACTACATCCACTTAGTCCATCCTTGGTTGTGGCACATTCATTGTGCTATCTCTTTTTTTCTTAGCAAGTTCGCACTTAGTGACCACATGTACATATATCGTGGTCATTTCATTATTAGTATTTTATCATATTGTAGACTTAGTTCTTTTTTGTGAAAGAAGAAGGAAGAAGAAAAAGAATATTTCAGCCCTATCTCTCTCTGTGCTTAAGTCTTCATCACTTTTGTATGTATGCTCTTCGTCTCTTCACCTCTGTTCCCTCTTGTCTATTTTCAAAAGAGGCTATCATCTTGAGTGGTGACTGGAGGTTAACTAAGCTTTTCCTAACTTCTATGATTGTGGAAGGCAAGGCATCCATGAGTGTATCATAGTAATATCAAAGCAAGGTTGCAGAAAACTACCAAGGAGTTCATGATACCATTGTAGTAGACTAGCCTTATAACCCATGACTTTTAGACTATGTATGGGTGTACCTCTATGGTGTACAACCACAAAGACAACCAAGGCATTAGACCTTGGCATACTTTGAAATAAGGCTACGAAAGTTTAATTGGTGCCATTAGTTGCACACAAGGTGAAAGTGTTCACTTGAAGACAAAACTTCCTAGGAGATCATTCATCCCATGATTCTCTACACCCAAGTATGCTGTATTGCAAGGCAATTAACCATCAAGTTAAGCCTTAGAGTTTTGGGAGGAGATAAAGAGCTTTTCAAGGACCTTTCAACTACTTCTTGGAATACAACATGCATGGGATTCTACCACATCGCTCTTGTAGTTCATTGAATTGTTTGATTATGAAGACATTAAGGGTAAGCTATAATTTTTCTCTCTCAATTTCCACCATCACACCATGTCCTCACCATCACATTCATTGTATGATGAGCCTGCAAATATATATGAAGATGAAACCATGAATTATTTAGATGATTTAGATGCATTTGATTTAATGGATAAGGGAGAATTTGGTGCTTTAGTGGCTCCAATGGCATCATTAGAGAAAAATTTCACCATTCAATGAAAATGTTACATAGATCTCAGTACTTTTAAAGTAATTGGTAAAACAACAAGCTTCGAGCATCCCAATTATGGCTCTTGAAGATGGAGTTGGTCTTGGTGCTACTCTCTCAATAGGGCTACCTCAAGGCACTGAGGCCTCTTGCTCTCTTAACACACATGAGGCTAATTATGTGTTAAAGAACATGAAGCCACTTGTGTTTTGAGGAGAGGAATGAGATCATAATAAGGATGCAATCAACACTTTTTTACAAAAGTGGAGCAACTTGCATCAATTCCATTGTACTCCAAATTCTATTAAATTCCTTGAGGCAAGTCTCATACTTGAGGGCAAGGCCTAAAAGTGGTGGTTAAATCTTGATAACACTACTCATCCTACCACATAGGCCAAGTTTGAGGAAAATTTTTGAAGGAAATATCTTTCTAAGAATGAAAAGGATCAAAATTCAATTGTTTGGGATAAGCATTGGATATATGATCTGACATTAACATAGTACATTTCCAAAGATAGAGAAATCATTCTCAAACTTGGTGACTTGGATGAATTTCAAATGATTAGAGGATTTATTCAAAAGGTTGAACACCATGCTTAATCTAAGTATTGTGAATCATCCTCAAATGGATAGGAAAATCTAGCACCTATGATGGAGAGTGCCATGGCATTAGCACTTGTCTAGGAAATAGAAAATAATAACTGCAAAAAGTAAGCATCGTGCAACATATAAGAAAGCATAAGGAAGGAGCCTAAATTTTGGATTATTCTTTGAATTATTAAACCACAAATTAATGTGCATGAAGCACTTGCACAAAAGGTTGCAATAATTGTACTAATTTATCATGTAACCTCACAAGCCATCGTGCATGTTGTAATGATAGCATAGGCTCCCAATGAAAAATGACAATGCATGTGCAGGTCATAGAGGGTTGACAGTCAAAGGAGCATGTTGTTGGAGCATTTGGGGTCGAAAGTCTACCACACATGTAAGAGACAGTAGGGTGAAGGGAGATTCAAGGAGAGGAGTAGATGGAAGAGAAGGGGCTTAAAGAAATAGAAGATGTAGAAGAATACTCATAAAGGTGAAGCCTGTCAATTTATTTCTACATTATGAGAAGATAAATCTCTTGTAGACAAAAATGTGCATAAAACAATAACTTTCTCTATGCTGCTCAGACTACCAATTTGATGTTTCCTTTGGCTCTGAAAGGGGGGGAAAATACAAGGATGCCTAGCCAGAATACCCTCAGATCACTCCTTCTTCTCCCAGTTTTGGAGTGTTGTTCATTGCCTGAAAACTGTGATCGTGCGTCGCGCAATTTCGCCAATCCTTCGTTTTACATAAAATCTCCCAAAAATACCTAAAAGCTACTTGCTTTCTTTTACATGTCATCCTATTCTAGAAGTTATCTACAATTTTTGGATATTTACAAGAGATGATATCTAAAATATCAAAAATTGGCTAAACTTGTCCAAATTAAATCTAGTAATTTTGAACAACCCACACTAGAATATTGACATTAATGACTAATATGGCATTGGCTCTCCAAATCAATAAGAAAGCCGAATGATAATTCACTCTAGAGTTGTTCACACTATGACCACGTAGTGGCACGACAACGTACTTGGATCTTGAAGTGTGGAAATGGCATCCTTCACGGGATTAAAGGAAGACTATGCCACTCACTATAAACAAATTTTTACACTCATGGTATGAGGGACTATATGAGAGGTAGCATTGATTCTCATGCATTGTTAATCACTTTTGCGTAAACTGAAAACCCCTAGAAAAACTTTAGGTAAGTAGGACTTTTGTAGCTTAGTTGTTGTGTGACTGTTTGTATTGTTGTTTTGTAGTTCGATTTTTGGTATTTGTCTAGATCAAGAATTGTTTTTGCCATTTTATTTGGATTTTTTGAGCATGAAAACTTGATAGTCTTGGTTAAGATTGGTATTTACCTAGAGAGATCTAAGTGAGATTTTGATGGTCATTGAGAGACAAAATTTGGAGGTCATTGAGAGACACATCGAGAGATCATAGATTTTTAATGCACTTCGAGATCTAAGTAAGAAGCATTGAGAGACAAAATTTTGAGGTCATTGAGAGACACATCGAGAGATCATAGATTTTTAATGCACGTCAAAATGCATCTAGGAAACCTCTAGCTCAGCCATCCACCACCGTTTGGTTTTTTCATGAAAATTTGGTATTTGGCACTTCCTATGCACTTTTTGCTCCAAAACAGCCTCAAATGCTCCAAGAATGGCTCAAAATCTTCTCTTAAAATTGAGCTCTTAATTACATCCTTAAACTTGATTTGCTTCCTCCGACCTATTGACTGGCCAAAGACCAAGCCACTTTTACCCAGGTTAACAAGCCAACTCTTAGGAGTTGTTGCACTAAACAAGTGATTATTTCACTAATTGTTTTAATTTGACTCGACTTAGCCTTCCTTAATATCTACAACGTTGTTTGTAGTAGTCCAACTGCAAAGATTCTAAACTTCAATAAATTATACTGGGCACTAATTTGCTAAACCTAAGATAACTATGGTTTCTCCTCATCTCTCAGAGGCAGCTCCTCATAATGTTCTCCTGCCATGCTAGTGGCGGTTTATCCAGGAAATGTTTTTAATGTTTGACTTTGGAAAGGTTGTTTCAGGGATATAGATCTCTTAGATCTATTTATATATCTCCGTTTAAAGTTCCTTTTTATGTCTTTCTCTACCTGATTAAAATTAATTCTTTTTATTTGTTTAATTTTAAACAAACATTCAAATCAAATTTTCTGACATATCATAAACCCCTAAATTTTAATCTCCCTTGGTAAATATTTCCCACTCCGTATATTAATTTCGTCGTTGCTTATTAGTTTTTAAATACTTAATTCATTTTGCAAATATAACGTCTTTTCCTTCTTTTCTATTATTAAACATCAACCAGAATAAAACAAGTTCTTCCATACTCTTATGGTTCACATACAACGTTCATTTTAAATCCCGTATATCCCCTTAGTTTTCTTTAAATTATCCTAGTAGCCCTCCACTCCATATATTTAAGAAGTTGATTGTAAAATGAATAACATGTAAAAATTTAATATAGATGCTGAGGCTTTTTCCCCCATGCCATCCAATCATTAAATTATTTTGATTTTATTTTGGTTTTAATTTAAACTAAATTTTATAACTGCAACCTAACATTATAAATCATTATAAAGTGTTGTCAAACTTTGTATTGGTAATTTCCCATGTTTCCCAAATGTTCACACCGTGTATAATTTCTCTTATCAAAACTAAAACACCATATCTTTATACAAGCATTTCTTAAGTAAAATATTATTTAAATCATTATTTCTTTTCTTTAACCCTTACAACATAAATGCACTAACAAATCAAAGATTTTGTTTCCAATATTTCACTAAGAACCCATAGTTTATATCAATAAATAACACATTTTACGTAAAGGAAAACTATGCCTTTTCCCTAAATATAACTCTTTCCTAATTTTTAAATATAACAAAACATCTTTAAAAATCTTGATAGAAATTCAGTAAATTCCCTGACTCATAAGCTTTATAGGAAAAATATCAGAACTTATAAATTTTCAATCAGTAATTTTATAAAATTTTATTTATGATAATTTTGAGTCATTTTTTAGTGTTTTCAACTGTTTTTGATTTTTAATAAATAAAAACCAGTTCAAATAAATACAAACAACCATGTAGCATGAGAAAACAGGTTAAAAGACATGTTTTTAAAATTATAAACTAGAGAAATTTTCATGCCATATCATTTATTTTAGATAAACCAGTTAGACACTTACTTGTAAAACCGCGGGTCGTCGTCACGTCCTTGGAGACCGTGTCCTCTTGCAGTCCAGTCACGTAAAGTCTATTTTCTATCCAGTCGATTCAAATGGAAGCTCATCATCTTGTTCTTTTCCCACAGTTTCCCATATACTATTCCTGCCTATAACTTCCACACTTATTCTTCAAACTCCATGTTACATAGAAAACAAGAAGGATCTCCCATCCACCTTTGATCCTTGCTTATGATTTTGTCGATGAAGATCTCCTCCCATACTCTCATGAATCTTGGATATGAATTTGCTTGTGCTTAGGCTTGACCCTTATCTTGATTACTTTGTGGAAGAGAAAAGATTAGGGGTTATGTGGGAATGGAACTTAAGAGATATTGTTTCCTTTATTGTATCATTTAGCCTTCGAAAAGAGAGATACGACACAAAATTCTACCACTGTCCACGATTGAAAATCCAGCTATCACTTCTTCCCATTGTTTTCCACTTGCGATGGTTGCAATGCACCACTTCTTTGGTTTTGATCTCGTGATATTGTCGATAATGGGGCTTTTATCCTCTTTGCTTCTCTAAGTTTGATGTTTTATTGCAGGTCATGGTCGTGTCGATTCTCCCTGACATGAATCTTGTGATGCCGCCAATTATGTCTTCATCTTCTTGCTTCTCTGGTAGAAGAAGAAGGTCTTTTCACCTTCATCTATCTCTCTCTCTCTAATGTCTACATACGGGTCTAAGTATGTGGTCCCTCCTCTGCTCCGCACGGCCAGCCCTGAGCCCTCATAAGAGCTCTTTCTCTCTCCACTGTAGTGTAGAACTCTCTCTCTCTCTCGCGGTGTGTGCGTGTGCGTGCGCAGTTTGTCTGAACAATGCATGGTCCCATACGCTGTGGTGGAGCAGCCCCTCTAATTCCATGTCTGCGCTGTAGCTGCTCCTGCCACACAGTGACCGAAGAGTCAGCACTGCATCAAACACTACTGGTTCTTGTGCGCAATAATGCTCGACCCCGATGTCAGTTTCGTCGAGTATTCCATGGAGAGATATGAGCACAGGATTTCGGACCACTCACAGCCTTTTGGGAATGTTTTCAGGCCTCGAGGTTTCATGGACAGATATCATGAAGAGGAATATCTGGCGGCGGAAGAACCGCATGAGTTGGACTTACAGAAACCCAAGATGTCTGTCCTCGGGTCTGTCAAGCCCATCTTCTCCTGCAGCAGCACAACAAGCACGGCCAGCCCTCTCTTTATTGATTGCCTCAGTCTTGCCGTCGCCCCTTCTGCCTCTGCATCAAAAAAACTCGCTTTGTTGCTTGGGCGGAGAGGGCATGCATGATTGATACAGGGGAGGCTTGATTGATTGATTCATTCTTATGTTGTTGTCTCTGCTTTCTTCTCCGGCAATCGGATTATAGGCAAGAGACAGACGCCTTGATGCATTGATGGGCTTTCATGCATCTGCTTCTTCCCGATTCCGTCTCAGACGTGAGAATTGCAGCTTGAGCTCTTAAGAAAAATGAAGCTTTTTCAGACCTCTCCTGCAATGGAGTCTTCTCTCTCTCTATTGCCCTCATACCCTCTCCCCTCTTCACGACACGAATTGCAACCGCCTTTTTCCCATGACATTCGTTTTTTTCCTTTTTTTCCTTTTCTTTCAAGTTCCTTCTATTAAGGTTTTTTCCTATTAAGGTTTTTTTACTCTCCCCCAACACACAACCCCCTAAGGCAAAGTCAAAACCCCCATCCATCTTCTTTTGCAAATAACCGACTCCTCCCAGTTGTGGCTTGGAGTAGGAGTTTTTGAGAATCTCCTCAAGCATACTCACATTTACGATAAGACCAACATTGAAACCTTTTCAATTCAGGTCGATTGCAAAGCCGAGGGATAGTGCACACATTATTAAGTTTATAATAATAATTTCATGTTGGCATTGGATTCATTATAGCTAATTGGAACTTTCAGCTCTCTATTGCATTTTCTTATGCACTACTCCTTGATTGCATTGATGCAGTGGCATTCATCTTCAGTTGAAATAAACTGTGTTTGTAATCATTCGATGTTGGCATTGTAAGTCGTTATAACTGCCCTCCATGACCTAAACCATAACCTAAAACTACATAATCTGCCATGAATAACACGATTTCTAGTGACTCTAAGAATATGGATTGCATAAGCTCAAAGGACTTCATTTCTGCAATGTCCTACAGTCCCTAAGCCTTGGTCTTAATACCCTATTTCTGGCAAATGAGATATAAGAGTTTCTTATGGTTGTAGACAGGCCAAAAGATTGAATTTTGTACCGACATTCCCTGGCCAGACTACAAGGACACGGTCTCCAAAGACAGCAACAACGAACACCGCATCTGCATTGAATTCATGTAAAAATTTAGTAATAAAGTGTCAATTGTATACAATTTTGCCAAAAAATTGTTGCACTAAATGGCATGTTTTTAGGTGTTGTCACCTATGAAATCTGATTATGACCTCGCATTTGAGGTACATAATCAACTCTATGAGTGGCATTACTCTCCTTTAGTATGATTTTCTATGCCCACAATTCCTAGTCTTAATGCACTTCGAGATGTCTCTCAATGACCTCCAAATTTTGTCTCTCAATGCTTCTTACTTAGATTTTTAATGCACTTCGAGATGTGTCTCTCAATGCTGGAGTGGTAGAGATCATAGATCAGGCCAAGAGACTACGTCATTGGCAAAGGATAAGTGTCAGCAGCCTCCCGATGATGAGATACGAGCCTCAAATCCATAGATTTCTATGCATAAGTGATCATTTCTTTTGTTTTATGAAAAATGGTCGAAGAAAGTGCTTGATTTTGATTGTTCTTGGTTTTCCATGTTGCATTCTCTCTAAAATGTGAAAGAAAACCAGGAAAATTCAATGTTATAATAATTTCTTGCAAAACATGAAAAACCTGCAAGTTGTGATTTTTATAAAAATAATGGAATTTGGGGTTTTCATTGAGTGTTTTGGGGTCATATAGGATAGAAATGGATATGAAAATGATGTTGAGTATCCTTAATCAGTAAGAACTCATAATTTTGAATTATCATAATTTTTTAACAAATAAATGAGAAAAAATAGGAAAAATAAGTGAAATTTTAGTTTTTGTGTTTAAAAATTTAGAAAAAAATGCATTTTATGTTCATAAACGTATAACAAGACTGGATCATGAGGATCAATCCTCAATCAAGCCTTGTTTCTATGTTAGATTGTGTTTTTATGGATTTTTACATGAAAAACTACATAAAAATGAACGTTACACCCACCCAACGAATGCAAAGCATAAACGGTAGGGGAAAGAAGGATTGTGAAAGTGGTTAGTTACTAAAAATGATTCAAATTTTGATCCATTTATCTATGTATAATATATAGGATAGACTATCATTTGAGTTAAGGAGACTAGTAGCACAAAGAATTTCGGTGCTAGTCACTATCAACGCCGCATGTATGATTAGTTGGAAAATCATTAAAGGCTTGTTTTTGCACTTCACATAGCTAGTTTCTAATGATAAAATTCTTGAGCACAATAGTTATCCACACTTAAATTGAGCATAACATGGTATCAAACCTGGACGCATTGCAATTATTTTCCAAACATTGATCTACATGGAGTGTGTAAGGAAACCCAAGCCGTAGGGTAGATGAAAGGTTTCTTAGGGAAAGCTTGGCAACGAAATATCAAATATCCTGGATCATTTAGAATATATAAGAGTGGAGATTGTTTGTGTGTTCTTTATGTTAGAGTAGCGCATCGAGGGGCCAATCCTCTCGGTGTAGGAGAGCTATAGTGGGCCGGCCATGGCATTCTACCGAGGGGGGCCTCCTATGTTTATGTTACATGGTATATTTTACCAAGATGAATGGGATCTCCCTCTAAGGAGTAGGGAAGGGCAATCACTGGACTACATTCTACTACAAATGTAATATCTATAGTAGTGATCAGGACAGTGTGTCCCTTAGATGCTCCTAGCCACGAGGTCATGGGGGGTTGTCTTGAGAGTGTTGGAGAGACACAGCTAGTGCCTATAGCCAGTGTCAGACCCATTTTAGGTTACAATAGTAATCAATGTTGTAGAGTTTACTCTATGGATGGATCCACGAATTAAAGAAGTCGCTACATTGTTAAAAAGGATAGGGTTGTCTCGGGGGGGTCACTCATAAATATATGTATATATAACGTGAGTTCAAAATAAGGGGTTTTTAAAACACCATTTTGATACATTTTTTACATATAGAAGGGTGTCATATAAAGGGGTTACTTACAGATTAAATAGAAAAGGGTTGTTTTTTATTCAAGAAAAATTCACAGATTAGGATATTCATAAATAGGCCATGAATGCACGTTATATAGAAGATATATATATAGTGAACCCCCCGAGAGGGTCGTTGTGGGACTCATATTGGATAGTGGGAGAAGGAAATTCAACATTGCGATGCTACTTTGAATACATTACTAAATTTCAAATAAACTTCTTCAAAGGAGGGCAATTATGAGAAATGAAACAAGCAATTATCGGAAGAATGACGAGTGCCTGCATGGCGAGGATGAAACACATTATAATAGGATGATTGAACCAGTCCATTTTGTTGTTGTCTATCTTTAAACAACTCAATCAGCCCGACTATAGTGATAGGTAGTAATCAATTGTAGGTGCTCAGCATGAAGGTGACAAATTGCTATAGCATGAACACAGAGGCAGAGCTGCCACTTATTAGTGATCCAATTGAATGAAAGACTAGTCTAAATGAATGTAACTGAGACAAGGAAGACAAACATGGATGAAGTTGATCATTGTTGCATGCTCAATCCAAGAGAAAAGCAAACAAATGAAAAGCCTCAGGGCTTTTAACAAAAAAGCATCTTCATGGTTAAGCAAGAATGCTTTGAGAAGGTCAAAACAAAAAAGGAAAGCCTCGTGGCATTTAGCAAAGAAAAACATAATGAAAACTAATTAATCTTTCGTTGTTAGAAGAGAAACAACCTATATAAGGGAGAGATATGAAGATATAGGGGCAATTTCTCATCATTACAAGGATTTGAGCTAGTAGCGACGCTGATTAGCGACGGCGGATAGCGGCATCGCTATAGCGACGCTCCACAGGGAAAAAAAGTGGCCGAAACCGAGCGCAATTTTCATTTCGCGTTTGCGGCTTGTGAGTTTTGAGAGCGAGAGCGAGGGAGAGAGCGACCGTCGTGAGAGAAGGAGAGGAAGAAGACTTGCCGCCGCCGCCGTTGTTTGCGAAGGAGAGGAGGAGCCTTCATTGCAAAGAGGAGCCGCCCCACGCTCACCATATCTCATCGGTGAGTCTCCCTCTCTCTTTCTTTTGCTTGTTTAAGGTTTAAATCACTTTCTCTTTTGCTTGTTTAGGAGAGGAAATGAGAGAGAAAGAGAGAGAGAGGGAGAGAAAGAGAAAGAGAGGGAGAGGGAGAGGGAGAGGGAGAGGGAGGGGGAGGAAATGAGAGAGGGAGAGAAAGAGAAATAGAGGAAGAGGGAGGGAGAGGGAGAGTGCATTCTCTCTCTCCCTCTCCCTTTTGATTGTTTAATGTTTAAATCACTTTCTTTTTTGCTTGTTTAGGAGAGGAAATGAGAGAGTAAGAGAGAAAGAGAGGGAGAGGGAGAGGGAGAGGGAGGGGGAGGAAATGAGAGAGGGAGAGAAAGAGAAAGAGAGGGAGAGGGAGGGAGAGTGCATTCTCTCTCTCCCTCTCCCTTTTGCTTGTTTAATGTTTACATCACTTTATTTTTTGCTTGTTTAGGAGAGGAGATGAGAGAGAAAGAGAGGGAGAGAAAGAGAGGGAGAGGGGGAGGGAGGGGAAGGAAATGAGAGAGGGAGAGAAAGAGAAAGAGAGGGAGAGGGAGAGGGAGAGGGAGAGGGAGGGAGAGTGCATTGTCTCTGTCCCTCTCCCTTTTGCTTGTTTAATGTTTCAATCACTTTATTTTTTGCTTGTTTAGGAAATGAGAGAGAAAGAGAGAAAGAGAGGGAGAGAAGGAGAGGGAGAGGGAGAGGGAGGGGAAGGAAATGAGAGAGGGAGAGAAAGAGAAAGAGAGGGAGAGGGAGGGAGAGTGCATTCTCTCTCTCACTCTCCCTCTTGCTTGTTTAATGTTTGAATCACTTTCTTTTTTGCTTGTTTAGGAGAGGAAATGAGAGAGAAAGAGAGAAAGAGAAGGAGAGGGAGAGGAAATACGAGAGTGTTAAGATATATTGTGAGAGGGAGAGGAAATATGAGAGAAAGAGAAAGAGAGGGAGGGACGTACATTGGTGACTCTTTAAGATGGCTTAAAATTGGTCATGTCCTTCATAATGTCCAAGTAGGGGATCTAATTGTGATATGCATAATTCATTGTTTTTGTATTAACTTTATAGGCATAACAAATTAGAAATCATGCCAACTAGTCAACGGAAGGACTAAAAGAAAATGATACCCTAGCTAATGGTCATTACCGTACTTCATCAAAATGAACCCAAAAGTATTGTTATAGAAGAAGAATCCCTTAAATTGAGTATAGGATATTTTCTCTCAGGTCTTATGACTATGAGTAGAATTTATTTAAATAAATTTTATTACTATAGTTGATAAATTTCATAGATGGCATAAATTTTAATACGCGATCCTAGGACAAAAAAACCACATTTCTAAGATGCTTTTTGTTGAGACTGGTTTATTATTAGACTAAGAGATCCTCAATGATGCTCATAAATGGATTCCTTATACTCAAAGCCCTCTAGTGCAGTTTTTTACAATAACGAATAATTATCTACCGGGACAAACAAATCCTTGCGCATGATACAAGGCCGAGATATAACATCAATAAATCTCTCAACTACTATGTACAATGCAAGATTTATGGTCAACTTGCAACTTGACGTACATCTCCATAAAGCTATCCATTTAAGCCTCGTTTGCTGTAATGTAGATAAGATGGAAAACGAAGAAGGTCTTATTGTTCAAGATCGCGAGATGTATCTTAATTAGCATGTCCCATGTCCTTGCTCTCAATGCAAGTTGGCAATTAGACGAAAACGCCAATTGTCTATAGAACACGTACGACGATTTGGCGAGTTTCAATCTGAGATCATTGATCAGGTGATTGTGGATTTTCAGCAAACGGTAATTTGAAGTTAATATTAATCATGCATTGTGCTCGCAAGCTAATTGAAAACCATACACAATAAGATTGGGTCTTGTTGGCAAATTTTCTATCTAGGGGGGTGATGTCTCGACCCAAGGGGGAGTGCACCCTTTGCAGCCAATTAGAAGAGTTCGTGGACATGAGATGGATGGATTGCAGGAGCCAATCCACCACTCGCAAGGCCCATCTATACCGTCAATGCCAGAGGAGACAGACAACCTTCCCGACCTACCTACAATCTTGGAGCCTGAGATGGAGGCAATGATCGATGCATTGATTCCCATGGATGTTGAGACATTTGACCCACTTAGAGAGGAAGCATCCATACCATTATATGATGGGTGCCGAGTATCTCGGTTGAAGACATTACTTGCACTCTTAAGTGTGCAAGCAAAATATGGTTGGAGCGATACGAGTGTGACCGAGTTATTCAGGTACCTTGCACATAGGCTTCATTGATTTTTTTTTAAAACAGTATTATTGCAAACATTTGTGCTTTTTCAAAGTGTTTTATGATTTTTTTTCAGGTTATTGAAATATCATATATTACCACCTGCAAATACCATGCCTGAGTCTCGTGATGATACACGACATGTTTTACAGAAGCTTGGCATGGACTACAATAACATCCATGCATGTATCAACGACTGCATACTGTTTCGAGATGAATACGAGACTATGGAGACATGTCCAAAGTGTGGTGCTCACAGGTATCGATAGGACTTGCAAGGGCAAACCATCCCTCAAAAAGTTCTCAGACACTTTCCGCTCATCCCCCGCATAAACCACATGTTTTGCACATCTAGCATGGCAAGCTTGACAACGTGGCATGTGTAGAATAGGTCCACGGATGGAGTTCAATGAATATCAGCAGATTTACGCGCATGGAGCCACATTGACTCTACCTTCCCAGGCTTTGCGCGAGAGCCAAGGAATCTTCGGCTCGGTCTCGCCATGGATGGTGTGAACCCATTCGGTCTGCGCTCGACTTCTTACAGTGTGTGGCCTATAGTGCTTGTCAACTACAACATCCCTCCATGGCTTTCTATGAAGAAAGGACATCTCATCCTTAGCTTGCTCGTCCCGGGCCGCTACAAAGTAAAAAATATGGACGTGTATCTTCGTCCATTAGTCGATGAGCTTAAGACTTTGTGGGAGGAGGAGGTCACTGTGCAAGATATGAGTAGGCGCAATGGTCGGCGGTCAACCAACATTCGAGCCATTCTCATGTGGACGATGCATGACTTTTCGGGATTTGGAGAGTGCTCAGGTGAGCAGACCTCCGTTCTCGCTGGTAATATCTATATTTTATTTCATTCAATTAAGTATTCACTAGGTCGTGGCTCGCCTTACAGGTCTGGTTACCTCAGGTTATCATGCATGTCCATTGTGTGGGCCACTCCGAGAGAGGTTACCCCTTTGAGTGCCACTCTGAGAGAGGTTACCCCCGTCGGTACACCGGATGTAGAGGGGTCTCCTGGATATGCCCAGGAGCGTGGACGGAGATGGGAGAGGATCCATTTTAGGCAGACTCCTAGGGGTTATGGATACCTGATTGATAGTAGGTCAGGAGCCATCATCATGAATGATGAGGGGAGGAGGGTGATGGCTCGCATGAGAGAGTTGTGTCAACAAGTTTTTCGGCACAATGTCCTGAATCATTGGAAGAACATACCAAAGGGGAGCAAGGACTACATAGTAGCATCCTTGCACGAGGAGTTTCTGGTGCCAGCCGCAGTAGATAGATTCTCTACGGGCTGGATGATGGATTGCATGCATGCATACATGTCACATAGACGATCCGACGCACGCAAGGCAATCAAGAGTGGGGCTGTAAAGCCCGAGTGGTTAGATGCAGACGACTGGCGCCGACTGAGGGAGAAGGCTACAGACTTGCCAGGACATTGGAGTCAGCAACGGGAGGCGGCGAGGGCACGACTCGAGGCCGGAGTGATCCATCATCTTGGGAGTGGCGGCCATAGGACATATTTGGAGGACTTTGTAAGTTTCTCTTTTGTTTTGCTCGTTTGTTTTTTTGAAATATTCTTTGTACTGACAATCATGTTTCTAATAATTAGCATTTTGTTTTCTTTGCAGCACTCCATTACAAATTGCGATCTACAAGGCCTTGAGACTTGATATGCAGAGAGGCACGGTCTCAATGCATTGATCGACCGATTGTATAGACGCGGTGGCCCTGTAAGTCACTCATCTTTCTTGTCTGTAGTTACCATGAGATATTTGAATGCATTATTGTATGGTGGATTGATGTGTTGTTTCTTTTTCTGCAGAATCCGTTCGATGCTCCTTTGCGACGGGACGAGCTTTCGGGGGACGAGGATTTGTAGCTCGCCCTTGGATCCTTGGAGCTCACACACCTTTAGTTTTTAGTCGCCTGATCTATGTAGACATTATCTATGTATTAGTGATATCCTTTCATGATTGTACCAATCGCATTTTATGCGATCATGTATTTATTTCATGTATCAGTTTTATGATTTCAGTATACATTCTTTTTGTTTGCAAGCGCTTTGTATGCAGTAGTGCAGAAACTATTTTGTATGGCTCTCATACAGCACACAGTGCTATATGTGGTAGGGCAGCTTGCTGCCCTGCCACAATTTTTTTTTTCCTTGTTACCATCGCTATTTGCGTCACAAATTTACTGCTCGCGTCACTATTGGCCTCGCTATGTGCGTCGCAAATTTACTAGTTACGTCGCTATATGCGTCGCTATATGCGTCGCTATTTGCGTTGCTATATGTGTCGCATATAGCGACGCCAATAGCGACGTTTCTATGGTGTCGTCAATAACGACACTTTTTGCGACGACGGGGGCAAATTTTGTTGTTTGTATTTTCGTCGCTTTAAACGTCGTATAAGGTCTATATCTTGTAGTGCATGATTTTTATTCTTACCTCCTATGTGAGAAGAGAGAAGGGTCACACCCAAAAAATTTGGAGCAAGAACTATTTGTTTCGAACATCTTTAGGCTAGATGGCAATCATTCAATATATCACTTCAGTTGAAATTGAAGGTACAAAGATTCTAAGAGGTTACATTCTTTTATTACTCAAGTCTTTTTGCTTTGTTGTTTGAAGGTGCTCTACATTGTGTGTATTTTTTGTGTAATTGAAGCTACAAGAGGCATAGTTGTTATATAATTTGGATCACTTTTGTTGGTGTTTTGGTTGTCAATTTTGCAATTTCTCATTTGATGTAGTATTTAGACAAATTCAATCAAACAATCAACACTCCTTGTCCTCTCCTTTTCGGGTGAAGAGGATTATCTTCGATCACCATTCATGAAACATCTTTTTTGGTGCCCCCATAGAGGAGTACCAAAAATTGAATTTGTTTGAGATTTTTTGAATTGTTAAGGCTATTTCCCAATCGCAAGTTATTTTTTGGAGTTTTATGGTACAAAAGGAGAGCATCCTTAGTGATTCCTCAAAAAATTAGAGCTTGGATGCATCATCTAGCGAATAACTAACTCGACCTTGAAACTTCAATTTTTAAAAATTCATTTATTAAATGAGGATTTAAATTGATTTGAACACTATGAAAAAGGTCTCAAATTGAGAAATCCTCTTATTCATATGGAATATGAAGCTACCAAATAGGTGTTTGTTGACCGATTCAAAGAAACCAAAACTTCCCAGGGCCTTTGGTAAAAAAATAGAAATTTGTGAGAAAGAAGAAGACCAAACCATAGAATTTTTTTCCCTAGAATGCACTTGACTTTGGGACCATTGGAACACATCATTAGGCCCAAGAGAAAGAGCACCCGCAATGTTAAAAATAAGACATTTTGTGAAAATTTTACATTGAGAGGTAAGAAAAAATTAGAAATAAAAGAGCCAAGTAGCTTTGAGGAAGCAATGATGATTGCTATAGAAAAAGAGAGAAAAATAGAGAAAACAAAAAAGTGATAACCATTGAGAGCACCAAACATAAAAAAGGGAGACCAAAATTGACAAGAGCATGGACAAAATTATCAGATTTTAGCGAGAGAGAATGTTCAATTAGCTCCAAAGGTTGAAAATCAATTATTTGGAAAAATGCAAAGCATGAGATTCAAAGCATTGAGAGGAAACCTTGGGGAAGAGGAAGTAGAAGACCTATATGGCATACCAACTAGGAAAATTTAGGAAGTGAAAGAGAAGGAAATGGGAGAGAATATTTCAAAAGACTAATGGCGACTTGTTTTTCTTGTGGACAGATAGGTCATATAAGTACAAATTGTTCTTATCCACTTAGAGTAGGAGGGGATATGTATCATTCACCTCAAAATCTTCCAAACACACAAAATGATTTTGGGATGGAAATAAAGAACCATTCCACATCCAAGCACCAAGGCCAAATTATGGAAGAAGAGAAAGGAAAAAGTGTCATTAATTGTATACTTCTAGAAAAATAGAGTGAGAAAAATAAGACAATTGATGTAATGCCTACTACTAAAAGGAGGAGACATGTAGAGAGAGATGAACTTGAAACTAGTAAGGTTGGTGATAAAAGAGGAAGAAAATTAAAGAAATGAGAGAAGAATCAAAAGAAAGAAGAAAATAAATTGAGAGCAACTAATAAACATTATCATGCTTTTGGCATTTCATTGGGGGAAGGGGAAAGTGATTATGACCTAAAAAGAGCTATGATGGGTAAGAAGGACAATATCTCTTTTGCTAAATTAATGGAGTTGTGTCCTAGGATGAGAGGACAATGAAAAAGATTAGCAAATCCAAAATTCAAGGAAAGAGAGGAACCATGAGAGTTTGGAGTGTAGAGGAGTTACCTAATATTTTTTCTATTGTTGATGCTTGGTATAAGAATCAGAACATTGGAGAGACATATATTGATGGAGGAGCACAAGTCAATAAGATTACACAAGCATGTGTAGAGCAATGTAGACTTCTAATTATTAAAGGATCAAAGTTTCAAATTAGTCTTGCGAATCATACTAAAGTGAGGTGCTTAGGCATAATTCAAAATTTGGAGGTCAAGGTTTACAATGTGTCTATGAGAATAGCTTTTCAAGTAGGGAGCTTTTTTTCTTATCCTTGGTAGAGCATGGCTTAGGAAGGTTTGTGTAATATAAGATTGGGAAAAATAAATCATAAGGATTTATGATCGTAGAGGAATAGCAAAAATTCTTGATATGGCTTTGAGAAAAGATTTTGTGAATGAGGATGATAGTGAAGAAGAAGAGAATGGTGAGAGATATAGTTTTGAGGAAGATGATAGTAAGGATGAGAGTTTCGAAAGTGATTCTGATTGAGAGGTGTCATCTATTATAGTAGAGTTAGTAAATCTTGAGAGAGATGGGGAGAGACAAGAGAGTCAAGAATTTCTTGATGATAGACTTGAGTTTTTTAGAAGGCAAGATGAAGAGAGCATTAAGGAGGATTTTTGGAGTTTTTAGAAGGCTATGAGGGGGTGGGCTTAGAAATTGGAAAAATTTAATGACAAAGTTGAGGATTCGAACTCGTTGTCCAAAGAGATTGATGTGGTTCAATGTGATAGTGAGCTTCTAAATGTAGGGGGGGCTGATCGAGAGAGTGTAAGAGAGGGGGATTTAATAATGGGGAAATACTAGCTACACTGGCTAGTATATAAGGTGTTAGGGACTTGATTTTTTAGGATCAAATAATAATACAAGTCTCCTTTCATCTTCACCTCTCTCTCCCAGCTTTCATGGCTTCTTTCTCTCTCTTTATGTCTTTCTTTCTCCTTTTCTAGTATTTCTCTCTCCTCTACACACTCTCTCTCTCTTCTTCTCTCTCTTCTGTCCTATTCATGACAAGTGGTATCAGAGCCATAGGTTCTTGATCCAGTTGGCCAACATTCCATTCAGTTTTTTTTTTTGTCACACAAATTTAAGAGCCACAGGTACACAGGTACACACATGACATGGAGCAGTAGTGGAGTTACTAAAGGACTTTTGGACCACAACAAGGAGTGCAGGTCTGCATTAATGGAGTCTTGCACCAATTTTGGTGGTAGGAAGGCTGAAGTTAGCAATTTGTTGGTCATTTTAGGCCATTTTCTGAAGGTATTTTCCTAAAAACTGTGGTAGCAGGAGTAGAGGAGGGTGTAGTTACTATTAATTTTTAGGGAGAGTCTTTCTCTCTCTTTCTTTTCAAGCTCCTCTCAAGCTTCCATGGAGGAGATCAGCCCATGATCTCAACTCTACTCCATGAATCCATCTCCTCTTCAAGAATAAATGGCATAGAGAGCCTCTAAGCATCAAGAGCTACATGTCATATACCATTTTAGTGGTGGATGAAGGCCATGATAAGGAAGCTTTTACATCATTTCTTGAAGCTCCAGTGAGACTGTTCTTCTTGACTGAATCATCAGGAGCAAGCGTGTGAAAGCTAGCCTCCAAGAAGTGCTTCACGAAGCTATCAAGAAGTAAAATGAACAGCACATCACCTGATGTGATGCCTTTTGTTGAGAGCAGAACTGTTTTCAATTTCCATGGACAGTAAACCTAAATGAGTAGAGGCACAGGACTTGGACTTCTACGGAGATGCAAATGGGGAAGGAGGAGGACCTCCTCTCTCACGTGCTTTGAGAAACCTATGAATAATGTGGTAGTCATCATGCCTTGCTGGAAGCAAATTTTCTAACAAAAGAACATGTTTAAAGCTTTCAACTGCTATCTGCTCCTGCTCATCTCTGGTATCCTCGATTAAGATTGTGATAAATGACTTTCTGCGCCTTTGCTTTAAAGAGTTTCTTAGTTTTTTGGAGTTGCTCATGGCCATAGTGTTGAGGGTCCCAATCTTGTTTTTACCTTTCCTTTCTTCATCTGTATCACAGATTTCCTATAGCTTTGGCTGAGAGTCGAGCTTGCTCTTGTCCATCAAGCTCTCGAACCGGATAGTGCATCAGCGACTTCTTGGTCATCAAGAGTCTCCTTGCCTGGGCACGCCTCATTGCCAGGTTGCTGAGCATGTTCTCTTGGCTGAAAATCCCCTCTCGGAGCTTGGATACCTCAGTCTCTTCAATCCCCCTTACACACGATTAGGACACACCTTCATTACTGTCCATGGCTCTCAGCAACAATCTCTGCTAAATCAAAGTCAAATGCAGTGCAAGGAAGAAAGAATTTGAGCGTGAGGCTGGACACACTTGATTTTTCCGATCAGGAGAGCGTCCATAGCTAGCCGTTCTTCGTCAGGTAGGCACAATTTCCTAGTAATCAATGGCCGATCGGGCATTGTGTGCAAGCTGAAGAGAGTCAGAGACTGGCTCAGCGCAGGCATCTATGCAGCCTTCTTTGCATCGCTGGACAGGTGCTCCTGCGTGAGGCTGGACACGCTTCATTTTCCCAATCAGGAGAGCGGCCATAGCCAATCGTTCTTTATCAGGCAGGCACAATTTCCTAAAGCAGTAGCAAGAAGAAGCAGAAGGAGGATAAGAAGCTCTTTAGATCCTTCCACGAGAGCCTTTTTGGAAGCTTCGTCTGGTGAAGCAAATAATACAAGTTGGTATCAGTCAAATCAAGCTCTTCTAGCTGAGGATAGGACTAGAAAACCCATCTTTTGATATACACCAGCATGACTCCATCTTTTGACTCACCAATTCTGAGGCAAACATTGCAAGGGAAGACAAAGCAGCGGTCTATCAGCTCCTGATAGCAAGTAAGATCAAGTTTTTGAAGCACTTGGCACTCAACAAGGGCAGCAGATAAGCCACTATCTGTGAAACCTCTCATTTTCTCAGGCTCAATTCTTTCAATGCTTTGCAACCTCCTCTAATCAATGACAAGTCAGCTGCACCAACATCATAGGCATCAAGTCTAATTGATTGTAGGCCTTCCAACTTCCAAATGTTCTGGATATATCTAGCATCTGTAATGATTTGCAGCCATGTTGGAGGTGTGCTAAGCCTTCAACATCAATGCTGTGGCAAGCAACCAAGCTCAGAGATTCCAAGTGCTTGAGGTTCTTGACAGATGCCAAGCCAATGTTCCTGATTTATGTGTAAGAAAGGTTTAGGCTCCTAGGCTCCTTGCAATTAGAGATGAGTGCCCAGAGGTTCTTGATAGATGCCAAGCCAATGTTGCTGATTTCTGTCTAAAAAAGGTCTAGGCTCCTAAGCTTCTTGCAATTAGAGCTGAGTGCCCATTCAATGGAGCAATGGTCACTATGGATATGCCAGCTGTAATGGTATTCCAACTTCGGGAATTTACATAGCTGAACTTCCACAAGAGAAATGGCATGTTTTTGAGAATTGGGCAGAGTCTCCAAGCTTTTATTGCAATGGAAAATATGGCAGTTCTAGCATGGCATATAATTTATAAAGCCTATCTACCTGAGTTGACAAACGTCTTCGTGTGACAGATGAAAACCATTTGAGATAGCATTTGCTCCACTATATATACTTCTTCTTCTTTTTGTCACAACTATTTGGAATGCAAACTACAAGTCTGTGAAATTCAAATTCTCAGTTTGTTGGAGGTACATTTTGAAGACAAACTATGGTGGCAAGCTAATAGTCGATCAGGGAGATAGGAGGCTTTAGTTTGTTGTGTGCACGGTAATAGTAGTGAAATATGAGGAAATTTGTGTTCTACAAGTAGAAGAGTTCTTCTGCATTTCAGAAATAGCCAGCCACTCTCTGCATGTGAAGAGTTTTTTATCTCTGTCCCATTCAAACATTGAGCTCATTTGGAACAATCTTTGTGATTGTTTTTCTCCATAGCTTACTTTTTGAGGCAGTCTCCTTCCCATTCTCATGTGATTCAGGACCCATATGAGCAACTACATTTACCAGGAGAGCCATGCCCTTGATGGCATCAAGACTGTAAGCTCAGCAAGATATTTCCCTAAGAACTCCATATGCAAGTGACATGCAAAGAAGTTGGGATTCTAGGCACCCCATATGGTTTTCTACCAAATCTCTTGTGAGACATATTCAATTGATTTCCAGATGCATTGTATAACTCCAAACCAGAGGGGCCTTCCTCACAAAGATGATGGTGAAGATTAAACAATGATTATTGTGATCTCACTGTGTTGTTGTTACAAGGATGATGCAAATTTTGATAATGAGGATAAGGATGAAATTCAAGGCTGATTACATGGATACTAGATGGCATGGTGGCATGGACAAGGAAACATGTAGAAAATCGGTCAGTTTTAAATAGTCTATCTAATTGATTGTTTGGTGCTTCATTCCGTAAGTTTCTAATATATCAGATCCTGGATCAATGTGAGTGAAGCTTGTTGGTCTTCCCAAAGATGAGGATCAGCTCCAAAACATGTAGCTATAGTGACTTCTACCAAAGGACAGCAAAGCAGGGTATTATTCTCAACTGTTCAATCCATGAGACTTCTCATCAGCAGGTTTCAGCTTGCTGCAATGGTCTAAGGTAGAAACAGTTCTTCCAAATCCGGTGATGAAGCCCTCATATTTGTATGTTCAAACACTGCAGCAACAAATAGAGAAAATTTATGCTTGCAATATGAGAGGATTCATGAAGAAAAATTAGTCTCAAACAGGCTTTGCTAGATGGAAGGCTTTGCTTAAAGTTTATGGGCTTTAAATAAGCTTGCATCTACCTTGAAGAAGCTCGAATTGAGGTTCAGAATCAACATCAAGGCATGAAGAGTACTAAGAGAATCAATTCTCAGCTTTGAGATGAGGTACAACAACATTTTCAGTCTTGTGGCACAGTTAAATCAAGTTACGACTCTAATAGACAAATTTGTGCAGCCTAAGGGATATTCATATGTAGAATTCTTGGAGGTGGAGGTTGTACAAAATGCCCTTCTATTGAATGAGTCTGAGCTTCTTCTGTTGCCATATTGGATGACATTCAACTTGGTTGACAGTGGAAATGATCTTGGTACTTGATAGAGATGAACCAGAAGACACGAAAAAAAGTAGGAAAGTTATGTAGCTTTGCTGATGCTCATCAAACAAGAATATTCTAAAAGCAACTTGATTACAATGGCAATGGAGATAAATAGCTCTAGCTCTAGTGAACAAGGTTGGCTTCAAACACAGGCTAATATTGACAAACTTGGAGCTTTAATTGATCGGTATATTGCTCTTATGAAGGCAGATAGAGAAAAAGGAGCAAGACTTGAATTGAGCATGGATTCTCATCACCCTGAGTGTTATCAATAGCATGATGAGTATTATGGTAATGATGAGTATTCTTATGGGCATTATGCACCTGATGCTTATGCTTATGGCCAACATGTATATGCTAATGGTACACATTATGATCTACATGCATCTTATGAATATGGACAGCAGTAACATGAAAATGAACATGAACAGTATGCAAGTACATTTGGACAGCATGTTAATCCTTATAGATATGATGTACCATGTCATAATGTAGAGTATCATTCCATTGAACCTTGGCAGCAGAATGGCTATTATGGGCAACATGCTTATGGTTATGAGCATCCACCTTTTCAGCAACATAGTCAAGATTATACATGTGAGCCTTTTGTAATTGAGCAGCCCACTTCTTATGGACGTGACAATAATGGTTATGCTTATCAATACCCTTCTAGCTTTGATCAGTAGCAATCGATCAGTGGCAAGTTCATAACTACCATGGTATCCTATATCCCAATCAATTCATACCTCATGATTACCCAAATGTAATGATGAGTTCTTTTCAAAGTGTTGATGATGAAGAAGAGAGCAATGAGCAAGCTAAACAACAAGATTGGGATAATGAGCAACATGATCAACAAGAAGATGTACAAGAATGGAATAGTGAAGAGCAAGATGTACAAGCTGGTGACATCTTAGCTTATGAATCACATAAGGCACTCACAGATGTAGATGGTTATGTTGAAGATTTTAGACTCTTGGAGAAACCTCATGATGATATTCTTGAGCATCAGTTTACACTTAATCAAGGTTTACAACAGCCACTGAACGCATTTGATAATGAGTACCTTGATCATGGTTATGATGACTGGCATATGTCTGATGATGATATAATACATGATTTGGGCATACATGAATATGAAGATGGCATTGTGATTCCATTACGGATGTGATTATGGACTTGATTATGGGGATACTTCATTGTATCCATTTGATTCAGGTGGATTGGAGTATGTGGTTGATGGGCATTCTCTTCTCTTGGACAATCATTATGATGGAATACCTTTTGATCCAGGAGGTTAATGGATTGCTTGGGATCTCATTTAGACAAGCATCCATCTTTTTTGGTAGACTCTTTTGGTTGAAGATTAGTTATCTATGGCCATATTTTAGTGCAGGGAAGATTGGAGACAGCTCATTGTTTTACACCAGATTTTACTCTGAACTTTGAACAACCAAACCCAACCTACGTGGACTGAAAGCACTTACCAAGAGCTCCATTTTGATGTGTAGTATGCCTCGAGCGCAGTCTCCTACAAAAAATTATGAGAGATTTACTACAGCAGGGCCATGTAGTAAACAACTTGTTGTCTACTGTCTGCAACTCACATTTACTCGAGATATTTGGGTCAAATTTTCATTTTTATATTCTCCAATAAGGCCCATGTATTGTACATACCCAATGACCCATCATACACAATAATACCCCTTCATTCATTAGTGTACCCTTGTTATAATGCAGTAGAGTAGTACTCTGATCTGCTGCTGCCCAGTTATCATGTGCCCAAATTGTTTTTGAGGGCAAAAACCTTCGGGTGGGGATGGAATGTAAGAGAGGGGGATTCAATAATGGGAAAATACTAGCTACACTAGCTGGTATATAAGGTGTTAGGGACTTGATTTTTGAGGATCAGATAATAATACAAGTCTCCTTTCATCTTCACCTCTCTCTCCCAACTTTCATGGCTTCTTTCTCTCTCTTTCTATCTTTCTCTCTCCTTTTCTAGTATTTCTCTCTCCTCATCACTCTCTTTCTCTCTCTTTCTGTAGTATTTCTCTCTCTTTTGCACACACACTCTCTCTTCTGTCCTCTTCATGATAAAGAGTATTGAGGTTATGGATTCTATCTCTGATTATTATGGTGTTGTTGTAACTAACTCTAGTGAGTCTAGTGAGTTGGTTAATGATGCTTTGAATAGCCTTGGAGAAGCTTCTGTTTGTGAAGTTATTGATGTTTCTTTGATAGATCTAACCTCATACTTATTGATCATTGTGTTGATGATTGTATGATTGATTTAGGAAACAATGATGAAGAGACAACTTCATATGAAAATCTTGCAGTTTATTTAAGTTCTCCTAGAGTTTTTGATTATGGTTGTGATGATTTTGATTGGGGTTTTGAGGATCCTGAGAGTGAGAGTGACACTAATGCGAATGTGAGAGGAAATTTGAGGAAGACTTTAAAAATAATTAAGATATTGAGGGAGGAGAGGTTTTAAAATAGGAAAATGGAGTTGGAAGGTGATTGTGAGGTGATAATTGAGGATTTGGTAGCTAAGGAGTATTTGGTTGAGGTTTATGACCAGAACTTATTGCATTGTGAATATGTTATTTGTAACATTGTCGACATGGAAGCTTTTTTAGTTTCTTGTGAAGTTTCCCATGAGATTAATTGTAAGGATACTATGGAAGGTTTTTACTACTCGTTATGTGTGAAAGACTCAATGGAGTCAAGTATTGTGGATGAGTTAAGTAGTGGAGATTTTAGTGCATGATGTGTTTTTCTTTGATGGTGAGGATTGTCTCGAAGATTTTAAATTGAAAACTTTTGGTGATTTCGATGAGAATTTCATGGATGATTTTTTTTAATTTATAAAGAAGTTGCTTGAGAGAGATGTGACATTGTATTTCATTGATTTTTGACTTTCAATGTTAAAATTGCATTCAACCGTGCTTATTACAACAATAAAAACCCTCTATAAAACTGAGTAAAAGAGTGCTCAAATCAGTCCCATAGCATTCCAATACATTGGCTTAACATACCTAGATGATCCGGCATCAAATAGACATCCCAAGAAACATAAGTGATCTCCAGATACAATGAATGGAGTGTAGTCTTGAACTGCATGATAGCAAATTGTCGCAAACTATGATTCAATGGTGGTTGATCCCAAGAGCTCAAACTGATACCCAAACTCATGCCAAATATGTTGGGGAGGATTTCAAAGATTTCTAAGTGCCAAGGAGGAGTGTCAAGAGTTGGAGGATGGGGCATGCTGATCAGGGATGAGGAGGTAGCAAAACATGCACAAATCACATTGATGTTGCTGTTGTCTTTGCTGATGGTACTGGGGCATTGGGGAAGCTTAGTAGATCTAGGAAAGCCTTGCGACAAGCCTCAGGTGATAGAAACAAGTGAGGATAAGGTAGAGCTTAGCGCATACCTTGGGATGAAGAATTCATAGTTGCCATTGAAACTATGAGATGAAGCTTTTCTCCATAAGCTGAAGGAATGTCAAGTTGAGCCCCTTAATGCTAGTCAAATGGCTCTCATACTAATTGAAGGAAGTGAGACCTAAAATGAAAGCACTGAGTGGAAGTAAGAGCTATGGTGGAAGGAGCAAGAGCAAGAGCAAGAGAGAACACACACAAGTCAAGATGTGGAAACTCCAATAGTCATTGTGTGTGACTTGCCTTCCCTTTATTCAAATATCACTAAAAGAATAATGAATGAAGCGAAAATGATGGATGCCCGCTAGCACCTATAGTGTACAATGTGTAGGTATGTGGTACTATTAGTATAACTAATACATAGGTGACTAGGCACATACACCTTTATCCCTAACACCAAGGAAAACAACCATGAACAAAGCACTCTAATGGGTTGAAAATGAAGGAAACAACATTGTTTAGAAGAAAAAGAGATAATGGAAAACAATAAGAACCCTATAACCAAGGACAAATTGAGAAGATTCATAGAAAATGTAACTTTTTATAAGAGATTCATCCCCCCCTAGTGGAGGAAATGGAATGCCACCTTGATGCAAGCCTTGTATGACAAACTTTTTCCGCTATTAAAAAAGGTGAAGAAACTTACACCTTTATAGCCAACTATTTGAGAAGAATCTAGAGACACATAAGCAAGGCGAATGGTTGGAAATGTCATATTTTCTTTCATTGATGATTTTCTAGACAATATCAAGTGAGATTGTGAAGAGACTTTAGGTGTTGTGATCTATGGAAGTTCATAAATAAGGAAAAGAAGAGTTGGAATCTCCTAGTGGATGTCCAAAAACAAGATACATGGGACACCAAGTGCATTGAAAACCTTCTATTCATCCAATTAGCAAATCACTAGAAGCTGAAGAATCATGTTTTCTTAACAATCTACACTATTAAGACATTTAGAAGCTAGCATTACCACAATGATAATACAATGGATACCCTGAGGTGGATGAAATTCAAAACCAATTTCTTTCCCTTAGCAATGGTATGAAAAATAGATTTAGATATTTTGGAAAAGAAGAAGATGAGAAAATGTTGATTAAAGAGTCCTCAAGAGAGTAAAGAAGGAAAAAACCCCTCTGTTCCATTCTATTGATTAGTGACACGCTAGGTGGAAGAAATTCTCTAATGGATGAATCATCAAAATGACAAGCATTGGAGCATCTTAAAAGGTATGTGAGAAGAAAAAGGCTAAGATTAGAGCCAAAAAATGAACTAATCAAAGTAGTTCTTTGATACCCTCATGGCATTTTTTAGAAAAGTCCCAATGGCTCAATCAAACCAAGGTCCCCATCCTAGCCTAAAAATGTTGATGATTGTCCCGCCAATATGGTCCCATTTCCAACTTTCAAGGGAGAGTATAATAAAGACCCCTATCTTTATGTTGCAGAGTTCATGGTTGTATGTGTGGCCAACAATGTTAGGACCCTAAAGCATTGGCTGATAATAGTCCCTACCACTTTCAAAGGGCCAAGGCACAACATTTTATTGGTATGAAAGACAACCAATAGGAACTTTCCATACATGTGATTAAGTAAATCAGCCTTTCCTCACCAAGTTCAAGGATGAAGGCTTTCAAGAGGAGATGAGAAGAGAATTCGTGAACCTAAGTCACTTGGCTAGAGAATGGGTCAAGTCCTATGTCTTTATAATGGATTCAATACTAAAGAGATGGTCCAACCACAACCTAGATGGGAAAATTTAGAAGGGTAAGTTCCTTCCATGATTGCAATTAGAGATTTAGAAGCTCATAGAGATAAGAAGACTATAAACTTTGCAAGTTATAGTGGAAAGGAATAGATTGTATGATGAAGTAGAGGCTAGATTTTCCATGAATCAAGGAAGAGGAGTCTTGCCTTTTTGAATGCATGACGTATGTATGGCCATAATTAAGTTCTAGGGATTGTATCCTACCATATCAACATGTGCTTATAGTACCCTAGTATGGTGCTCCTAACTAAGAATAGCCACAAAGAGTGCCTCTAATGATGGCTCAACCATATCACCAATAGCCTTAGAGACCCCATAGCAACAAAAATTGAACCATGTCAATTGGAGTCAATAGTAGAGTCAATCCAACTAGGAGCTCTCAATTAGAATCAAAACAAAGCCCCTTTTGCATTGACCTAATCTATGTATGTGGAGATCGTAGAGATAGCTTGAAATTCTACTACAAGCACATCAAAAGGAGAAAGTTCAAAGGACTACTTCTCATACTCGGTTTCCAATATCAAAAAGTAGCTAATGAATGTGATAACATAATAGTTATACATCCTTAAAGTGAATATGCTAATGTTTTCAACATCATAGTCTCAACCACTAGAGATTTCCTTAGGTCAAATGCATGGTGTGTAAATTTCCATCAAGCAAGGAATTTAGCCACTAAATATACCTAGAAACCAATAATTTGTAGATCATTCTATTTGTATTTCAAGAGAAAGAATCACATGAAAGATATCTACTCTCTAAAGAAGATGTATGATAGGAGAAGGAAACAAGAGGAACCAAGAATATTTATTCTATTGGAGTGTAAGATGGCAACCCAAAAAAATAGGATAAAACCTAGAAATCCAAGTTCAACTTTCCCACATGAAGCTTCCCAACTCAAAGTTACAGAGGATAATAATCTATTGGTAATCAAAGGTCAAAAGTGGAATGATATCAATGTGGAGAAAAGTTACCATTTTTTCCCAAACTACCCTAATATTGGAAGATCAATGGGCTATAAGCCATATGCAATAAAATTAAAAGAGAAGACCACATGTTAGAAGATTATCCTATTCTAGTCCTTAGAAGTGCAAATACCACTAATAGCCAACCAAAGATACAAGAATCCACATCCAACTTAGTGGAGTTGGAAGTAGCCTATAATTAGCTTGCCAAAAAGAAAGATGAAATAGTTTCAAAACAAAAAGTTTCCCCAACAAAGACAATAAAATTCAAACTCCCAACAACAAAACCCCATAATAGTACAACACAAAACAATATAGTACAGAGCACTCGAATGCAACAAAGGATTGCAAAGGTGGACTAGCAGGTCCAAGAGTCAAAAGAGGTGGACACCAACCTTAGAAGAAAGAGTTGTACGGCCCTAGAAAAGGAAATGATCTACATCCTTAGAAGTCCTATGAGACTATGCCAAGGAAACTAAAGAGGTAACCTCTATAGAAAAAGTGGCCCTAAAGCGAATCCTTTCAAAAAAAAATAGAGGGACAATCCTTGATAGTTGGCATTATACTCCTTGAAAATTCACCAACTATCAAAAGAAGCAAAGCCCTTAGCAATGGGTAAATACCTCTTGCTGAAGTTAATTCTAACACACAGCGAAGCGTGGATACACTTTTCTCCTTATTACATGGCCATCCTATAGCGAGAGTCAAAAGATGTTGAGACAATAACCCTATTATTTTCTTACGAATCCCCTCTAGAAATAGATGGATTTTGAAGCGGATGATTTTGAAAGTAATGAGAAGGAATCCATATAATTAGAAAATGCCATTGATGATGAAGAAGTTACAATGACCCCAATGGGTTGAACATCCCATGATGATGAATGGAATGGTGATGATTCCCTTTGGGCTGATTAATAGTCATCAAGGTATGAAGAGGATGTAAAATAAGTAAATTAAGAAAACTTTGGGCTGATTAATAGTCATCAAGGTATGAAGAGGATGTAAAATAAGTAAATTAAGAAAACTAAATTTTCATTTATTAGTGATTCTTGCCTCCCTAACCACCAACCCTTCTCAAGGAAAAATGATGATGATGTCCCATGCCAAAGAGCATCAAATTATAGGAAGAAAAGAAGTTCAAATATTTCTTGTTATGTGGCATTTCTACATTGAACAAGAGAAGATTCATTATCTAGTCATTAAGTGGTTTCATTTAAGGTATAATTAAAAAAACCCCTCATTCCATTTTATCCCCCAGTCGCAGTAGAAGAGTTATAGCCTAATGCAAGAGAGGCCACTTCTAGTGGGACATCAAAACAAAAGACAAATCCCTTGAAGGAGTCTGTCCTATAACTTGAAGCTATGAAATGCATATTCATAAGAAAAGTGGAAAGTGAGAAGAAATTAACCTTTTGTTAGGCTTCCACACCCAACGATGGGAACCTTGGGCACCCTAACCTAGCCTCCTGCATGTGGCAAGAAATCCTACTTTTTTAGTGAGTCCCCCTAGGCCTTCCCTCAAGCATGAAGGTAGCAGTAGTTGTCTACATGATTCAAGTAAGTCCCCCACTTCCTTCCTCACCCTCTACAACCCTTCACATGCAATATGAGGGCATGAGACTAGGCATGATAGGGCATCCATGAGAAGGGAAGGAGGCTTCGCCTTTGGCCCCTCAATCTCCCCCTCAATCCCTCTTCACACACACACACACTCTCTCTCTCTCTCTCTCTCTCTCTCTCTCTCTCTCTCTCTCTCTCTCTCTCTCTCTCTCTCTCTCTCTCTCTCTCTCTCTCTCTCTCTCTCTCTCTCTCTCTCTCTCTCTCTCTCTCTCTCTCTCTCTCTCTCTCTAGCTCTCACAAAAGCCAAGAAGGTAAGGGTAGCCTCTTCTATTCATTTTCATCTGTTTTATACAAATTTTTAGGGTTATGGTTTCCTCTTTTCATATGGGCACTCTGTCCATCTTTTGGCCAACAGACCGGTCTTCTCATTCTTGCACACATTAAACCATATTCATAAGCTACATTCATGTGTTACAACTTGCATGACGAGAGGAAGCCCCACTCTCAAGCAATGTTACAAAGCCAAGATAAATTATTACAACTCCCAAAAATCTTCCAAGGTGTCTTTAATCTTCCAATGTCTTGAAGAAATTCAAGTCTTAAAAATTCTAGTTAACATTTCCCCCCTGCTAGAGGAGTTCCAATGGTACTCTCACTTCGATGTTGCTAGTGAGAAGTGTTGGACTAGTTCAGGAGAACATCTTTAGGGGTGCGATGCATCGTAACATAGTGGTGGAGAGTGCAATGCTAGTTGTTAATGACAAAGAAGAGAGCATGAAGATAGATGGAGCCCCTAATGTTGTTGGATATCAAAGCTCGTTTGATACCTATCATGGTGCTATCCCTAAGGGTGTGACTACCTATCTGTGTGGTGCAAAGTGAATTTGCAGCAGAACTGGGAGGTGGGTTGAGTCCCAAGTAAACTTGAAACATTGTCCCACACTTGAGGATGCAATTTGTGAAATGTTAGGATGTTGTGCTAATTTTAGGAGAACAGGTCTATCGAGAGAGCTCGAGTTGTCTTACCCTTGCGGTGCCTTAAAGTTGCAGTGTGGGGGAAGGGGCTAGAGGGAGACCTCTAGGTGCAGTGTAGTGTGTGATATGCTTCTCCTTTTTTCTCTCAATTACAGGTACTTTTCTCTACTCAGGGACCGACCTAAGTGAATAGAGTAGGAACCCTCTATTAATCAAGTATTCCTTCCATGATGCACAAAGATATAGGTCAAACTCTAGGTAGAAGGGGCACATGCAGAGGGAAAATCTATTGTCCACCATGTTAGGTAGGAGCTCAATGAAGTAGGGAGGTAGTAATAGGGACCTCATGTGAAGTTGTATCATAGCCACTCTATCAATACCTACATTTACATCAAAGAACGATGGTAGAAGCCTCTCCTCATAGGGTGTAATGGGTTGTTTTTGCAATACAATAGGAGGAAGAGGTAATTGCAACTAGTGATGAAGGATGGGTTTGGGCAGTCAGTGAATTTTTGGACAAAGTGGCCAAAGGAGGGCATGAGGTCATTGGGCTAGAAGAGGTAGGTCTTCTTAGCATCTATGGCCCTGATGTTGGAAATCTTAGGGGAATTATACCTACCATGTTCATGTTCATTATAGTTCTTGCCATGTTAATGTCGATAAGGACATCAAAGTGGGTTCATGCAGGCATGATCACTAGTATAAATGAAGGCTTTCCAAGCCACTTGATCATTTTCTAGGATAGGATACCTCCACTTTGGTTGTCCTAGCCAATTTTCTTGTGGCTTCATATCAAGATAGTGGCTTTTGATTTGGGTGGGTGACAAGATTCTCTAAACGCATCCATATCCAACTACATTGCCCAGTTTTCTACGATGTTTTAGTGATTGCATCACACAGATTGAGGAAGTCGCTAGAGGAAGCCTTTGCTACGGAGGAGCTTCTTCTAGCCATTCTAGGTGGTATTGTCCCCTTTTTGAGTTTTCCCTTAGCAAATAATGTTATATGTGTACATTGGGTTTATTTTCTCTTCGTTTGTTGGGGGCTAGCAATCAAGGCATGAAGTCCTAGAGTTTGGTTAGGTATATCTTGGGGAGATTTGAGTAGTTTTCCTCCTATAGGACATTGTCAGGCATTAAAGATCTGTTCTAGAGGGTAGTCTTTGTGACCCTGTCCCTCCTGCTTGCTAGGAAACTATCTTAGGAGTCCCTGCTAGTGTGAGACTGTTAGAGAAGCCTGTCAAAATATCAAACAAAGAGTAAGTTCTGAATATATATAAAGAAATAAATTATGGAGGTGTATAAAAAGGGTTCTAACCCCTCAAAAACAAAAGGAAAAGAAGAAGAAGAAAAAGGAAGAAAATTCATATAAGCAGTTGATTATCGCCTTGCGGAGGCTTGGTAGGTTTGTGGGGATGAGTCAGCAAACCCATGGCCAATCCCTTGTCTCCCCAAGGTAGCAGCTAGTAGAAAAGAAAAGAAAAGGAAGATTGGAGTGAAAATGTACCGAGTCAGGACCTGAGACCAATGCCCTATTTTCCTTGGGTCACTCTATACTCACCTCCCTCCTTTTTACATGCCTTAGTATGAAACCCTGAATAGAAAAGGTGTTACATTAGAACTCGATTTTAGGAGCCAATTTTGAGTTATTCTTGAAGCATTTGAGGCCATTTTTGAAGACGAAAGTGCCCAAGAAGTGCCAAAGACCAAATTTTCATGAAAATTCAAATGGTGGCAGATAGCTGAGGTGGTGTTTTCCTAGATGCACTTCGACGTCACGAATCCAACGCAAGTCTTGGTTCTGTCGATCGAAGGTTGTTTGAACCCTTCAAGATCGTCTGCTCGAAGCTGAAGCAACTGATTGCCCTGAAGCAGATCTAGTAGAGCGCCCTGACAAAGAACGAGACAGCTCCTGGTCTTCCATCTCTCTGAATCTCGCGAGCTGGTCTGGAGACATGCGTGCCATCATGTCCTGAAACTCCTCATCGCTCATCCCTCGACTCATCTTGAAAATGTCACCTACACAGATAAAAAATGGTGTTAGAATAATCAATTTAAGCTATGCAAAGCACAATAATATAAATCATTTTTGAAAAATCCCTCTTGAAATGCATATCTTATGTACCTTTATGGAAGATCTAAACAACGAATTGAGTAATACAATTCTCTCCAAGAATGAAGTATCTTATGGTCCCATGTTAATCTCTTGACACAACTCTGCATACACTGGAAGGTCGATAGACATGTCACCACAAAAGAATGAGTCTGCCTCGTTCTCAAAAAATTCTTGGACTCCTGTATTTCCATCATTGTTAGCCGATGCGGGCTCCAAGCTTGCGGCGGCCTCCACCCCTTGTAATATCGACCCCTCTATTTGCATATTATCTTCATCTACACCCGGAACATCGCTTTCATCATATACTCTCGCACTTTGAGGAGTTGAAGGTATAACATACCACCATCGAGGTTGTCGGGGGTTTGGATAGAAGATTACCTGTTCACAAACACGTACAAAGCGAGTTCAAACCATTGTGACATAAACCATGTCGTATTACAATTAGCAAGAAAATGAATCTATGAACCTGTTCACAATGGGCCGGCAACACAAAGGTGTCGTGCAAATCCGTCCATTTTTTTTCAGAATCTATTTCGAGAAATCCAGATGGACCTCATCGAACTGTTGCTCCAGCTCCTCCAAGTACCACTTTGAACCACTGCACATTGAATAGTATCATGGAGAAGCTACGGTAATCCACCATAATAATACTTTGCAAGTTCCCAAAATACTCCATGTCACCCACAACCGTGTTCAGATCCATTGCTCGTCGCCGGCTCTCTTGCTTAAACCTTGCCATGACACCACAGTCCATTGTGGAGCGCATTTTGTCAATACGCTCCACGCGAAAATGCCGTCCGCACGACCACGCTGCACTGTATATTTTGTACTGTACATTGAAACACTTAAATTAGATGTCGCATATAAAATTTAGATACGACATATTCTAAACCCCTCATCACCTTTGGACTACATCCCCTCAAGAACTCCCACTCCTCCATTGAGACCTCTGTCCCTTCACTGGATGCGGCGGTCAATGCTCCATGCAACCATCGTGTTGACATAAACCGCGGCATCTCCTCCATGCCTTCAGGATATCGAATTGGTCGATGACGCGTACTGCGTCAGAATTCAGCTCGCGCTTCCTCTCAATCTTGCCTTGCAATCTGGTACTTGGCGAGCCACGTCTCCATGGAGGCATGGTGCAACATACAAAAGCAATTCACCTTCTCTTCCATTGAAGCATCCATTCTTTTTTCTACCCCATTTCCAACCACCACATCTCCAGTCATTCTATCATCATCCTTCAGCGTCCATAGCATTTCATTGTCTGGTTCCACCGTTGGTAGCTATTGTGAGATATGCACTAACGCCTCTGACACCAACCAACCTTCTGCCATGCTACCTTCTGGACAAGCTCGTTGTCGCACAAAGCCTTTCAGGGTTTTCATGAAGCGCTCCAGGAAGAACATCCATCGCGTACGGACAGGTCTAGCAATCTCCACTTCGTCCACAAGATGCACAAGAAGGTGAACTTGTATCGTGAGCATGCTAGTGGGCAAGTATTTCTCAAAGAGACAGACCGTCTCCACTGCTCCCCGCCTCGCGGATTCAATAGAGGACGTCTTAATCTCTTTCTGTGAGATCCATTGCACCAAAGTCGACAACTTGTAAATGGCCCCGCGAATTTCTGGAGTAAGGCATCTTGCGATCGCGATCGGTAGGACAAACTGCCACAAATGAGAAAGCATTATGAATAATGGCCACTTTTCAAATTGCAAAATGCCCATGCTAATTACAATCCATTCTATTCACAAACCTAACATATCTTATGCCAATCATGGGATTTTAGCCCCAACAATTGGTCATCTTTAGAAAATGCGGACCTGAGAGAACGCATCATACCCGTCGGAGTGCGGATAGACTTCATTAGTTGCTTCACAATGCGCTCTTCTTTGGTGGAAAAAACCCAAGGAGCGCGAGGAAGCTGCACTCCCCCTTCAGCACTCGACTGCGGCCAAAGTGCGTCCATCTTACCTACCTCCTTCAAATCCATTCGTGACCCTATAGTGTCTCTCTTTCCTGTGATGTGGTCCCATAGCAAGCTGCCCACATTCTTGAAAATATGCATGGGATCCAACAAGTGGTTGACCTGTAAGTGGGTCCAATATGGCAACTCGTAGAAAACTGAGAACCGTCGCATTCCATTTGGATGTGATTCTGGGTTTACCATTTTCAGCTCGTACCAGCTTGCAGTGTTCATACGTGTTGGAGGTCGTCCAAGAAAACCTTCCCTGAGTTCATGATCCTCTGGCAAGAAAGCGGCATGTCCTTGATATACCATCTTCTTCATGGTTCGTGACCTTTGGGAGTCTAACTGTGGCCCACACAATGGACATGAATGATAACCTAAGGTAACTAGACCTGTAAGGTGAGCCACGACCTAGTGAATACTTGATTGAATGAAATAAAATATAGATATTACCAGCGAGAATGGAGGTCTGCTCACCTGAGAACTCTCCCAATCCCGGAAAGTCATGCATCGTCCACATGAGAATGGCTCGAATGTTGGCTGACCGCCGACCATCGCGCCTGCTCATATCTTGCACAGTGACCCCCTCCTCCCACAAAATCTTAAGCTCATCGACTAATGGACGAAGATACACGTCCATATTTTTTACTTTGTAGCGGCCCGGAACGAGCAAGCTAAGGATGAGATGTCCTTTCTTCGTAGAAAGCCATGGAGGGATATTGTAGTTGACAAGCACTATAGCCCACACACTGTAAGAAGTCGAGCGCAGACCGAATGGGTTCACACCATCCATGGCGAGACCGAGCCGAAGATTCCTTGGCTCTCGCGCAAAGCCTGAGAAGGTAGAGTCAATGTGGCTCCATGCGCGCGAATCCGCTGATATTCGTTGAACTCCTTCCTGGACATATTCTGCACATGCCATGTTGTCAAGCTTGCCATGCCAGACGTGCAAAACATGTGGTTTATCCGGGGGATGATCGAAAAGTGTCTGAGAACTTTTTAAGGGATGGTTTGCCCTTGCAAGTCCTGTCGATACCTGTGAGCACCACACTTTGGACATGTCTCCATAGTCTCGTATTCATCTTGAAACAGTACGCTGTCGTTGATATATGCATGGATGTTATTGTAGTCCATGCCAAGCTTCCGTAAAACATGTCGTGCATCATCACGAGACTCAGCCATGGTATTTGCAGGTGGTAATATATGATATTTCAATAATCTGAAATATATCATAAAACACCTTGAAAAAGCACAAATGTTTGCAATAATACTGTTTTAAAAAAATCAATGAAGCCTATGTGTAAGGTACCTGAAAAACTCGGTCACACTCGTATCGCTCCAATCATATTTTGCTTGCACACTTAAGAGTACAAGCAATGTCTTCAACCGAGATACTCGGCACCCATCATATAATGGTATGGATGCTTCCTCTCTAAGCGGGTCAGATGTCTCAACATCCATGGAAATCAATGCATCGATCATTGCCTCCATCTCAGGCTCCAAGATTGTAGGTAGGTCGGGAAGGTTGTCTGTCTCCTCTGGCATTGACGGTATAGATGGGCCTTGCGAGTGGTGGATTGGCTCCTGCAATCCATCCATCGCATGTCCACGAACTCTTCTAATTGGCCGCAAAGGGTGCACTCCCCCTTGGGTCGAGACATCACCCCCTGGATAGAAAATTTGCCAACAAGACCCAATCTTATTGTGTATGGTTTTCAATTAGCTTGGAGTACAATGCATGATTAATATTAACTTCAAATTACCGCTTGCTGAAAATCCGCAATCGCCTGATCAATGATCTCAGATTGAAACTCACTAAATCGTCGTATGTGTTCTATAGACAATCTGCGTTTTCATCTAATTGACAACTTGCATTGAGAGCAAGGACATGGGACATGCTGATTAAGATACGTCTCGCGATCTTGAATAATAAGATCTTCTTCGTTTTCCATCTTATCTACATTACAGTAAACGAGGCTTAAATGGATAGCTTTATGGAGATGTACGTCAAGTTGCAAGTTGACCATAAATATTGCATTGTACATAGTAGTTGAGAGATTTATTGATGTTATATCTCGGCCTTGTATCATGCTCAAGGATTTGTTTGTCCCGGTAGATAATTATTCGTTATTGTAAAAAACTTCACTAGAGGGCTTTGAGTATAAGTAATCCATTTATGAGCATCATTGAGGATCTCTTAGTCTAATAATAAATCAGTCTCAACAAAAAGCATCTTAGAAATGTGGTTTTTTTGTCCTAGGATTGTGTATTAATATTAATGCCATCTATAAAATTTATCAACTATAGTAATAAAATTTATTTCAATCAATTCTACTCATAGTCATAAGACCTGAGAGAAAATATCCTATACTCAATTTAAGGGATTCTTCTTCTATAACAATACTTTTGGGTTCATTTTGATGAAGTACCGTAATGACCATTAGCTAGGGTATCATTTTCTTTTAGTCCTTCCGTTGACTAGTTGGCATGATTTCTAATTCGTTATGCCTATAAAGTTAATACAAAAACAATGAATTATGCATATCACAATTAGATCCCCTACTTGGACATTATGAAGGACATGACCAATTTTAAGCCATCTTAAAGAGTCACCAATGTACGTGGCCCATGGCAAAGCACATTGCATACCATTATCGATAAGTCTATTATCGTGCATCTTAAATCTCCTAATTAGACTTTATAAATGGTATGACTAATTTTTAGCCCCCTTAAGGAGTCGATGTAATGGTACCCATAAAAAAAGTAAAGTGGATACCATTACCATAATCATGGATATGCTATCATTCCAATATATGTTATCTTTCTCTTTCTCTCCCTCTCCCTCCCTCTCTTTCTCTTTCTCTCGTATTTCCTCTCCCTCTCACAATATATCTTAACACTCTCCAAAAGCAAAAGGGAGAGGGAGAGAGAATGCACTCTCCCTCTCGCTCTCTTTCTCTTTCTCTCCCTCTCTCATTTCCTTCCCCTCCCTCTCCCTCTCTCTCTCCCTCTCTTTCTCTCTTTCTCTCTCATTTCCTCTCCTAAACAAGCAAAAAAGAAAGTGATTCAAACATTAAACAAGCAAGAGGGAGAGTGAGATAGAGAATTCACTCTCCCTCCCTCTCCCTCTCCCTCTCCCTCTCCCTCTCTTTCTCTTTCTCTCCCTCTCTCATTTCCTTCCCCTCCCTGTCCCTCTCCCTCTCTTTCTCTCTCATTTCCTAAACAAGCAAAAAATAAAGTGATTTAAACATTAAACAAGCAAAAGGGAGAGGGAGAGAGACAATGCACTCTCCCTCCCTCTCCCTCTCCCTCTCTTTCTCTTTCTCTCCCTCTCTCATTTCCTTCCCCTCCCTCTCCCTCTCCCTCTCTTTCTCTCCCTCTCTTTCTCTCTCATTTCCTCTCCTAAATAAGCAAAAAATAAAGTGATTTAAACATTAAACAAGCAAAAGGGAGAGGGAGAGAAAGAATGCACTCTCCCTCCCTCTCCCTCTCTTTCTCTTTCTCTCCCTCTCTCATTTCCTCCCCCTCCCTCTCCCTCTCCCTCTCCCTCTCTTTCTCTTTCTCTTTCTCTTTCTGTCCCTCTCTCTCCCTGTCCCTCTCCCTCTCTTTCTCTCTTACTCTCTCATTTCCTCTCCTAAACAAGTAAAAAAGAAAGTGATTTAAACATTAAACAAGCAAAAGGGAGAGGGAGAGAGAGAATGCACTCTCCCTCTCCCTCCCTCTCCCTCTCTTTCTCTTTCTCTCCCTCTCTCATTTCCTCCCCCTCCCTCTCCCTCTCTTTCTCTTTCTCTCCCTCTCTCTCCCTCTCCCTCTCTTTCTCTCTCATTTCCTCTCCTAAACAAGCAAAAGAGAAAGTGATTTAAACCTTAAACAAGCAAAAGAAAGAGAGAGGGAGACTCACCGATGAGATATGGTGAGCGTGGGGTGGCTCCTCTTTGCGATGAAGGCTCCTCCTCTCCTTCGCGAACAACGGCGGCGGCGGCGGCAAGTCTTCTTCCTCTCCTTCTCTCAGGACGGTCGCTCTCTCCCTCGCTCTCGCTCTCAAAACTCACAAGCCGCAAACGTGAAATGAAAACTGCGCTCGGTTTCGGCCGCTTTTTTCCCTGTGGAGCATCGCTAGCGACGCCGCTATCCACCGTCGCTAATCGGCGTCGCTACTAGCTCAAATCCTTGTAGTGCCTCCACACACACATACACACACACACACGTGCAAACACACACACACACACTCTCTCTCTCTCTCTCTCTCTCTCTCTCCCCTTAGCTCAGAAAAGGCAAGAAGGTAGAGCAAGAAGTTGGCACACACAAGAATATCCTCTTCTATTCATTTTCATCCCTTTTATACAGTTTTTTAGGGTTAGGGTTTTTCCTTTTTCTTGGGCACCATGGGGGCATCATGCCCATCTTTTGGCCAAAAGACCAATCTTCTCATTTTTTGCATACATTAAACCATATTCATAAGCCACATTCATGTGTTACAACTTGCATAGAAGGGAGAGTGGCTCTCAAAGTAGTGTTATAAATCCTAAATAAATTATTATAACTTCCAAAAATCTTCCAAAGTCCCTTCAATCTTCCAATGTCTTCAAAAGTCTTCAAGAAATTCAAGAGTTTTCAAAAATCCAGTTAATACCGTTATTGATGTAGATGTAATTGAGTGCCATCTCAAGATGGGTAGTAATCTTCCCAAAGAGGAACTATTGGACTTGCATGAGTTATTGAAGGAGAACTTGGATATGTCACATAGTCATATAAGGATTTGAAGGGGAAAGATTCCATTTTATGTCAACATGACATCAATCTAGAGCCTGATACCAAGTTAGTACATTAGCATTAGCATAGAATGAATTCTAATTACACTAATGAAGACTAAGTTGTTGAAGCTCTTAGAAGTAGATTTTATTTATCAATTGGCAATCAGTGAATGGGTTTGCCCATTGTATTTGTGACTAAGAAGAATGGGAAGCTTTGCATCTATGTGGAATTCTGAAAGCTCAATTCTAAAATAAACGAGGATCATTTCACACAATCCCTTTCATGAATCCATTGCTAGATATAGTTATAATATATGAGCTACATTCCCTATACTAGATGGATTCAATGAATACAACCAAGTGCAAATGGAAAAAGAAGATCGATCTAAAATAACCTTCATAATAAAGTGGGGAGCCTATGTTTACAGAGTGATGTCATTTGTATTATGTAATATCTGTAGTACTTTTTAGCAATGGGCAATGATGGTAGCTTTTCAAAATCATTTACACAATTTCATTGAATTTTATTTGGATAACTTATATGTCTTCAACCCGCTCTAAAAGTATTAGAGACACTTGCAATTGTGCTATGATTGATGAAAGGAGCATGAGATATTTCTCAATGCCAAGAAATACATTTTTGGAGTTTCTTAGGAGTTCTATTGGGCCATAGTGTCTTTGCACGTGATATAGCAATGGATCTAGTGAAGATTGAGGATATTGAATCCCTAATAATGCCTCTCAACCTCAATTAGCTTTAGGGATTTCTAGGCCATGTGGGCTATTACAAAAGGTTCATTGTCCACTTTACAACAAAGGTTGCTCCTTTATAGAAGCTTCTTAGAAAATATGTGGAGTTTATATGGATACCTGAATGTGAACAAGCCTTTAACACTTTGAAGTAGTGCTTAATTTAAGAACATACCCTGCAACCTTTTGATTCGATAAAGGAGTTGCATGTACACATTGATGTATTAGTTGAAGAGCTAGGTGCAATCCTATGCCAAAATATCTTCAAAGCTAGATCAACCAATCTATTGTGCAAGCCATAGCATTAGTGATAGGAAGATAACCAATACAATGACAATTAGAATATATAGCTATGGTGTTTGCCTTGGAAAAACTTTGGCACTACCTATCATCGAGTCACATCAACTTTTATGTGGATCATGAGGTTGTGTCTATCCTCACATGCATAAAGCTGATGTGAAAGGCCAAATGATGCAATGGATACTCCTTTTCTAGGAGTTTTTAAAAAAAGTGATCACAAAGCATGTTTATTCCCATGTATTGGCCAATCATCTCTCATGGATTCCTCAAAGTCAAGAAGAGGAGAAAGATGATCTATACATTTTTTATGCTTCTCTATTTCTAGTTGAGACTATGACCCATGCTATGCAGATATAACAAACATGGACCCAAAATATCTTCCTCGACTCTCTAATAGAGAGAAGAAGAAGCTTCTCTGAGAGTTAGTCCTTCATACTCTACTAGAAACTGTACTATTGTAGAAGAAAGACACAAATGAAGTGTTGCAAGGATGCATTGTAAGACATGAGATCAATATTATTTTGAAGGATTGCCATAATGAGCCATGTGGTGGCAATTTTGTGGGAGAACTAGTGGCAAAAAATGATTTACTTACAAATTATTGATGGCTTACGCTGCATTAGGATGTCTAGGATTACGACAAGTAATGTAATGTCTATCAATATGTGGAAAAGTTGACCAATTCCACTGCCATGTTGTTGCAACCCATCCTTTCCCAAAATCCCTTCATGAAGTGGGGCATCAACTTTGTCGAACATGTTGACCCTCCAACCAAAAGAAAAGCAAAATAGATATATCTTAGTGTAAACAAATTATGTGACAAAGTGGTGCAAAATCAAAGCTCTTAAGCAACATGATGGAAATAATGTGGCTCTATTCATGTACAAGAATATCATCACTTGTTTTGACAGTCGCTTTGATTTTGTATGTAACAAATGTACACATTGTTGGAGCTATATATAGCTCACCCTATCTAGACTAGGTCTCACCTATATATATGTAGATTGTGATCAACATGGAGTAGTCTTTGGGAGTGTATATGGCATGTCTCTTCTCTCCCTCTCGCGTCTCTACATATCTTCTCTCTCTACATTTCAACATGAAATTAGAGCTACCAAGATCGACTACAACAAATTCCTTAAAAAAGATAATCAAGAAGTATATCTATGTAGTATCTCTTCAATTATTGATTCATGTCATTTTCATGCTTAAATTTGATGTATTGTGTATGTTATGAGCATCTTATGTTATGATTTTTAAGCATAGAAAAAGTTCACTCGGTCATCATCGATCATCATTTAGATTGTAGATATATTGAATTGTAGATATGCCTCGTTTGGAAACCCTAAAAGTTTCTATTTGAGAAACTCTTAAGAAATGCCTTTCTCAAGAAAACCAGTTTTTATCATGTGCTAGGACTCACAAGATTTCTTCCTATCAAATCTATGCTCAATTTGGAGTTTTGTATCGAATAGGTCTTCTAAGCCCACTCTTTATAGGGGAAAAAAGAGGCTTATGATTCTTTAAACACGAGGGGGGGATGAGGTTCCAAAAGCATAAGAATGGGGCCTTGGGGATTTTTAGGACACGAGGGTAATAATAAGGCTTTTGAGAGATACAATAAGGGGGATGAAAGGCCCTTAAGAGGATAAAACCGGGGGGAGGGGGGTTAATAAGGCCTTTAAGGCCTTAGATCTTTGGGGGGAGTAGGGAGAGTTTGGTGAGGCACAAGAAGGGGGGTGAGGTTCCAAAAACATAAGAAGGGGGCCTTGGGGATTTTTAAAACCCGCGGGGGGGGGGGGGGGGGGGGGGGGGGGGGGGGGGCGGAAAGAGAGTAGGGAGAATGTTTTGCTGGTAAGAAGCATTGTAGGCAAATTCAACCAAAGGCAAGTATTGAATCCACCTCTTCGGCTCACGAAACAGTATGCCCTAAGTATATCCTCAATGACTTGATTTACTCGCTATGTTTGGCCATCTGTTTGGGGATGGTAAGCGGTGCTAAAATAGAGTTGAGTCCCAACAGCTTCAAAGATAGCTCTCCAGAAGTGTGATGTGAAGAGAGAATCATGATCGCTAATGATTCTTCTGGGTAAACCATGTAGCTTGAATATCTCCTTGATAAACAATCTTGCAATGTCTGAGGCTTTATAGTTTGTCTTTACTGGAATAAGGTGTGCAACCTTAGTAAGCATGTCAACCACAACCATGATGGAGTTGTATCCTCCCTGGACTTGGGGTAGGCCTACAACAAAATCCATACTGATGAATTCCCATTTCATTTGGGGGATGTCAAGCGGTTGCAATTTCCCTGGCATCATGACATGTTCAGCTTTAATACGTTGGCAAGAAAAACACTCGGTGACATATTTGACAACGTCACCTTTGAGCCTCTCCCAATGGTAGCTCTTCCTAACTGCATTAAAAGTTTTAGCATAGCCAGGATGTCCTGCGAAAGGAGAATCATGAGCTTCCCACAATATCTTCTGCTTAAGTGACTAGCTTGCTGGTATACACAGCCTTGTTCTATAGTAGACAAGTCCACTATTAAGGGAAAATTCCCGATACTTAGCCTGCAACTTTTGGTTCTGATCCTTGATAGAGATCTCCTTTAGCATTGTTTGGTAGGCCGAATCATGGCATGCTTCCTCTCTATCTAACTCAAGTATAGGGTTGTTTGGCATAGATACCTTTAAAGCTAGAGATTTGGCTGTTGATGGATTCTGCAAGATTAGGGAATTTAGGAATGCCTTGCGACTAAGTGCATCGGCGACTACATTCTCTTTCCCTGGTCGGTACTTGATTTCAAAGTCATATTCTTCCAACACTTCAATCCACCGACGTTGCCTCATGTTGAGCTCATTCTGGGTAAAGATTTGAGACTTTTATGGTCAGTTACTAGAGTAAACTTGTTACCCAACAGGTAGTGTCTCCAAAGCTTTAGAGCATGGATGACAGCTAGTAATTCCAGATCATGCGTAGCATAATTCTTTTCATGACTCTTCAATTTCCTTGAAGAGTATGCTACTGGATGACCTTCCTGCATAAGTACACACCCCAAGGCAAGTATGCTAGTATTAGTTACTACCTTGAACTCTTTATTGAGGTCTAGAAGTTTTAGAATAGGTGCTGATACCAAACTTTGCTTCAATCTGTCGAAGCTATTTTGTTCGGGAGTTGACCATGCAATGGAAGTTTGCCATTTTGTACGTATCTTGCAACAACTAGTGTAATACTAGAGAATCTATCATGAATAGTACCTTCATTAAGCACTTGTCATGCTTTTGCAAGAGTGCCACATTTAGCATACATAGTTATCAGAGTGCTTGCAACATAGGGGCTTCTTTCAAGAAACCCTCATTTGCGAATGTCCTTGTGTAGACTTGTGCCCTTGAATAGATAATTTTTCTTTGCACAAGCCTTCAAAAGTCCCAAAACATGAGTAGTCTCCTCTAGAAAGGAGATCCTTTCTCCTCTTGAGGCTTGGCTTCACTCAATTCAAGTGTTAGTGTTGATGTAGTCTTTTTGAGCTCTTCAAAATCCCAAATTGGATTGTACCGACAATCCAACCATAAGGCCTTTCTTGTTACTTTTTGCTTGAAATATGGAGACCTTGCATTGGCTTGGGGTTAGAGTGAAGTGAAAGAAAAAGCCATGTTCCTAGGAGAGCTCATAAGATTTCATGTTTTGTAGAGGTTGAATATGTCATAGTCAGATGCAAAGATTGAATATATTGTAATTAGATATATTGGGGCAAACTATCTTACTGTTGGAATTGTCTTGACTCCCACCACTGTGGGCAATCTTTGAAGTATTGCATCCATAATGACTCAGCCTTTTCTTTCTTGAGATTTGATAGAATGCAAAGAGGAGCTATGGATTTCAAGATCAACTCTCTACTAAGACTTGAAGAAATGTTGCTAGTAAGAATGATGATCCGATGGATGATGATGATGATGATGATACCTCTAAGATCCTTTCTGCCATGCCGCTGGCTTGAGGGAAGGTAGACCTACTAGGACTATGCTGACCCACTCTCTATGCCATGCTCACCATATATTAATGCTCTCTCTCTCTCTCTCTCTCTCTCTCTCTCTCTCTCTCTCTCTCTCTCTCTCTCTCTCTCTCTCTCTCTCTCTCTCTCTCTAACTCCACAATTGTACCCCTCCCAATTGTGTAGCTATGAGAAGGATATTGGGTCTTAATCTTCAATTTGATCCTTGTAGAGAGATCATGGAGGAGGGTGTATCCTCATAGGTTGAAGTAAGTGCTCTTATCATGTAGAGGATGATAAGGTGACTAGAAGAGAAAGCACCCACCCATTGGTAAAAGTGAGGTCTATTTCAATAAAATCGTATGGTAGGATTTTGTAGGCATAGCTTTTCCTTTTGTCTTTTTGTGGAGGGAATATACAATACTACTTGAGGGTTTCCATTGAGAAGTTTACAAAGAGAAAGCATTAGTTTTTTTCTTATAGATTATATGCTTTTGGTTTGAATGAGAAAGGTACCAACTATATCTAACAGTGGATGTTGAAAGAGGCATAGGCTCATTATGAAGTAGGGAGATCCCAAGCAAACAAGCTAGTGATTTGAAAATAAACCAACACTTTGTATACCAAGAGAGAAAGTGGCGGTAAAAGAGACATGGCTTTCATTTGGGGCTCTCAAATAGACACATCTTAGGCATGTCCCATCCCCCCCCCCCCCCCAATTGGCCCCCCATTATGCCTCTGAGAATTTTCAAATAAAAACATCCATAATGTGAATATACATAAAACACAATTATAAAGCCCTTCTATTTTTAGAAAATTGTAAATCAGCATAATAAATATACCATTTCATTTGAACTCATGTGGTATCTTACATGTTTTATAGGGTGGAATCCCTGGGTCCTTGGGGCAATTCAAGAAGTGAACCCCAAGATATTGTGGACCATACAAGATCCTCACATGTCTAGAACTCAATGCTTACAAGTTACAACTCCTTGAACACCTAAACGTTCACAATGTATTTTGTGTTAGCCTTCCAAAAGGTTACGTACCAAATCTTGATCATGTTTTTGATGATTAAAAAGTTGTAATGTCAAGCCAAGGAGTACTTGAGCTTCAACTTGATAGTATACTTGATGTAAAGGCATGCATATTTAGAAGTAGGACTATTAGGAAATATCTCATCTAATGGAGAGAAAATCCTGAGGAGGATGCCATTGGACAACGATACCCTATGTAAACAACATCCCTAGTTTCTTTTGTAATAAGGAACTAGGACCTAATAAAAATTTTAAAAAGATCTTCCTCAGATGTAATGAATCCTACACTTGCACTGCTTTATACTGACTACTCTACCTTTTCCTTCTAATCTTAAACTTCGATGATGCATGTAGTCAAGTAGAATAGCAAAAGCATTAATGAGTCTTAACCCACAAGCACTATGATCTTTGCTTTTGCTAGAATCAAATCCTAAGTTCCTTCAAGATGAGGACATCTCGATTCCTCTGAGGGGAAGAGGATTTAATGTTCTTCTCCCCCCCTCCTCCCTTCCACGTGAACTAGTGTTAGGAGGGAGAGTGGGTTTTAAGGTTGAGAACCTTAACACTTTTTTTACAGTATGGAAGAAAAAAAAGGACATAAGATGAATGAACGATGCTGCCAACCACTATTAAATTGAACATCACCCTCTCCTTGAACTCATCACCATCTCTACCTCAAAGAAATCAAATTCTTTTTTAATCTCTACATAATTGTTAGGTCGACAACAGCCTCAATAACATCATGAGAAGAAGGAGAAGAAGGAGCCACATTCGATCTAACTAGGAGCCTTGATAAGGCTTTATAGGCATAGGCTAATGCTTTACTATCACTTACTAGTTGTTGGAGAGAGAGAGAGAGAGAGAGAGAGAGAGAGAGAGAGAGAGAGAGAGAGAGAGAGAGAGAGAGAGAGAGAGAAGAGAAGGAGGAGAATAGAAGAGGCGGGGAATAAGAGAAGAGAAGGAGGAGAAAAAAGAAATAGGAGAAGAGAAGAGATGGAAAAGAAGAGAAAAGGAGGAGAAGAGAAGAATAAAGGAAGAGGAAAATGAAGAGAAGAGGAGAATAAAGAGGAAGAGATCGAAGAAGAAGAAGGAGAGAGAGAGAGAGAGAGAGAGAGAGAGAGAGAGAGAGAGAGAGAGAGAGAGAGAGAGAGAGAGAGTGTGTGTGTGTGTGTGTGTGTGTGTGTGTGTGTGTGTGTGTGACGAAGAAGAGCAAGAGGAGATCATGATCAATTGTGAAGTAGAGCACTACTCTGGCTTGCGAAGGAGTCATCTACCTTTCATGCCTTTCATACCCATGAGACAAGCCCTTCCCCTCTCTATGAAATCTCTCTCTTGCAAGGTTTGGAGCTTGTGATCAAAACCAAGCACATATGGACTCCCTTCTTGTGAGTGATGATGGCCCCAAAGAGATGCTATTATGGATTAGGGAGCATGGGAGCTACGAATATGGTTGCAAACATGATCAACACACCATCACACCCAACACAAAACTAGGTTTCTTCGTAAATTAACATTCATTTAGTACACGACTAGGAACATAAAGAAAAGAGTTTCGATATTCGGTAAAAATATATATAACTTAATGAGAATTCAATAGGAAAGAAATGTTAGAACAAGTAAATGTTATTAAAATAGAGTTTAGAAATGTATGATAAAATGCATAATATTGAAAATCTTTGAATAAATTACATCCAACTACATATGCATCACGACTATCTCTTTAACTATAAGGAAAATGAAAATTGCATGATGAATATTTTTAAAGTATTTATAAATTATGTAAATAAAGAAATATAAAAAATTGTGTTATACATAGCTCATTAGAAGTTATTAAATTGAGTACATAACCAAATTAAAGTAGGATATCCAAACTAATTCACTTTTCCAATATGACAAAGTCAAATACGAGTCCTAGGTCACGAAGTAGCCAAGAGGATGATATAAATGGCCATTGAGAGAAATAAAAGTCTAATCATTGACTCACATAATTTCCAAGGAAAAACCATTATCCCAATCCCAACTTAGTTTCCACAAATTAGGACAAATCTTAATTAGTCAAGACTCATAATGAGGTCAAGCAATTGACCTTTAACAAGGGTTATGAGCAAGATTGTGAACAAAGACTAATGATAACTAAGAAAAGATCTAATGTAGGAAGAATGATTGAAATTTAGATCTCAAAAAGGACTAAGGAAAGATCTAATGTAGGAAGACTAATCGAAATTTAGATCTCAAAAAGGAGACTTCAAAAAGAAAATTTGAAGGGAAACCAGGAAAAACACAAGAATTAAGAAGAGGGTCCAATTGGAAAGAATTGCCACTATGTTAAGATCTTGCCTTGATTGCCTCCCTATTTGGGTAGATGTATAGCTTAAGGAAGAATTTATTGTGCATGTAACAATGCATACAACTTTAACTTGACGCACTTAGGAAGTTGATTAAATTGAAAAAAAATTCTAATGTATCTAGTTGCAACAAAATAAAAAGGAAAGCTCACTAGATCTCCCAAACAGCTAGTTGCGGGTTGCTTTTCCAATGGGGATAAGTTTTTCTATGCCAAAGAGTTCTCTTAGACTTATAGGAATCATTCAAAACCCTATGCAGCTCAAAATGGGCATCTTGATGCCTTGGTACTAGTTAGGGGTGGAAATCTTGGAAAAAACTAAATGCCTTCATATTGTTCTTCCATATGGATAGAAGGTGAATACCATAATACTTTTTATTAAATAAAGAACTATTTTTTCAAAAGAATTGTTTCCATGGTTTTTTTTTTGTGATTTACGTTACGTGAATGAATATTATGACTAAAAGAATTAATTAAGGAAGCTGATTTTATGTGTATTAGATAAGTAGATAACTAAAACTACTCAACAACAAACCTCATGTTATTCAAAAGAGTATCTAGTGGCATCGACCACTAAGTCATGCCATTAATGATGTCTCAAGTAGGCACATCAAAGTAAGTTAGTTAGAGCAATAGTTTTATTAGATCATTTTTCTTTATAACAAATGAGTTTATCTAATCAATGTCTCACAGGTAGTTTGGGACCAAGCCTTTCTTAGGATTATCTCCCCAGCACTAGCTTAGGCTACAACTATTAGAGATACACAAAACTACCCAAGATATGTCAAAATCAAACAAGTTTGGGGAAATAGGGATGATAGAGCACTGAAATATTCTGCAATTAAAATTTTGAAAACAAGAGTGGACCAAGTGTAGCCCCACCTCTACAGGTGGCAGAGCTACTCAATATGAAGCAAGAGCTCAGAACTCTAGAGGAAAACATCCAGTTGTTTACTAGACAATTTTAGACTAGAAGAGTAAACATGCCTATAATGGAAATATTCAATATTTTGAAGAAGAAAAAAGAAAAGGACACTATCCCACTTCTCATTGAGAACATGGATCTAAGGATAAAAGCAATATAAAGAACCTCCTTGTTGCCAAAGACTTCCTATAAAAAAAGTTTAGCTTTCTTAGAAGTAGTAACCCTTTTGAAACAACTACAAAAGCTAAAATAACTCTATGACAAGGCCAATGAAAAAGTGAAATGGAAGACAAAGGCACACCAAGAAAAATGTAGAAATATAAGTAGTGCAAAAAATTCCTAAATCAAGGAGAGAGGCACACAAGAAAAAGTGTAAGTCAATACTTTTGTAAAAGAGCGCAAGGCGCACCATGATTTATTTTGTAAAAGAGCATCGCACTCTCATCCAAGCAAATTGTAAAGTAGACGGGTGGTAGGAAGGAAGATAGGAGGACAATGGGAAAAGGGACCTAGGCCACATGCGGCCATATAAAAAAGGGGATAAGGGGATGACTGCCCAAAAGGGATTTAGGGTTTTGTAAATGATGAGCTCATTATTGTGTCACTACAAGGATATGGAGGTATAGCGACGGTGCTTTCCGATGCAAAATAGCGGCGTCGCTATTAGCATCGCAAATGTGACGCTAATAGCAACACAAATAACGACCCAAATAACGATGGTAATCAGATAAAACGCAGGCCGAAACCCTAGCGCATTATTTTGCGCGCATACACGAAAGAGAGAGCGAAAGGGAGAGAAAAAGGGAGAGCGAACATCTTTCATTTGAGAGGGAGAGGGAGAGAAAGAGAGAGAACGAAAGCTTCTCACCGCCGCTGCCACCATTCGCAAAGAAGAGGAGGAAGTGTATGGAGGGCGGAGAGGAGCCGCCGAACCCTTCTTCAAGCATTTATGGTGAGTACATTGTTCCTTCTTGCTTTGTTTTTGTGTTTTCTCTTTCTCTTTTACTTGTTTTTGTTAAAATTCATGTGTATTGAGAGAGGGAGAGGAAATAAGAGAGAAAGAGGGGGAGAGGGAGAGGAAATGAGAGAGGGAGAGGAAGAGGGAGAGGGAGGGAGAGGAAAGAGAGGGATAGGAAGAGAGGGAAACATTAAACATAATAGGGAAAGAGAGAAAGAGAGGGAGAGGGAGAGGGAGAGGAAGAGGGAGAGGGAGGGAGAGGAAAGAGAGGGATAGGAAGAGAGGGAAACATTAAACATAATAGGGAAAGAGAGAAAGAGAGGGAGAGGGAGAGGGAGGGAGAGGAAATGAGAGAGGGAGAGGAAGAGGGAGGGAGAGGAAAGAGAGGGAAACATTAAACATAATAGGGAAAGAGAGAAAGAGAGGGAGAGGGAGAGGGAGAGGGAGAGAAAGAAAGAAAAGGAAATGAGAGAGGGAGAGGAAGAAAGAAAAAACATTAAACATAATAGGGAAAAACATTAAGAATAATAGGGAAAGGGAGAAAGAGAGGGAGAGGGAGAAGGAGAGGAAGAGAGAAAAAACATTAAACATAATAGGGAAAGAGAAAAAGAAAGGGAGAGAAAAAGAGAAAAGGAAAGAAGGAACGAGAGAAAGAGGGAAAAAACATTAAACATAATAGGGAAAGAGAGAAAGAGAGAGAGGGAGGGAGAGAGAGAGGGAGAGGGAAGGAGAGGAAATGAGAGAGCAAGAGAAAGAGAGAAAAGGAAATGAGAGAGGGAGATGAGAGAGAGAAAACATTAAACATAATAGGGAAAGAGAAAAAGAGAGGGAGAGGGTGAGGGAGGGAGAGAAAATGAGTGAGGAAGAGGAGAGAGAAAGAACATTGAACATAATAGGGAAAGAGAGAAAGAGAGGGAGAGGGTGAGGGAGGGAGAGGAAGAGAGAAAAGGAAAGAAAGAACGAGAGAGAGAGGGAGAAAACATTAAACATAATAGGGAAAGAGAGAAAGAGGAAGAGGGAGAGGGAGGGAGAGAGAGGAGGGAGAGGTTATTGTTTTCTTGTTTGTGGTAGTAGTAGTAGTAGTTTTTTTTTTCTTTTCTTGTTTAGTTTTTTTTTGTAGTAGTAGTAGTAGTTTTTTCTTATTTTCTTGTTTATTGTTATTGTAGTAGTTGTTGTTTTTTTTTTCTTCTTTTCTTGTTTATTATAGTGGTAGTGGTAGTGGTAGTTGTGGTCGTGGTCATAGTCATAGTCGTCGTAGTCGTGGTTGTAGTAGTAGTGGTGGTTTTCTTGTTTATTGTTGTTGCTGTAGTAATAGTTTTTTTTATTTTCTTGTTTATTGTTGTCTAGTTTTCTTATTTGTTGTTGTTGTTGTAGTAGTGGTAGTAGTAGTAGGTTTTTCTTCTTTTCTTGTTTATTATAGTGGTAGTGGTAGTGGTAGTGGTAGTGGTAGTGGTAGTGGTAGTCGTGGTCGTGGTTGTGGTCGTAGTCATAGTTGTGGTTATGGTCGTGGTTGTAGTCGTAGTCGTCGTAGTCGTAGTTATAGTAGTAGTAGTGGTTTTCTTGTTTGTTGTTGTTGTTGTTGTAGTGGTAATAGTTTTTTTTGTTTTCTTATTTATTATTGTCTAGTTTCCTTATTTATTGTTATTGTTGTAGTAGTGGTAGTAATAGTAGTTTTTTTTTCTTGTTTGTTGTTGTTGTTGTAGTAGTAGTAGTTGTTGTTGTTGTTGTAGAGAGAGATACATGTTTTGTTAAAGAAAATGAGAGAGGGGGAGGAAGAGAAAAAGGAAGAAGGAACGAGAGAGAGGGAATAAACATACATCATAATAAAGAAAGAGAAAAAGAGAGAGAGATGAAAGGAGAGGAGATAATGAATGGATAAAAAACAAAGAGAGTGGTGGCGAGGTCCAGTGCAACACCACGAGACGGGAAACACTATGACATACGTTAATTTGTGGGTGGGTGGGTGGAGACTTTACATACTTTAATTTTTGTTGAGTTATAAGAGAAGAAATCCCTTGTCAAACAATTTAAGAAAGAAAAAAAGAATGATAACAAAAACAAATTGTTTATCGTAATGTAGACAAAATGGAAAACGATGAAGGTCTTGATGTTCAAGATCGTGAGGCGTATCTTAATCAGCGTGTTCCATGTCCTTACTCTCAATGTAAGCTAGTAATTAGACGAAAATGTCGATTGTCTATAGAACACGTATGACGCTTCGGCGAGTTTCAATCTGAGATCATTGATTATGCGATCTTGGATTTTCAGCAAATGGTAATAAAAGTCAATATCAATCATGCATTGTACTCGCAAGCTAATTGAATACCATATACAAAAAGATTGGGTGTGGCTGGGAAATTTTATATCCAGGGAGGTGACGTCTCGTCCCAAGAACACCATATTGGAGAATATTGGAATTTTCCATAAGTTTAGGACACGTGGTCAAATCTTTGGATTTGTCATAACTTGAACACTATAGCTCTAAATTAAGTGCTCTATAGCTCAATACATTTCATTTTTCAAGTGCTTTCCAATGATAGGTCACATCATATGGTTTTGAGAGAAACTTATGGACATGTTATCCGGGGTTTCACCTTTTTAGCATTCAAAAAATGGGAATTGGGAGATTCCCAAACTCACTAATATTGTGTTCAAGGAGAAGTGCACCCTTTGCGGCCAATTAGAAGAGTTCGTGGGCATGTGATGGATGGAGTGCCTGAGCCAATCCACCATTTGGAAGGTATTACCCAATCTATATCGTCAATACCAGAGGAGACTGACTGCCTTCAAGACTTACCTACGATCTTGGAGCCTGAGATGGAGGCAATGATCAATGTATTGATTCCCATGGATGTCGAGACTTCTGATCCGCTTAGAGAGGAAGCATCCATACCATTATATGATGGGTTCCGAGTATCTCACCTAAAGACACTATTTGCACTTCTAAGTGTGTAAGAAAAATACAGGTGGAGCGATGCAAGTGTGACCGAGTTGATCAGGTACCTTGTACGTATGCTTCGTTGATTTCTTTTCGGCACTATCATTAAAAACATTTGTTCTTTTTTAAGGTGATTAGTGATTTTTTTAAAGTTATTGAAATATCATATATTACCACTTGCAAATACCATGCTTGAGTCTCGTAATGATGCACGACATGTTCTACGAAAGCTTAGCATGGACTACAACAACATCCATGCATGTATCAACGATTGCATACTGTTTCAAGGAGAATATGAGACTATGGAGACATGTCCAAAGTGTGGTTCTCACAGGTATAGACAAGACTTGCAAGGGAAAACCATCCCTCAAAAAGTTCTTAGACACTTTTTGCTTATTTCTCGCATAAGCCACATGTTTTGTACATCTGGCATGGCGAGCTTGACAACGTGGCATGTGTAGAATAGGTCCACAGATGGAGTTCAACAAATATCAGTAGATTCACATGCATAGAGCCACATTGACTCTACAAGACCATATTGGGGAATATGGGAATTTCCCATAAGTTTGAGACACATGGTCAAATCTTTGGATTTGTCATAACTTGAACACTGTAACTCCAAATCGAGCACTTTATAGCTCAATAGATTGCATTTTTCAAGTGCTTTCCAATGATAGGTCACATCATATGGTTTTGAGAAACTTATGGGCATGTTATCCGGGTGCCACCTTTTTAGTATTCAAAAAATGAGAATTGGGAGATTCCCAAACTCACTAATATTGTGTTTCTACCTTCCCAGGCTTTGCTTGAGAGCCAAGGAATGTTCGGCTCGATCTTGCAATGGATGGCGTGAACCCGTTTGGTTTGCGCTCAACTTCTTACAGTGTGTGGCCTATAGTCCTTGTTAACTACAATATCCCTCCATGACTTTCTACGAAGAAAGGACATCTCATCCTTAGCTTACTTGTCGCTGGCCGCTACAAAGTCAAAAATATGGACGTTTATCTTCGTCCCATTAGTCAATGAGCTTAAGATTTTGTGGGAGGAGGGGGTCACCGTGCAAGATATGAGCAAGCACAATGGTCGACGGTCCGCGAATATTCGAGCCATTCTCATGCGGATGATGCATGACTTTCCGGGATTCGGAGAGTGCTCAAGTAAATAGGCTTCCGTTCTCATTGGTAATATCTATCATAGCTTGTTTAAGTTTGTATTCACTGGATAGAGGTGTTGGGATAGGTCTGGTTACCTCACCTTATCATGCATGTCCATTGTGTGGGCCACAGTTAGACTCCCGAAAGGTCACGAACTATGAAGAAGATGGTATATCAAGGATATGCCACTTTCTTGCTAGAGGGTCATGAACAAGTCATGAACTGAGGGAAGGTTTTCTTGGATGACCTCCAATACGTATGAATGCCCAAAGCTGGTATGAGCTGAAAATGGTCCACGCAGAGTCACATCCAAATGGAATGCGATAGTTCTCAATTTTCTATGAGTTGCCATATTGGGCCCACTTACAGATCAACCACTTGTTGGATCCCATGCATATTTTCAAGAATGTGGGCAGCTTGCTATGGTACCACATCACTAGGTAGAGAGACACTACAGGGACACGAATGGATTTGAAGGAGGTAGGCAAGATGGAGGCACTTTGGTCAGAGTTGAGTGCTGATGGTCGCGTGCAGCTACCTTGTGCTCCTTGGGTTTTGTCCACTAAAGAAGAGTGCATTGTGAAGCAAATAGTCAAGTCTATCCGCACTCCGAAGGGTATGATGCATTCTCTCAGGTCTTCGTTTTCTAAAGACGACCAATTATCAGGGCTAAAATCCCATGATTGGCATAAGATATGTCAGGTTTGTACTACGAATGGATTGTAAGTGACATGTGCATTTTGTTATTTGGAGTGTAGTCATTGTTCATAATTCTTTCTCATTTGTGGCAGTTTGTACTATCCATCACGATCGGAGGATGCCTTACTCCAGAAATACGTGGGGGCATTTACGGGTTGTCAACTTTAGTGTAATGGATCTCAAAAAAGGAGATTAAGACATCCTCTATTGAATCCGCAAGGCGGGGAGCAGTGGAGACGGTCTATCTCTTTGAGAAATACCTACCTACCAACATGCTCACGATACAAATCCACCTTCTTCTACATCTTGTAGATAAAGTGGAGATTGTTGGACCTGTCCATATGCGATGGATATTCTTCTTGGAACGCTTCATGAAAATCCTGAAAGGCTTTGTGCGAAAACGAGCTCGACCAGAAGGTAGCATCGCTAAAGGTTGGTTGGTATCTGAGGTGCTAGTGCATATTTCACAATGGCTACCAACGATGGATCCAGACAACAGTATGCTATGGTTGCTGAAGGACGATGATAGGCTGACCAGAGATGTGGTGGTTGGAAATGGGGTAGAAAAAAGAATGGATGCTACAATGGAGAAGAAAGTGAATCACTTTTGTATGTTGCAACATGCCTCTATGGAGATGTGGCTCGCCATGTAACAACAAGCTAGGCAAGATCGAGAGGAAGCGCGATCTGAATTTCGATGTAGTACACGCCATCGACCGATTTGATATCCCGAGGGTATGGAGGAGATGCCGTGGTTTATGTCAACACGATGGTTGCATGGAGCTTTGACCACAGCATCTTGCGTAGGGGTGAAGATCTCAACCGAGGAGTGGGAATGCTTGAGGGGATGTAGTCCAAAGGTGATGACATGTTTAGGGTTTGTCATATCTATATTTTATATGCGACAAATAATTGAGCATTTTAATGTGTATAGTACAAAATATATAGTGCAACATGGTCACGCGGATGGCATTTCTGCATGGAGCGTATTGACAAAATATGCTCCACAATATACCGTGGTATCATGGCAAGGTTCGTGCAAGAGAGCCGACGACGAGCAACAGATCCAAACACGGTTATAGATGAGATGGAGTATTTTGGGAACTTGCAAAGTATTGTTACGGTGGATTACTGTAGCTTCTCCATGATACTATTTGATGTGCATGGGTTCAAAGTGGTACTTGAAGGAGCTGGAGCAACGAGGTCCATCAGGATTTCTCAAAATAGATTCTGAAAAAAATGGACAGATTTGCGTGACACCTTTGTGTTGCCGGTACATTGTGAACATGTACATGAACTCATTTGTTTGTTAATTGTATTACGGCATGGTACATGTCGCAATAGTTAAATCTCTCTTGTACGTGTTTGTGAATAGGTAATCTTCTATCCAAACCCCCGACAACCTCAATGGTGATATGTTATACCTTCAGCTTTTCGAAGTGCGAGAGTATATGATCAAAGCAATGTTCCGATCATAGATGAGGACAATATGCAAATAGAGGGGTCGATATTGCAAGGGGTGGAGCCACCGAAAGCTTGGAGCATGTAGAGGAGCCAGCATCGGGTAATAATGATGGAAATACAGGAGTCTAAGAATTCTTTGAGAATGAGGTGGACTCATCCTTTTGTGGTGACATGTCTATCGACCTTCCAGTTTATGCTGAGTTGTGTCAGGAGATTGACATGGGACCATATGATAGTTCATACTTGGAGCATCCACTTATTTCATTCATTGACTAATCTCTTATAAGGGTACATAAGATATGCATTTTAGGTTAGATCACTTTTTAAAAATTTATATTACCATGCTTTGTATGATTTAAATTGATTATGCTAACATCATTTTTTGTCTGTGCAGGTGACCTTTGTGGATACTTACATCATATTGATTATGCTAACATCATTTTTTGTCTGTGCAGGTGACCTTTGTGGATACTTACATCATCAGGATGAGTCGAGGGATGAGCGATGAGGAGTTGTAGGATATCTTCATGCGCATGTCTCCAGATCAGATGGCGAGATTCAGAGGCATGGCGGACCAGGAGCTATCTCGGACATCATTAGGCCGCTCTATTAGATCTACTTCGGTATGATCAGATGCTTCAGTTTCGAGTAGACGAGGTCGATGCTCTAGACTTAGGCCAGATGGAGGGAGTGCTTTAGGGTCAGGGGGATGCTACAAAGATAGGGATGTAGTGAGCCCACGGTCAGCTCGGGATACAGGTGCTACTCCTCGCTCTCGTGGTGGTTCCAGGGGGCTTGGTTCAGGTGGTTGTTGTGGGGGTACGGACGCGATGTCTCCATCTCGTCATTCTGTTGGAGTTGTGTCACTTGCGGGATTTGTCACACCTGTGGGGATGTCTACTCCAGTCACTCCGGATTTTGCTTAGCCATCCGCAAGTGGCACCCCTATGGGTGCTACTTCGATAGATACTACCCTGGTCGGTACATCAGATGTACAGAGGTCTCCTGGATATGCCGAGGAGCGTGATCACAGGTGGGAGAGGACCCATCTTAGGTATATCCTAGAGAGGTATGTCTACCTTATAGATGATAGGTCAAGAGCCATCATCATGAATGATGAGAGGAGGAGGGTGATGGCTCGCATGAGAGAGTTGTGTCAACAAGTTTTTCGGCAAAACGTCTTGGATCATTGAAAAAACATATCGGAGGGGACCAAGGACTACATAGTAGCATCCTTGCATGAGGAGTTTCCAGTACCAGCCACAACAGATAGGTTTTCTATGGGTTGGATGATGGAATGCATGCATGCATATATGTCACACAGACGATCAAACGCACGCAAGGCACTCAAGAGTGGGACTGCAAAGCTTGAGTGGCTAGAGTGGACGATTGGCGCCAACTGAGGGAGGAGGCTACAGATTCTCTAGGACGTTGGAGACATCAATGCAAGGTAGTGAGGGCACGACTAGAGACCGGAGTGGTCCATCATCTTGGAAGTGGTAGCCATAGGACATATCTGGAGGACTTTGTAAGTTTTTCTTTTGTTTTGCTTGCTTATTTTTTTGCAATATCCTTTGTACTAACAATCATGTTTCTAATAGTTAGTATTTTGTTTCCTTTGCAGCACTCCATTACAAATCGCGATCCGACTGGCCTTGAGACTCGATATGCAGAGAGGCATGGTCTCACTGCATTAATCAACCAATTGTATGGATGTGGCGGCCTTGTAAATCACTCATCTTTCTTGTTCGTAGTTACCATGTTTAATTAGAATGCATTATTGTATGGTGGAGTGATGTGTAGTTTCTTTTTTTGTAGAGTCCATTCGATGCTCCTTTGCCGCGGGACAACCTTTTGGATGGCAATGATCTATAGCTCGCCCTTGGATTCCTGGAGCTCACACACCCTTCTTTTTTGGTCACGTGATCTGTGTAGACATTTTCTATGTAGTAGTGATATCTTGCCATGATTGTACTAGTCACTTTCATTATGCGATCATGTATTTATTTTATGTATCAGTGTTATGATTTAAGTACACTTTGTCTTTATTTATACGAGCATTATACACAATGTAGAAACTATTTTGTATGGCCCAAATAAAGCACATAGTGCTATATGTGGTAGGGCAGCAAGCTGCCATGCCACAAATTTTTTTTCCCTATTATCGTCGCTATTAGCGTTACAAATTTACTGCATGCGTCATTATTGGTGTCGTTATTAGCATTGCAAAGCACTGCTATTTGTATTGGTATCAGTGTCGCATTTTGCGATGCTGATACCAACACAAATAGTGACGCTGATAACGACACTAATACTAACTGTTCTATGGCGTCGCCAATAACGACGCTTTTTGCGACGACAGGGACAAATATCTTTATTTACATTTTCTTTACTTTTAACGTCAGTATAAGGCCTATATCTTGTAATGTGTGTGGGAAAATGTAGCTCTCCTCCTCCTCCTCTTCTTCTTCTTATTCTTGCTTGCTTGAGCTTGTACTTGAGAGAGAGTGTGAGGAAGTGAGTATGTGAGGGCAAAAGACCATGGTGAAGAAGCTTTCCATCTTCTCCTCTCTTCTTCTATTCTCATCTCTTCTCTCATCTTGCTAACGGCAATGGAGCTTGGAGCATGGAGCTTGAGGATCAAGCTTGCTTAAAGCTTGCACTTGGATCGTGGAGCTACTGGAGTGCTTGGGAGAGGAGGCAACTGGATCAAGCATGGAGGTAAGGTCACTACACTCGTAGAGAGATCACACGTTGGCTATGTGAGAGGTAGCCATTAGTACTCAGCTTGAAATGCTTGAACAATAAGTGGTTCATGGGTCTTGGTGGTTGGAGCGTGAGCTCAATCAACATGAGCTCACCTCAACATTTTGGTTCTCTTGCTGGGACTAATGGATTCAAGCCTTGAGTGCTTGTGGGCTCCAAATTGAGCATTGAAGTAGGGTTTTCCCTGAACTGGTGCTTGAGGTAGATAGGTAAGAAGCGAGGGAGTTTGAAGAGGTATTAAATCTACTTAGCAAGTAAGTTTTTGGGTTTTTGGATTTGGAAAAGTAAATTGGAGTAGTGTAGGTGTTTGCTTAGTGATTTGGATGCACTAGGGTAGGAAAAAAACAAAGAAGAAAAAAGGAAAATAGGCACTAGGGTTTTTCTTGTCATAACAGGGTAAGAGAGTTTGATTTGTTCATTGATTTGTATTCTGGATTTTATTTGTTATTTTAGGTATATACAATGCTTCATTAGGATCTACTCTTACATTTTGGAAGTTTGCGTGACCCCCCAACCAAAATCATTAGAATTGAGTTGATTTTCGTCATCCTTGAAAACTCATCCGTAGGAATCGAACACTGTTACCAAAGTTCTATTTTTAGAATCAGAACCAGATGGTGTGATTCCTAGAATCAGAGTCCCAAAATTCGATTCCTTGAATTAGACTCAGACGGTCCGATTCCCCAAAATCGGGCAGTTCAATTTTCAAACTCGGATACCCTAAAAACCTGTCCAATCGGACACATGGGACTTGTCTGATTTGGACGCTTGGACAATTGGACTTTCATACACTCAAAATTGGACTACCTGGGAATCAGATGCATAAAAATCGAACACACAAAACCAGACCAACTCATAATTGGACCACCAGAATCGAACCCAATCCACTTGGACTTGGACCTTCTGATCGGCCGATCGGACCAATCCAAAATTGGACGACCAATTTTGATAATCAAACTCTTGAGAATCGGACCTCTAAGAATCAAACAGAAAATTATCAAAATCGAATAGATGAACATAATATATATTTGACACATCTAACTCCTGAAACCTACCCAAAGGTTGTATAAAGTTGAAAGCACATCATAGACTTATCAATGGGTTGAAATATTGAGCAAGTAATTCAAAACTTGGCTATAAACAGTCCTTCAAATCGCACATGGTGTTTAGTGTAATGGCCTTGTGGGTCGAGAGGGACCCCTCCTCGCCTGGACCATTGTAAAACCCCTTCGCACCTCCCCCAAGGGAGAGAAAATGCGCACCTAGATAGGTCCTCCAAATTAGATCCTAGTGTAGTAACGGATCTACATAAGCATAGATTCTCACTTGCAAAACAACAACCAAAAGCCCATACCCAAAGAAAGACAAACAAAGACCCTAGAACCTCAAACAAAATGCAACAACATCAAGCTACAATTGAGGGGATGAATAGACATGATAGCCCTGATGATAGATGCACCTTGAATTGCATTGCACAGATGACCCAAGATATCAGTAGAGAATTCATATCTGGTTGTGCAGTTGGGGACTCAAAGGAATGCATTAGAAGGCTTGAACTTATAATCAAGACCCGAAAGATGAAGACATAGCAACACCTACTTATCTTAGGGTCAAACTCACCAGAAAAAGAGAGGACAATCTCGATGCTCTCATTCATAAAGGAGCAAATTTTAATATATTGACCTATGAAGCATGGACTTGACTAGGCCAACCAGAGCTTACATTAACTAATGCAACTCTTAATCCTTATGGTGGGGGACACCCAAAAGCACTTATAAGGAAGTGCAAAATCCTTGTAACTATTGAAATGGAAAGCTTGCCTATCCTATTCCATGTTCCTCCAAATAGTATAAATTGTGGAAAGGAAACCCTCCTAGGAAGACTCTTCAAAAGGGCGATGAAGTGCAAGGCTGGTTATGTAGCACAGAGGATACACTTGACACTATCAAGTGTGAGGATAATCACAACCTTTAGTAGGGGTGACCTCATCAAATGTTGAGGAAAAGACAAGGAATATTCTGATATACCAGGCATGCCTAGTAACGAGACCAAGGACTTGTTGAAAGAGTTGATACAAGTGCATGTTGAATAGAGAGAACCAATGAGTGAGGCCATGCTTGAAACAAGAAGATTAGGAGAAAATACAAGGATAGGATTTGGACTTACAAATACTATAGAAGACCATGAAATAAGACCAAGTCATTTAGATGAAGATATTGATGGAGAGCCAACATAATGCTGTAATGGATATCCAAAATGTTGCTACGTGCTCAAGGGTATTACACAAGTAATTGATGGATTGGGGTATCAAATTTGCCTGCTAAACCACCTCTATCAGTTGAAGGCCAGATCATATCAAAAGGAAGAAGCATAGGAGGAATTCTAAATGAAAATCCAAGTATCGAGTCAGAAACATTGGAGTGACTGAGCCCCTCATGATTGAAATCAAGAAACCAAACATGACTACTCAAAAGGTAGATCCTCAGCCTAGCGTGCTTAACAAGTGGATATCAAATGTAACTGTCAAGTGTGCACAAAGACCACTAGTGCCCAAGGAGCCTTTGACTTCCCAAGAGGATAATGAGCACCACAGGTGCAACATTGCTCACGATAAGGCTGATTTCTCAATAAAGCAAACGGTAGAATCATCTAACAGCCATGAGCAAATCTTCTAGAAAGTGCCAAGTCCACCTAGGAATCCCAAATCTCCTACACCCTCTTTTCCTAAATGGACACAAGAAGCACAATAGCAGTTGTCAAGTGTAGCTACTCAATTCCAATCTCTATCTCCATTTGAGCTTCTAAATGTCCAAGATGCAGGACATGACAACAACTCTAATTCTCAGCCTAAGGATATGCCTGTGTAATCCATTGCGACTAGCTCAACCGATCTGCACAAGTGAATGTGCAAAGGGAAACAAAAGACATGACCACTTTTGATCTACCCAAGGACTTGACACTACAATCTATCAATAGTAACCAGTCCACTAAACTAGCCGCTACTACTACCAATCAGGAATCACAACAGTCATAGCCTTTGGCTGTGATGACGCCCCTTGCAGAACATGTCCTTAGCAATTCACTTGTAGAAGAGATGTCACAACTAACATCCTTGCCTCCAACACTTTTGAAGAACCTAAAGCCTAGGCTTGAGGAGAAATATCTTGAAGATTTGGCCAAAGAGATAGTGCATTTGACCAATGAACGAGAGATGAAGTGCATGATGAAGCTTGATCACAAGCTGATAGCCATCACATGTGTGTACATCCATGTGGATATTGGAAAGCCAATACTAGAGCATACAAAGCTCATAATTAAACCCCTGACTTGGGACAAGCAACAATGTGTTTGCTCTCGCTATGTAGTTGTCACTAAAGAAGTCATAAAGGACATCCCAAAAGCCACATCATGGGAATTGCACTTGATATCCTCACTCTATATTACTCAATGTGAGACAAACAAGGAAAAGCTTGAAGCAATCAAACAAAAAGGGGAAGGACAAGGTAACTTTTCATAGAAATGTCTATGCTTCCCATCAAGGCGACCCTAACTTCTTCAGCTAGTTTCATCCAAGCCTACATGACATGAACCCCAAACCGTCACTTGGTTTTACACTAGATTTACCCAAACCTCCAAAGCAAGAGAAAAATATCTCTAAACACAACACCCACTCCTTTGATAAGAAGCAATGGAGGCATGTTCCAATGGGTAAGGAGGACAAGAGTCTAAAGCAGACGCCCGCCAACCAGAGGCAATTGCCAATGCAATCGGATGAGGGGCTAAATGGAAGGGAATTAGTTGAAGAGCTAGACTCTCCAGAAAGAGAGGCAGTTGTACCCTCACAATCTTATGAGGCTGTTCAGAAGACCACAGCTATATCCCATGAGGACACACTAGAAAAAAAGAATGCTGAGGCCCAACTAAGCACATCAATGATTGACCTAGTTATCCAAGAAAAAGAGAAGAAAACAACAAAAAAAATGGTAGTTGCAAGTGGCTGTAGATGCCAAGAAGATTGAGACCAAGAGTGCTAAAGAACTGAGGAATAAAGCATCGACTCTACATGGATTCATAAACATGTACATAAATAAACAATGTGCTTTATGACTATGTGTCAATAATACCAAAAGAAGCAAAGCCAACACACATACAAGCAATGATAATCAAGCGCAGGTGATATGCATCCAAATCAATACTATGGGATTTAGATAAGTGATGTCTTTTTTAGCTGCACCAGTTCTATATGGTTGAAGCATATGACTTGCATGTACTCTCACCAATTGCCAAGCGAATGCAGGATGACACATGTCTCTGTACGAAAGCATTCAATGCCCAACCCACCACAAGGCCTCCAACCCCACAAAGAACCATTATGGAGAAAGAACATAAATACCAAGAAATAAATAGCCATGAGGGAAGCCCGACTGAAAGAGAAAATCAACCCTACAGAAAGCACACACTGCATTTGAGCATGGCCCAAAGCATAGTTATTGGCTGCTCTCTCTTTCTTGGCCAAACTCTACGTTCTAGGTAGGAGCCACACTTCCAACAAAGACAAATGTTTATTCATCATCCAGGATTCAATTTGCCATATGTTTTATCCCTTGTCTATGCATAGCTCACTCCAGTTGCTACCTCAATTGTTTTGATGTCTTACATGTTACAAAGAGGTTTGTAAAATCTCAAGTGCATCTCTTCATCTCAACAATTGTTCCTTTAGCATCGAGGCTAGTAATACAATCATCTTTGTAATATCCATTTCTCACAGCCTTTGGATCACGTCATTTTCCAATCCACATGAAAGGCTAATAGCCTCAACGTAGTGCATTGATTATATTCATTTTATCCAAAAAAAGAGAGAGAAAAAAAGAGAGAAAATAAAAATAAAAGTAAAAAAGAGGGGTTTTTTTTTTTTGGGGGGGGGGGGGGGGGGGAGCACCCATGATTACATCACATCACCTAGGAATCCTCAAATTAGGTACGTCCAGGGACCTTGGTCGGCTAGCTCCGTCCCTAGTCCCTTAGCCCTTTTTACATCCCCCACAATTGTTCAGGGCACATCAACAACAGGACATATCTCAGGAGCTCGTCTTGCCTATGGTTAAAACCTGTCACCTAAACCATTTTCACAATTCTTTTTTGCACTCCATCTCAGTGCCGTCACAATCAACAGTGGAAAGCAAGACACGAAAGACGATGGAAAGTACACCGTACTCTTCAAACACTACAAGTAGCCACCATCTACCAAAAGTTAAGGCATCAATGAGCTCAATTATGCTACATCATGTTGTCAAAATCACAAATGATGTCTCAAGAACCCTTCAAGTGAATTTCTCCTCACCATCAACAATTTTTTCCATCCCATTGATTCTCCCTTTATCCACACATTTCTACGAGGAACTAGACCAATAGTCATCTAACTACGTAACATCTATAACATCTAAGTATACACGTGCACTCATATAATATCTACACCACAATCTATACACAATTTGGATCCTCAAGTGTAGGACAATACTCTCAGCTTGCTTAGATTCGACCTGTCTCCCGAACTCATCAAACTACGTCTCGTTGTCGTGCCGCTACGCGGCCACAGTGTGAAAAACTCTTGACTTCATCGTCATTTAGCTTTCTTATTGATCTAGAGAGCGAATGCCATATTAGTCATTAATGTCAAAGTCCTTAGTGTGGATGGTTCACAAATACTAGATTTTTGGACAAGTTTTGTCAATTTTTGATATTTTGGATATTATCTATTGTAGATATCCAAAATTTGTAAACTTCTAGAATATGATGAAATGTAAGAGAAAGCAAGTATATTTCAAGCCTTTTTAAGGGAATTTTATGTAAAACGAAGGATTGGTGAAATGGCGCGATGTGCGATTGTAGTTTTTAGGTAGTGAATAGCACTTCAAACTAGGAGAAGAAGGAGTGATCTGGGAGAATTTTGGCCAGGTGTCTTGATATTTTACACCTCTTTTAGAGCCAACAGAAGCATCATATTGGCGGTCTGATCAGCAGAGAGGAAGCCACTGTTTTATGTACGTTTTTTTTATCTACAAGAGATTTATCTTCTCAGGATGTAGAAATAAATTGACAGGCTTTACCTCTATGAGTATTTTTCTATATCTTCTATTTATTCAAACCCCTTCTCTTCCATCTTCTCCTCTCCCTGAATCTCCCTTCACCCTACTTTCTCTTACCCCCATAGTAGACTTTCGACCCCAAATACTCTGACATCATGCATGATAAAAAGACTAGTACTAACCCCTAGGGAGAGACCATATGAGGGGTTTTCAATTTTAGGTAGTATTGAAGACTCCAATGAAAGTACCATGAACTCTTCATCAACACTCAACTTTGAACTCTTTTTCTTTATCACCATGCAAGTCTCCTAAAGAATCATTGCGAACACCAATACCTGTGTCAGCCATGAGTGCAACTCCTAACAAAGAACCGTCCTATCACCAACTACAATCCTCTCACTAGCCAATTAGGCCAATAACGTGTCCCCCAATGACCTTTATCCGCACCACTACCAAAACTCCTCCAAGGCAAACCACAATAGTCCCTTCCACCCACGTCTTTGGTGCATGCCAAGCCTGTTACCTGTGACGAGAGTGCCATGGGACTGGCACTCGTCTCGGAGGGGGGTAATGTTAACCCTCAGAACAAGGTGGAAAATCTAGAAAATCTAAAGCAGAAGACAAGGCAAAGGCAAAAGTAAAACGAAAGATAAAGGGGCGCACAAAGAAAAATGTAGAAACACAAGAAGTGCAAAAAAGTCCTAAATCAAGGAGAGGTGCACAAGAAAAAGCAAAAGTCAATACTTTTGTAAAAGAGTGCAAGACGCACCATGATTTATTTTGTAAAAGAGCATCAGGCTCTCACTCATGCAAATTGTAAAGGTAGACAGGTGGTAAGAAGGAAGCTAGGAGGATAATGGAAAAAAGGACCTAGGCCATGCTTGGCCATGTAAAGAAAGGGGATAAGGGGATGACTCCCCAAAAGGGATTTAGGGTTTTATATATAAAGTTGAAAAGTGAATGAGGAGCTCATTCTTGTGTGTGGCCAAAATTAGCTCTCTTCTTCTTCTTACTTGCTTGAGCTTGTGCTTGAGAGAGGGAGTGTGAGAGTATGAGGGAGAGGGATCGTGGTGGAGAAGCTCTCCATCTTCTCCTCTCTTCTTCTCTTCTCTTCTCTTCTCTTATCTTGTTGAGGTAATGGAGCTTGGAGTGTGGAGCTTGAGAATCAAACTCACTTGAAGCTTGCACTTGGATCGTGGAGCTCCTACAGTGCTCAGGAGAGGAGGCAACTTGATTAGCATGGAGGTAAGATCACTATACTCATAAAGAGCATGCCAGGATGATATCCGAGCATGTGCTTACCACACACCAAGTCAAAGTGTCGACATTGATGATATGATGGGCGGCCACATGTGCTGTAGTCACAATCAAGTAGATGGTGGTGATGATGATGACAATGATTGTGATGTCCTAAAATGAGTCAAGTCAAAGATGATGATGACAATGGGGTGCATGGACACAGAGGTGCGGTTGTAGTCACACTAATGTCGTAGCACTTGGGAGTGCAAAGACAGTGGGTGAGGACTATAGCACTACAACAATGAAGATGATGGAGAGGAAGACAATGAAGGTGGTGAAGATGGTGACTACGATGGAGTTGGTGGCAGAGATGGCAATGGTGCTACTCATGCAGCACATAGTGTAGTGGGTAGGGTCAGTTGTGTGTAGATAGCTTTGATAGTAGTGGTATTGCAAGTGTTGCAACAGCTAATGACAATGGTGGAGATGGTAGGCAAATCGTCCTAGATCAAGCCGCTGCCTTCGATGTTGAATATTTTTCCCTTGATATTCGTAATTTTTAGCTATTTTTAAGCACTTCTCTGCAACAAAACTCCGCTCTCATTGGTGACCACAGGATAGGGCGACTCAGCCCGTCGAATCCCACAATATATTTGCACAAAATAGCGAAAGGAAGCATCAAGCTGATACAAAATAGATACATACTTAAACATAGCACAATGCTCACCCTACCCCCTGACAAAACCAAGGCATGACATCCACAAGGAGTAGGCCTAGCATAATCTGAAAAAAGGTCCGCAGCTAGTCACCAACCGACTGCTCCAACACGGCCAAACTAAAAAGAACTTGCAAAGAGGTTGCCCTAAGTGGTGGTCTAAACTACCTAGCTAACTAAGGACAACACAACTAGGAGCTCCTACTAGACGAGGACTCCTATAGCCTGATCATGAAGTACTTTCTTTCAGCACATTTCTTCTTTTAGGGTTTTTCTCACTTGAACTATCAAAAGAAGAGTGAGAGGGTCCTGAGATGGTAGTCTACAAGTACTAGCTGGAATCAATAGTGTTTGATCTCAAAATAAGTGAACAAGATAGGTTCAGGGAGCCATTGGCACCATGAACTGTAAGAATTCTCATTTGAGTAGCCGTTATTGTGATGTTGTCCATCCACCACTCTGAACCTAGAGGCGGAGTTTTTTGCCACGAATTTGAACTCATTAGTCAGTGTCATTAGGAATTTATATTCTATTGTGTGTGTCCTTTTGTTTGACATTCATTTTCAATTGTTATTTTGAAAATTTTATTGCTTGGTTCCATCCTAAAATTTTTGTATTCGTTGAGTAATACTCAGGTGCAAATAACTGCATGTATGTCTATGTGTGTGGGAGCTCATATGAGTGCTTGCCTATTCTATTGTTGAGGATCTAGTCCGAAGTTTACACATGAAGAAAACAGGGAGTCAAATCTAGTGAAACATATGGTGGAGGAAGAAGCTTGAATACAAAGGCTAAAAGAGAAGCCTTTGAGTGGGCCTCTAATAGCTTATATGGCTCAGGACAATAGGTCTTCTAATGGGCCTCTGGTGTTTTCAAAGTGTTTGGAAGATTCAAACACTCTCATGCGAGGCTATGAATATCACTTGGTGCTTTTTTTTACGCTTTGGGGGGGGGCACATTTGGCATCAAAGAAGTTTCTTTTACCCTTCAAGAGGGTGCCTTCTCTTGGCTCACCACCTCCACTTTGTGAGATGTATCCCTCCCTGCTACTTTTTTTTCCTCAGTGGCATGTATGCAGTCTTAGTCTTGACATCAGAAGACCTACACCCTACCCTACTATCTCTCTGGCCACCCTATTACCCGCATCGGATCTCGACTAGCCCACTTAGGACAACTTGATAAATGTGAGAGTCTCTATAAGCTTACACAAGTAGGAAGACGATAGAGTCTTCAAAGTAAGAAGTTGATTGATTTAGGGTGAAGATAAAGAGGAAGGTTTTGTTCATAGTACAAGCAAAGAAGATACGAAAGCACGAGGACCATACCAATTGACAGAAGCCACCTTAGAGTCTTCTTATTACAGTAGGATATGGGATTTCATGGAGATAAGAAAATAAGAAAGAGAGAGTTCTCCAAAAGTGCAAAGAAGGATTGGAGCAAGGAAGCCATGATCAACATCATGATGTTTGTCTTCCTCATCTTCTGTATCTTGTTGGTTGTTGCACCACCTAGAATGTGAGATGGTGCAAGCATTACATTTAGTTTGACCAACCCTTCAATCCAAAAGGCCTATGGTATGCATGGCTATCTGCAAGGTGGGATCAACTCATATTTCTAGGGGATAATTGTGTATGTCTAAGGGAGAGGATTTCTACTATGAGTTTTCAAGCTCAGGTTGATATGCAAAGGGAGTTGGTATTATGGAGCGAAGGTCAACGTACTTGAAGAAATACTAGATGTATAACTAGTAGATTACCATAAAAGCATATAAGTCATCACATTTATAGAAGAAAGTCTACAATTTTGATGTGAGTCTACATGATTTAAGGCATTAAACAAAGGAGATGAAGAGTTTTGGAATCCGAGTGTATTTGGAAGTATGGAGCCATATGGAAAAGCATCACTTCAATGTGTTTATGGAGAGACTAGTCTACATATTTTGCAAGTTTTGATCACGAAAATAGAAAAATATGGATACATTACGAGTTTGAAGTGTTATGTGCTAGACATCATGCCCAAATATTTTGTGAAATTGAAGAGGATCAATTGGAGCATCAAACTATAAGCATTGTCAAGGATGACATTTCTATTTCTCTAAATGCTAGAACGATATTTTTTGCGGCAACTAATCTTGCTTAGTGAGAAGGAACTATACTTTACCATGATAATTTTTTGTATTGAAGTATGCAAAGAAATCTATTTCTATTTGGCCTTGCACTAAAATCATGAAGTTAAAGAGCCAATCTTGCAATGTAAAACAAATGAAGAGCAGCCACTACGACTTTGCTTGCATTCGTGTTTCAACCTTAAATTGGAGAAGTGTAACAAATTGGAGATTTGAGCTTTGAGGAGAACTTGAGTCTATGTTGGCTCTGTCTTCTTATCTCCAAACAAAAGTTACCCTTAGTTCATGAACTTACTTTGAGTATTCTCCTTGTATGTAAACTTCTTCTTCTGTGTATTTGCCTTGAGTTGAGTACTCTTCATAATCCTTTGCTCCTATCTTGCATAGTGTCCCTATGATGAGCGACTTTTGTGAACTTTTGCATGTATTTCGTGCAATATTTGGTAAACTCAACATGAAAGCTTTGCTTTTGTTCATGGAGATGGGAGACCCTTTGAATAATCCACCTTCATCATCGACTGTTTCTTCTTTTTCGACCAATGAGATGAAGACTTTCTTACAACTCTTTCTTCAACCATTTTGATGAAAAATCAGCAGATATGGTTATCTATGTAGCAACAGCAGTAGTTGCATCAGTAGCAATTGGATTAACAACCACTATTGCATCAAGAACAGGAGCATACACTTGGTGCAATGGCAAGATGATCGTGGATGTGGTTAGTGAGAAAAAACTATTTGATGGCCGGAAGGTTTCAGCCTATATTAAGGCCTTTGAAAGCCAGATGCGCTTCTTTGGAGTTTCAACCAACTGGAGCAACTATTTCTTATAGCTTGTCATTCTTGCTTTGTGGGTTAGAGTGACAGATATTTTTGTACAGGACTCTAACTGGGACACTTTCAAGAAAGTGCTCAAAGACTAATATTTTTTGGAGGATTATGGTATTGCTATGCAAAAGGACATTCAAAGAGTGGGTTTATTTGCCCAACAAAGGACTTGTTGCCTCTAAATTGTTGCGGGAGTTTGAAGAGTGATACAATTGGTTGGATGCATTAGAGCAAAGATATCTAAACTCAGAGAAGGTGGAGTTATTCTTAAGCAGTTGATCCTGATCTTCAGGATGAGTTGGGAGAGCTACTAGAGGACCATACACAGCCTATGGGATTGAAGACGGAGAAGGACTGTCAAAATTTTGAAGAGGCGAGAAGGCTGAAGTTGGTAGTCTCTGGAAAGACAAGATGATCTGTTTTGGAGATACAGAGCAGTCGATCAAACCAAAGTTGGGTAAGGTTGGTATGAAGAAATTGTTAGAGGAGTCTCTTTTGTCTGCTCTTCTTATGTGATGCGAGATGTGGCAAGAGAACCTGCTGCCTATGGCCTTTAGTTAGAACAATTGCCAGCAAAGGACAAATCTCCTTTATAGTCCTATGCACTGCATGCAAAGAAAAAGGGGAAAGCTTGAACATCTAAACTTTCAGCCATAGATGATGAGATTGGGAAAGGGACTGGATGGGATGATTGTGTTGATGTCTTTTCTATCCTCTATGCATATATGGTGAAATATCAAGGATTCGAAGCGCTTGTTGAGGAGAAGAATAAAAGGAATGAGATGATTAGTCTTCTCAAGGTTCGAAGAGGGTGACTAGGAGGAGTGATACAGTTTCTCAGCCTTCTTCTTTAGGATAGAGCAAAGTATGATTGATGTTCAAAAGTCAAAAGTACACAAAGATTAGAAAGCCCCAAAGAAAAAGGATTTGAAGCCGAAAAAGCAACCTAGATTCAAGCTACTTTTTGACATTTAAGATGAATATGGATTCGAAGAAGGTGTTTAAGGATCACATTCTTAACTGGAGAATTGAATTCACTCTTGGAGAAGTCTTGGGAATTGCCAAAATAGAATTTCATGATGCTATCACCGACATCATTAAAAGAAAATGACAGATTATTGAAAAGTTGACCACAATATATGATCCATCGACAGGCTTTAGCAATTGCTGAGGCTATTATCTATGGCTTGCAGATTGAGGAGATTGATTTTGATGAGGAGATTATTGAATCTAAAGATGGAGCTTTATGTATGCAGTTCGAGAAGACTCTTCAGTCTTTACTTCAGCTCGTATAGTATACAGAGAGTGATGGCACACCTAGATTGGTGCCTCATAGCCATTTTTCTCATAGTCACTGGGCTCGTGTTACTACAGAGATAGTAGTCAAACTTAGTGAGGCAAAGACCCCTTGTGTTGCTCTTTTGGACCACAACTCTGACAATAATGTCATAGTGCGTGGATTGTATGATACTGGTAGATGACCAGTTGACGTGGATCATGGTTGGTGCATGCATGGGGCCAACAACACTACATGAGATTTGTATGCTACTTGTCTGAACTTGAAGATGTCTATTGTTGATGTGGATGAGACTTATCATTTCTTTGTGTAGAACTCTTGTTCCTATCCCATTATTTTAGGGCAGCCATTCATTGCTAAGTCTTGGATAGAGAGTAAGGTTCTGGACAATGGGTCAACCTATGCACAAATCCAAAGCAAGGATGGAAAGAGGGCTATCCAGTTCATGATAGTTTGTGTCAACCCTCAGTGGAATAAGGACTCTTTGAGGGATTCCCCTCTTCCAGTAGGAGAGCGGGATTTTTGTTAGGTACCATTGTCTTGCGAGATGACAGTGATACAAGATAAGGAAAGCTCTTGCCTCTGGGGAGTAGCACATTTCCCTCAGGAGTTTATGGTGTGTTTGATGAAAGTACTTTGTGTTTTCAACATATTATGGACATGCGTAGAATTGTCAGATAGTACTTGAAGAGAAAAGAAAAAGAATTGAAGTGTGTAGGTCTTTTACAAGATGAAGATAGGGTAGATGGTCTCTATGATGGGCTATCATTATGGAGGATCTTTCAGCATTGTTGAAAACTGACAATCAAGAGCTGGCATATGTCTTACAGGTCCATTCTCGGGCAATGTATCGCAAAATTGTTGATTTCATGCTACAAGAAAATTTGCATTCTTAGAATTCTCAACAAAAAGTGTTCTTTGCCGAAATATTTCAGCAAAAAGATTTACAAAGTGTTGATTTACAGCGACAAACAGGATTTACAGCTGAAGTAAGTTATAAGCCTCAATGTTGGGTTGTTCATATGTAGTCCGAAAAAGATATAGTTGATTTTTGTCACTCAAAAGAGTTGGTTGATGTTCATACACAACAAAATTTTTGTTTACTAGGGTATTTACAGCAAGGGCTGAAATTTGTAGGTTGTAGCAAGGAAGCTAGAGTACTATTGACAAGAAGGTCAAACTAGTTGTAGGATCGCTACCTTTGGACAGTGATGAGATGATTAAGAGAGTAGCTATGCAACCTCCTTTACAAGATCCTGCAGCAGGTATTGGACATAGGTTTTCAACTGAGACACTGAAAGAGATGAAGATTGGGACTGAAGTTTTTTTTACTTCCAGGCAAGGTGAAATGTTTTGAGAAGATATTGAGCAAAAATGGGGGAGGCTTCACTTTTTTCCCGCATGAAATAGGTTGTGTTGATCCTAGGGTTATGACGCTTATGGTTATTTTTACCATTTTGCATGTCCCTTGGAATCTACTACCTATTCCTATGCCTAGATCTCACTTGCGCAAATTGGTCGAGCTTTTGAATGAGCAGATTAGGATGGGGATTCTGGAACCATCTTCAGCTCCGTATTCTAATAAATGGTTCACTGTTCCCAAAAAGAATGGGACACTCAGATTCATATAGGACCTATAGCTAGTGAATAGGGTCACTATATGGAATGTCGGCGCAATACTTATTGTGGATGAGTTTGCAGAGGCTTTTGCTGGAGGTGCTATCTATTCACTTGGAGATCTTTATGCCGGCTATGACCAACTCCATCTTGCCCTTGAGAGTAGAGATTTGACCACAATGAAGACACCTTTAGGCCTTGTTCGGATGTGTACGCTTCTGTAGGGAGTTACTAATTCAGTTGCTCATATGATGAAAGGTCTTACGGGATTTTATTCCAAAACTTACCATGCCTTTCATTGATGATCTGCCTATCAAGTGTTGTATGGAGAAAGAAAAGGATGAGACTTTAGATGATCATGGATGCAAGTACTTTGTGGCCGTGAATATTAGAGATGTTGAGAGGATTCTTTGTAGGCTAGAGGAAGTGAATTTGACCTTGTCAGGCTGAAGTCTATTTTTGGTGCAAGAGAGGTTTTGATTATTGGACATATGTGTGGTTATTATGGCAGGAAGCCTTCCCTTGCAAAGGTTGATGCCATAGAGAAGATTGCGGAAACTTGCTCTTCTACTTTGAAGATTCGCAGGTTTCTTGGAGCTTGTGTATTTTATCTTATTTAGATTCCTCATTTGCTCATATTGCAAATGATCTCTACTAGCTCTTAAGGAAAGGAAAGCATTTTTCTTGGGACATGAGACACACTAGAGCTATGCATAAACTGAAGAGATTGTTGAGAGCTACTTCGACTCTTTGGAAAGTAGATTATGAGCGTGGGAGACCAATTGTACTCACTATTGATACTAGTCCTATCAGCATTGGATGGGCTATTGGCTAGGACAATGTAGATGGAAATAGGTATGCCATTCGGTGGTTTGGGGCAAAAGTCCTAAATGAGTGGCAGCGGAGGTATCCACAAATTAAGAGGAAGCTCTTGGGACTTGTCAAGGCTCTCAAGAATGATAAAGAGTACTTCATTGGTGCTGCTATGGTGGTCAAGAGTGATTGCTTGCCTCTTCTAGGTATGATCACAAGTTGTTCTTCTCCAAACATTTCCATGCTTAGGTGGATTGGGTACATAAAATCCATGAATTTTGAGTTCAGGCACATAGAAGGTAAATACAACCTAGTAGCCGATATGCTTTCACGAGGGAGGTATGATGATATGGATTCTTCTTGCAGTGATGATATTGATGATGGGGCTCATCTTTCAGTCATGCATGCTAATCATACTTGTCATCTTGGGAAAGTTACTACATGTATATCATCTACATCACGTGCGTTCAAGGCCTATTTATAAATATCCTTAT